>NC_087281.1:15726037-16348636 GCF_015220805.1 Pogoniulus pusillus | reverse complement strand
TTGTTAACAACTGCTATCTATCTAGGCACAATAAATTTGTCCATGGAGTTTTCAGTCTCCAGGCTGTACTTTATATCAAAGAAATACAGATTTTTCTCTGCAAGAGGGAAGTATGCCTATCAGTGTACACTGTCACGGGGCTTGGATATGGTCTGTCGAGTTGGTAATAGTACCAACATGATAAAATTTTAAGGGCTCTTGAGCTGCATGAATAGAGTGAGGCAATGAGAGACTCAAAACTGAGATGTCCATGTCCTTCTTGTACTGAGGGCTCTAGAGCTGAATGCAGTACTCCAGGTGAGGTCTCACCAGAGTAGAGTGGCTGAATCACCTCTCTGGATCTGCTGGCAACACTGCCTTTGATGCAGCCCAGGATGTGATTTGCCTCTTGGGCTGCAAGTGCATCCTGTCTGCTCATGTCCAGCTCCTTGTCCATCAGCACTAGTACCAAACAATACAATTTTAAGGACTCTTTCTGTGAGTTGCATGAAGGAATTGAGGTAATGAGGGACTCAAAACTGAGATGTTGTGAGATGTCCAGACAATTCTTTCTAGTTTCTTAGCATCTGAGTATTCTTAGATCTCCAGGGCTCTCTCTTGCTATCTCCAACCACGACAAGGTGAACCCTATGTAGTTGCTGCATTATGAACAGCCAGCATCAGCAGTTGTTGTAATTGCAATCTAGGAGAGGAGAAAGCCTCTGTACCCTGTGGAGCTGCCTGTGGGGTTTGAGGGCTGTTGTCAAAGGTGAATTTGGTGTGTGGCTGATGCTTTCAGTTGGGTGGTCTGAATAGGTGACTGACAGAGCTCTGAGGGGGAGAGGAGGAATTGCAGCACTTGGAGGCCAGCTGGTTTTTAAGATTATTTTAACTGTGGCCTCTTATTCACAAAACAACACAGAGCACCATAGCATGGACAATATAAATGTTCCGTTATTATTTGTTCAGCATAATGCATGCTTCTAGTGGTGAATAAAACTGGATATTGAGTGAAATAGGTTTTCAGCATTTGCTTATTTCAGGCAGAATGTAATGAAATAGGCTGCTGCCAAAATACTCGAATTGGAATCTTATAATGTATGATTGTGCCTATCAGGAGCCATTTGCTGGACTTTTTATTGTATTAGGCTTAAAATTAAGAAATATTCTGTACAGAAATATGCTCACACAAACCTGAGCATAGGGTAGGGAAAATTTGAGACATGCAGATACAGAGCAGAGGTGAAACAAGTATATGGCTTAGTAAGAAGCAAGGATGCACCACTAGGCAACAAGTTCCACTGATAAAGATATGGAAACAATCAGAAATTACCCAAAGAGTACTGTGCAGCACCCAGCAAAGCAACCAGAGCTCTACACAGGAGAGCAGAAGAGTAACTGGCATCAGAGCAGAAGCTGAAATGAAAGCTGACAGTGGAACAAATGTTGGTCAGTAAAACACAAGCTGATTATATACCAGTTAGCATTGATTCAGATGCCAAGAATAACAGCAGGCATTGGAACAGAGTGGGGGAGTGTGAGGCACTGAGAAAGAGCTCAGCACAACAGAGCAGGAGATGATTAAACAAACAAATAAACAACTCCCCACCCTCAAGGAGGAAATTATTAAAGTGACATGAACAAGGAGCTGCAACCTTCTATAAAAAAGCAAAGTCTGGAGTGAGCTGGCAGACCTGGAAAGCTAGCAAATGGCAACTTGAAATTACTGGGGAAAGATGAATCAGTGTAAGCTGTTAGTCAGCATATGTTTGACCTTCCTGAGAAAACTGGCATAAGCCTTTTTATTAACAACCATGGCAGGGAGCTGGGCTATCACAGAAGGAGGCTTGAGTTCCAGACCATCTGTGATCATAGAATCAGCCAGGTTGGAAGAGACCTCCAAGATCATCCAGTCCAACCTATCACCCAGCCCTAACCAATCAACCAGACCATGGCACTAAGTGCCTCATCCAGTCTTTTCTTGAAGACCCCCAGGGACGGTGCCTCCACCACCTCCCTGGGCAGCCCATTCCAATGGGAAATCACTCTCTCTGTGAAGAACTTCTTCCTAATATCCAGCCTAGACCTACCCTGGCACAACTTGAGACTGTGTCCCCTTGTTCTATTGCTGGTTGCCTGGGAGAAGAGGCCACCCCCCACCTGGCTACAATGCCCCTTCAGGTAGTTGTAGACAGTAATAAGATCACCCCTGAGCCTCCTCTTCTCCAGGCTAAACAGGCCCAGCTCCACCCTGGCAAGTGATGGTATAGGCAAGGCAGCCAGCACTGGCCCAGGACAGCATCCCTTCTCATAGGCAAGGGAACATGACAGCCACCTATCTAGACTTCTCTTAGGCCCCCACATACTTCACTATGGGGGTCACATTTAACTCTTGAGCACTGGAATTCGGATTTGGGGACTTGTTTGGAGTTCTCATTTGAACAAAGGAACTGTCTGCCTGGGGAGGAGCATGTCCAGGCTCTGCATGGCCACCTCCTGCCAGAAGAAAGGGGAAGGACATCAAAAAGAAACACCCAATAGGTTAAACCATGTCAGGTCTTGTTTTTCAGGAGAGATAAAGCCAGTGTTTCTGTATCCATTAAGTCATTTCCTCTGGCAAATATTTTTTGTCTCCTTTCATAGAATCAACCAGTTTGGAAGAGACCTCCAAGATCATCCAGTCCAACCTAGCACCCAGCTCTATCCAGCCAACTAGATCATGGCACTAAGTGCCTCATCCAGGCTTTTCTTGAACACCTCCAGGGACAGCGACTCCCAAAGCATCACAATGAGGCACTTAATGCCATGGTTTAGTTAATTAGAAGGTTTGGGTGACAACCACTGATTTTTTGAGACATTTACCTACTGAAACCACGAGTATTTTTGAAGTGGGGCTTTCAGCCTGTACTCTTCCCACGCTGAAATGTCATCTAGGCTTTCTTGTTTTATTAGAGCAGGTGAACCAAATCCTATTCACTGACAAAAAATAGGAAACATTGCATACAGATACCCCTAGAGGTAACAACGTTATTTAAATTGCCTTTTTTTTTTTTAACCTAGGAATATTTGCTAGCTGCTAATCTGCATCTTAAATGGCCATGACATCTTTTTCCCTCAGCAGGAGTGCTGTTTACCCAGACTCTCCAGTCAGAACCAGTTCTGCCCAGCCGTTAACACACTGGATGCACTTAGTTAGACAGCAGCATCTCTCACAGGACTGATAACTGAGTAAGACTTAAGCCTGTTGAAAATACACAGAGCTCTGCTGTGGTTTTAATACAAACCTACAACTGATATGAATCCTAAGTTTCTGAGTGTTTTGAGTTTGTCCTTCCAGGTGATCACAGGATGTTAGGGGTCAGAAGGGACCCAAGGAAATCATCGAGTCCAACCCCCCCGCCAGAGCAGGTCAATCCTATCTAGCACAGATCACAGAGGAACACATCCAGACAGGCTTTGAAAGTCTCCATAGAAGGAGACCTCACAGCCTCGCTGGGGAGCCTGTCCCAGTGCTCTGTGACCCTTACAGTAAATTAGTTCCCCCTCGTGTTGAGGTGGAACCTCTTTTGCTGCAACTTACACCCATTGCTCCTTTTCCTATCACAAGGAGCAAGTGAGCAGAGCCATACAGTCTAGACTTTAAAAAGAGGGGCAGCCTTAGGGCCCTGAGCCATATTTGCCCCCTGAAAGTTTCAGCACTGATGCTGACTTACACTCCTGCTCTTGGGTCTCAACACTCAGTGAACTTGATATGAGAAAGCTTGTTATGATAACAAGCGGAATTTGCTTCAAGGAGCACAGGGATCATCTACACTGGGGAAATGCCAGGCTGTTCTCCCAGTTCATGGTATGCAAAGTGCAACAGAAGTAATAGAAAGCTGCAAAGTATAGACAAACTGTGAAAGAGCTAATCTCACTGAACTTCATTTCAGATCCATTGACCAGATGACTTTCAGCAGTGTCCTTTTCTCTTACTCCTAGTGACAGTCAACGAAGCCTTCTGAAAACTACCTAGGCACTTAACAGTCTGCCAGAATGTTGACACTGGCTGTCAGCCTGTACGTCTGCTCCTAGCCACACTGGTCCTTCTCATTACCTAAACCTATCATTTGGCCCCAACTGCCACACAAGGTGGCAGTTAAGCAAATGACAAACCCACACCATTACCAGCACAATAACTGCAGCACAGCACTCACAATCAGTGGCAACGGTGACGCCCTTTGAAGATAACTAGGGCAGGAAATCCACCATAGAAAAGCAAGTAGACCGGTAACGTTAGAAGTGGTAATACTAACACTGCAGGCATTAAAAATGACACATAGGAAGTACCTAATAAGCATCTGCGAGCCTGTGAATTTGCAACGTCAGTCACTGTGATTTCAAGAATTAGTGTTTCTGTTTAATGGAGCTATATCTAGATCAATGAAAGATGGAAGGATAAGGATAGGACACGGCTAATTCTCTTCTGTGTACAAATAATCTGCTCACATTTCTGACTTCCTTTTGCAACTTGTTTCAGAACTGGTTTTTTATGACCCATACTCTCCATTTGGGTTTAAACGCACCCACTTCACATTTTGCTTCCAGGAAAAAGGAGCACTTTATACTAAGGTTTTTGCATGTTAATCTTTCTCCTTCTGATATGGATTCTGTGTTCTTCTCTATTCTAATCTCGAGCATTGGCTTCACACGAAAATGTAAGAGCTGTAGGAAATGATGGCTACTATTTTCCATCAGTGGCACTGGTGATAACCCTTTCAATGGCAGTTTGTCATACTTCCTTAAATACTGGAGTTGTTAGGTTAGAAAAGCAAAAATTGATGTTATGCCACTATTTTTTTTATTTGCTATAATCAGTCAGCATCTGAAACAAACAAACAGAAAAAACAAACACATTTTAGAATCCCTTTTTCCTGATAGGAATAATCAACACAGTGCTATGCTACAATTAACACCAAGATTAGGTAACACGCTCTGGCATTAATGGTCTCGCCTTGAGCTGAAGAAAGCAAACTAAAGGATCTTGACAAAGGCAGACAGGATTTTTGCATAGTATGTGCACACACACATCACTAGAGAAAATATTCCCCACTTTGTGGGGCAGGCAAGCAAAAGCCAGGGTTTTTATTTAAGTTTAAAATGACAAATACCTACATCACAGTATACCGCTTAGGTTATCGCTTCGGCTTTGAATTCTGTGCTTTCATTTCACGTGTCTACGCTGCAATTCTGTGGATGCTGCAAAATCAACTCTGTACATCATTTAACCTCTGTGCATATCTTTTAATGTCACACTGAAACGAAAAGAAACCTTGAATTTTAAGGTACTGAAAACAATCAATAGAATTCCACTGAATAAAACCCAGTATAAATGTTTCTTCTAGTACAGTACTCTTACGTTGGTGTCATTTTAATGCTATAGTTTTCAAGTATTGACTGCATAAAGAAGAGCCTTGGGAAAAGAAAATGACCTAAAATGCCATTCCTATGTCTGTTAAGTTCCAGTGATTTATGATCTATGTACAGTATATAAATATATTTATGTATATAGGTATATACATACTGGTTAACATTCATTATAAATAGAACTGTGTTAACTTAAGCAGTATAAAAATAGCCACTTTCCTGGGAACATGCATGGTATGCTCTCACCTAATAAATCCCAAATCAAACCAAACCTTTACCTCTGGTTTTCTATAAATATAAATTTTACTTGAAGAGTTTCAGCTGATTTAACCACAAAGTAAGTTTTTCCAGTAAAGGTATAAAATCTGTTTGATGCTAACTATAATTAAGCTCAAACACAGTCTATTTTTGGGTTATTGACTTTCAAGTATTTTCCCACGTGTGCTAACTCTAGACACGCTGCATTTTGTTCTATAGTAAAACATTATTCAGCTCTAAACACTAAAAGCCAAATCACAGGCAATCTGGCATGCTTGCACTGCAGGGAAATGGCTCTCCTCTACACTATGTGGGAGGCTCTCCTAATATGGCTATTTGTGCTCCAGATCTTTTTGCTCATTGCAAAGCATTATCAAGATTCCTGTATCATTGCTTAAGGCCAGAAGAGAAAGTACTACAACCACTTTAGTCTCATCTCCCGATCACTGACTCCAAGGTCTCTGCATTCGGCACAGTGACTGGTAGCTGGACTACAATCTCTGTCCTGTTACAGCCAAAGAGGCTCCAGGTTCAGAAACTGAGTGGGATTTTAACTTTTTAGTGACTTTTCCCAGGGGGAATAAAATTCAGTTCCATCTGAACCAGATGTAACATTTCCCTTTTTCCCTTGTTTATGCAAAACTGAAAAATTGCTTTGCCCTGAAACATTCCTTTCTCCTTCAAAGGGCTGAGCAGTAATAACAAAGCAGGAAAAAAGGAGCTACAATCAAAGGTGATGCTATTTTTGCTTCTCTTCTTACCTGATAGCTCAGCAGAAAGCATGCACTGATGGACTGTGGAAGAAACATCCCTGAGTCCTTCTTTTGCTGAACAGGTTTCACTCATCTACTAGGAGAATGCAATAAGCACATGTCTATGCCAATCACAGCACAGGCTGACTCTTTTCCGTTCTATTCCACATAGCTCATAACCCACTACTGCCCATTTCAGAGGACAGAGGATTGAAGTGCAGCTGTCTCCTTCTCTACAACTCCATCTCACCCAGTAATCTGAATTATCTTGCTATCCATCAGTTTACAAAAGCATTTCATACAAAGACAAATGGCATAGAAGACTCAAGGCACACATTCCTCAGGACAACATTTTTCTCATGACTAGAAGACCTTTTAAGGAAAGAGGAAATGTGAATGTAAATGACATAGGCAGAGGAGGGACCAGCCCCTTATTTCTTCATTCACAGAATCATTATTTGCACCCCAGAGTTACTGGGTAATAGAGGAATGGTCTAGATACTTCCCTTTATAATAGATCTATAGATCCTGCTCTGGAAACATTTTCCAGATGCAGACTTCTGGTGTTTCAGGACTAAATCTGTGACTCCACTTTGACAACCAAAAGCATACACTCCAAAATGTGCTATGCCACCCAGCTGCAAGATGGGGCACGCAATTAAATGAGTTGCACATCAATGAAGGCCTCTATTATCCTAAAGATGAGTTGAATGCATGTGCTTGTGCAAGCCTTTCTTTCTGGCACCTCTGAAAGTGGTACACCTCTCTAGCAATATGGCCTAATCTCTCTAGCAATACGGCCTAATGTTCCCAGCCACATCCTATATTTTCTCCCTACTCCCAGGGTGGCTCCCACATTTTTCCCCAGAAGTCTTCTCTATGTCAGAAGTTATGAATCCTGGTTAAAGTAGCACAGTCTTCCAGCTTGTAGATTTTCATTAAAAAATTATTAGGAGTCCTATTTCTTATGGTAAGTAGCATAAATGCACCAAAACAACAGTATGGATATCTCTCTATTAATTGTTTAGAGAGCTGTCATTGGAAGTTGGGGACTGAGAAGTCACAAAAGGCTCATTTGCCTTCTGATCGTCCTTCATGGAGGCTGCTTGGTCTGAGATGGAAGAGAAGGAGAGCTGGTCATGTTCCAGTATTTGCTCTTGGTCCTCCTCCTTGTCCTTCTTCACATAAAACAACTTCCTGAACTTTTTGAGCTCATGGAGTTCACAGAAAGTCTCAAGAACAACCAGCATTGCAATGAGGCCCAGCAAGAGATAACCTGGGTACAAAAAGAAGAAAAGAAAAACAAAACAAGTGCTCTAAATATTAGCAAATTAAGCAGAACTGTTTTAACCCTGTAACTTTCCCCACTCTTGTCATTTCTGAGTACTGTGTTAGTTTTCTTTGCCCCTTTTGTAATGGGGGCTCCAGAACTGGATGCAGTAGGGATACTGATTTGGCTTGGTGATCCTGAGGGTCTTTTTCAACGTGAATGTTTCTGTGATTCTGTAACCTCAGTCCAGATGATCACTGCCTGATGAAGAACAGGCCTTGTGCTCTCCAAAACACCTTGAAAAGCCTGTAGCATTCAGTAACCATTTTCTGATGTAAAGTCCAGAACTTTTCCTGAAGCAAATTTAGGTTCAGAGGAGAAAGGCCTGACAGGAAAGGGTGGTTTGGGCCTTCAGATTTTTTGAGAGGTGCATCTGATAAGCTGGGACTGCACAGACTGAAGCTATATCAGAAACTGGGATACTTTAGAACACTGCCACTGGAGAGTATTTCCCTCAGTGTACATTCATTTAGAACACCAGCACAAAGATAATAGTGTTAGCTCTGCTCAGATCAAATCACTGATCACTCTGTCTGTCTTCTGTGTCAAACATGATTAAACAATCTAATATTCATAGTCCTGCTTTGTTATCACCTCGGTCTACTTGCCTTTCTTTGACAGCTGGTATGTCCCAGTGCCAGCTGCCTTCTGTTAAAATGCAAGTCAGAAACTGTGCTGTTCTGCCTCATTTCTGATTGCTCCTTGATTTGTTTCTCTCCACTTGTTGTCTCACCTTAAGAGATAACCTTGGATTACAATGACTGCCCTTCTGGCTCTGTGATGACAAAGATGATAGAATGTTGGAAAAGACCTTTAAGATCATTGAGCCCAGCCATCGACTTAAGACAGGTCTTTTCCAACCTGGTTGATTCTATGATTCTTGGCCACTAAAACCATGTCCTGAAGTGCCATGTCCACATGCTTCTTAAACACCTCCAAGGACGGTAAGAACATGGTGTCTCTGGGCTACCTATTCCAATGCCTGGCCACTCTTTCTGTAAAGAATATTGTCCAATCTAAACCTCCATGGCAAAAATTTGGCCATTTTGTATTGTTCTGTAATCTGATACTAGGGAGAAGAGACCAACCTCCACCTCGTTACAACCCCCTTTTAGGTAGTTGTAGAAAGAAATGAGGTCTCACCTCAGCCTCCTCTTCTCCAGAATAAACAATCCCAGGTCCCTGTGCTGCTGCACATAAGATTTGTTCTCTAGATTGTTCACCAGCTTTGTTTTTTTCATAAGAGTAACGTGAGCATTCTTTTTCTACTATTAAGAGATTATGTAGATGTGGTTTAGCACAATAATTTCTGGGTTTAGCTTCTTCTTTCTTAATTAAGAAAACAGACATTTTTAAAGGTTTCCACTTTGCACAGCTACCTACAATGCCCAGTTTGCTAGCTGAACACTCACAAAACGTTTACCACTCACAGAATGGAGAGGGAAAGTCTAAATTATTATTTTTTTTCACTATTAAATACATTTGAATGCCTTTTATTCAGCCAATTAGTTTGCCACTTACATGTGATCCCAATTTTATACAGCTCTCGGAATTTCTGATTGTAGCCTTCTCCTGGCACATAGTCTCCAAGGCCAATGGTGCTCAGGGAAATGAAACAGAAGTAAAAAGATTCCAAAAAATTCCAATTATCTTCAAGAACAGAAAATATTGCTGCTGGGATTAAGAAGAAGCACGAGACAGTGATGAAGCCAAGAGCTACAGCATGGATAATTGCAACAACTTGCTTGGAGAAGCCCCAGCGGATGTGGAAATACAGGACAGGCCTCCTGGTGACATAGACAATGATGCGCTGTACCACTGCTGTCAGGAAGAGCAGTGTAAATGGAATCCCGATGACTGAGTAGATGATGCAGAAGGCCTTTCCTCCATCAGATAAAGGGACTGTGTGTCCATAACCTGCAACAAAGCAGATGAGGCATAGGTTGAGCTAAAGATGGGAGCTCATGTGCCAGTCTGGTGCCAGCTATATTGCAGGAGATAAAGAACCACCTCACTGTTACCAATTCTGACTTCGGCTATTTTTGAACAAATGCTATTCAAAAGCCTGTTTCAAGCAGGTAAACAAAGCCTAAGTAGTAGCAATAAGCAAGCAAAGATGAAAAATATTTATATGTTTCAAAATCATGAATATAATTCTATAACACTTATTCTGGAGAACAAAGTAATTAATGTCCATCTAAGAGGATAGGGACTCTGTGCCAGAAAGAAACATGGTTTAGTTTTCATTTTGGTTTAGTTTTACTCAGTGATGTAACTTCTTTTACCCACCTTGTGGGACTGGAGTAATCCATACTCCCAGATCTGTTTTGTAGCAAAACACTCATCAGACCTTTTGTGAAAATCATTTTAATTACACAGAGGTATTAAAATCAGCACATTATGCTATGTAATCCCATGCTTCTGCAATATGTTTGAATGAAAATCCAAACATACCTAAAAGCAGAGCAAATAGCAAAACTCCTAACCGCAGATGGATTCTTTACACAGTCATTTGCACACTAGAAGTATCAAGAGCGATTATGTTCAGAGTACAGGAGGGCATCCACTCACGTACAAAGCTGTATATGGCCAGTAATCTCCCTTCCACAAATGTGTGCAATTACAACACTGGTACCCAGTACAATCAGCAATACTGCCAGCCTGCCAGCCTGACAGCCTGGTCTGAAATGCAGAACATAGGCAGGGAAAAGAACAGTAAACCCAGCACAAAGCAGGAATAATCTCTTCTGCCGTTTGCTAACCAAAACCCAAGTATTTTGTTTGCATTGCAGCAAGGAAGAGGAAGTCTCTTGAAATCTAGTTTGGGCAGTCTTTACATTGATATCAAACCAAGAAAGTGCAGACAGGCCCTAGCCATTCTGTAGCCCAAATGTGACAGCTCATTCAGGTTACATTAGCAATGTACAATGAACTATTTTCCAAAGCTATGCAACTATCTTGAGGAGCCCAGGCAGAACTCAGTGCGTACAGGGCTATGCTGCTTCTGATCTGTGAACTGAGCTCACTCTACACTCACCTAATCTGCACAGTGCAGCACTGCTCAAGGGCTCCCTGGAAGCACCTGCCTCCCCCACTATGAAACTAGTTGCTCTGAAAGCCCCTTCAGGTTTTATATGGTCACAAGAAATTTACCCTTTACGTTAATGGATTTAATAGAAGCATTGCTCCTCTGAGTTTTCCAGCAGAGTAAGAAAATGTTCTTTTTATTTAAGAGGCACAGAGTTCCAGGCAATGGAAGGCAGGCAAAATGTCTTAGCATTACAGCATGCAAAGACTTAGAGCAGCAACACATGAGGTGTAATTTCTGTGTCAACTAACCCAACAGGAAACTTCAGTCACAGTTAAATTTTAATTGCATTATTCATAATTTAGCCATGCTCAGTCTTTTGAACTTCAGAGCATCATTTCAATTTTTTTTTCTTGTTCACCTCCTGTTTTCTTTAACTGCTTTGAGGTAAGAGAAATGAAACTGCAGACAGTGTGGCAGACTCAGCTGACTCAGATTTATAAAGTTCATTAAGGTTTCTCATCTTGTGTTCTACTCCATCCCTAACAGTGCTGGACATCTGAGTGGCACTTCTGGCTACTGCTAAACTGATCTTCCTTGGCACTATCAGAACCTCAGGACCTTGCCCCCTCAGACATATCAAGGGATTCACCAGTGCAGAACCCATCACTTCCTATGTGAAATTATGACTAGTTTTGCTGTATGTATGATTTTACACTTTATCCTGCTTCATTTTCAAGTGCCATTTTACTGCCCAGTTGCCCTGCAGCCCTTCCATCCCCCTTCCATCATAGCAAATTTTGTTACTTCACTCTTCCAGGTCATTGAAGAATACATTGAACAGCACAAGCCCCAACACAAAGCTGCAAAAAACAATCCTTGTGACATACTCCTACTTCAAGAACTAACAATTTCCTCCTATCTTCCCCTACTTCACATCCACATGAGGACCAGCCTTAGTTGTTTAGTTTTCCTGACAGCATTTTGTAATAATCAGTTCCAAGTTTAGAAAACAGATGTATGCTGTGAGTAAATAATAATGTATCTAAAACTGATAAATGTGACATAAAGATAAAAAAAGCAACTCCAATACTCCATCACATAAAGGTGTCTTCAGTAAAGTAGAACTAAAAATGTGTTACTTGAGTAAGACACAGATGAGACCTCATCTAGACTTATCTACCTCATTCTTTATATCCACATTTAAAGAATGAATTTGCACTGGAAGAAGCGCAGAGAAAGGTTACTGAAACCACCAGGGGAATAGAGACTATTTGATGATAAGAAGATAAAAGTGGTTGGTTTCCTCAGCACGGATGAATGCAGGCTGGAAAGCAATACACTAGCTCCCTGTTAATGTATCAGCAGACAAGTGATAACAAGGGAAAAGAACTGCTTTAAATGAAGAATAATATTAGCACGCAAACCCCAGCTTTGAAGTAGCATGGATAAATTTAGTTTAGGAAATAGAAAAATGTTTTTAAGCTTCAGAGAAGCAGTTTGGACCGTCTATTCACTTTCAGCACCAGGGAAAGAACTCAGCTATGTTTAAAATAGAGCCTAATGAAAATTGTAACTTTGTGGATGGTGCGACATCATGAGGCTACTCTGGCAAGCAGAAATTGAGCTTCTACCGTGTTTGCACCACACAACTGACTCAAGTTTTCATTAATTTGAACCCAAACACTTATATCGTGCATATGAAAACAAAACCAACCAAATAAACAAGATCTCTGCCCCATTTATTGTTATGCGCAGAGCAGGTTGATGGTGATTTAATTCCAGCCTCTGCACTGACTCAGGCAGCAATTGAAACTTTTCTCAGTAAGGAGGGCTTCTGCTATCTCTCCAATACATCTCTCATAATTCCTTCTGAAGGACAGACATTATCCTTCGAGGTGCTACACAGTATGCACCTAGACTCAGAGGAAAGTGTAGAATGAGAAAGACTTTGCTACAGGAAGTTTTTAGCAAGGCCATGTTAAACTGAGTGCTCAGACATGGCAGAGTTTGATAATGGTTGGACTGAAAGATCTTTTCCAACTGAAAAAAAAAGTATGATTCTATGGTTAGCCTTCCTAGTTAACCCTTACAGAGATTCTCCTAGTTGACAGAATTGGTTGAGGTGCCTGGAGCAGATGCTACCTTTGAAGGTCTGCTCTGCCATTCACATCACTTGAGGGATAGCTGAGGGGATTCTGTATCTGCTTCACAGCTGCTAACTGTGCTAACAACAGGAACAATTATAATAAAGAGTGTTGACAGTTTCAGGCTGAAGACAGAATATATGCTCCACTCAACATGCAACAGTAAGAGGATGACATATTCCAAAAGCAACAAAAGAGTGATCAGTGTTTACTTGTTACTCAAGATACAGTCACTGCTTGGGAATGACCATACTGAAACTAGTTCAAGCTAAAACATGAGGCTACAGCAAGTGGAAAGGGAAAAGATCCATGTTCTATGAAACTGCTTTTATGTAACTTTTCCTAACAGTACCTCAACCTTAGTCATCACTGTACAACAGTCATTAAAAAACCCCAACACAGTCATACATTAAGAGAAAAGAAACCACAGATCTGAGGCAGGAGATACTGTCTGCTTCCAGACACCTGTGCTCCATTGCTGCACATCTCTGCTCCTGTACCTGTTGTAGCTTCTTTGTATGATGACCTCCTCAGGGAAACTCTCTTCTATAACCCCTCCACAAGGTGCCTAGCATATGCTAGTTCTACACAAAAAAAAGTATGCTAATCTGACTTCTTCAGTGCAAACTACCACGTTTAAAAGCACTGCAACTGCAATTGTACGATATTCTTTTTGTATGAGAAAAGGGTGCTAACAGAAAGGGGACCACTCGTGAAGTCAAGGAGACTTGCTCTGACTCACTAGAATTAAATTGCTCCTGTGATGTCTCTGATAAGTGTATTACTGCTCATGATGACAAACAACATTTAGCGAACGCTGTATTTTCACAGGTATAACGCAAATATCGGATAACAATCGCCCATTCAAAAGCACTGACCTCTGAAAAAGCAAACCCTCAGATAACCTGCCCTAACTCAGAAGCAAAGCGACACCAGAGAAAAGGATATTATTCACAATCCCTTCTATTGTCTGCTTGTATCTTAGCTCCTATTTTTACAGCTCACAAAAAACAAGCAAGATGTGCAAGGCCAGCAGGATTTGCCAAAGGAAATAAGGAAGATCAATGCCCTAATTCAGTGTCTTGAGACAAACCATCTTTGACTGATCATACAAAGAGAAAAATTATGCAAATTATAGACAATTCTGTTCACTCATGGGGATTTTTTCTTTAAAAGTAATTTACTCTCTCATGATTCAGAAGACTTCCACATTTACATAAATATTGAAACTACATTTATCTGTTTTGATGCAATTTGGAATGTCATCATAGTCTACAAAAGTGCTTATTAAAAACAACATACTTGAAATGTTTACATATTTTCACACTGATCTTGGTACTGTGAGTCAGAAAGGTCCATTATGTATCAAATGGCTGGCCCCATGAATAAAGGCTACTGTCCACAGCATTAAAGCTCACTCATAGAATCACAGAATCTGTCAGGGTTGGAAGGGACCACAAGGATCATCTAGTTCCAACCCCCCTGACATGGGCAGGGACACCTACCCTGCACTCCTCTCCTGACTTAAAACAGTCAATGGTTTTGTCTTATCTGTTTTCTTCTGCCAGGTGGTCTTCTCCCTCTTCCCTACCACAGGTTTCGTCAAACCACTGCTCCCTCAGGTGACATGTTGCAACACTGCCGGCCCTATGTGTCACCATGGAGCTTCTGAGAGCAGGGAGGGGGTTATCTTCAGCACATCCACTGTGTCCTCCCTGACACACCCATTCAAACTGCAGAGTCACAACACCCAACACCGATGTGTTGACACAACATGACAAGCCTGCTCCTCCCTTTGTCAATTTGAGTCAGTCTCCTTGAAGAGAAGTTAGCCCTTTAAGTCTGCTCATCATCTCAAAATGTCCCAGTAGATGAAGTGAATCATGTGCTATGCACTACAGTTATGCAAACATCTTTCATTCATCACAAGCACAACATGACTCACTAGAATAGGATGATGAAGGTCAATGATAACATTTACATAATTTCTACACTCTCATTTTTTAAAAACCTTTGACATTTTCCATTGTGTTTAGCAGTGAAATACATCCTTCTTCAGAACTGGTCTGTTATCTTCTCAGATATAGAGGAAACATCAGATGACAGTAGATCCATGTGGTAAGAGAGATCACAAGTAAGTCTCATGTATTTTTTCCACTGCAGGAAAGAGCATAGCTGCAACGACTGAAGTAGCCTATTAGAAAGTTTACATAAAGTACAACAGCTGACTGGGCCATAAATTTGTAGGCAAAAGGTCTTCTACCACATAGAATGGAAGGAGTTAGGAAAACAAATGCTGTATTATGCAGTGTATCTACACACACCAAAGCATATACTCAAATTCATCCAGAAATGGTATTTCATTTTTCCTACTTCTACAGCATGTGCACTGGGAAGGACAAGCTATAAAGATGGATGGTAGGCATGTAGTTAACCAGCCTTTTGGTGTCTCATTGTGCATAAACTTTTCTTCCTTCCAATAGTTAGAAAAGAGACTTGAAAACTGCTCCACAGCTAAAAGTCTGCAAAACAGTAGCATCATGTTGCTAAAGAAGACTTTGCAGAACTCAGGGACTTCAGACAGCAATACCATTAAATCAAGATACTAAACCAGAGTTATATGGTAAGTATTAAAACCCCTTCACTATGAGCATCCCAGCTTTGTTTATTTTAAAGGATCTTCTCCTTAAATGGTATAGAGTACGAGATAAAAATATCTGAGATTCACTCTTTATTATATTTTTTTAATGGGCAATTATTAGGGAAATTCTAGTGGCAGTTTATTAAAAAACTTATTGTTAATTCTCTCCCATCATTAATTTCTGCTGTCAGTCAAAGGCAATCTGATATAAAGCTTCTAGACAGGCAACCAGCACACACTGGCCAATACTAGCTAGAAAAGCAATTCTCACCAAAAGCTACTCAATACTCAGTGCCTGCCAGGACAGAGAAGGATTCCTTTTAAAAATGCATGCAACTGAAGTTAAGTCCTCCACAAGGCCAGACCCAAGCACAGCTATTCTACAGACTTTTCAGAAATAGAAGGGGTTGGGGTGTGAACAGTTTAGCTCTCTGATTCACGCAGTTGTGCTACTCCTTTGAGCGTGGCTTTTGCTCACTCCTGTGAGTGGTTTTCCTACAGCAGCAAGCAATGTGTCTTTACCAGTGCAGACTTAAGCTGGCTTGATGAGCTTCTCCTCTAAGCCTTCTCCAGGCTGAGCAGTCTCAGTCACCCCTACCCCTCATAGGAGAGATGCTCCAGTCCATCATCTTAGCAGCCTTTCAACAGACTCTCCAGTAGCTCTGTGTCTTTTTTGTACTAGGGAGCCGAGAACAGGCCCCAGCACCCCAAGTGTGGCCTGTAGTATTGAGTAGGATTGCCTCCCTTAACCTGCTAGCAATACTCCTAATGCAGCCCAGGATACCATTAGCTCTCTTTGCCGCTCGGGGTATGCTGCTGGCTCTTCTTTAGCCATTAATTATGTAAAGAAAGTTGAAAGTGCTTTAGGTTTGTTCAGATGAGTTTAACAAATGAGCAGGGCCATATTAAAACTGTGCACTGTGTATCTATTTATAGAAAAAAGTACAGTACCATTTGTTTATAATGATAACTTCTGTATCTTTTTTGTCCACTTACAATTTTCTAGGGTGATATATGCTGTCCCCTTCTGCAGCTCAGCAGTCCTCAGAACACCCAAGTTCTAAACTTATGGCCTGGAAATCCTTACATTATTCATGTTTACCATTAACCCATTTCTACGTTCTTGTCCTTTGCAGCTAGGAAACATGTTAAGATGGTTGCTGCTTTTATTCCAATTTAGCTGCCAGTGCTGGATAACTGTCTGCTCAAGGAGAAATATTTCTACTCTGCACTATATCAAGGTTGCTGTGCACCTTTATATATAAAAAGTGAAATATAGGAGATAGGAATATTGGTGTGGCCTGAGCATGTCTTTCCAGTTCACTTTTTTTGCTTTTCTGTACGAATTACGCCACAAGAGAAACTGCTGTCGCCCTTAAATAATCAGGATGAATTATAATAAGGCACAAATAACTTTTTATCTCTTTCTTCAAAATCTGGCATATTTGTATATCAACTCTTATAAATATTTTATCTCAGGTGAAGATCAAAATACAGATGTCTTTTCAAACTAGGAAGAAAAAAAACATGTTCTCGAAGACTGATTAAAAATAGCTTTGCTTTGCTCCACCTGTGAGTTAGCTACTCTAGTGATGCACAAACATTAAATATAAAAATGCCAGCCAAATCCATTTTTTAAATCAAATCTGAGTGACAAAACACAATACAGTAGAAGTATCCTGTTGTCACTTCCATCAGCAAGAGGAGAGCTGTATTAAATGCAGAAGGACCTCTGGAAATTACAGGCAATTTATAGAAGGCAAATTTCAATTTAAAAAATGTTATCATTTTTATACTCTTCATGTCCCACAGAGGCATTAAAAGAAATTACAAAATGTCATGATGAAGAAAGTGCTTTTGTGTTGTTGTGTCTGACAGCTAAACTAGTCCCTGAAAACATGACAACAGTTTGGTTGCAGCATGAACTGAAATCTTAGTCTAAAAATCTCACCTGAATGTAATGCAAAACCCAGCATTTGATCATATTTACTCAAAGGATCAAATATGTGCCAACTCCTGCCCAGAATCAATTACTTTGACTAGTAAAATGTAAAGCAAAACAACATTAACAAAAAAAGAAGGAAAGCAAAGAATTGCATAGTCACATTGTCACATTAGTTTTCATGAGTACTATGCACAGTAAATGCAAATCCATTGAGTGGAACACCTGGTAGCACAGACATAACATTCTCCATCACATTCAGGGATGCCAAAGCTTACCTCTGATTTGCTTTACTCCATTCATAAAGACTGGATGTCTGGTAACAGTTGAGGTGTGCTTTCACTGCTCTCCAAGAATGCCTGCTTGGAGGTTTTCAACTGAAAAGATGTCCAGTCTGCACACTCCAAAAGTGCTCCATGAGAGTGAACCAAGAGTCGGAAAGACCTAGAGATTTCTATCATCAGTGCACTCTTGATCTGAATTAAAACACTACTGCTACAGGGCCAAGGAAAGGGGCAGACTCCAGATGCTTTCAGAGTTTGAAACTGAAGTTAACAGCGCTTCTCTTGCACCAGCTCCTGCAGCCATCAGCAAGGTCATGCCAGAGAGCCTCAAAAGCCAATTCCCCATATGAGAAGCGTTTGCACTTGTCTCCAAATTTTTGTAAGCAAGACTTCCACTTACAGTTTCTGAATTGCCATCATGACTCAAGAAGATGAACAACATTAGTATTAACAGTCTGTGCAGTTGCCTGAACCACAGGTTACCCAAGAATATAGAAGGATGGTCCATGACGTAAAAGGAAACTAAATACAACTCTGTGGCAAAGCAAACAAATGCTGATCTTTTCTGATGCAGATATTCTATGCTTCCTTTCATCAGGACGTTCACCAGCATCTTGCTCACACCACCACAGGAGGCAAGGCACATCAGATGCAAAGACTAGAGTTTGGTGGGCATTCAGAACAGCTAGCAAATAGCAGCATTGTGATCTTTTACAACAACTGTTGGTTTAGATAGTATTTACTAATAGTTACTAGTTAATGAAGTGAAAAAACATTTCAACCATGTAGCAGTGATGCTAATGATGAAGTCATTCCAATACCAACAGCTACAGTGCAGAGATGGGGGGGTCATTATAAGGAAGTGGTCAGTACAGATACTGCAGAGTAGGATGTGTTGCACTGAAGCAGCACAGCTATAGATGGAATCCACTGCACAGGAATCAAATACAGACAAAAGAGAAAATACAGAAATTAGTATGTCCCTCCTACATCTGAGATGATTTTTAATAAGTGTTTGATGCATTACTATCTCATCTCAACAAAAATATCAGAAAGAAATCCAACTCAAGACAGCACCCTTAAGTGGAAAATGATAGCATGCTTTCACATCACCAACAGACATCAGATCTTGCTAATCCTGCCTGGATACATTATGTATGAGTAAAGTAGACATGATCACCCCAAGGGAACTGTTAGGCCCTTCCAGCACAGTCTATATGGAAACACATTGTCAGAAGGGTACCTATCACATAGGAGACAAAAGAAGCAGGACTCCCAAGTGAGGAACATACACCATTCCATGGCTAGTAAACATGTCTTTGAAAAGAACATGCTCTCTGCAGGAAGGGATTTGTTTTTCCAGGCACTCAGCTGGCAAAGTACACCCATGTACCCTTCAAGAGTGCTTTTCAAACCTTTGCTGTAAGCTACACAGATCCTGCCAAACCAATCATCAAGAACATCCTTTACTGTGATATGCTAAACCTATAAGGGTTAAAGAGCAATTAAACCAGGGTATTCCCCCCACACACATATCCCAAACTTCACAGTAAAAGCACATTTCCAGAAACACCTATCCAAAACATATGAAGCCCACATCTTTAGACTGGTCTCTAGCAAAGACTTAGCCTAAGTAAAGAAACCTGCACCTTGTTTCAACAGTTATTTATCCTGTTATCTTGTATTCCATTGTTAATGTAGGAAAAAAAATATACTAAATTGATGAGTATCTGCTAAATAAAATCTAACCAACAGGTCAAAAGACAGGTGAGATTTCCTGAGGGCTTCCATGAGAATCTAGCCAGTAAAATTCCAATTATTCTTTTATTGGTTTACTTGCCTGCTAGGCAACAGATGGTCAAATATCTGTATCAAAGCAGAGGGCCCACAAATAGACTACTTTACCATGAATGTTTTCTCACAGAACAAATTCTGTAATCCCAGAAATTTGATAAAGAAGAAATACAAATTAGCTTTATTAGGAAAGCTTTACTTGTAGTCCTCAGAAATGTTAGAGAACAAGACAAGGTTCTGTGCTGGTCTTTCATGATGGGTTTTTGCACTGTTACAGCAGCATTCCCACAATAACTGATTTTTTAAAAGCCCCTAAGCACTAAGATTAAATTGCAACCAAAGAAACAAGTTCATAAAAAACCTCCTTAAGAACTTCAACACCAACTTCAATGTTTTGAATGGGGTACAAGCCCTTCTGCAGTTCTTGGGATTCACACCCTGATATATTCAAAGCAGGGGAAAAAAATAATGCTAACTGGACAATGTTTTAGCAGAAAGGCCAGGAGAAGGAAAACAAGATTTAGCCAGTAGCTTGTCCATCATAGCAATCTTCTAAATTTCTTGTGTTAACATGGCAAAAAGCATGATGAGACTTTCACCTTGACTGCAGCATAGAGGTGACATATCTTACACAACAGTAATGTTTCCAGATTTTGTCTTCAGATCTGGCAGTCTGCACTCATTTTAGCAGCTCAGACTTAGCACTGAAGCAGAGAGGATACGCACTTTCTGAAGAGACTGGTAATAGATTGAGCTCTTCCTTTCAGGAAAAGGTGTGGAACTGTGGCTTGATTTTGTGCTGCAATTTTCTCTTTCCCCATCCCCTCCAATTTTCAAGTAAGAGATCCCAAATTTCTGTCAATTATTTCAGCCTTCTGTCACTTGAAAGACCTTGTTTATGCATGATGTACCACAGAGATGCACCAGCTGTTGCTGCTGAGCCCAGCACCTGTGTAGTATGGCACTCCACTTGAAGCCTGGCACATTTTACGAGGAAGAGCTTTCTAAAAAATTACACTTTGCATCTGTTACCATCCCAAATTCACCTTGAGATGAGTCAAAAGCTTTGAACGCGTTGCTGGAGCATTTACTGCAGTGCTTTAATCATGTATCCAATTAGTGAAGAACACCCATCTAGACTTGGTGAGTTAACATTTCTTCACTGAAATGAGCTGCTATCTAGGAATAAAATTGAACAACCAGCTGCATATTAGTATGCTTCCCACCTCCAATTCTGAAACAAATATGGCTTTATTGCACCACCAGAAAGAATAAAGCATGAAAACAATTAATGCAGCTTATGGATGATAAGTAATTAGCACACAACATTAAAAAACTAGGCAATTTCATGTGATGGAATTTAAAGAGCATCTTTGCACTAAAATGCAACTTTGCAGGGAAGACTAGATACAGCAGGGGAATAGGAATTTATACTTCTAATATTGTTATTGATTTAATATGTGGAACTCAGGAAAATTACTAGAATCAGCTCCCTTGTTTGGCAGAGGAAAACACACAGTCCTTGTCTATCTTTATAAGATACTTATATGTCATATGGTACGGAATATCCCTTTGGTAAGTCTGGGTCAGCTGTTCTGACTGTCCTTTCCAATTTCTTGTGCACCCCCAGCAGCCCACTTGCTGGTGGGGTAGTGTGAGAAGCAGAAATGGCCTTTCCTTAGCATAAGCACTGCTCAGCAGTGTGTCATCAGGGCATTATCAACATTATTCACATCCCAAATCCTAAACACAGCACTATACCAACTACTGGGAGGAAAATTAACCCTATCCCAGCCAAAACCAGGACACATATGTCTATCAGTAGGTAAACATAATGAATTTGCAAACAAATAAATCCTATTTCTGTCTTCTGTTTTAAGAGCTATTTGTCAGAAACAGACTATAAAGCAAAACAGAAGCACATCAATTTAACACAAACAGCAAAAAATCACTACAGTGACTAAGAAATACACACAACAGAAGTACATCAATCTCCTGTTATGGAAGGGGCAATTAATGAATGCAAGATTGTATGCTATGAAATATGCTCCTTTAGAAGGAGCAGCCAGCAATAGTCAGATACATTATCATTACAGGAAATGTGTTCTTAGGTTGCCAGCTCCCTTCTGATACATCTAAGATGCTTATCTGCTGTTAATTTGGCCACAGGTTTTTTTATTCTTCCAGTGCTTTCATCTAGTTATTTCCTCCAGTCTTATAAACAGAGTTCGCTTACTGTTGTGTCACACTAAGCAACACTTCTAGCACAGGAAATAAGTCTGGACCATAGGGTAGGAATCAGGAATCCAAGCAAACATTCCTCATACTGGCAGAGTTGTTGGTAGGTTCAGCCCATTTTGTTCTACATGACCCTGAACAAATGTTTTACTAGGTATAATGAGAGACAATCAGCATGCTAAAGCACAGCAAATGCTGCCCTCTTCCCAGAGAGGCTACTTGCACATTTCAAAAGTTATGTCAGCTGTACCAACTGGCCTTGAGTTTGTTTTCCAGATGCAGTACACAACCAAACAATTTCCTGAAAGAGCAGCAATATTGTTGGAGTCTCCACAAAAGGACAGATACAAAAATGTGTACTACATGCTTAGATATGTCTTCTCTAAGTCTCTATGCGAGTAGCTGCAATTTCCTCTAATATTACTAAGGCAGAAGTCTGCCCTTACATTTTTCTGTTAACATGAATTGTTGAGTCACATAATGCCACAACATGTAACATTCACAGTTCTTTGCTTGCCCAAATGGAGTTGCAGCAGTGGACCAGAAGCTAGGTTGAGGACCTGGATTTCTAACCAGATGTGCAAACACACCTAAGTAAAATAAATAATCTCCTACCTTCACACAAAACACCTTCACTCTTAAACA
This sequence comes from Pogoniulus pusillus, assembly GCF_015220805.1. Lineage (NCBI taxonomy): Eukaryota > Metazoa > Chordata > Aves > Piciformes > Lybiidae > Pogoniulus > Pogoniulus pusillus. The sequence goes on along the minus strand of NC_087281.1, from coordinate 16,326,192 downwards.
GTCAAATGATTTACAGCATTTTGCACTCCTGCCCATCACTCTTACAGTTTACAGTACCTAGCACTTAGAAATAATAGCACAATGATAGATCTTTGTGCCTTGGTCTTTCTTGTTATACTGCCGAGTCAGCATTCCAACAAGAAACAAAAATTTAGATATGAAAACATGTAGAAAGCATCCTGTGAAGTCTTCTAAATTTAGTCACACATTATTAAATCACACAGCCCAGAGCTTTCAAAACTCTGAAAAAATGAAGTTCTCTGGTTTACTTTAGGGTTTATTCATTTTCTTTAGGTTGTAGGCTTCGAAGTATAAAGTCTATGCCATTCTTGCCCAGCAGATATTTGGGTAGATAGCTGCTTTTATAGAGAGAGATTTCATGAGTTTCTTATATTAACCTTAAATTCAAGAAGGATTTTTTAAGGCTCTTTTTCCCCTCTCGTGATGTGAGATGTACAGGACTGTATAATGAATCTCCCAAGACATGAACGTTCAATCTACTTTTTTTTTTTCCAGCAGATCACCGAACACATTGCTCCTTTCTAAACACAAAGGGTTTCTTTCACTGCAGCTTTTTTTGAAGACATGATGCTAGCCTGTTGAGAAGAAAGTGAAATCAGAATCTTTGCCTTGCCTTTGCATTTACTGACTCAAGCAACAACTTCCTTTTCAAACTATACTGTAAACAAAGGAGGACACCTACTCTAGCTTGCCTCTGGACTTTGGCACTAATACTGCATGTTGCAATGTCTAAACTTGCCAATCACATTTTAAAAGCTTGACTGAGCTTTTAAATATGTTTTCATAGGGTGCAATGTAGGTTTAAAACAACAAAGAAAGTAAAAGAGCAAGTGTGACATAAGGGACAATTCAGTACAGGCTTTAAAATAAAAACACACATAAGCCCCATTCCAGCCAGTGCTGCCATCACTTGAGGTCCTCTGGAGTATTTGCCTCTTTCAAATGCTAAGAAATCTTGTATTTTCAAATAACTGCTAGTTTTAGTGTGCATTTAACCCTTCTGTGTAAAGGGAGAGGAACTTTCTGAAATAGTAAATTTTACACTTCTTGTCAAGCTGTCTGACTCCTTTTTCTTTGATACAGAAAACCTTTTTTTCCCTATAATTCTGCATTTTGCTTAGCTTCAGGGTACTCATGTATCATCCTTAGGCACATTACTGCAGAAAAGAAGATGCCAAAACACATATGCCTTGTGACAGAATTCCCAACAGGCTTCCTAGTTGCATAGTTTTCTGTAGGGCAGACTATATTTCTTTTCCCAACAGACCACACGTTCATACTTTTAGTCTCATCACATATTACCATATGAAAAGCCTGGTTCACAGCTTTTACTAACATTGCAGGAAACATGCTGAAGCAAAAGTGTAACTTATTTGCTATTTTAATAGCACGCAGTCATGCCAGCTAAATGCAGTGCCTTTAGTGTAAATACTGAATCAAGAATAAAATATTTTCAGTAAAGTTGGGGGATTCCTTTTACTGTCATCATCATCAACATCATCATCAAGCTAACCAGGTTGGAAGAGACCTCCAAAATCATTCAGTCCAACCTAGCACCCAGCCCTATCCAATCAACTAGACCATGGCACTAAGTGCATCAGCCAGGCTTTGCTTGAACACCTCCAGGCACAGCGATTCCACCACCTCCCTGGGCAGCCCATTCCAATGCCAATCACTCTCTCTGGGAAGAACTTCCTAACATCCAGCCTAGACCTCCCCCAGCACAACTTGAGACTGTGTCCTCTTGTTCTGTTGCTGGTTGCCTGGCAGAAGAGACCAACTCCCACCTGGCTACAGCCTCCCTTCAGGTAGTTGTAGACAGCAATGAGGTCACCCCTGAGCCTCCTCTTCTCCAGGCCAAACACCCCCAGCTCCCTCAGCCTCTCCTCACAGGGCTGTGTTCCAAGCCTCACACCAGCTTCGTTGCCCTTCTCTGGACATGTTTCAGTATTTCAACACCTCTCTTGAATTGAGGAGTCCAGAACTGATCATTTTAGCATGCTACAACTTGCAATATCATATAGGCAATATAGCAAAGAAACCAACTCTAAAATCTAAGTGCTGCCTGAAATAAACTTTCATTCACAAAAGCTAGAATTCTGAAGCAAAATTCACCTATCACTAGTAAGAGTAAAGAACAGTACAATGTATGTCTTAACCCTACTATTTCAGCAACTAGTTCTGGCTGGTGCCTCTCCCCTTCTTAAATCAACTCACATTTCTACTCTTAGAAACCATTTGTGAAGTAACTACTGTTGAAGGATTTAAGGTTGTTTACCTAATTTGATTTAAGAATCTAAATAACTGAGAGATGCAAAAGGGGATACTAGACACAGGATGAAATTCAAAGGTATATGTTAACCTTTATAGTTTAACTTTTCAAGTTCCCTTTAACATGTTCAGAAAATACATTCAGCACATGGATCATAAAACACACAAGGAGTGAAAGACATGTCAAAACGCCATGTTCATGGTATGAACTCTCTCAAATCCCTGATTTCTAATAGTATTAAATGTTGCTTGAAACATTCTGTATAGAAGTTCTGGTTGCTCCAGAAGTTTTCACTTTGAAGTAGAGGGCAGTAAGATGCACAAAGCCTCTATTCTCTGTTAGCACAACCACTTGAATTTTCAGGATTTCTCATGTTTTTTCAGGAGAAAGATGAAAAGCTACTGTTAAAGTTTCTACTGGTAAAGAATATGCAACTGTCGAAGGGCACAGCCTCACTTTCTCACACACAACCAGAGAAAGACTACTGGGTCAGCTTGTTCCACTGGCAAAACCTGCTGCCTAGCCTAGCCTCTTCCCTCAGCTGCTGTCAGGAAATACTGCTTAAGTGATCTCCTTGCTTCCACTTCTGCATTCCCTCAGTTCCTCAGATATGCTGATACCTTCTACAGCTGCTTAAACTACTGACACAGAATCCACTCAGAGTACAGACTATGGCAACACTTAGGAAACACTGGTTAGTAAACACTTGAGGTCTGGTGACAGTTGGTGAACTGCTTTGATTCATATGTGCTTTTCCTCAAAGGAAGTTCTGTGTCTTCAGAAATTACTGTGTTTCATTTTTTCTTACCAGAGGAGAGAAAATCTATATGATCTTGTAAAAGCAATTCTGATATTTTTATGAACCACAGCCACTGGAAAAACTTTGCTCCATCCATTCTTTTTGGCCCTGCTCTTTACAAGGACTACATCACTATTTTGTCCTCGCAAGAAATGCAATCTGTTTAAGTTTTTAGCTAGGTCCTTAAGTGAAAAAGCAAACTGTGATACTTCTCTTAGGGTCTTCTAGGTCGTCATCAGTAACTACTGAAGGAATCTGGTTCAATTTTGTACAAATATGATAACTTCAAGTAGCTGGGGTCAGAACTAGAGAGAGTGGTAGTTTAGATACCTAATTTGAAGAAACTTTATTGTTATTCTTTAATCCTGAAGGCACCAAAAAGTCTCATAGATATCCTATATTTTCTCAAATGGCTAAAATTACACTTTTGCATGTGCCAAGAAATATCCTGGTCTTCATATATTTTAGCAGCTTTTGACCTACTTTATAACTAACCAGAAGCAGCAGCTAAAGTAGATATTTTTTCATACATTATGAGATTCTTTTATTAAAAAAAAACCCACAACAAAATCCCAGTTTATTAAAACAATAATGGAATGAGCCTAAGTGAAACAAAGAATGAACACAAACATCACCAAGAAATAAATGTAAAAACAGGAGAAAACAGAGATTTGAAAGAAGACTTATTTTAAATTGCACTCATGTAAACTCGAAAATCCTACTGAGCAATGATCAGAAACTGGAAGACTGGCTTGGTAAGTTTTAGAAGTCTCACTCTGAAAGCATACATAAAATTCACCTTAGGGTTTGGAGATGTCAGTAGAATTGTTAATAGAAACTCCAGCTTCACAAAAGGATTACAAAGAGAAACTTTAATGAAAGGCTATTTTTTTGGAGATTACTCTCTTCCTTTCAATAAAGAAGTACTACAGAACGGAATAAAGGTAAACAGAGTAATTCTAATAGAGCAACAGGAGACTACACAATCTATGACAACTAGCAAATAATTTTAACACATATAAACCAGGAAATAAACAGAGAAAAAGTAAAAGGTATAATTTACAAAAAAATTAGTCAATTAGTAAGTCCAGAACAGAACATCAGTAACTCAGTCCTGACCCCAGTTACGCTGTGTGTATCATGTAAATTTCAATGGACTCATTTTGTCATTTGATTTTGGTTTTATTCTTGTTTTTGTATTTCAGCAGAGGAAGAATGACTCTGGACCTGACACAAATGAATTAGAGAGGCAGCAGCTGCAGTCCTTCACTGAAAGAGATGCTGGGCTGGTTCCTCATCACAGGGAATTCAGTAAGGCAGGTAGTACAGTAGAATACAGAAAGTGAGAACTGAGCTTCTAAGAGAGACACTCCATTCGTCAGCAGCCAGCACTGCTCCAAACAGTATAATCACACTACTCCATGGCTTCTTTGATTTCTGCCAGGAAATGGTTTTTACTACTTATTGGCCTGTAAAGTATAAACATTAGATTAGAGCTTCTCTTGCCACCCTTTGTGTCAGCAAGCACAAGCTGGAGATTAGCACAGCTGTTTGCTGTACTCACATAAGAAGCCAGGCAGGAACTGCCACCCTGCTTGGAGCACAAGATGGGAAGGGTCTGATTCCTCTCTGCTACTACCTACCTTAGTAGAGAAAATAAGAACTTTGTCCCTTTGTTTTGGATGCACATGAGATAACATGAACAATCTGCTGGCTGTAGGTGTCATTTCTGGTGACTAAAGAGTGAGTTTTGTCCTGATGCACAGAGCCTAATGTCCTTCCCCAACAGTTTATTATTATTAACGTTGACAAATACAGGTATTATGAAGATATTCATACAGGACATTTTTTGTTTGTTTGGGGGGGGGAGGAAGTTTGTGGGTTTGCCTGATCATTTTTTTTTTTTTTTTAAGCTTGTCAAATCTCTTTTCTGGTTTGTTTTTATCTATTTATTTTATTCTAATTGAATGTTTCCATGTTTTTATGGGACATGGAAAACAGAAATATCCAACCTACTATCTCAGTATTAGGACATACATACTCATCATACCACATCTTACAGCTTCCCTAGACAGTAATCTTTTTGTCTCCTCTTTCTAAAGACAGATAGAAAATCTTAGTTCATATCCTTGTCCTGCAAATAATATCAGGCAGAATCCAACCGAAACCTGTTAACATCCCAGAAGACAGCATCATAGCCCTGAGGCCAGACTAGAATATGATAGCAGCAAATCTGGAGCTGTTCCTACAGTGTACAAACTAAAAAGATTTTTTTCCTGAGAGGAAAGCAAGCACACAGGCAGACAGAATGACTCTTTCACTTTACATTTATACTAATTAAACTGAGAGGTGGGATGTCTGGTTCCAGGCTAGTCTAGGATCGATCTGGAAGGCAATAACCTTGGGGACAGTAGTTATGTTACACTGTCCCAGAACACCGTGTAGCATTCAGCCATTCTGCTGGGGCAGGGGTTCAAATTCCTCCAGGCAAAGAAGGGAAAAAGAATGTGGTTCCTCACATCCTAAGTCAGTGCCCAAACAGTTGGCCTATTGAATGTAATCCTTCTCTCCTGGCATCTTTCTCAACCTACTTCTTCATTTCCTTTGCTTTTCTTAGAAGCGTTCCAGTATAAAAACCACTCTGATGCAGGGCACAGCACAATCTTGCTTTGTCTCCTGGATCATCCCCAGCAAATTACCTTTTTCTGTAGATGTTGTTGCTAAGTAACAAACAAGTCTTTAAAAAGAAACAAAGATCCTTCCCAAAGTTTGGCATCCCTGTCCTGTTCAATAGCTCAATTTTATCACACATATTTAAATTATCTAGGAGTGCTACAGTCAGAGAAGTAGTGCAATGAAGCCTCAGTTTTCTGCCTGAGTCAGAGGTAACTACGAATGAAACTGATGTGATCTGAAGTCACCACAAAGTTTGTAAGCTTTCATACAAGAGTCAACAGAGAACCTTAATGCAAACGACTACATATATATTTGGTATGAATTATAAAATGTATTTATTTGGTGTGCATTAATGAGCTAATAACAACACCTTTGGTGATGAAAGCTACATATTCTGATGTCAACAAAATAAGATCTGCATTTTGCATTAAATTCACATTCTTTCACAATGTATAAAAGACCCACGTAGCCTCTCAAATGTAAGAGCATAGGAATTTTACAGCGGAGCATTAAAATGTGTGGTGGTTTGACCCTGTCTGGAGGCCAGGTGCCCACCAAAGCCGCTCTATCACTCCCTTCTTAGATGGACAGGGAAGAGCGAAAATATAACCAAAGACTCTTGATTCAAGGTAGAAACAATTTAAGGGGATGATAAGCAAAAGCAAAGGCCGCATGTGGAAGCAACAGCAAAGATGATATTCTCTGCTTCTCATCAGCAGAGGATGTTCAGTCATTTCCTGGGAAGCAGGGCTTCAATACATGTAGTCGTTGCTCCAGAGGACAAACGCCATCAAGGAGTGTCTCCATACTTCCTTCTTTCACTTAGCTCCTCTATCTGAGCTTGTCATGTGGCATGGAATATCCCTTTGGTCAGTTTGGGTCAGCAGGCCCAGCTGTGTCTGCTCCCAAGACCCTCCCCACCCCTCAGCCTACTGCGGGAGGGATGAATGTTGGAAAAACACAGCCTGGGTGCTTGGGACAGTGGCAGCCAAAACACTGGTGTTATCAATACCCAGCTACAGCACTGCAAAGCACAGCACTAGAAAGATGCTCTGGGGAGAATTAACTCCAGTTCAGCCAAACCCAATACACAAAAACATCATGATGCTTTCACAACATGCTGTAATCTTCTATAGATTTCTTAAGATCTGTATCATGCACTGGATGTGCACTGGGTGTGGGGCTCTTCCAAGGGGGTAGAAAAGCAATAAACTGAACTTCTTGACAAAAAAAAATGTGGACGAAACAATTGAGACAGGTTTCTCTGGCTCTGCTATCTTCATATGGGCTGCACATTTCTGTTACACTACATTCACTAACTCAAATACAATCTCCCAGCCTGGTCCCTTTCATAAATAAAGGTATAGTTCAGATTCCCTTGCAAATCACCTATATTAATGCAGTTTAGAGTCTCTTGCAAATCATCAGCAGTAATGCTTAGGAGAACCAGACCTAAGTCTTACTAATTGGTGGGGGTGGCAGAACACCAGAACAGGTTGCCCAGGGAGGTGGTAGAGGCCCCATTCCTGGAGACATTTCTGAGCAACCTAATCTAGTTGGGGATGTCCCTGCTCACTGCAGGGGCACTGGACAAGGTGTCTTCCAACCTAACGCATTCTGTGATTAAACCATACATGCATCAATCCTCATACTGCTTGTCAGTAAGATTCATATAAGCTATTTAACTTGAATGTAAAGCTTTCCTTGAAAGATGTATTGCTCCTTTACTGGCCCTTAACCATACAGTTTCAAGGTAACAGCTGTCTTAGTGCTTACATTGTCAACAATGACCACATTGCACACTGCTCACACGTCATTCTGTATGGCTGCTTAAGCTGCATAGAGAGGAAGAAAGTCCTTAGAAGAGAAACCTGCTGCCAGTCACTGCTATAGCCTGCTGAAGCCTCACCTCCAGTCTATTCCACTGCCCTTTGTTTGCCTATCCTTCAAGCAGTTTGTGACAATCCTGTGACAGTTCATGCATGCAACAACATCAACTGACTTCAAGTAACAATCTGTCTTACTGTGTTTATCCTGCAAACTACCTTAAGATTTTTTTTCCCACATTCTTAGCTCATGTCAAGGATTTTCTCTTGTGAAAAGCTGAAGAATATAATGAGGATGAGAGTGAACAAAAAAGGGAGTAGGGGATACTAAAATTAAACACATGCTTTATTTTGGGAAACTAAAAAGGCTGAGAAAGAAAATAAGCCTTGTCCTCAGTACAAGGGGTAGGTGTGCATTTATTTACATGATGAACGACAGCCACACTCGGTCAGCTTAAGGAACATCCCAGTGCTCCCTGCAATTTTCCTTGTGCACAGAAGGAACCCTCAGTTGGTATCATCAGTATTCGGGACATCTTTTCTGCACTTGTCCTACTGTACCCAGCAAAGAGAGGGCATTTCAGGTGTGCTGTTTGGAATAAGACAGCATTTTTCAAATGGTCAAAGACTTGGGAAGAATTTGACCACGTGTAGGACATATTGCATTGGTCTGGATTTATACTTGTCTATTTGTACAAGTTCTTATTTATATTAAACAGGAAATAAGTACAGCTAAAGGCTGCTACATAAAACAGGAAGATTTTGTTAAGAGAGGCTGAACCCAAAGCCTTGGACAACAAGGCTAGTGAGGCATTTGGAAGGGCATGTCATACAAGGAGCAGCTGAGGGAAGTGAGGTTGTTTAGCCTGGAGAAGAGAAACCTAAGGGGAGATCTTATGCTCTCTACACCTATGTGAAAGGAGTTTTTAGTGAGGCCAGTGGTGGTCTCTTCTCCCAGGTAACTGGAAAGATGACAAGAGGAAATAGGCTGAAGTTGTGCCAGTGGAAGTTCAGATTGAACATTGGGAAAAAATTCTTTACTGAGAGAGTGGTGAGGCATTGGAACAGGCTGCCCAGGGAGGTGGTGGAGTCATCATCCCTGGAGGTGTTCAAGAAGCACGTATAAGTGCTGCTTCAGGATATACTTTAGTAGTCATGGTAATTGGGTTACAATTGAACTCTGTCTTAAAGGTATTTTCCAACCATAATGATCCTGTGATAGAACAAAGTACCACCATTTGATGCCTGGTCTATTACATAAGTGATTATTGATGAACTTCAGTTTGTGATATTCATAGAAACAACAATTATGCAAGCATTTCAGACCTCTGTTTTCTAAGCACACACCACTTAGTGGAGTTTTCTAAAACGTTTTCCATTTGGACAACAGTAACTTATGCTTTCAAAACTTTCTTTGTGAGCTCTCTATGATCAAATCATCCAAATACGCAGGGCCAAGTTATGCCTTGCTCCTAAAGATGTGCAGTGGGAAAGAGGTAATTCTGCCTGAACTGTACTACCACATCCAAGCATCGTGTAGCTGTGTCAGCAGGCAGTACTCGAGTGTTACCAACTCATTCCCATCTGTGATGTTCTGATTGTCACATTTTTTGATTGATTCATCTCAGCAATCGATATTGTCAGATTTAAAAATAATGAACTGCAGAGACTACAGAGTTGGTTTCTGTGATTAAAAATCTGAGAGGTCACATACACTACCCTGGATCAGAACAAATAACCTTTTTATCAGAACCCTTTCATAATGTTCTTTTTAAAAAAGGGTTATTATTTTACAGACAAAAATAATTTCCATACAAAAGTAGCTCTTGGACAAAATAATCTACATTTTATAGTACTGCTGTGGTATGATTAGAAATGAAAATGGGCATCATAAAACCAATTCAGCATCCTATGGTTAAATTGCTTTGTAGTTTTACTGAGGGGAAAAAAAAAAGAGAAACATTTTAAATATGACCATAATCCCATGCTTTTCTCACCAACTGCATTACTATACACTGATTAATGCTGAGAAGCTTTTTCATTGAAAGTATTCATCACAAGCATGTCACATCCTCAATACTTACAAACTCCAACTCTAGTTTACCAGGGGCTCTGTGTGTGTGTGTTACTAGGACACCCATAACCCTATTTTACCTTTTTTTGTGTGTTTTAAAGAAGCCAAAATCATTATAACAAGCAGACATCCTGATCTGTATACTCAATGACAACTATTTTTAGGACAAGCACTGCCTGTTCAAAATCAATCAGGAAGCACCAAAATGAGATCAAGTAAATAAAATATTAAGTGTCATTATTTATATCAATTGATTATACTTCCCACAATATAAAAGTGCTCATTTAGGGGCAGGAGAGGAGGAAAAAAACAAACCACTGCATCTTTCATAGCAGCATCAATGTAATGTCAAGAGTCAAAGTTCTTCGGCTGCATTAATTTCAGGGCAATTCTTTTAAAGCTTTTCTTACTCAAGCAGCTTTTATCCCTCATTTCAGTGAGCCTCGCTCAAATCAGCAGTTCAGCTTCCAGCAGGAATGCCTGCGCTCACCCTTTACAAGACGGCTGCCCACTACAACCTTACACGAAACGTGCCTGCTGTGAAAGCAAGTGCTTGTAAAAACTACTGCCCAAGGAACGCGTACTCCCAGGGTTTCACAACACCAACGCCAGCTGCTATCTGGAAACAAGCGAGCGTCATCTTCTAGCCTTCCACTTGGCAACGTTAAACTGGAAACGATGGTTAAATATGAAACTGAAATTTCACTCACTACACCTAGATTAGCAATTCCCCCCCCCTCAACCCAGACTGAAAGAAATGTACAGGAGACCAAGAGCTTAAAGGGACACCCTTAAAAGCGCTCAAAAGTTCAAAGAAAAAGGCGGGTACCTGCACGGGTTTTCACAAGTACCAGAACTGTCAAGGTGAGGGGGAGCAGGCAAGTTGGCTCTCAACGCGAAACAGGACGGGTTTAAAACACACCTTACGTAAAACAGCTTCTCACACAAGAGTTTGGGAAGGAAAGATCGCCCCGCAGCACACCCACCGCCGGCACTCCCCCGGCGCGCAGGGCCGCGGAGCTGGCGCGGAGGCCGGCCCTCCATCTGCCCCGAGGTGCGGAGCCCCAAGTGGGGGCAGCAGGCCCCGGCCCCCGCGCCCGCCGGCCTGGCTGCCCTCGCCCTCACGACACAGGGGGAGACGGCCCCACGGCAGCCCCTCCGCCCCTGCGCGGCCCTGAGGGGTCCGGGCCTCCCCGGAAGGCCTCCAGCTCCGGGTCGACTTGCGCTCCCTTACCCGTGGTGGAGAGGACGGTGCTGGCGAAGAAAAGCGAGGACGTGAAGTCCCAGTTCCAGTTGCCCGAGGCGTTGCTGAGCACCGAGACGCCGTAGTTGCTGGCCTCCAGCACCCGCATCAGGAACTCCTCCAGCTGCTGCTCCGAAAGGCAAGCGTGATCTTCCAAGAAGCGCTGCTTCAGCTTCCCCAGCTCCTGGCGCAGAAGGTCTTCGTAAGGCAGCTCCACCGAGGAGAAGACCACAGCGCCGAACACCAGGTAGAGCAGGTAGCCCAGCACCAGCAGGGCGAAGCACCAAGCCGAGCGGTGCTGCTCCACCAGCCGGACGCAGGAACTGCCCGCCAGCGACTGCAGCATCTTTCCGAGCCGGGGCCGGCTGCACCCCGGACCGGTGCGCCGAGGGGAGCCGAGGCTTTGCAGGGGGTAGGAGCCCGGCCGCCGCCTGCCCTCTGCGCGGCCGCTGGCTGTGAAGGCGCGGAGCGGCGCTGATGTGGCGCTCACGTGGCCGCACGGCGCAGGTACCGCGGCTCAGGGCGGCCTGCTGCCGCCAACCGCCCGCCTCGGCCCGGCCCCGCAGCCTTGCACGCCCCTACCGCTGCCTGAAGCAGCGTTTGCGCTCGGTTTGCCCGTCACCCAGGCAGGCGTAGGCGAGCCGGGAGCCCCAGCTGCCGTTCAGCGAAGCTGGCTGCGAAACCTCTGGTTCTCTGCGGCCAGACGCTTCGCGGAGGTTTCTTTCCCGTTTGCGCAAAAGTGCCTTTGGAGATTGGCTTGCGGCGCTGTTCCCCCCACACTACAGTGAGAAACTCCAAGCGCAGAAATGTGAGGGGTTTTTTGGCTTAGGTTTGTTTTGGTTTTTATCACATTTGAAAAAGCACTGGGCAAAACAGCAGAAGGTAACGCCAGAGAGGCAGCAGCTTGAAGCAGGAGCCAGGATTTCTGTTCGGACGTGATGCATTCAAGGACGAGCCCTGCTGGCGGGCATTAATGTCCTCCCTCGAGTTCTCTGGGACATGCCTGGGGACTGTTTTGGACTAGGTGCCCACTCAAGCTCCACGAGTCTCTGCTCCTGTGCTAGGCTTCTGGAGATGCTTACTTTTTAATGGTACTAAATACCCAGCTAGTGCTCAGAATAACAACCATGATCGCTACAAATGTGCTGTCCGTCTAGCCCTCTGTGTGGTCCAAACCAGTGATCTTCAGTTTCACTTCAAGTACTTCTTTCTCCATCCATCTCAAACTCTGCATGGCAATCACGCCATCAACCTGCTAACAAATTCTCCACAACGTGAAAGGAGTGAAAACTGTAACTTGCCAAAATGTACCTCAAGGTGAATAAAGGCAGCTTCTGCTAAAGGAGAGTTTAGCTGGTTCCATCCTTAAGGGCTCTGCCTCTTCCCTTTCACATCTCAGCTGATGGCAACTTCCACAGTCACAAAGACAAAGTAGCAGCTTGCAATTAGAAACTTCCTGAGACTCAACTAGTGAGTTCAGTCAACCAAATCCAGCAATCTCTCTTAAGCTATTAGGCACCTCTTTAAGCTTTAGTAGGACTAAAATGGAGAAATAGTAGAAAAATAATAGGCACAAAATGATTTTTCATGCTAGAAATTTAAGATGTGTCAACATTTCCCTCTATACAATAGTTACACTGGAGTATGGGGTAAATCTGTCCTGGCATCATGGATCATGCAGTTCCTTATCCATTCCCCACTGCCAGCAACAGCTGATTTGTTCCAGCCATCCCACCCCAATCTCCCTTTCCTTGTTTCATGGTCAAAATACAAATGTGTTGATGCATGCAAAAAGCAGCTGCCTGGATTCTCAAAATGGTGCCCTTGGAGGATGTGGTAGGTCCAAACAAGACAGGCCAAGCAAGCAGACCTTTAATGCCATGGCAGGACTGCACATGTGTTCTGGTCTAAAAATGTGTATGTGTGTCTATGTCAACCTCTTGCATGCTCATGTGATCATGCAGCCAGTGAGGGACATGGTGATAAGCTTTCCCTCAGTTGAGCTCCTGAACTATTGCAAAGTAAATGGTTCCAAAGTATTTGTATGTGTGAATTGTTGCACTGAACACAGGTGTAGCAGAATGAAATTATTGGAGGCATTTGAGATGAGCTACTGAACAAAAACTATGCTGCATATCCAGAAGTTAATTGGCAGGACAGGCAAAGGTAGAGAATCCTATATCCCTATACCACTACTTCAGCACCTTTCATCAGCATCAATATATCTTTAAAATGTTTTGGGTTGGGTTTTGTTCAGTTTGTTTGGGGCTTTTTTGGTTGGTTGGGTTGGGTTGGGATTTTTTGTTGTTTGGGTTTTTTTGGCAGTAAACCACTGATGTGTAGGGAAAAGTCAATCTAAATAACAATGACAATTAATGGATGGTGTCTGAAAGAATGTAATGTAGACAATCTTTCGAAGGGAGTATTGCAAAGAATATTGCACTGAAACAGCATGCATTTGAGCATCATTACAGAAAAAGAGGTCAAGGAACCTCATTGACCAATCTAATATGCTTGACTAATGCCACGTAATTACTTAGTCACTCGTTCCTTCAAATTTCAAATGTCTGAGTACCTCCACCAGTGTGTGTGACATACTGGGCTCCATTTTGATCAAATGTACTCATGTTGCCAGATGCAATGATTTCATAATGCAACATCTGGCAGGTACAGTTGCAGTCATGGTAAGGAATCGGCACATCTTTGCTGGAGACCAGTATTTTCCCAACCTTCATGCCAAATATTTGCTTAAAGCTTAGAAAATATTTGCTTAAGAACACACCTCTCTTCAGTGGTGAAAGGGAAGTGTGAATGGGTGGAGGAAGATTTTTATTTACAAATCTCCTTCAGTTTTATGTTTTTGTGAATCATTCAGTATCCATTTTTATAAGCCTTCCACACTTGGAAGTTTCCTGGGCTAGGAAGACAAGGAAGACTCTGTTGAACAGAATCTGCACTGCACCTGTGCTCAGTGGCATATAGCAAAGAGGAGAGTTGACACTGGTTTTGGGCTCTACTGTTCTAATCACTCTGCTTTTGGCCCTGGAGGGAGTGGTGCAGGGTGGGGGGGGGAAGAATCTGGTCAAACACCTTGTTTGGCACTGTTGTTAATATCAAAACTATAAAACATTTTAGTCACAAATAAGTCACTGAAAGTGATTCATACACAGAAACTCTCAAGTTGACTGGAAGGATTATATTTTTTTCCAGAAGGGTGGTCTCATGGCAAAACCACAAACATTTTGTTACCAGTATTAGACTAAAAATGTTGTTCTCAAAGAAAAAGCATAAATAATTATGCAGAAGTACTTTAAGTCCTGAGGAGGAGGGTAAATAAAATCAGTTACTAGGCAATACTTGTCCTGACAAACCTGTTTTGCTTTGGCACACCTATAGCATGAGCTCATAGTACAGTGAACAGAGGTGGTGCTGAGGAGGAGTGGGTTGAACCAGAGAGGTTGTGGAGTCTCCTTCTCTGGAGACTTTCAAAACCCACCTGGACATGCCACTGAGGAACCTGATAGTTTTAGCAGAGGTGTTTGACTAGGTGACCTGGGGAAGGGTCATTAGTATTCCTCAAGACATCAAAAAGAGTGTGAAGCAAGTCAGTGAAATCTGTGTTTGTGCTGTTTCCAATATCCTATCTGGATGCATTCTACTTAAGAGGGAGGGGGAGAAGACTTGAGATTTAGTGGCTTCCTCAAAAACAAACCAACCAACCAAAATTATTCTGTTCATAGAATCATAGAATCAGCCAGGTTGGAAGAGACCTCCAAGATCATCCAGGCCAACCTAGCACCCAGCCCTATCCAGTCAACTAGACCATGGCACTAAGTGCCTCATCCAGGCTTTGCTTGAACACCTTAGATGCTTGAGCGTGTCCAGAGAAGGGCGACGAGGCTGCTGAGAGGCCTTAAGCACAAGCCGTGTGAGGAGAGGCTGAGGGAGCTGGGATTGTTTAGAGGCTCAGGGGTGACCTTATTGCTGTCTACAACTACCTGAGGGGTGGTTGTGGCCAGGAGGAGGTTGCTCTCTTCTCTCAGGTGGCCAAAGCCAAAACAAGAGGACACAGCCTCAGGCTGCGCCAGGGGAGATTTAGGCTTGAGGTGAGGAGAAAGTTCTTCACTGAGAGAGTCATTGGACACTGGAATAGGCTGCCCGGGCAGGTGGTGGAGTCGCCATCCCTGGAGCTGTTCAAGGCAGGATTGGACGTGGCACTTGGTGCCATGGTCTATCCTTGAGCTCTGTGGTAAAGGGTTGGACTTGATGATCTGTGAGGTCTCTTCTAACCCTGATGATACTGTGATACTGTGATACCTCCAGGGATGGTGCCTCCACCACCTCCCTGGGCAGCCCATTCCAATGGGAAATCACTCTCTCTGTGAAGAACTTCCTCCTAACATCCAGCCTAGACCTACCCTGGCACAACTTGAGACTGTGTCCCCTTGTTCTGTTGCTGGTTGCCTGGCAGAAGAGACCAACCCCCACCTGGCTACAACCTCCCTTCAGGTAGTTGCAGACAGCAATGAGGTCACCCCCGAGACTCCTCTTCTCCAGGCTGCACACCCCCAGCTCCCTCAGCCTCTCCTCATAGGGCTGTGTTCCAGGCCTCTCACCAGCTTTGTCACCCGTTGTGTTAGTTTAATGCTGCAACACTATCCACAGTGGTTAAGATGAATGATGAGCATAGCAAAAGAATGAATGTGTTTGGTTAGTGGACTATATACAGAGAGAGGTTTATGTCATGGAGTAGTAGTATTTAGAGTCAAGGAAGTTTATATGCATAGTCAGGCACAATTTCTTTCTGAAGTGAGTCATGCCGTGTTCAGCATAAATGTAATTTGACTTAGAGCTGCACTAATTATTCATATTTAACCAATGATAGTGGTGTCTAAGTGGAATAACTGATAGATAACTCTTTTAATAAGATAAGCATTTTATCTCTTGGAAAAATGAATTTCATGTGTACTTGCTTTCAGGTTTACACAATGGAAGTATTCAAAAAGGAACTTGGTCACTTTTAGAGTGGGATGAGGGCTGCATATATGTGGATAAATACCTGCATTTGTCTATATACATGTATGGATTTATATTAGTATATATACAGTGTGCCTTTCCACTTTTATAGTCTAACTTTTCACTGATAGTCTAAGTTGTGCCATGTCTTGTACCCATGATTTGTAGGATCATGTTAATACTGATGGAATGTGATAGCCCAGACAATTCAGGATGTCAATGTGACCTCATTGGAACATTACATTAAATAAAAATCAGTGTTTTAAATAAAGTGACCTTGCCCTCTTATGCCATGGGGCAGCCAGCCAGCAGAATCAAGCCTTTCTAGCCTCTTGTTCAAAATGTTGAAAAAAAGGAAAAATATTTAAGATACTCAATACTTTATACTGAAAATAAAATTGTTTGTATCTCTTTCTTCTAGTCTGTAAAAGTTTTTGGTACCTCTTGCCCTTTCTTGGCAGCCTGGTGTTAAAGATGATTGTGGAGAGAAATAAAAGAATGTGGTAGCCAAGGTATACTCGTACTGCTGTGGGTGTCCAAGCCTTTCTCCTGATCTTCTCACCTCTGGGACTGATCTTTATTTTGTCTCAGGGACACTGTACTGGTTCTTGGGGGAAACAGTGGTGCCAGCAAAGCCTACCAGCTTTCCGAGTGACTCAAAAGACATAGCCCCAGAAAGGATTGCCCACTCAATGGCCTGCCTGTAATCACATTTTTCAGTAGTTAAGTCATATTTCCATGATTTCTGGTTTTGCTTAGTTGAGGCCCAGTTCCAGTTTCTTAGTTTACTGTTGACATTTTGAGTATTTGTAGGTCTTTTTGCCTCTTTTAGTTCAGTCTGCATCGCCATAGAATTTGTGTACTTGTGTAATCATTTTTATTCAGCTGGCTGAGTTGGACTTATGTCACAGTGGGATATGTAGAAGTAAACCAGGACCCAGCAGTGGTGAGGTGTTGGCTGATCGTTAACACAGACTCTCACCCATTCATGAAAAGGTCACATTAACTTGCCAAAATAGCTTTCTGCTCCAACTCCATTTGAGTTTGTTTTCTTGGGCCACAGCATGTGTACACAGTACAGCACAGCACTGCTCTCCAAGGCCTCCCTGACCTAGGTAATTAGGGTGCAGGGTGGATACTTGAACTTCTTGCATTTGAGCAGGTGTGCTGAAACCTGGTCCTGATACTGACTTCTCTTTGACTCCACATTGGGCAATTGGGCTCAGGTGACTGGAGATGTTTTTGAAGCTGATGTCCTTTGTAAAAGTGAAGTTCTGGATGCTTGCAACAATCCCAGCCCATATGAGATCTTCTGGTAATTGCACATCTCCTTCAGACCAAGTTACTTGCTAAAGTAGGAGGTCTGGTACTGCATGTGGCTGCCTGTATGTGGATCATACAAGGACCACAAGGCAGGATGACTTTTGGATGCTGTTTAGATGCAGCCCAAGAAGTAAGGGTTTCTTCTGTGGGAAAGGTTCTCTCTTTCCTGCTGCAGCCATAGCTGATGCATAGGATGTACAGAAAGTTGTTTATTTCTCCTAGAGAATCTAAATCTCTAAAGAGAAACCCACCTTAGAGATTGTTTGCTGGTCTCTAATATATAAAACTCACTCTAACTTAGATCCTGTTGCACCTGAAAACAACCCTTGTGTCTGACCTTGAGCATTTACTGTACTGGATGGATCCTACAGTCTGAATGTCACTTTACAGCTAATGTCCCCCAGTGTCTGCCTGTCTCAGAGCTCAGGAGTCTTGCTGTAGCTATTTGGCAAAATTAAAATGTGGCTCTCTTTTTCCAGTGTATCAACAAGGACATGCACTGGCACAGGTTCAGAAAGTTAATCAAACGGTTTAATCGCTCAAAGCAACAGATACAACAGATTCAGGATTGTTGGTGGTAAAGGCACTAATTGCAAGATGATCTCAAGTTAATAAATCCTGAGTATTGTGTGACACAGTCAGAGAGGTGAACCTTTGCAGTAGCTCTGATATGCAATAGAAGTGCAGCAAAATTCAGCTGCATGTTGAAGGTGCAATTCTCAGCAAGAAGGGTGGCCCTGCCTTGGGTGGAGGGAAAGAAGCACAGCCGGTTGACTGTCCTTTTCTCTGGTTTTCCCTCTCAGCTGTTGCTGCTGATGCCAGCCATGCTGCACCTTACATAAACCTTGGTGCTGGAAACAGTGCCCACACCCTGATGCAGTGCTGCTACACCACACACCAAGAGATCTCCTTTTCATGGGTTTTATATCCTAGGCCAGGCTGTTCCTGTCTTCTAGGTGACAATTAGCATGATTTAGGAGGAAAGCTGAATAACATAGTCATGTTTACCATGTACTTATTTTTTCTCATTAGCATATTGAGGAGAGCAATATTAGTATTAAAACTGTGGTGAATTAGGCAAAAGTCTTTGTTTGGGCACCCTGGCTCTCAAAGTCTGCTTTGAAATTGGGTGTTAGTGTTATTTTAGCCTTGCTTCCTCCATTTTAACCAAAACAGGGCTGTCTTATCTTCATAAGGACCTCTCCACTTCAGGTCTCTGGCAGGCCAGCTTCACAGATCTTCATTTAACACAAACACCTGCTGACTGTTAATTACCTTAGCTCCAAAGCATGGTAAATCAAATTGCTTTCCTGTCCCACAATAAGCTAGGCAGTTATCCCACACTGAAGGAGCTTAATATTTATCTCTAAGCTGTTCCAATACTTTCCTACATCTGTCCTAGTAGGATGGAGAGCCCAGGCAAGCCTTTTCACAGGGCAGATGCTTTACATGGTGGGGGGGAACACTGAAGAAGGAACTGTGCCCTCCTCATTCCTCTAGAGCAACTCCATGTCTTCCTGTGGTCAGTCCTGATACCTCTGAGGCCTGATACCTTTTCACTAGGAGTGCAGCACAAACCAAAGCATTGTATCAGAAACCCCCAGCCATGACATTTACTCCTCATTGCTCAAGGCCCACATTCACAAATGAAGAGGCACAAGCAAAATCATCTAATTTGTGATACTCCTTGCTAGCCAGGCTATTTGGAAAGGTGAATTTTCCAGGCAACCCATCTGCCTCAGCAGAGTTAAATTTCAGTAAGCGTAATTCAATGCCTTGCTGAACCAACATCTGGAGCAGCCCATGGGTACTACTGCCACATGCACCTGCTATAATGAATACCAAAGTCTACTTCAGTGACCTGAATCTTTTGGAAATTTAGTCCTTTATTTTTATCCACTTAGAAGGAACACAAGCTGCAGTGTCCTACTTTTTCTCAACTATGTCATCTGACTCATCAATCAAAATTGGAGTCTTATTTTCACCCACTGACTCTCAATCAGCCTAACAAAGCTATCAGAAGTACAAAAGGACAGTATTATCACTCAGCCTAAGATACTTTTGCTAATCTTGAGTCATGTGAGAGATTTTAAGGTTTGAAAAAATATTGCAATTGCAGCAAGGCCAAATTCTACACTGTCTTCTGAAAATACAGACTTAGGTAGAAAGAACAGCACAGAAAAAGTTCAGTGAAGGAAGACAACTGTAATATGAGATTTTATGATATTGGTTTGATTAATTTTTAGTATAAGCCAATGGTATCCTTGTTTTATCCAGTTCTATCAGAGCATCCTGTATGCTCTTGTAGCATTTACCAGTTGTCCATGAGGGCATGTGTGCTGAGAAAGGAAGAAAGGAAAGGAAAGGAAAGGAAAGGAAAGGAAAGGAAAGGAAAGGAAAGGAAAGGAAAGGAAAGGAAAGGAAAGGAAAGGAAAGGAAAGGAAAGGAAAGGAAAGGAAAGGAAAGGAAAGGAAAGGAAAGGAAAGGAAAGGAAAGGAAAGGAAAGGAAAGGAGGAAGGAAGGAAGGAAAGAAAGGAAGGAAGAAAGGAAGGAAGAAAGGAAGGAAGGAAGGAAGGAAGGAAGGAAGGAAGGAAGGAAGAAAGAAAGAAAGAAAGAAAGAAAGAAAGAAAGAAAGAAAGAAAGAAAGAAAGAAAGAAAGAAAGAAACAAACTCTGGCCTACAGTTTGTCAAAGAATATCTTACAATTGAAGCCTATCTAGAAAAAGTCAGTTAAAAACCTGACAGTTTTTCTCCCTGAACGTTCAAGAAATGCATGAAGCAATTAAAAAACAACACCACTTCCCCCTGCCCCTCTCCCAAAATCTGTTTTTCTTGCTGTTATAGCAAGATAAGTATCAGTGACTTGATCCTATTCTGTCTGGCTCATGAGACATATATGGGGAACAGTTTGGCAATTAGCCAAGCCTTACCATGTTAGGCAAAGCCATAGATTTGCTTTACCCAAATTTGGGGAACACATAGGCCTTGCACAAGGCAGGCACAAGCTAAGTGTGTGCACCTTGTTTACTACAAGACCAAGACAAGTCTGATCAGGCCAGAGTCCTTAGGCTTAGTGGCTCCAGGTCTTTTGTCTTATTTCCCGCGCTTGCTTCTCTGGTGGAGCAGAAAAACATGCCTAGGCATGCCAGTACATGTATTAAGCCTATTTTGGGCCTACCCAGCCTACCACGACACTTCCTGACAGGCTTTATGCTTTAGGAGGACCTCTCTTTTCAAGTCAACATCTAAGATAAAACAATCAAAGTATTGATAATTCATATTAAAGTTGTGCTGATGCCTTCTGTTTCACTACAGTTAAATTCTTGCTGTGTCTAATTTGACTCTAAAATTCAAAGTTTTTCATTTGCTTTATGGCTGCAACACCACATGAAATATTTCCTTTTGAAAAAGCTATATCAATGGAACACAATTTTCCTGCAACAATGCACAGCAGCATTGTTGAGCAAGACTGAATCTGCTTATTACTGGATTGAAAGGGAAAAGTATTGTTTATAGAGTTAGCTTGTGGCCTGTCTATACACTTTAGTCATTTTGAGGATTGATTACAATAATGAAACAAAGGGCACAGAATGTTCTAAGGACCAAAACTAAGGAAGAATCAGACTGCAATAAAATAAAGTTTCAGCAAGATGCGTGGTGATGTATGTTAAACATTAAGCTTCACTAATACTAAGCATTTAGGTCAGTGCTGAATAGACCCCTTAGTCCTTAAAAGATTCTCAGCCCAGTTGCACAAAGGAAACAAACATGAGCAAATAAAAATATGCATCCAGCAGCTAGTGAATGTTCTGAAATACCAGTAAAGCCTCTCCTAGCCAAAACCAAGGAGATCCCTTAAACTGTTTAAGGCACTTAAAAGACAAGTATTACTTATTAGACAAGTATAAGACACTTAAAGGACAAGTATTACTTATTAGACAAGTATTACTTATTATAATCACAGAGTGGGTGAGGTTGGAAGGGATTATATTGATGATGAAAATGATAATGGTTATTCCTTCTACACAAAACCATAGCAATTAGGTCCAGGGTTGCAAAGAGCTTTCTCCTCAGTATGTTATTGCATAATTATATCCTCATGCTATTATCAAATCTATTCAGTGACCAAATTTATCTAAGTTCTTATATAATATTGTGCTATAATTACTGAGCAGCCTAATGATTTTGAGCATGGAAGAGAGAAAAATTAAATACTTTTAATCTCCCAACAGCCTTTAAGTGAGGAAATTCTGTTTACCTCATTTTAGATCTGGAAAATGGAGCCAGAGTGACATTTTTGAAGCCTGATCCCAACAAGATGCAGACAGGCATTTAATAACATAGTCAAGAATGCCAGCAAAACCCTACTGAAATCATTAAGAGGTTAATGTGTACAGTTCAGAGCACTACATTTTGTAATCTCATGAAGGACTTGCCTGCCTCCTAAACCTCTAATCCTAAGTGACTGGAGTCAAAGTGCAGAGGAGAAAATGATGATGAAATCAGGCGTTTGCTGCCAGCAAATAAGTCTGTGTACAAAGCACAGGGGAAGTGTATTTTCCTATGGCTTGTGCAAGGGGTATCAGTTTCCAAGCTGGCCTCTGCTAGCAAGTTTTGTCCCCTCGTGGAGTCTTACCTTGCTCCTTTTCTAGGCCACAGTCTTTTTCCATTAGTACTTCTACAGGCTTTTGTGGATGTTCATATTCATGCAGGCATGTCCAATATTCATTCATGTCCCAGATGCTCTATTGCCAGTCAGCAATGGCCCTTTCTGCTCGACTCCTCCCCTGGTAATAATGCAGTGTATCCTGTCATTATCTCCCACTAAACCACAGTTGTTTTCTGTTTAAAAATCAATGAATGAAAAATCCTTTTAGTGTGCAGTTCTTTACCTTCCAGCACAAGCTCTCTGTCAGAGCTGGCCTTAGTGACTTAACATGGTCTTCAGGCTGTGGGGGAAACGTGCAACATGTGACAGGTACACTGCAGCTTTCTCCTGTGTGGCAATATGCTTCCCACAGGCAAAAGAGACAACAGACCCAAAGGAATGTTACTCAAAAGACTTGTAACAGGTTAAGAATGTAAGCACTCCAGAATTTTTAGCCAGAGGCTTCTGTCTGCTTTGACATTTCCATTCATACTCCGTGATAGATGGAGAGATGTTATTTTGGGAGAACAAAATGTACTACCACCACAAGATCACACAAATCCTGCCTGTCTTCTGGGAAGTTCAGATAGAAAGAAAAAGCAGCTGCAATTGTCCTAAAGCATTAAACATTTATGAAAAGTATATATCACAACATTTTACACACAATTATGCAAGAAACTTTTGGGACTTTGCTCCCACAGTACCTCTTTTATATCTTAAGTTGATGACAAATGGCAAAATGGTTTGCAGCAGGAAAAGCTCTCCCTGCCAGCCCCCTAAATGAACTCCCTGAGACACATTTCTTCTGCTCGATGTTAGAGTAGGAAAGTGAATTTTCACCTCATCATTTTGTATTGAAATGGTTTGGCTTATGAAAGTAGAATAATCAAGAAAAGTATTTCAAATATAGCTTCACTAAAGAACAGAGGAAATTGCATTGTCTGCTGAGTTTGAAAATCTGTCTATAATTATATTTATACTTCTTGATCAAGTGCATAGTCTCAGAGTGTAGCCTTCCTCTTAGGAAAATTGCAGCCCTGTGGCATGATTTCAAGAGAGTATGTCTGTATATTAGCTATAAAAGATAATCAAATTGTTGATGCAGTTGTTCACTGGTTTCTTCTTATTCCTGTAGCTTAATTTGTTATAATTTGGTTTTCTCTATGTATTGTTGCATGCTGTAGTCTGAGAGGAAAATGATTCATCTGTAGCTAAGGATAGTATGGAATTTTACTGTAAATGTCTTTAATTTATATTTCACATGCAATGCTTGTATATCTGAAGTGCTCTTTGTGAACAGGAGTGGAATTTCAGCAATTCTAATATTTTCTTTTGTTCTGTGATCTTAGCACATAAATTGAAAACATTATTAGAATGAAAGCTATCTGTATAGCTGTGCTTTTGCAGTAAAACTAGCTGCCTAGATGTTGCTGGGCTTTTTTATTGTCTCTAATACCACAGTAATGGTGTCACTTACAAGGTTAGATTTTTCTACTCATCCACTTATGATGCCTGTTTCCAAACTGAGTCTTGTCTTTGGGAAAACAAAACAAAATAAAACCCCCCACAATAAAAAGTGACTCCTAAAGAGACTCCTTTCACAGTACACCTACACCATGTGATCTGTGAATAGGGTGGATAACTAAGAGAGAACAACACAAGGAAGATGTGTCACCTGGCCACCTTGGCTCTCTGCCATGTCTTGGTGATGTGTACTCCCATAGTAGCAGCCACAGTGCTGGGAAGCCTCTGTGGTCCTTTCCTCCTCATCTACTGATACTGGCTCAGATACAGCTCTGAGCAATAACAAGGAGTGGAGGGAATGGGCAGTACAGATGCACAAAGCCAGATCATTAGCCAGGATTGATGAAAATAAAAATAGCCAATGTAGATGGCTTATCACAATTGCTTTTTAGATGTGGGTGCCTCCATCCTTGAGAAGGGCAGAGCTGCAACACCCGCTCCACCATGTACCAGGGTTCTCAGGTACTGCTGGATCTGTGTTTATACAAAGTGAAATGTAATACAGTCAAAATATTTTTCCCTTCAAGACCTCTGCATTTTGGAAGAAATAGTTTCCCTTTCTAGACAGGAATGAACTGTAAATAATATACCTCAGCCCTGTTACTTTCAAACTCTGGCTTAAAAACAGAAAAAAGGATGTTTTTCACATTGGGTAGGTAAGGCAGCATCTCCCTTCTGAGCACTTTTTGTGCCATATAATAGTGAGTTTAGATATGTCACATCTACTTAGTACCTATACAGTGGACTTTCACGAAACAGTCATGTAAGTAGAGCCATCATTTCCAGTGTGAGCAACTTAGGTGACCCCACCTGCCTGGCCCTCCTAGCTTCCAGACTATACAGAGGAATGAAACAATGCAATTTCTAGTTCAACACCCACTGAAACAAAATCATTAATTCCTTCCCTTGATTTTGAAAGTCTCATCTTCATGTCTTCTGAGACATATCAGGTTGGACTGGATGATCTTGGAGATCTCTTCCAACCTAGCTGATTCTATGGTTCTATGATTTGTGTCTTCACAAACACAAATAGGTAGTACCCATTTTCCCTTTTTTTCTTCCATATGCTAAATGCTAAGGCCTATTAATGTTGTAAAGTTTTAGGTAAAAGGAAGGGTCTTGGACATGTAAAAATCTAGCCTCCAGACCATAAACTTTCAAAGGAATAGAACACAATAAATCTTATCAACAAGGAGCGCAAACTAAGACTGTCCTAAGAAACCTTTTTAAAGTTACAAGAGAATTATAGACACATTCAAAAGGTTCTGCTGAAAACTACTATTGAAATCTCGAAGCTATTATGAATATCCTTTGGTGTTACTTGAGACTGCCTGTAACATTCTACAGAAGATGTGATTCTCCCTTTAACTGTACAGGGTGCTTCAAAAGCCTGCAAGAGTTATAATGTTCTAATAAATAGTATTGCTATTTTTTTTAAACAAATGCTCTTTCCAAGAAGAAAAGTAAAGGGGGAAGAAAAAAAAGGAAAGAAAAACATGTAGGAAGCAAAGTTTTCTCTATCAAGAAAAAGTAGAAAGAAGACAGATGAAAATATTTAGTATGCATGTATCAGTAGCGGCCAATATGGTGAAACTCCAGGATTGATAAAGAAATTAATTACTAGAAGGAGTCTACAAGCAATTACACACTAAAGGCTTTTGTAAGTGGCTTGTTGAAGTTCTGAGAAATGTCACTAAACCTGGCTGCCTCAATTACTTCCCAAAATCACAGAGGCTGAAAATTTGATTTACAAGTACTGCTGCCATCTGTCTGTCCCCACAGCTCAGAATACAGACATATTCTTCACATGAGAATTAAAGCTCTTTGTCTGTCTTCTGGACAACATCACAAAGATTGTGCTGTGATACCTGCTGAACAGCATGTATTTAGGTGTTAAGCTTGGATGTAATGATGTTTGCAATGCAGTGATTTTTAGAGGGTTTTGTGCCTGAGCTGGTAAAACCCTCAACTGTACTGTTAGGGGATGTTAAATCTCCCTGTGAAACCAGCTCGACTCGTATGTTTCTGCTCTGCAGCACCAAACCTGATGAGCCAAATCACTGTGAACATGTGTTTCTTTCTAGTCACTGAGCCTTACTGATAGTTCAGCAGAGAGCTAAGCTTAATTCCTGGTAAGAGGGCAGCTTTCCTGTAATTATGTATGCCTCATCCTCTCCCAGAGAACCCACTTTTTAAACTGTTCTTATTTGTGCTTGGTAAGGAAGATTCTTCGGCAGTGATTCTCAGTGAGTAATCTAGGGAGCTTGGTGGTAATTTCCCTAAGTTCTTACACAGCATGATGCTATAAAGTATGATAAGATGCCTGCTGTCTACACCATCTGAGGAGTAACTAGCTTCACTTGCATTTTGTTTACTGGTGTTCTGCAGCCTGGAAAATTTGTGTTTGGGGCTTTGAAACTCTTTCTGTCTGATCCTGTATACATTTAAGGGAAAGAGAGGGAACTGATATTACAGTTAAATATTTATATGACATTAGCCTGTGATTATTTCTTGCTTGGAGAAAAATGTCTCTTTATTCATGGGCATGCCTGTGAATCTGAGTGGCTCTGGGGCATAACAACAGTCACTGGAAAGTTGGTATTTGGGACTTGTCTAATTCCCAACACTTTTGCTGGATAAACATCTTCTGAGAGGAATGAATCTTGCTGGGTGTCACATATCAGAGCAGGTAGTTTTTCTCTGGAAACTAACTTTGAAATGCTAACTATTTTTTTTCAAGCTATTTATTAATTATTCCTGAAGTTATTCTGTGCAGCTACTCCATTTCTCAGCGTTTGGATTGGCCTTATCAGGCAAGAACAACCTGTGGGCTCCATCTTCTGACCCATTGTTCCTCAGAACAACTCCCTGGGCCAGGAGTGTTCATGTTGGGAGGGATAACCAGATAGTAGTGCCCTGAATACTGTGCTTGAGTCAGCTCCTGGCTTGGTGTTTGTCACAACCTCATAGAATCAACCAGGTTGGAAGAGACCTCCAAACTTATCCAGTCCAACCTAGCACCCAGCCCTGTCCAGTCAAACAGACCATGGCACTAAGTGCCTCAGACAGGCTTTTCTTGAGCACCTCCAAGGTCAGCGACTCTACCACTTCCCTGGGCAGCCCATTCCAATGCCAACCACACTCTCTGGCAAAAACTACCTCCTAACATCCAGACCTAAGCCATAAGACTTGTTGCCAGTATCTACCCAGTGTTAGTTGGGGAAGGCCCTCCCTGCCCACTCCCCTTTTAAATCTGGGTCCTGTTAGAGTCTCCTCCCAGCCCAGGTGTCACCACTTTGCCCTCCCTGCCCCCTCCCCTATTTAATGGGCCCCGGGAAAGGCAGAAGCCCTAAGCTTGCCCAACTGGGCAGAGGGATCCTTCTCCCCTTGTGACTGGTGAGTGCCCGTGGCGTGCACTGGGTGACTGGTGGAGGGGATCTAAAGGCCGGGGGGCCTGAGTGGCCCCCCGGTTAGGTAGGTTAGGGATTTGATGGCTACTCCAACATCACTCACAGGTGCTTGCTTAGACTCTTAATCTCTGAGCCACTTGTTAATTAAATATGATCTCCTATTCCTCTCAGCATTCCAACCTGCATCTAAGGATGTAGATGGAAAGATTACCTGTGCCCTGATCCCTCAACTACTTTTTACACTCAGGACCATTAGTGTAAAGGCAAAAACAGGTTCAGGAGGTAGGGGTCAGTGTATAGAAGATTCTTTCTACCTATCTTGTTTCTCACCTTCTTATTCCCTGGTTTCTTTCTTTTTATCCCTGCTCTAGCATGGGACCTCCACATGAGTCTATTTATAGATGCTACCAACTCCACCAGGCAACTCCTCCTGCTGCTCTTCCTTTATTGTTCCTTACTTTTGGCATCTACTTCCAGCTTCCTGCTGCATCTCTATCCTCCCCTATTTGCACCCCCCCAACCTTTTCAGTTTGTGCCCTATACCAATATTTATTCAAATCTTAGACTTGTGCTTCCAGAGCAATCTTTTGACCTAAACTTAATTGTGTTACACACAAAATCATTAAAGGAAAAAGCAAAACCATCAAGATAAGTAATTGCAAATCTGAAGGTCTGATCATTGTGTTTGGTTACTTCTATCAGTGCAAAAATACCCAAAAATCAACTTTCCATTCTGAGAGTTTTAAATGTTCAGATAGTGCATAAAGAATCTGACTACACAGTGCATCTTTGTGACTTGTGAAATAAATTCCTAATTGTTGAGTAGTGAATGGGTGTTTTAGATTAAAATAGATACAATTTTAATGAGTCTGAACTATCACCCAGCCGTGTCCAATCAACTAGACCATGGCACTAAATGCCTCATCCAGTCTTCTCTTGAACATCTCCAGTGACAACGACTCCACTACCTCCCTGGGCAGCCCATTCCAATGCCAATCACTCCCTCTGTAAAGAACTTCCTCCTAATATCCAGCCTAGACCTCCCCCAGCACAATTTGAGACTGTGTCCTCTTGTTCTGTTGCTGGCAGAAGAGATCAACCCCCACCTGGCTACAATGTCCCTTCAGGTAGTTGTAGACAGCAATGAGGTCACCCCTGAGCCTCCTCTTATGCAGGCTGCACACTCCCAGCTCCCTCAGCCTCTCCTCAGAGGGCTGTGTTCCAGGCCTCTCACTTCCTGGCTGCCAGTGAGAAACTTAAGTAATTAATTTCTTCCTAAAGAGATTTTCCTGAATCCATGAAGAAGCTGAAATAAATGAAACACCTTCCCGTATTTTACAAGAAGTTCATCTTACTTTTAGTAAACTTATTACCTTCTAGCCATGTAGCTGGTTATGCTTTCCTAATGCATGATGAAATCTGTTGAATCTGAAGGCAGGGTAATTAATGACATCTCAAGATCATTTGTTATTAAAAGCAGTGACTGTTCTTATGGCTCATACCTCATTAGAGAGGCTCAAAGCATTTTATAAACACTGACACCTCTCGGAAGAGTTGGAGGGATATATAAATTGCTAAAAAGAAATATTCTTGTATGTGAACATTGCACACTGTCTTTTCTTCTCAAAATGTTTTCCAAACATGCAAATGCATTCAAAGCTCCATTCTGTATGGCACTATATACAGTACAAAAGCAACCTAGTAAGGGTTAGGGTAGGAAGTGAAGCTCTAGTTGCCACTGAAAATGACAGAACATTCTGAGATGAAAACAGTAAATCCTCAAGCTAGAATTTGGCTAGGATATGAGAGTTGATATCTCTATACTCTTGGAAATGAAATAATGCTACTTTTAATTACCACTGTGTCGAGGGTGTTCACTTATGCTTAAACACAACTCCTATTAACATAAATGTGGGCTTTGTGTTAGCACAGCAGCAGAAAGTTGAGTCATATGCAGTGAAATAATAGTGAATCACTAAACCTGCCTATAATAAGTGTCCCCTAGACTAGCTAGGCACTAATGGTTTGTGAGTGCTTAAAATGGTGTAACTGCAATGCTCAGCAGGGACAGGGCAGCTTTTATCTCTATTCGCAGCAGAAAACACATACTCCCATCCTGGATCACATGAAGGATGTACAAACATGCAGAGGAAAGGGAAATTTTAGATATGGACAGGCTTTCACAATGCTCCATCCATTCTCAGGCTCTGAACAACAGGTGGGTGTTTCAAGTATGTACAGGCAGCTGGAAAAGGTTTGTGGCACACATGAGAGGGAATGAAGCCATCCTGACATCTTGCAAAGGCCAGAAGTGCTAGTGCTGGGGCAATGCAGTGGGTTGATTGGTGCCTGTATAAAGGCATGTGGTAAAAGATTCCCTGACAAACAGCACAATGCTTAAACTGAGGCACAAGGATTGAATGGGTGTGATGGTTTGGGTGTTCCCTGCCCCCCCCCCCCTCCCAGTTTGGAAATCACTCAGTCTAGACTCAGCTGGCTCTGGAACTTGAATGAAGCTTACTATTTACAGCTTAGCAGAGTATACAAGCAGATATTTACAGTATATACAGAAACACAACAGCCCTCCCAGAAACCTGAGTCCCCAGGAGCGACTCCCAACTGCCCCTTCACCTTCCCTCTACCCCTCTCAACCTTACCCCAGTCACAAGGAAGACTGGAGGTTCGGCCAGGGGGTTAGGAAGCAAAGTGGCTTAATCAAAGAAACAGCAGAGAGAGGTGAGGTTAGGGATGCAGCTCAGCCAGTTCCCTAGCAGCAGTGCCCTTATCTATGTTTTGATTCTTATTCTTGTAAATCTCAGCAAGCCAATGAGTGAGGTAGACATCAGTCTTGTTTTCCTTCCACAGCCTGTAGTCTAGTCCTTCTCACCAAAACATTCTAGCTAGGCTCAAACCAGCACAATGGGGGAAGAAGAAGGCATGAACACTGCTTTCCCCCACCTTGCAGGCTTGAAAGGGGAACAGCAAAGGTGCCCTTTCCACACATGTACTGACTCATGGGAAAGCCTGTGTTGGAATCAGCTGGTGATTGTCTAGATTCTTTGCACCCAGTATATATGGCAAGTGGACACATAGTCTAGGAAAACTATAAATAGAGTGAGGATAAAAGTGCAGAGTTCCCACTTTGCAGAGTCCTCACTTTTGGACAGTTCCCATTTTGCACGGCTCCAATTTTGCACCATTCTGTGTAGTCCCACTCTTGCACAGTTCATGCTGCTTACACACAAGTCTGCAAGTTCAGCAAGTCCTTGGGTGCATTCAAGCAAGAGCTACCAGTGGCACCCGGACATGGCTTCTCTTGGACCACACCGCAGCCTGACTTTCTGCTCACCACCCCAGAGCTGCGGAACATGACAGCAGTTTGGCTCTTTCCCCTGTGCTGCCAAAACAGTGCCACTCCCTGACCTTTTGCCTCGTGGAAGCTGTGTCAGACACTTTGATTTAGGTGGGTTTATTTGCCTCAGACTTCTGCTGCATGGATCCATGACATAGATATTGCTTTCAGTTTCAGGGGCTGCCGCAAAGAAATTCCTCAGGGATCACTGCTGTATTCCCACCTCACCTCTGTAAGTAAAGTCTGCTGTTCCCTTAGGTTCTCTGCTCAGCCTGATTTATAAGTGGGGGAAAGTTGTGTTGTACCTTAGCCTTTTCCATTTTCTGACTTTCCTAAATCACTGAACTTGCCCATGAGCATCCTTGTGAGGATTAGAACCTGCAAATAAACCTTGACTAGTTCTGCATATAGTTTGGGGATGAGTTTTTGGGGGAAAATAAAAATAATTCTATTTTTATAATTCCTGCCTTGGCCAATTAATCCCCTACCAAATAAATGAGGTGAATAAATTAAACCCAAACATATGTGACAGCTATGAAATTAACATCTTATAATTCCTGTCCCAGGTTCAAAAAGCAGTTGGAGTTACTCTGCTCCTGTCCCTACAGCCACTGTGGTGTGCACTGCATTGCAAGCTAGAAAACATTGTGCATGATGAAAGGCTCAGAGCCAATAGGGTTGCAGCAGCCTTAATTAAAAATGTAATTAAAACCCCAGAGGGTTACTGTTAGCCAAAGAGGATAGGAGAAACCAGAAGGTTGGCTTGGGTTGAATTGTTTTCCCTAATATATTGGAGTGGGAATGGAACTACAGAGATAACAGGGCAATTAAAATTGAGAAGTTAATGATGACTCAAAATGGCTGGGAAAGACTGACTTTTTCTCAGTTTTCATATCTGCTTATGGTCTATTAAATAAAGAAAAAAAGAAGTTTGAATAATCAGGCAGTCAGAATAATGCAGTAAAATTAATTGCTGATTAAGAACACAGAAAGACTAATGGTGAAATACGTGATTCAATGGCTCTGGTAATACATATTTCAAAAGAGCTGGAAGAACTGTGGAGACTGAATGTCTCCAGTCATTAAGGGGATGCTGTATGTTTGCAACAGCTGCCTTTATGTACCTAAAGGCAGTGCTAAGTTACAAAACTCATCCCTCTGTAGTCACAGTGAGGGAGTCACCTCCAGAAGACAACAGTATTACGGAAGATCCAGGAGTCTATGAGAGAGCCATTTCATTCATCTGGGCACACAAACTAGTGTCTTGATGCAGACAACATGAAACTCCTCCTTTGTTTCATACCAAAACTGTCTATGGAGAGACATGGGGAAATATAATGTTTTCCATCAGAGATGGATATGATGAAACCTGCTACTGCTCCACACATATTATAGTGTTCTTATTACTAGGACGTTAAGAGTCTTATTGAGTTCTCACTGTTTTCTTTCTCCCTTGCCTCCATCAGCTTCCAAAGGAAAAATGAAGGAAACTCTAAGGCAGAAGTGAGGCATCTTCAAAGGGCAAAGCTGCCACTTCATCAGCTTGTCCTAGCACTAAGCTCAGAATAGTAAACTTCAAAGCCTCTCTTCTTCAGCAGCTGGATGAAACAAGCATAACATGTATCAGCACAGATATGCTTTTTCTCACTCCAGAGTTAAGGGAACATCTTTTATGCATTTAAAGACTAGGAAATCAAAAGTGATTCCCTCTTGATTTCATTCTTGTGTCTTAATCCTTTAATTAGAAATGATAGCTGGCAAGAATCTGTTTCGTTAACAGGAACCAGCAGAGAACTGTAGAGCTGGTATACCATAAAGAGTTCCAGGAATAAGATTAATATGATAAAATATCCAGTGGGAGAACAGGACAATAAGCTATCCAGAGGCCAGTGATTCATCCTTCCATTGTGCACCAGTCTTGCCACCTTCCCTTACTGCTGATGTGTACACAATCATTTGCATCCTCTGTGTGCGCTCTGAAAGCAGTGTGAAATGACTGTACACAGGATAGTCTGGAGGGAGAGTTCCAACTGTTACATAAGAGAACCCCAGGTGTACTGGTATGAAAAGAGAGAAAACAGCTCTGACAAGGAGACCATGTATTAAATATTAAAACACTGCCTATCCCAGCCACTGTGGGCTCATATGGAGCATTAGTACACCATGCACTATCAATGGGTGGCACCAGGGAAAAACTATTTTGCATGTATTTTCTCCTATAGACTGTTAATTAAAAACAAGTATGAGTGAGAGAAAGAAAGAGAGAGAGAGAGAGAAAGAAAGCAAGCAAGCCAAAGACAGTGTTTTCTTTGCTGCCCTGCCCCTTCTGAATAGCCTACCTGGGGCAGAGCTGGCTGTGTGCTGACATTCCCAGCTGCATGTTGTGTCCTCACTTGCAGCTCGCCAGAAAAAAAAACAAAGGGAGAAGAGTGGGCAGCTCTTGTACTTCTTTAGGTAGATCTATACAGTGTCTCTGCAAGTTGGTTATTACCAGCCACAGTTGCTGCAGCAGCTTTGCATTTTAACCCAATTTCATGGCATAATAAAAGCTCTTATAATTACTCTGTGCTTGCTTGCACAAAGGTATGTCAACCCTTGTCTAATAACTGTTGTGCTAAACAGCCAATTCCAGTCAAATCTTTGGAGCTCTCAAAGGTATTCTGGTCCTATAAAATTTATCACAGCAGGGAAGCATGTGGAGAGAGAATTTTCTGTGTTCCTTTTCCAAATTGTAAGCACCATCCACTTTATTAGTTGTAAGGGAATCCATACAGGAGCCCAATTAAGCTTTATTGGTCCTCTAGTTTACTGAACTATTCATAGGTAACACAATCATCCCACATGGAGAGAATCATGGCAGAATAAGAAAACCAAGGAATTCCAGAGGGCTTCTAGACCAACCAGCTTGATAAATGTTACTGTGTCATATCTGATAACCATCTAACCTGTTAAATATCTCCAATCCTGAG
The DNA here is from genome assembly GCF_015220805.1 of Pogoniulus pusillus. Taxonomy (NCBI): domain Eukaryota; kingdom Metazoa; phylum Chordata; class Aves; order Piciformes; family Lybiidae; genus Pogoniulus; species Pogoniulus pusillus. The sequence goes on along the minus strand of NC_087281.1, from coordinate 16,293,039 downwards.
GTCTCCCATTGGAATTACATAAACATATATCTTTATTCCCCACCATTTTGTGTGACAGTTGGAACAGGTTAACACATTAGTGAAGCTTTGTAAAATATGGTTCTAAGTCTGCAATTTGTGACCATGTTTGCATTTCAATCTACTGAAGTCTGGCTAAGGGAAGGGAGCATTGATTTATCTCGGCAACATGATCATTGCATAAAGGGCTCTGCTAATTATAGTCACCAGCCATCAACAGACTCAACAAAAGCCACAGCAACATTGCAGCAGTCTGCTGCCAACCATATATTGCTAAGCAGAAAGCATTTGTCAAGGCTAAGAATTGATTTTGAAAGGCAATGCCCCAGCAGCCCCCGCAATAAAACTTGTATGGATTGAACTCCCAAAGGTCCTACATATGGTGAGTCAGTCCCAAAGCACTTTCCTCCAGCATACCTTGGTTTTAATTGATGGGACTTCTCAGAAGGTGGATCCATTATACACAGTCTCAAGTTGTGCCAGGGAAAGTGTAGGCTGGATGTTAGGAGGAAGTTCTTCACAGAGAGAGTGATTGGCATTGGAATGGGCTGCCCAGGGAGGTGGTGGAGGCACCGTCCCTGAAGGTCTTCAAGAAGAGACTGGATGAGGCACTTGGTGCCATGGTCTAGTTGACTGGATAGGGCTGGGTGCTAGGTTGGACTGGATGATCTTGGAGGTCTCTTCCAACCTGGTTGATTCTATGACTCAACTTCAGGACTTTAATCCCAGGGAAGCTACCAGCAGAACTCCCTTAAATTTGTATTGGACAAGATGTGGACCATCCTTAGGAGCAGAAAGTACAGTATTTAAGCAGAAATATACTGTTCAGTCAAAGACTCAGGGATGTAATTTCCTCTCAAAACACCAGCACCTGTGTTCCTAGTTGAAGTGAATGGATGAGGCTAGATCAAGATTACTGTCTTCACAGAGTTCTCACTGCCTAAGTCCAAGGTTACATTTGGAGAGTTACGCAGTCATTTTATACACCTGGAAAGCAGAGCCTCAAAGAAGACTGGGAAATGCAGTCTGCTCTCTTCTCTCAGGCATAAGGGAGTGTTGTGGAGGCAGCGCATTAATGTGGCCGAGGCAGGAATATATATAAAAGTAGAATTGGTTTATTTTCCTGAAACCTGCCCCCAAAACTGTATACAGAAATTAATGTAGTTTTAATTCGCAGATTCAGTTTGATGGAGAAGATCTTACACCAGCTTTGTCGCCCTCTTGTGGACATGTTATAGTATCGCAACATCTCTCTCAAATTGAGGAGCCCGGAACTGGACACATGACTCACAGTATCACAGTATCAACAAGGTCGGAAGAGACCTCATACATCATCAAGTCCAACCCTTTACCACAATTCTCAAGGCTAGACCATGGCACCAAGTGCCACGTCCAATCTTGCCTTGAACAGCTCCAGGGACGGCGACTCAAGGTGTGAGAGATGATTTTATAGAGCAAGGAAGCAATGGTGTTCATACTCTTCTTTCCCTAAGCCTGCCTCCTTGCCCAAAAAATGACAACATATTTAAGCATAGCATAACTTTCAAATTGTTTGTGTCATTTGGAGTTGAAAGTCTAAGCTATAATTATGCTAATGAGAAATAAAGTATTTTCTTGGCAGCAGAGTACTTTTTTTGTTGGCCTTGTTGTTGGCTTGTTTGTTTATTGGGGTTTTGTCATCATTGCTGGTTTCTGTTTGAGTGCAGTAAGTGCCATTTACAGCTCTCCTTGAGAAAACTGCCCAGCTTCCAAAAATTGTTTTCCAAGTTCTTTTATCTTCTCATTTCAAAAATAACAATTGGGAGGTTGGGGTTTTTTTGTCTTTTTAGACATTTGACTACTGCAGGTCATGTACCTATTCCCTGGGAAGAGTAATGACTTTCACACCAGCACAGTAGGGCAGTGCACCAGGGGTATAGATGTGGGGACTTGCCACTTCTACAGATAGAAGAGAAATTAAATTCCCTTCCACAGCAGCCCCAGTTTTGGCTTGAATGATCAAATTGCCATTTCAGTTCTTAATAGCACAGTAAGTGAGAGGAAATAATGTAGATCCAAGGGCATCTCCAAAGGAAGAAAGTAACTTCTTAGCCAGAGCTTGCTGCAGAGAAATGCTCTTCTTCAACTTAGATGTTTTGAGCATGGGCAGCAGCTTTATGTAAACAAAATCATTTTTGCAGAGAAGTTCATTTTAAAATTGGTGATTTGCTTCTGCTTTCATTTACTCAAGTGGACCTGTACCAGTGACCTCCCTTGAGGATAGGTCTTTGTTGAACTGGACAGAGGAAGACATGTACTGGAGTGGGAAGGCAGGGGCAGAGAGGTCAGGCAGGTGCAGTGTCTCATTGTAGCATCTTCTGCAGTGGCCACTGCTGCAAACACTGGCGGCAGAAAAGCTGCAGTCCTCAAAGCTTCTGCCCTGCCTTGTTTAGAGCTGTGTGTAGGTGTTCTCTGTAAAGAAGTCACATCTACTCAAGGAGCATCTTTAGTTTCCTAGTCTGCCATGAGGAAGGGAAGTATCAGTTCAGCTGCAGTGGAAATGATGCCTCAGTTCAGTTAAGTGATGGGTCAGAGGACAGACCCACTCAGTGTGATGTGCACAAGCCAGGAAGGCTCTTGCTGTAGGAACAGGGTGGAGAGCTCTGTGGAGGAGCACTGATGTAAAGTGACTGTGACATGCATCAGACTGAGGGAATCTCTATAGAGAGCCTTTAAAATGAGTGTGAGGCTGCTTTGTCAGTTTTCCCTGTCAGATCCATGGCTAAATCACAGTGGGGTTTTGACATTTCATAGTAAGTTATGACTCTATCCAGTGACTGAGTTATCCTGTGACACTTGTTTTAAATAGCATAAATACAAAATGAAATCTGATCTATGTTTTATGAATTTATATGAGTTCCTTCCTAAGATTTTGAACATATTTTAATGGAAGGTCTAACTAGTGGGTAATTGAGGAAGTGAGAAATTGCAAATACAATTTGTGTAAGCTCAAATTTTAATTTATATGTGCAGCTGTTAGAAATGACAAAAAGAGACACAGACAAATATCTGCTGGATTTGCTGTCTCCATGTTGCCTTTCTAATATACAGTAAATTACATTATTTTCTCCTATTTCTCTTTGGGGATGTTGCCCTAAAAATCTTACCAGATCAGTGAGTCAAATAAATGTTATTTTCATGCTTGTGCTAGGCCTGTACTAACCACAAAAGGGAAACTTTGAGAGAGTGACTTGCCATTGGAATGGGCTGCCTAGAGAGGTGGTGGAGTTGCTGTCCCTGGAGGTGTTGAAGAAAAGCCTGGATGAGGCACTTAGTGCCATGGTCTATTTGACTGGATAGGGTTGGGTGCTAGGTTGGACTGGATGATCTTGGAGGCCTCTTCCAACCTGGTTGATTCTATGATTCTATGAACTTGCCTCTCAGTGCACTGACATTCATAACAGTCATACACACAAACTGGTCACTATACAAAAGCTATGTGCTTCAGCACATTGCTTTCCGTTCATGGTTTCTATGCCTTTGTGTGTAGTTGGTGAACAGTTGTGGGGTAATTTTTATAAAGAGCATATCTAGTTTCAAAAATTACAGAGTCATCTGTAAGAAGAAGAGCCACAAACTACCAAAATAAACCTTGCTGCCTGCTTCAGGTTATATTAGAAGCAGGTTTCTCAGAGTCTGGCACTCAGCAGGTGTTTCTGAGAGCTGGCCTGTTGTGTTGTGAGCAATTGCTGATAACAGTCCTGCCATCCCAGCATGTCTGCTTCTGTATTGACACAGATTCACTGTTTCTAATTCTGCTTTGTGTCAGAGGATTGGACCTACCTAGGCACAGTGCTGCAGGGAAAAGAATGTCTCTGTACTGACACATGAAAACACAAGGAATCATGCAGATGCACATAAGAATGTATGCTTCATGCTGGCAACCATCAATGAGAGCACAACCTGCTGGAGATTAAGGCTGGACTCCCTGATGCTTTTCTTACTTCTGTGTTTTGGCTTTAATTCTTTCCTCTCTCCTTACTTTACTCAGAAGTCATGCTGTGCAACACACCTGAAATGCTCCAAATGTGGAAAACAAAAGAGAGAATGAGGAAGCAGGTCACCAGCTGCATGATACAGCATCACACATACAAGGTGGAAAGATATTTCCCTGGGGCTTGGGCCAAGCCACTGATCTATCCCAATTTATTCCTTGATGTTCAAGTGAGCAGATATGAAGGGAGGAGTTATGAAATTGATGTCATATCAGTATCTGTTTCCTGCTAACACACAACCCAGGCATTTGCTTACAACTGTACCCAGTGCTGTGAAACTGGTTTGTCTCAAGCTGCAAAGCTGCACTGCAAGTCCATTTTCATAGAATCAACCAGGTTGAAAGAGACCTCCAAGATCATCCAGTCCAACCTAGCACCCAGCCCTAGCCAGTCACCTAGTCCATGGCACTAAGTGCCTCATCCAGTCTTTTTTTCTTGAGCACCTCCAGGGATGGTGACTCCACCACCTCCCTGGGCAGCCCATTCCAATGACAGATCGACACCTGCTCCCATAAATCAACAATCAGATGAAAGCTCAAGACCAAAGCATTCCTATCTGCCTTCATGTGTCATTTATCAGTAGCCCCAAACTTCAGAAACCTCAGGATTTGTTTCCAGCTACCTGCAAGAGGTAGTTCTTGTGTTCAATTGTAGGTTACTCAAGAGTTTAGTTTCATGAAGAACTGGTGCTCTCTCTGCCATTCTTATTGAATTCTAAAGGTGACCAAAAAGCTCACCACCAATGGTACATCAGTGTTTAGATATCCTCAAATGTGTGCCTTGAAATACATCCCAATCACAGGAAAAGAGGGTTACTGTAGTTACTTTAAGATGAATGGGGATGTTACATGGCTTTTAGAAGAGCAAAGAGGAAAGCAGGGATTTGGGACTCTATCCCAAAGTCTGAATTAATTTTTAGTTTGTTGCTAGATGAACATTAGGGTAATTGATTTTGCTGCACCAAGCCATTTTCTTTTAGTTTCAGGAGTCTGAGAATCAATTTTCTGTAATACTGTGATATCTTTTAAAGGTCTAGGAAGGACTGTACCAGGTACTTTGAATGTATTAATAGCAATGCATTTCATTAATTTAGAAGGAGAAGGCAGGTGGCAGTCACTGGACAAATAACCTTCATAATGTGGAAAACACTGAACAGGGTCAAAGATGTTGGCTGTGGCACAATTTTTCCAAGTGCTGCTGACTAGCTAGGAGATAATTCATACTCAGTTGGATGAAGCTGCACTTGATTTGTGCAAGGCAATGAAGGGGAAATAAGACAAGCCAATATGACCTGAGCTTCTGTTTTGTTCTGAGAAGTGCCAGGGTTAAGTCCACCAAGTGTTGTCTCCAGAGTGGAGAAACTGCCTGATGGATTCCCATCTGGTCTGAGCACGTCTGGAGACAAAGTCAGAGCACTGACACATGGGCCACTCCTTGCTGCCCAGTTTCTGCCTGTGCACAGGAGGCCCATGAGGAGCAGAGACAAAGCCAGCAAAGCATCACACTTTGGGTGTCTGTCTGTGTTTCCACACCCCATTTTTCCACATATAAGGCTGCAAGATCTAGACATTGTTAGTCATGAAGGCTTACAAGTGGCACACCTTCCATTTTTCCTCATTTTGCCTATCTTTGCCTGTTGTGTTCAACTTCTACTCTCTTTCTTTTTAAAGATATTGCATCTCCATCCAGGAACTTCTCTCCATCTCCTTTATGCAGCCTTGGCAACACTCGTAATTTCAGTCTAAAAGTCTTCTGAAACTTTGGGGCTCGTTATAGATCTTAAATCTCTGGTTTATAAAGGTTATTAAATTTCTGCACATCATAAAATGCTCAGTTAAAACCTTCCTCATAATTAGAGTTGGGCCAATGCAAGCAGTTTTATTTCACAGAAGATTTAGATGTTTCAAATGTGATTTTCCTCCAGTTCAAACAGTCCCTTAGTGTTTTCAAAGTTTCTACAAACTGGAAGGGCACAGCCTACACTAAGGTGAACCAGAAGCCCAAGGGGCTGAAGTGTTGCTGCCCTGCAAGTATCTGGATACACAGTTTGTGTGTGTAGGAGGTGGGAGACAACTACTGTCAAAAGGAAAAGTGGCTTCTGAAGGAGAGGCTGAGGGAGCTGGGGTTGTTTAGCCTGAAGAAGAGGAGGCTCACGGGTGATCTCATTGCTGTCTAGAACTACCTGAAAGGAGACTGTAGCCAGGTGGGGGTTGGTCTCTTCTGCCAGGCAACCAGCAACAGAGCAAGAGGACACAGTCTCAAGTTGTGCCGGGGGAGGTATAGGCTATCACAGGAGGAGCAGGGGAACAGAGGAACATGGCTGGGCAAGCCAACATGGGTAAGCCCACATTTGCCCTATCAAGCCTACCACCACATACACATATATAGAGTAAGGTATGCCTGTTTTTCTTAACATGCTGTAGTGGATATACACATGAAAAGATTAGTTTGTGAAGAACACATACTGCAACAGAGAGAAGAATACAATGAAAGGACAGAACACTTCCTTGTGATGTAGTCAAAACCAGGTTGGATTTTGACACTCATCTGGATTAAATGAAGCTTATCCAAACCATTCATTCTTCTATCCTTGGATCATTTACTAGTATGATTTTATGTAATTTTGACAGCTTTAACATGTCTTCAGGGGTAAATGCCCCTCAAAGTATCTTAGCTCTTGACATATGATGATGACCCAATCCATTCCTTAGCAGCTGGATTTGACTGTGTCAGAATACAACAGATTTCCACAGAACTCCTACTGTTGGACTTTGCCAGTTAAATGTCTGTCTCACCCCTTCTTCAGAAATCAGAACTGAAGAATATTTTCTCTGGCATTTTCTTGGACATTACTATGCGTGGTACAAGTTTCCTGGATACAGAAATCTTTACCAGAACAGTCAGTTTCACACAATGTCATTTCTGTCACAAGTCAGAAGTGACATTATGGGAAAAAGTCACATGTTCATTGTTACATTTGTCTCATCCAAGTACCCTGTACGTGCCCTTTGTGTTCATAGTGGGTCTTACAAAGAGGTCCATTGGTTTTCTAGGTAGCACAATAACATCCAAAGATTTGTAGGTATGATTTGGACAAGCATGCTAGGCTTGAACTTGGCAATTGTTTTGAGCTGGATTTCAGCCTTGCTGAAATGGGGACAGTCTAATTAGACTTGAACTCTTCAGATGAAAAGAAGAAACAGCTGAGAGAGGAGATAATAGAGGTTTATAATGGTAACTGAAGTAAACAAGGAACAATTAATCTTCCACACACTATGAGAATTAGAAGGCATCACAATTATCAGGCAGCAGGTTTAAAACAGATTTTGTACAGAAGTAACTGAGAGGCAAATGCATTTACATGTCCACCTGTAGCAGACAGTAAGCTCCATCAGAAGGGCAGTTGCCTACTGTGGGAGGTGGAGAGCTAATGCTGGCTTAAAGCACAGCAACTATCTGTTGCATGGCCAAGCACTACTGCTACGAGGCATCTGTCTGTTTCTGCACCTGAGCAACTATGCTGGTGGCAGAAATTAATCATCAGGCTAGTTTTCTTCTAATGAAAATCTTCATCTTTGCCTTTGTTTTTGTCCTGCCAAGGCACCATTTCATATTGTCAAGGAATATGGGAAAAAGAAATCTTGAAGCATATGGAACCAAGTGAGCAAGGAAAAGTCCCCCTGGACACAAAGCCCTAATTAAAACTCTGCACAGCTATAGCAATAGAAAACCATGGTTTGATCTTAACAGTGGAAAAAGCTTTATGCTGGTGATTTTTGAGGCTTTCTGACTGCCCCTTGCCACACGGAGCTGCAGAGAGCTGAGGCTGTTACTGATCGGGCAGCAGTGCTCTTGTTCTCTACCAGCCTGGCACGCAGGAGGTGTGTTCCAATCCAAACACCATGTGCTGTGTGCTTCTGCATTTCCACGAAAGCTGGAGCAGTTTGCCAGTAAAGTCTTGTTTCATGACAAAGTCAGCTGCACAGTAAGAAAAGTCAGATTTTGGGTGGCAATAGCCCAGGGCAGGCTGGGCCCTATCCAGCTGTGAAGCTGATGCAGCAGCTAGGTCCATGAAAGGTGGGAAGTCTGTGCCCCTCTAGCTCAGTTCAGTGTCACCAGGAGAAATGCTGGGGGCAGGATGAGTGGGAGAACATAGACAGGATCAGAAATTACCTCAATCCATCTTTCTTGGCCCTTCAGCTAACAAATCCTCGATCTCGTTCAGGCTCTTGGCAAACAGAAGGATCATTAAGATTTTCTACAAGTGTCCTTCCAAGAGCACAGTGTTGTAATGGCAGTGGATTACTACTGTTGCGATATAATATTGATATATTACATTACAAAGAGAAAAAACAGCATAACTATGAGAAGTTACATTCTTGTCCAGGAAACTGTTCAGACTTTGTCAGATGTTTCCTGCATAAGCTGGCTGCAGAAGGCGTGACAAAAGGGTAAAACCTATGTCACGCCTCACCTGGCAAATTCAGAAGCACTCTGATCTAAATCAGAGGGTGACAGCACAAACCAGCAGTTCCAGTTCACTGTGGTTTATATGCTCCAGAGGCTTTTCTAATAGCAAAGCTTATCTGAACTTTACATAGTCAGCAACACTTGAGGCGATCCGGTCATGCATTTCAGTCTGGAACTTGTGCCCTGGTCAGCCAACATGCCTGACCTACCTGAACATGAGTAAGGGACAGACATTGAGAACAAACTGGGAGAAATGGTCTCATAAAAGAAAGAAACCTGATGGCACAGATTCAGACTGCTCTATTTTTGTAGGAACAGTTAGTGGAAAGAAGTTTGTGCTACAAGACAGCAGCAACTACTACTACCAAGGCAACGGCATGCCCAAGAAGTTAATGTTTCCTGCTGCTGCAAGCAGCCTGCAGGATCTAGGGCTATTTGCATTGAAGATTTACAACCTCGACCTAAGGCTGTTATCTCCATAAGAAAGGGGTTCATTTAGAGTCGAGATTACTGAAGAAATTACAAGGGTCTGAGCACCAAGGAAAAAAAGAAAGATGTGGAGTGTAGCCAAGTAGAGGTTGGTCTCTTCTGCCAGGCAACCAGCAACAGAACAAGGGGACACAGTCTCAAGTTGTACTGGGTGAGGTATAGGGTGGATGTTAGGAGGAAGTTCTTGCCAGAGAGAGTGATTTGCCATTGGAATGGGCTGCTCAGGGAGGTGGTGGAGTCACTGTGCCTGGAGACACTCAAGAAGAGACTGAATGAGGCACTTAGTGCTGTGGTCTAGTTGATTGGCTAGGGCTGGGTGCTAGATTGGGATGAGGCACTTAGTACCATGGTCTAGTTGATTGGCTAGGGCTGTGTGCTAGGTTGGACTGGATGATCTTGGAGGTCTCTTCCAACCTGGCTGATTCTATGATTTTATGACAAATAAGTGTATTGCTGAGCTAAACTTAAGACACTTACATGGAATAATCCTTTCTCTGACTACAAAAATATTTAAAAATAAGATAGTTACAATTAACCTCAGAGGGGCACTGATGAGAGAAGAAATTTAGTTCCAAATATTGGAGAGGTTGTTAAGTGGACTAATATTAAGTGGGCTTATGAATGTAATGGCATACAATATAGCTTTTAAGTACCTGGGGAAGCATTATTCGAACTGACAACGGTGATCTGTGGCTGGGGGACCTTAATAAATTTTGAGTCTGTTACTGAATTTCATTTACTGGCATCACAGAGAATGCTTACACATGAGAACATCACATAAATTGAGATAATTGATCATCCAGGGAAATGTCTAAATGCATTTAAAGGAAACTTTCAAATACCAATTTTGAGTGAACAAGGGAAAAAATATGTTAAAATCTCTTCAGGGATTATTGTTATTAGCAGGACACAGTTATGCCCTTTAGGCAAGAAATGTTCCCTGTAACAAGATATTTGATCTTGACTGTAGGAGAAAAAAAGTTTTAAATCATCCCTCCCAGTATGGATCCTCTCCCTGAAGACACCATAGTACCTGTGGGCAGATGCAACATCCCATAGCATCCTTTAGCACTGAAATAAATTCATCAGAGGTCTAAGTATTAAGGTGAGCTCTGGCTGCCATCATGCCCTAGTTGCAGCTTCACATTAGAGCAAGTTGCTGCTGTGCTCTATATGCTGTGCCCTACATCTAAGGACAAAGCAATGAGAGTTTCTTCAACATGAACGTTGGTCAGGCTGGAAGGTGCCCCCAGGGACACCTAACCCAGTCTCTACTCAGCTTTCTCCAAGAACATGCAATGGAGAAAGAGGGTTTTCTGCTGTCAGGCTGAGCTGTGGGATCACAGGGACAGGACCCCACCCTGCAAGGCTGTCAGCTACTTGAGAAACTGCTGTAGAATCACCACTGGCCACAGATGAGTACCAGGGGTGGTGAGAGAAGGAAGGAGAGAAGGAATTAAAGAAAAAGGTGTCAGCAAAAAAGATAAAAAGTAGAAAAAAAATAGAGGAAAAAGACTATGTAAGGCATGGGAGAAACAGCAAAATGAAGGATTCTTACTTGTGAAATAAGGAGGAATGGAAACAAAGAAGCTGAGAAATTGATCAAAGAGAAAATGTACTTGCAGAGTGGATAAAGGACGGGGGGGCAAAGGAATAAAAAGAGGAAATGAAGGATAGAATTGGGGTCAGACTTAGTTACAGTATCATTGAAGACCACTGTCAGGTCTCGCTGAATAGAAATTTGTTCTTTTTATGTTTGAATAATATTTTTAGATGGATTTTGTGGATTTTTCATGATAGTCCCAAAAGCTCTTGGTGCAGTTGCAGTTGTCCAAGAACAGCTGATGTCAAAACAGATATGAAAAAACAAAGAGAGATGACATTAAAAGGCTGAAGGGGATCCAGACAGCACTATGAATCACGTGTTGGTGAAAATAGCCCTTGGCTAGGGCCCTGAGCAAGTAAGAAAGAAATCTGGTGGTCTGGAGCCATGTAACAGCTGCAGTTTAAATGACATCGGTCCAGGATTAGAAGACAGAAACTTAGAGCTTCCCAGCAGAAACTCCTTCTCACTCTTTCCTTGATTTCCCTTTTCTTCTCTACTAAGGTCTAATTCATGTTTCCAACTTCCAAACCCTAAGTATTATCCCTGATGGCTTATTCATTCCCAGATCTAAGTGTAAGAAATTGCCTGGCATTTCTCTCAGATGTTTTTATGTGAAGGCTGTTTAATATACATATTCAGTGCCAGTGAGTGCTTGCTAAATTAATTTGTCTGAAGATCTTCAGCAAATTAGACTGTTAAAAGGAAGTGAGATAGTTTTACACAGGACAGTGCTGAAACAGGCAATCAAACCCCAGAGCACTGTTGGATTTTACTGCAGCAAAAGCGCTGCTACTACATTAGAAGCAGACAGTAGGAGACTGCCATTCTAAATGGATGTTCATGCTTGGCCAAGTCTTGTTTTTTTCTTTGCCAATACACTATAAATCACAGCATTGTTGTCTAACTGGTCCCACACCAACAAGGTGCAAACACAGATCATCTCCACTGAGACACATAGGATCATAGGATGTTAGGGGTTGGAAGGGACCCAAAGAGATCATCGAGTCCAACCCCCCTGCCAGAGCAGGACAACACTATCCAACACAAATCACAGAGGAACACATCCAGACAGGCCCTGAAAGTCTCCAGAGAAGGAGGCTCCACAGCCTCTCTGGGGAGCCTGTTCCAGTGCTCTGTGACCCTTACAGTAAAGAAGTCCCCCTTTGTGTTGAGGCAGAACCTCTTCTGCTGCAGGAGGTTTCACAAGTGTGAAACCAGATTAGGAAAAAAGGTGAACCATTTAAATATATGAATAACGACTAAAACTAGGAATGGCTTTGATAGACAGAAATAAAAGTAATTAAGAGAAAATCAAAAGGTGGAGAAAGTCTTTACTAGTGACATTGATTTTGCAACTTGCTCACTCTGGGATGAAATAGTATGAGGACAGAAGATCTAGCCTGAAGAACTCCCTGGTTTAACAATATTTGGTGGCAACTCGGGGCAAGAGTGTGATTCTGTCTCTCTGTGATGGTTTGAGTGTTACCCACCCCCCCACACTTAAGAAAATCACCCAGACTAGACTCAGACAGGCTGGAAACTAGAACGAAGCTTTGTATTTACAGCCTAGCACAATATACAAGCAGATATTTACAATGTATACAGCTGTAGACAGAAATAGACAAGTTAAAAAGTAATACAGAAACCTAACAGCCCTCACAGAAACCAGAGTCCCCAGGAGGGGCTCCTAACCACCCTTCCACCTCCTTTTCACCCCTCCACCTTATCCCAGACTTTGCCTCACATTCAAGGTGAGTTTAGAGAATCAGCCAAGGGGGTTAGGAAGCAGACAGATTAGTTAGACAGACAGCAAGTTAGAGAGAGAAGTGAGGCAGCCAGAGAGCAACTGTGTTATCTATGTTTATATTCTCTTTTTTATACATCTCAGCAAGCCTATGAGTGAAGTAGGCATCACTACTGTTTCCTTTTCACAGCCTATAATCTAATTCTCACCAAAATATTCTAGCTAGCTTCAAACTAGAACACACTCCTGAAACTATCAACAGATTCTCCGTGGGCAATAGGATTAAGAGGTTTTTTAAATCTAAAGCTCATGCCACACAGATTTAAGCAGAAGAAATGGAGTGCTAGAGGAAGAAATACCTACATTTAAAAAGTTATCTGAGCATGACTTTGCCATTACAAGCATGCTGAGACACTGAGTCTCTGAGACTGTATTTTTTTTCAGGCTCATCCCAGTTCATTCTTTTGTTTAGAAAAATGAAAGGCTGCCTTTCATTTACACTGGCACAAAACCAGAACAATCTTCTATCCTCCATACCTTCATTTATGCAACCTTGTTACTTTCAAATTAATATCAAATTACTCAAAGTCTGCTGAGAATCCCAAGTCATTGGGTGACTGGAATGTGCAGCTGAAAAAGTGACTTTAAAGTTACTCATATGCCAGTGAGAGGAGCGTGACTGAGACCAGAAGATAATCAGGAAGGTACTGAGGTGGAATAAGCATCACTGAGGCAGTAATGGGACCAAGAAATGGGAAAATATGGGGATGGAATGAAGAAGGATAACAACAGGCGAATGCTGACCTTGGTTCCAACCAGCTGCTGGCTACATTACCTGGATAGGTAAGTGAACATCTTGTTGATGAGAAAAACAAGACATGGTCATATAAAAGACTGGGTTGTTCTTGCCTAATTATGCTAATGTCTAGGAGTGTGCTCTGTGCTCAAAGACTATAAAATGAGAGTCAGAACAATCAATAAAGAGTCTCTGGTGTAATTCACATTGAATGTCCTGCAGTCCATGTGGCATTGCTTCTGATCACACTGATCTGTGGGGGCTTTGACTACATCTCCCGCAGCAGCTGACAGGTAGCTGCAACAGGGAAAGATGCTAAAGTTCAATGTGTTGTTGAAAATAGATAGGCTCATTTCTCTTCACTCTCTCATGGAGCAATTTTCATTAGTTTAGCAAGAATCATCCTAGTGTCCTGTTTGTTGAAGATCTCCTTTCTGCTTTGTACACTACAATTTCCTCATTGGTTCAGGGAGTGGGGAGTGTAATTTCTCCTGCTTAGAAGGACATGCATTAAAGATTTCTCTGGATATATAAATACAGATTTATCTTAAATAGAAGAAGATCAATGGATCTGATTTTATTTCTCTCTCAGAAAATGTAGTCACTAAGTTTAAATTCCTAAGCACCTAATTCCTCAGGACAAATGCTCCCCATTCAGCATGAAAGAACCTAAGCACTTTCTGTGGCCTGGGAATTTTGAGGTACAGGTATTTTATTTCATTACAGAAATTTTAAATAGCTTGAGGTAATCAAATTTAAACAGCAAAACAAATTACCAATGCTCTGAACATTAGGAGACACATGGCTATAAACCAATAAAACAGAAACACTTAGCTAAATAAATGCCTGGTGAATATTATCTAAATGATTTTCCCCTTAGGAATGTTGCTAAGCTTGAATCAATTTATTAATATAGTTTAGTAGATGGGGTTTTAATTATGAAAAAATAGTAGTAGTACAGGGTGAGCAAGTAGAATGTTTTTCTAGATGGTACCTTGCTGATTTTGGTACACACTACAACTACCAAAAAACATTGCCAATGTAATGGAGCATATTGGACCTTCTGCCAGCATTATATGTGCCACCTAGAGACTCAGTCAAATAACCTCACTGGGTTTCTTTCTAGTGGTTTTAAGTACAGAAACATTCTTCAGTGCATGTAATACCTCATTCAGAGCACAGTGAACAGATTAAGCCTAGGTAGTCAGGAGGGTAAGATCGAGAAATGCAAGCAGATTTGTTGCAGGTTTGAGACAGTAGTTTTCAACAATACTGCATCATGGTCCTTGATTTCAGCCTCTTCTACAGAAGACTGGATGAGGCACCTAGTGCCATGGTCTAGTTGATTGGACAGGGCTGGGCGATAGGCTGGACTGGACGATCTTGGAGGTCTCTTCCAACCTGGTTGATTCTATGGTTCTGTGATCTTCTCTATGTGTTTTTCTCCTAGCTCTGCATGTTTCCTTTTACTCCCTATGGAATGCAACATTTTGAAACTCTTGGATCACAGGGATCATATCTCACATTGCCCAGCAAAATAGTCAGCAACCCACAGCAGCTCAGTTCCTTCTCCACAGGCTGAAAAGTGACAGTTGTCTTTACGACCCTGCCAATTCTCTGAATTATCCAGTTCTCTCCTCCTTCAAACACTGCTTAGAAACTCCAGCTTGTGAGTCACACCAGCCCCTTCTAACCAGTGTGTTGAGGCACAGACTAGAATAGATTATAATAAGATTACTGTCACCAGTAGTGGGAAAACTGCAAAGGTAGATAAGACATTCTGAAGGTTGCTGGAGGCATAAGACATACTAGAAAAGTCATATTCATTGAAACTATTAAAATAATTGTTTTTTAGATCTAATTCCCTTAGGAAAGTGTTAGCAGTGAAGTTAGCAGCAAAGTTGCAGAAATGATTGATGAGCTGAGTGGTAGAAATCTTCCATGTTGCCTAGAAATGCTTGTGGGAAAGAATTTGCAGGTCCACATGAATTTACAGACAGACTTTGAGGTTGCTTAAAATAAGCTTCTCTAACTGTCAGAAGAAAACTGTAGTAGTGTGATGGTTTGGGTGTTACCTACCATCTCCCCCCCCCACACACACACATACTTAGGAAAATCACCCAGACTGGACTCAGCAGCTCTGGGAAATTGACTGAAGCTTTATATTTACAGTTTAGCACAATAGACAAGCAGATATTTACAACATAGATAGAAATAGACAAGTTAAAAAGTAATACAGCAACACAACAGCTCTCCCAGAAACCAGAGCGCCCAGGAGGGGCTCCCAGACACCCTTCCACCTTCTTCCCACCCCTCAACCTTACCTCAGACTTTGCCTTATGCTCAAGGTAGTTTGGAGGGTCAGCCAGGGGGGTTAGGAAGAAGAAGGATTGGTCACACAGATGGAAGGGTAGGTTAGAGAGAAGTTCATGCAGCCCCAAGAAACAGAGAGTTACTCTCTTGTCTATATTTGTGTTCTTGTTCTTATACATCTCAGCAAGCCTATGAGTGAAGCAGACATCACCATTGTTTCCTTTTCATATTTTACAATCTAATTCCTCTCACCAAAATACCCCAGCTAGGCTCAAACTAGCACAAGTGTATGCAAACGTGTAACACTATCATTTACTTTTAAATACCAGTTGGGTTAACATGTTGCTTAGATCTGTCAAAATGTCCTACAGCTAAATCAAAAGCCTTTCCCAGGCACAGAAGCAGAGGTAGAAGGTAGCATGTACCAGGAGACTGCAAAAGTAAGCTAAAAGGGAGTACTATTTCTAGCTCAGCTACATGCAGGCTTATTGATGAACACTGCCAAAAAATAGCATTTTCCACCCCAGGTCAAACTGTAACATCTTCATACCCATGTAACACTTTGAAATAATGAGATTCTAAAGCTTCTCCTGTGCTCCCAGCACTTCAGAGGGAACACACTCAAAACAGAGACAAAGCCAACTGACTGCCAGCTTTAAATCTTTCCTTTGCTATTTTTCTAGTTTAACAACAACATCTAAGAAATTTAATAGCAATTAAGATGTAGGTCTGCTGGGAAGTACTGGATGTGACAACAGATGATATTGTCTTACTGCTTCATTTTAGCCCCTCACTTGCCTGCTTCCACCTGCTGTCTTTTGCCAGTCTTTACATTCCTTCTCTTTGAGACATCAATCTCTTTGTCTTTGTGCTTATAGTGTGATGCAAGCAAGCTCTGACTAAGCTGCCACCACACCACAACAGTAAAGCATTTCCAGAAGTCAAGATTAGGCAAAAACAGAAGAGCAGGGAAACTTCCCTGAATTCATTTTATCACTTTGAGATGCGAGACTCATCAGGAACACAAACCTCCTTTGTGCTTCATTTGCTTGCAGGGCAACAATGGGAGTCTGTGATTTGAGTTCCAATATGCATTTAATTACAAAGAATGTTTTTTATTAAAAATGCCTCTCAAAAGAAGCATATATACCTCTCTCATCTCTCCCAATCTCATATTTTTCTATGAATGAATGAGATTTATCAAATCTAACAAAATAAGGATGCCTCTCATGCACAGGGAAGTTTTGATCCTATGTGGTAAAGAGAAGTGGCAGATCAGGAAAACCAACAGGTTATTCTTCCCCTGTACTCAGCACTGGTCAGACCACACCTTGAGTACTGTGTCCAGTTCTGGACTTCTTAATTCAAGAGAGATGTTGAGACACTGGAACGTGTCCAGAGAAGGGCAACAAAGCTGGTGAGAGACTTGGAACACAGCCCTGTGAGGAGAGGCTGAGGGAGCTGGGGGTGTTTGGCCTGGAGAAGAGGAGGCTCAGGAGTGACCTCATTGCTGTCTGCAACTACTTGAAGGGAGACTGTAGCCAGGTTGGGGTCAGTCTCTTCTGCTAGGCAACCAGCAACAGAACAAGGGGACACAGTCTGAAGTTGCACAGATCCTATGCACTAAGGGAAAGCAATGAAATGTAATGACTGTAATAGTGTGAAAGTTACGAATGAGCTCTTGTTTAGGCATTTTCCTGCTGAAAAAAGCACTTCAAGCACAGGACAACCATGAAACATCTGCCTCTACTTTGCTGTATGCATGAAGCTGAGATAAGCAAAGGACTGTCCCTGACTATTAGCTTTCTGTTCTTCCTGTGTGCTAATTATTAGTTTTCAGTTCTAAGAGCTAATTACAGGCAACCACATCTCCTGTTGCCAAGTTAGGATTAAAAAAACCCAAACATGAAATATCTCAGAGTGTAATTATACTCTTCATTGTCATCCTCTCTCTATATGTACCAACAGAGAAAAAAGAGAAAAATATTGGTAGCTTTTGGTTTCAGATTGCTCTTATGTAAGAAATACTTTAAAGAGTCCGTTTTTTTATTGCATTGAAATCCCAGGAGTGAGAGGAAAATGATCTTACACTGCTCAGTAGAAGATGGAGTCATTTGGAAAATATATGGGCAGGAATTTTGTTCATGAAGCTTTTCCACTCCTCTCCCTGTTGTTTTTTTATAAGCAACTGCCAAATATGTGCAAAAAAACAATCCAAGGAGAAGAAAATCTCCCAGACTGCCTTTGGTTTTTTTTGCTAAGCTAATAAGAGTTTGTAATTATTTGTACAACCAGTCACCTGTCAGTGTGAAACTGAAGAATGGCAAAGTTGTCAACACTTGCAAAAACCTACGTATCATCCAGCCACACAACCTTTCTTTTCTCTCCTTTGGCGTGCAGAGTCCATCAAGAGTAAGTTATTGCTCAGAGAGGAGAAAGGGAAAGCACTGAATGATGCTCAGTGGCTTTTTATGTTTGTCAACCCCTCAGTTTCTCATTATGATTTTTGGAAGTGGATGAAGAGTACAGCCTTTTTGGGTACAGGAAGGATTGTTTTCTTCACTCTTTTTGTAGATTAGACATCTCACTGGAGGATCTGCACTTCCTGCTTGGATTATACTTGGACTTCAAAGAAGACATTCACAGGGATGGAGAATAACAATGGGTCCCTGTCATGGGAGGATTTGCCTGTGAACCAGAGGTATGCCTAGAGCAGAACATAGAGCTCAAGGTACACTCTCAGACTCTGGCAACAGCCCATCAGCAGCCCCGGTATTCACATGAGGATAAAGTCCTTCTCTGTAATGAACTGTGATGACTCACATTTGTTATTAAAATGGCACCTCTCAGAGATGCTAGGTACATCTTACAGCAGGAACTGTGGAGAAAGTAATTTATTACTGGGGTATTTTAAGTAGAACTGTCTCTGAGGAAGTCATTGATCATTGAGGCTAATGCCCAGAACATGATACAGCTTAATTTCTAATTCATTTAGAAACTACATATGTCAAAAGCTGGACAAAGGAAACCCAAGTTCCAGGGCTCAGAAAACTTTTAATGAGAATCCATTTGGGTACAAAGTGAAAAATCATCAGAGAAGTATTACATGTAATCTATCCTTAGAATCATAGAATCAACCAGGTTGGAAGAGGCCTCCAAGTTCATCCAGCCCAACCTAGCACCCAGCCCTAGACAATCAACTAGACCATGGCACTAAGTGCCTCAGCCAGGCTTTGCTTGAACACCTCCAGGGACAGCAACTCCACCACCTCCCTGGGCAGCCCATTCCAATGCCAATCACTCTCTCTGGCAACAACTTCCTCCTAACATCCAGATTAGACCTCCTCCAGCACAACTTGAGACTGTGTCCTCTTGTTCTGTGGCTGGTTGCCTGGCAGAAGAGACCAACCCCCACCTGGCTACAGCCTCCCCTCAGGTAGTTGTAGACAGCAATGAGGTCACTCTGAGCCTCCTCTTCTGCAGGCTGCACACCCCCAGCTCCCTCAGCCTCTCCTCACAGGGCTGTGTTCCAGGCCTCTCATCAGCTTTGTCGCCCTCCTGTGGACACATTCTAGTATCTCAACATCTCTCTTGTATTGAGGAGGCCAGAACTGATCATAGTACTCAAGAAGTGGCCTGACCAGTGCTGAGTACAAGTAAAAAGGCAACACAATGATACAGTAGAAATGGAAATGTAACTTCATACAAGCAGCAGAAACATTATAAATCTAAGACAATTGGAGGTATGTTAAATAATCCAGAGGGAATAAACAGACACCACCTTACATAGACCACTTACAATGGTAATTGTCTCTGAATGTGAAACAATGTAAGAATGGAACAGATTTAGTCTAAATTGCAATGGTTCTTATCTAGCCTTGGTTTATTGTCTCATACTTTCCCAGCTGCATTTTTTCCCATACAAGGATGGCACCTTGAATTCCTGTACTGTATTTTGAAAGTTGGCTGGGAAGACTACACCAGGAGAGATTAGCAGGGTCTACATGACATTAATTCCACACTGGCATTGTTGAGACTGTGTCCACAGGCAGGCAGCAGCCTTACCCTAATAAGCTAAGCAGCATGTCCCACAGAGTACTTCTACCAGATACATGAAAGTTAAAAGGAAGAAATCACGTTAGGCAGAGCCTGGCAGTGAACATTTACAGTTGCAAGAACAACCTTTGTGTCTGGAGATGACTTAGCCTCTTTATTTCTTCTCCCTGCAAAGTTGTATTTTTCCAGCTACAAAGACAAACTGCCCCTACTTGTCTTCCTAGCTGTTCCCACCAACAGAACCAAACCCATGGCTTGATCTTACAATTGAAAGGAGATTCAGAGGCAAGACAAGGTCAGACAGAAATCATGGGAGGGGGAGGGGGGAGTTACTGATTCCTGCTATTTATGGCATTATGACTGCTGTCACTTACAGCCCCTGTGGAGCCACCAGACCATGCCCATCTGCCCTAGCTGGAGCATACGGAGTCTGGGACAGCTCTTTGGCATCTCTCCCCTAGGCACCAAGATGCAAGTTGACATCACTTGTAGGCTGTTACTCAAAGCAGCTGCCTAGATGAAGAGTCAGCTTTCATATAAGATGAACTTATAGAATCAACCAGGTTGGAAGAGACTTCCAAGATCATCCAGTCCAACCTATCACCCAGCCCTATCCAGCTGACTAGACCATGGCACTAGGTGCCCCATCCAGTCTTTTCTTGAACACCTTCAGGGACAGCACCTCTCTGAGCAGCCCATTCCAATGGCAAATCACTCTCCCTGTGAAAAGCCCTAGGTTGCATATTCCTTTCACAGCACTGCATTTCATGCATTTAAAATCATCACTGAAACAAGTGGTGTGAATATGTACCTGGGAGAGCCTGGTTTCTGGGAGAACTTCCTACTTTCCCCAGACCTTTTGCTCTCCTCTTTCCCAACCCCAAAATGGCTTGTCCTTTTGTACATATGAAGATCAGAGACATGGCTGGATGCTTCCTCTTGTAAATCCCTTAATGTTAGCAGGGAGAGAGAAAAAGAAGAGGCCTGCTGGTGTGGATCAGTGAGAAAAATATTTTAAACCCCAATATTGTCTGTGGATAAAATAGCAAAACATAATCAGAAAGGCAGTAATCATACTAAAGGCTCCTCCAAACACAGCCTCCTCTTTCAGTGCAGAAAATCTGTCCAAGAAATGTATTTCAGTTGTTTAAGTGCATTGTGAAGAGAGAAATGGAAAAGGAATTGAATGAGGCACCTTCCCTGTCAGGTCTTGCCTTTGAATCATAGATTTTAAATGCACATTTAGATCCATTTTCTAGACACTAAATCTCACTTTGTTTTTCACCACTACTCACCTAGGGCTATCAACCAGCGCTGCCTTATCCTTTGTCTGATTTTTAATTGTGCTCTCCATCTGCAATGTCATACCTGTCTTTGTGGCTTATCCAGCAGAAAAGCAAAACATGAAGGGCTCTGATGAGACAAACTTCACTCTTGGAGAAGAAGGATTCTGACCTCTTTCCCTACCAACGCTTCAGAGACTTATGTTAAGGTAAGAATTCTATTGCCTACAGCTGCAGTGCCAAAAACCTGGACTGTACACGATCCTGTCTTTGTGTAGGTCAGACACTTCTGGGGAGTAGACAAGAGGGGAAAAAACAAACCAACCAGCCAACCAACCCAAAAAACCCACAAAAACCCAAAACAAACAAACAAAAAAAAAAAACACAACAGAGAAAAAAAACAAACAACAAAAAACAACCACAGCCAACCAACCCAACAAAAACAAAACACATGGAGACGTCCCAGCTACTGTTCTATCTCATATCACAAGCTCTTTGCCTGGGAGGTACAGGGAGCTGTGCAGAGACCCAGAGCAGGAAGCCCTGGGGAAGCATTGACAAGATGACTCCAGCGCTGGCAACCCGAGGCTGATACGATTGCAGCAGCTGGTGCTGCGCTTGACTTTGGTGCTTTATATCCAAGCCTCAGAGGACAATCTTTAAAATTCTTTACACAACACAGTCTGAACAGATAGGTTTTTTTCTCCTTTTCCAGCCAAGAGGCCCTGTGAGGCCAATGAAGAAGGGAAACTAACTTCTTACGAGCTCCTTTTAATCACATACTTGCGGCAAAATAAGCCAAGGCTGTGAAGAAAGGGAATCTAAATGAGCACAACAGTGACATCCAGAGGGCAGAGATCAGCAAGCAGGACTCCTCCGCAGCAATCAGAAACCAAACAAACGGGTGTGTGTGTGTGGAAAGAATCATTTAAGGTGGGTTTCAAAGTCACTTGATGGCTTCTCATCACCCCACAGGTGATGCTTTACTTATATATCTGACTCCTCAGGGAAAGAAAAGCATAATGAACACTTTTAGATGGAAAAGACTGGCACAGCCCTGTTTTTGCAAGGCAAATGGAAATGCATCTTCCTAGAATGAACAGAGCCCAGGTGCATGAGACACAGCACTGTACAAATCATGTAGTCTCATCCTTCTGAGCTGGAGTCCATGCAGGCTCACTGCCACTGCTCTAGGCGAACATCCCCTGCTCTTTTGTCCGCAGTGCTGTGCACATTGTGAGCTTTTTCTGTAGCTTTGGCTGTCTGAAAGAGCTTCTTGATTTCTCCCCATTTCATGGGTGGTCTCTCAGTCTCTTAAGCTATTCCCCATCTCACCAACTTCACTCTCTCCTTGTCTTCAGAATCTCCAATTCTACATGCTTCAGAAAAATACAACTCAGAATTGTTCAGAAGAGGGATGCTATTTTCTGTAGTTTTCACCAGGAGTAACTAAACATGTTTGTGCTATGGGAACCTCAAGATCATGGGCTTCCTACCATCTTGCACCTAACGTGGTGTTCCTACTACTACAGGAGCAGGGATTTCAGTCTCTTTCTAGATAGGAGACAGAGAATGCTGTATGTGGGGTAGATATGCAGCATATGTTTGACCTATCCAGAAGAAATTGCAATGCTATTAGCACAAATTAAACTTACTGTATATGACAGCAGCTGAAAAGGCTTGGGTCTAGCCCTCCTGAAGGGCAGGCACGAGCAGGCTGGGTTTCACTTGGCTGCAGATTTAGCAAGGCTTCTATTTGCTCAGGCAGCAATAGAAATCCCAGAGGGGGAGACCATTATCCTATTTACTGAGTCACAATGGTTTACTTAGCATTCGGCTGCCATCAGATACAGCAGCTCCTGGAGTTTAAACAAAATCTGTTTCCATTCTGCTGTGATTTCAGTTTCTCATTGGTTTATCCAACTTCCCAGAAACTTCCAGCTTCTGACTCAAGAAAGCAAGTCTGGGAGTTTATTTATTGTAGACAGATTTGGAGATAGTTTTTTTAAGCATGAAGAATCACTCCTTGACAGTAACCAAACAGCTGAGAGAATAGGGTGTGAAGATTGATGTTGAAGTGACAAAGCCAAGACCAACTTAGGCTGACCTGGAGGAAGAAATCATGCCAAAGATAAGCTTCTTCTCTCCTCAAAGTCTGATGCTACAGAAAATCTAGTGCTGTGTCCAGGATGAAATGAAGCTTGCTGCAGAATTGTGGTTCTTTTCTTCCATCCTGGAGTTTGTCTCATGTCCTCTCAGTTCTCAGTGGGCATCTGACTGCTACTGCTCCTCTCAGCTGGACACACACACATTCAAAGCATACTACCTGCAAATGTTCAGAAGGACCTCTACTTCCAGCTGCATACTAAACCCTGCCCCTTTTGAAGTCAGCGAAAATTCCCACAGATTTCAATGGGATTTTCAATCTGTAAATCCATTCAACTCAGAAAGCATGGTTTGAGCTTAAAGAAACAGGATGAGTTGCCAACCTTGGTGATACTGTGATACTGTGAGTTATGATTTCTGCTGAGCAAGAAGGATGTGACAGTTTAAAAGGATTAAAATGCTATACACCTGAGCTGTATTCCAGCCACATTCCCTGAAATAGATGGTACTGTCCTGCTTTGATATATTCTTTCAGGTTCTCCTTTGCTGTCTCTGAGGAAAGAGGTTTCCCAGGAGCCCTTTAAACAATGTCAAACACTACAAGCCACAGGACCATGTTTTCTGCAAAACACAGTCAGTAGAACTAATTCTAGGAGGAGGCAGGTTAGCAGCAATGACATATTTTCAAAGCACATTTTGACAGCTCAAGTGGCCTGATCTATTTCTCATGGCAAAGCAACAGCTTTTAAAAGTGATTTTGTCCTCTGCTCATGCAGTTGGTGTTTCAATACTCCTCAAAGGCCACTGATCCTGCAAGCTGCCATGCTTCAGAGCTGAGACAAATGCACCAGCAGTGACTTAATGCATCAGGGTCCTGGCATGGAAATGTTACATTTATGAGTGATTCAAGAGCAAATTAAACTATCCCAAATCTCCCATGCTTCTTATGGCAGAGCTTGGACCAAGGCATAAGATCAGCAACAAGCTCAGCTCCCAGACTCCAGGCACTGTGTCCATCTCCAACCTGATGAAACACAGATGATCTGAAGCCTCTTTTGAGGGCCTTCAAGCCTGTGTAACTGATGGTGGACAGAAGACATGCACCTTACTGATCGATGAACCTGGCACTTTTCTGCACTGCCATATTTGTCTATTTCAAAGAGCAGTTGTCTGCAGCTGCTCAAGGAAGAAGCACTTTGCAGGAACAATTAATTCATTTTCTTTGGGGTGTATCAGAGCAAGTTCCTTTTGTCAGACAGTTTTAGTCCTGAATATTCCTTCTTCCATTTCTTTAACACCTTCTGCTTGAAGTAGGGCAACAGATATCAACATCTCTTTTGGAGAATCTTTCTGTAATATGAGTAAATTTGATTGCACTATTTTATCTGTCCCCAGAATGCTCTTGCTTCTAAGTGCCCACACTACAACTGCTAATGACAAAAAGAGAGCTCCATTCCCTTTGAAACTGCTTTGCTCCACTGTATTACTGTGCATAACGATCCTGTCATTAAGCATCAGCAGGACTAAAGGTTTTCTGTATTTTAGTTCCCAAGCATTGAAGCCACAGACTTTGAGTTGATAAATGTGGCACAGTTGCTGCTTCTGCTAATGAGGGAGAAGAAAAAGGTCAGCATCAATACAGAGGGAAAATTCTCTATATGGAGTGTGAGGCTAAAAGCAAATGTTCAAGGCAGAAATGCAGATAACCAAAGTTCCTCAGCAGCACAGAGATGTACTGTGACTCATGAGGAAACATGTTCCTGTGCCACTGAAACTTGTGACACTGTCTGCCCAGGCTTAGTGGTTAGTTGCTTTAGCTTCTTCACATTGAATACACATACACATTTTCTTGATTCTTACAATCATAGAATCAACCAGGTTAGAAGAGGCCTCCAAGATCATCCAGTCCAACCTAGCACCCAGCCCTAGCCACTCAACTAGACCATGGCACTAAGTGCCTCATCCAGTCTTTCCTTGAACACCTCCAGGGACAGTGACTCCACCACCTCCCTGGGCAGCCCATTCCAATGGCAAATGGACCCATCTTAAAATATCTTGAACTATTTAACTCAATGATTAAGTTTGGTTGAATATAACACAAAACAGACCACCACCATTTCCTACAGCACAGATATGTTCTATGAGCTGTTTATTTTTTGCCATCAGCCCTTGTAATGCCTCCAACAAAAAAATATTTTGTGCTGGTACTTGAAGGACAAAAGCAAGCACAAACTATGTAGAACATGATCTGTATCTAAAATGTAACTGCCAAAATGTGCCCAAAGTATCTACGACATAAAAAGTCAAACGATTTCTTAGAGGATGCCACACAATCAAAAAGGCCCCAGTGATGTTCTTAAACCAATGATTGCTAATGGATGGAAGCAGTTTAGCTGAAGTCTTGCTTCAGCTGGAGCTATTTTGGTTTTCTGCATAAAGCACAAGGTCTTTGATGATCAAGAGTTTTGCATGATCACAGAGTCTGGTTTCCTATGATCAGAGAATTAGACTTTGGTTTGCAGTGCACGTCGTCTTCCACAGTGACACACTAGTGATAAAACATCCTCTGTACAAGGAAAGACAGGCAGAGAAGAACCCAAAAGGGAGATGTTTCGTGTGATTGGGAAGGAAGTAGAGAACTGCCAAACCTACATCTGCTCCGCTCTGAGAAAGAACAGGCTCAGTGATGCTTTGATATCAAACCAGTATAACGTTCAGAATATTGCTACATACAATGTGGAAAAGGTTCTGAAAGGGTTTAAGAAGTTCCTGAAGATGGATTGAAAGGAGAAAGGAAGCTACCAGAAGTCAAATGAGAACAAAGTAGGTAAGAATGACTGACTCCCTGCCATGTGTACTGGTAACTGATGGTGTGGATGTTACAGATGGGTATCAGGCAGTTTCAGTTCACTCTCCTACATGCAATGTATTTTTCTTGATGGAGAGAGAGCTTTGCCCCTCATTGACCTCCCCAGAAACCTCACCTTACTCAATGATCTTAAAGGTCTTTTCTAGTTTAGGCAATCCTGTGATTAATAGTAAGTAAGAGTGGATTTACTGTGAAACCTGCATGGACAGAGTGTCCAATGTTGTGCTGTCAACTGTGCTATAGAGAAATGAGGACTGACCTTCACTCCCATCGCACTACCATCACAAATCTGATCCAGATGATTAAAGCCAAGAGACACAGTTATTTATGAGCTGAAGGCCAGAAGAGAGGCATCTGTCAGTGGCCAGAAATCACTGCTTAACAAGTGTCTTGCAATGCTGTTCTGAAGAGTTCCTGAAGAGCCCTGCATCAGCTACTGACATTGATCCACTGCCAGGAGCATTTCAACATCCCTGATTTTGGAGACAAACTTCACTTCTCCTAGTATGAAAGAGAGCAGTGTCATTTCTCAGTTGAAGATACATCTTCCCCCAGGATTCTCCCAAGTGATTACAATGTAGAGCAGTGGCTTATATTGCACAATGTGGATTTGGAAGTTTACCAAATCCCAGGACTGTAAAATTAATAGGTTGGATTTATTTTTTCAGCTCGATGCTGAAATGTGATTGATCGAAGCAAAACATTTCCTGTTTTTCACCATGTATCTCTTTTGCAAGGCAAGTAAGGGTGAATTGGAGCTGTGGAAACTAGCAAGAGCTGTTCAGAAAAGTTGTCTGTGAAATGTCCCAAGTTGCATAAATCTAACAACAGCTTATTTAAAATTTTGTCTCCTGCATTTCCTTAAAATCTTTTTAATGTCCTTCTTCATTTTTAAATGTCTTGCAGCGATTTTGTCATAGAAGACTCAAAAATAATATGTTTTAGTAGGAAAGGTCATGAATTTCATATAAGGGGGAACTGTAAGAGAAAGCTATTTTTTAATTTCCCCTCATTTGAGGAAAAAGAAACAACAAACCTGTTATCAAATTTAATTAAGTAAAAGAGATAAAGAGATGTTTGAGCACATCTAGCATTCCCTCCTCCTGATTGAATACATTACTTGATAGAGCAGAATTAATATTTACTAAAGCTGATTAGGAGGGAATAATTTAAGGTAAGGCAGAGAGGGGTGGGAGAAGGTGGAAGGGCAGTTGTGAGCCCTTCCTGGGGACTCAGGTGTCTGGGAGGGCTGTTGTGTTTCTGTATTACCTTTTACCTTGTATATTTCTGTATACAACTGTATATATTGTAAATATCTGATTGTATACTGTGCTAAGCTGTAAATATAAAGCTTCATTCAATTTCCAGAGCTGCCAAGTCTAGTCTGGGTGATTTCTAAAGTGGGGGGGGCGGGCAGATAACATCCAAACCATCACAGATAGCATCACACTTTCTTCATTTCACAGTGACAGCAGATATCCATGTGGGGTTCAGCACAAGTATTAGAGGGTAGGTTAGAAGCCTAAAGACCCTGCCCGTGTTCTGTGAGCAACTCCTGTTCAAAGTCAGGAAGGAAGGGAATAGAAGCCATCCTCAAAGCTTTTTCCAGCTGCTGAAAAGAGCTAAGAAGGGAAATGTCATATGCAAAACATTGCCATCCCTGTCTGACATTTCTGGTGAGTCTCACAGGCAAACAGGAAATAATACTGCTACACAAAACATCACTTATAAATTGAAGATGCCAGCTATTGCAGCATTTATCTGGGACCCACCTGTAGCCTGCAAACGACTGTTTGCTCCAGCTCTTTGACATTATCCACTTGTGTTATTTGCTGCCTGCTGAAATGTCAGCTGCCTAACCTTTCCAGGCTGTTCTCACACAAAGTCTGCTTTTCCAGAACTCATTAGGTACAGCAAAGGCCTAAGAGTCCTCTGTAAATCTTGCAGTCAAGCCAAGCTGCAGAGACCACTAAGATATTTGAGCCATCTCAAACAGTGGGGATATGGTCAACTAGACCAGGCTGCCCAGAGCCCCATTGAGCTTCACATTGAAGAGCTCTGGGAATGGAGCTGGAATTACCTACCTGGGCAACCTGTTTCAGTGTTCCACCACCCTCATAGTCAAGAACCTGTTCTTAACATCCAATCTAAATCTGCTGTACCATCTTCAGTAAGTTATGGCAGACAGAAGAGGGGACTGCGGACTGGAGGAGGGCAAACATCACTCCAGTCTGCAAAAATGTTAAGAAGGAAGATCCAGGTAACTATAGACCAGTCAGCCTCACCTCCATCCCCAGAGAGGTAATGGAGAAATGTATCCTTGGTGCTGTCCTTAAGCATATCAAGGACAGTGGGGTCATTAGGAGCAGTCAGCGTGGTTTACCAAGGGGCAGCCATGTTTGACCAACCTGATAGCCTGTTATGAGGACATAACCAGGTGGATTGATGATGGTAGAGCAGTGGATGTGGTTTACCTTGATTTCAGTAAAGCGTTTGACACTGTCTCCCAGAGTATCCTTCTGGCTAAACTGAGGCAATGTGGTCTGGATGATCAGGTAGTGAAGTAGATTGGGAACTGGTTGAAGGAAAGAAGCTAGAGATTTTTGGTCAATGGGATGGAGTCTAGTCGGAAGTCTGTGACTAGTGGGGTCCCACAGAGGTCAGTACTGGGACCAGTTCTGTTAAATATACTCATCAATGACCTGGATGAGGGCACAGAGTGAGTAAATACTTAAAAGCCTCTTCCAGTATAATATTTGCATTTGCCACTTTAAGAAATAAGTGACCTGGTTTTGCCTGCTCCCTGCATGTATAAATTTCCAACCTGTACCTTTTGAACCTTGTGAATAAGTTTTCTGTCGAGTTTTAACGTTAACAAACAGTTTTCATAATTATTAACAATCATTGCCTGGGTATCAAAATTAATGCAGATCATTAATTTTGCATAACCAGTCACAATGACTGTTAAGGAGGGGGTTTGAGTCTGGGTTTGGGGTGAGATATAATGAGGTTGATGTAAAAGTTATTAAATAATTTATTAATATATATAAAGAGAACTTTCCCCTGATA
This sequence comes from Pogoniulus pusillus, assembly GCF_015220805.1. Lineage (NCBI taxonomy): Eukaryota > Metazoa > Chordata > Aves > Piciformes > Lybiidae > Pogoniulus > Pogoniulus pusillus. Next base: position 16,264,186 of record NC_087281.1, on the reverse strand, counting down.
TGGGGATATGAAGAAATAGAAGATAGCACAGAATAGAACATTATGACTAATTGAGGATATGAAGAAATTGGGGATAGCATAGAATAAAACATTATGACCAAAAGTATATCTACACTGGGAACACAGAAACAAAATAGGTAATCATGAAATCACATAGAAGTAGATGACTAACAAGGGGAGAAGGTGGTCTTGATGTCTAACAAAGGATGTATTTGCAAATAGCAATATGAAAGCATTCCAAGGCTATCTAAAGAGCAAGGCAAGAGCAAATACATCATAATGTTATCTGGGAAAAGAAGAACTGACCAGCACTCGTCATAAACCCGTCAGTAGGTATCCATGGTGAGAAAATCAGAAGACCATCAAGGACGTAGGCTGATAAGGGTATTGCAGACCTGCACGAACACCAAATTCCAGGCAAGGGGTGAAAAGTACATTGTGACAAAGACCCACAGCCTTCCTCCAAGCGACCACCGCCCACACTTGAAGGACCCTTGTGCACAATTTCTGAAGGGAACTACGCAGGCGCAGAGAACTGATAAGATAATTAACATATGAGGCAGGAGCAGGTGGGTTTCAGTGATAACAATGTATAGGCGTTTCATGAATATGCATGGATTCAGTGTACAAATGTGGGGTGGTTTGCTCCTTTGGGGTATGCACGATTTTGGAGGACATATCCCCAATGCATCTTGCACAATAAACATACCTACTTTATAACTTTCGAGTTATAGAGTCCTTTCCATACGTCACCCCCAAACTTACACACAACTAACCCACACAAATTCTATGATGTGGTTGGTGAAACTGTTTTGCAGAATGTCTGTATTCAGCCAAATTAAGCAATTTGGTAAAGGGTTTGGAAATGTTTCTGGTTAGAGAGTCTTGTGGCACAAACTGCTGCCAGTAAAGTTAAGGGAATTCTTTTAGCAACTTGAATAAAGAGAGTTCAAATACTCACCAGTTGGAAGTCTCAATATCTGTGTTCCCAAAATATATATAGTGAAAGCCACGTGATGGTGCGATGGGGCTTTGCTGCTTGTTCTGTCCCAAATTGAGCATGCCGTCTGAGAATGGTTCACAGGCATGATAGGGGTCTTCTGTGGCTCTCAGAATGTCATTGGGAGATCAGCCACCTGGGCAAAGCAGGGTTCCAGGTTTGCAGGCTGGAGCAGTCTGATTGAGAGCTGTGCATGTCAAGGAGGCGGCCCTCGGGCTGGCACGGCAGTCTGGCCAGGAATGTGTAGTTTGATTGTCCACTGGATCGATGTGAGGTGTCATAGAATCATAGAACCAACCAGGTTGGAAGAGACTTCCAAGATCATCCAGTCCAACCTAGCACCCAGCCCTAGCCAGTCAACTAGACCATGGCACCAAGTGTCTCATCCAGGCTTTTCTTCAACACCTCCAGGGACAGCAACTCCACCACCTCCCTGGGCAGCCCATTCCAATGCCAATCACTCTCTCTGCCAACAACTTCCTCCTAACATCCAGCCTAGACCTCCCCTGGCACAACTTGAGACTGTGTCCCCTTGCTCTGTTGCTGGTTGCCTGGGAGAAGAGGCCACCTTCCACCTGGCTACAACCTCCCTTCAGGTAGTTGTAGACAGCAATGAGGTCCCCCCTGAGCCTCCTCTTCTCCAGCCTAAACAACCCCAGCTCCCTCAGCCTCTCCCCATAGGGTTTGTGTTCCAGGCCTTTCACCAGTGTCGTGGAACAAAGCAGCACAGAAAGCAACAACAAAGTTACTATCACCAGGCAGGGGGCAGGCAGGGAGAGGTGAGCAGCAGGTGGTGAGCGGTGAGCATCTTGTTTACCTGGATTGTCCTACTGATCAGATGCGGGCCGAGATTAACGATCCTTTGGCCACGATATCATCCAACTGGCTTTTGGCAGTCAGCAAAAACATACCAAATTAGGAAGGGTCCACAGGCTTGGCCCCCCCCAAATATGGGAAGAGCAGGGGCCTTGCTCCTGGTGGGCCATAAGCTAGGCCTGTGGGCCCTGGGCAGGCCAGACCTTATGGCGCCAGGTCTACTGTGCCCCTTTTGTCCGTTTATGTGTTTACCTCTGGGCTGGGCAGGAAAACATGTCCAGGCAAGGCAAAGCATGGAAAAGCCAATTTTGGGCCCTCCACGACAATGACATCAAGTAATTTCTTTGTCCTTTGCCTCATTTTTAGAGAATCATGGAGTTCCAGATGCTGGGCCCTCAGAGGCCTTGTGGGCCAACTTCCTAGTCCCAGCAAGGTTAGCTGCGAAGCTAGGCCAGATCACAGTATCACAGTATCACAGTATCATCAGGGTTGGAAGAGACCTCACAGATCATCAAGTCCAACCCTTTACCACAGAGCTCAAGGCCAGACCATGGCACCAAGTGCCACGTCCAGTCCTGCCTTGAACAGCTCCAGGGACGGCGACTCCACCACCTCCCCGGGCAGCCCATTCCAGTGTCCAATGACTCTCTCAGGGAAGAACTTTCTCCTCACCTCCAGCCTAAATCTCCCCTGGCGCAGCCTGAGGCTGTGTCCTCTCGTTCTGGTGCTGGCCACCTGAGAGAAGAGAGCAACCTCCTCCTGGCCACAACCTCCCCTCAGGTAGTTGTAGACAGCAGTAAGGTCTCCCCTGAGCCTCCTCTTCTCCAGGCTAACCAATCCCAGCTCCCTCAGCCTCTCCTCGTAGGGCTGTGCTCAAGGCCTCTCCCCAGCCTCGTCGCCCTTCTCTGGACACGCTCAAGCATCTCAGTGTCCCTCCTAAACTGGGGGGCCCAGAACTGGACACAGTACTCAAGGTGTGGTCTAAGCAGTGCAGAGTACAGGGGCAGAATGACCTCCCTGCTCCTGCTGACCCTGGGGGTTAGCTGACCTCTGAGAGCTCCCAGGACTGAGAGCTCTGTGAGCACTTGCTCCAGTGAAATGAGTGGATGCACGTTCTCTTTTCTGACCTGGACAAAGATTTCTTGCGTTACCTGAAGTGATTTCTTTGTCCTTTGCCTCATCTTCAGAGGAGTTCCACACGCTGGGCCTTCGGGGATGTTGCAGTCCAGCTCCCTAGTCCCAGCAAGGTGAGCTGCGAAGCTAGGCCAGATGGTGCGGGTTAGCTGGCCTCTGAGAGCTCCCAGCACTGAGAGCTCTGTGAGTACCTGCTCCATTACTTAAGAACTTCATCAGACTTGGTTACCTCCAAACTTTTGCATTCCAGAATTTGTGATGATTATTTCATGTCCTTCTGCTCTGTACCCTGGAGAAGAGCCTGGCTGCACCTCTCCTGCGGTACCCTGCCAGGCAGTGGCAGACGGCAGCCAGCCCCTTCCTTCCGCAACCTCTCTTCTTCAGGCTCAAGTGGGCTCTTCCCCTCAGCCTCCCACAGGATGCTATGACCTCCTGGCCCCTCTAGCCACACTCGGTGTGCTGGTTTGAAGCTGGCTGGAAGGTTTTGGTGAGAAGAACTAGATCATAGGCTGTGAAAGGGAAACACTGGTGATGTCCACTTCCCTCAGAGCCTTGCAAAGGAGTTTGGGAAGAAGAAATGAGAACATCAGATAACACTCTTGCCATTTTCACTTGCTCTGCCTTGGGCTGCTGGCTGAGCAACATCTTACTCCCTAACCTTACTTTCCATTTGGACTAACCTTTGCTGCTTAACCTCTTGGCCGAACCTCCATTCTTCCTTGGGAAGGTTGAGAGGGGCAGGGGGAAGGTGCAGGGGTGGTTGAGAGCCCCTCCTGGGGACTCAGGTTTCTGGGAGGGGAGTTGTGTTTCTGTATTGCTTTTTACCTTGTATATTTCTGTATATATTTGTATATACTGTAAATATCTGCTTGTACATTGTGCTAGCTGTAAATAAATACCTTCAGTTTTATTCCCAGCGCTGACTGAGACTAGTCTGGGTGATTTCTAAAGTGTGGGGGGGTGGGTAACACCCAAACCATCACACTCTGTTTGACTCTTTACAATTTATTGATCTCTCCTTCTCACTGGCTTGAGGAGATTGGTATAAAAAAGTGTGTGGTAGTCTGTCATCTGTGCTGGGCTGTGCAAGGGAATTTAACCTAGACAAACTTACCAGTGAGCCCTGAAAGTCCTTGTAGGCAAAGGGATCATTAAATGTGCCCAGTCATTGCATTCATTTACCTCAAGCAGCATTCTCTGTCATGTGCCTAATGTGCTGAATGTGATGAAAGTCAGTTCATTCTCCCACCTTAGATCTACAAGGACACATGACCAGCAGATCTATGTCTCACAGCACAACACTGGGGAAAAAAAAGCAGTTTAAAATGTGCTGCATTGAACCCATTTAACAAAGCAAATCTACAGTAATGTAGGCACATGTATGAAGCACCTCTTTATATGGTCACATGTATTGGTTATAGTTTAAGCTTCCCAGAGACTCAAAATACAGTGAACAGAACTGATACAATAATAGGATGCCTTCCACTCTCTCCCCTCCAGGCCTTTGGAAATAAAGGAATTAGCTATGGAGAGGAAAAGGGTAAAACACAGAAATAAATGGACTTGCTTCAATTTGGAAGTTAAAAGAGAACCTTTAACAATAAATAAAAGTTATTTAAGGTAGAGGAGTCACAACAAGGCATGGGGAAGGGAAACAAGATACAAAAATATATATACAGGCAGATTGATGGCAATGGATGGAGGTAGATTCAGGAAGGGGTTGTCCACTGTGGGATGACAAGAGTGATGATAACAGGCAGGGAGGCAAAAGAGAGTCAAGAAACAGGCAGTTCCTCTGGTTTTATAGGGAGCTAGACAGGAGGTGCGAGTGGGCTAAGCACTACACCTGGAGTCAGGTTCAGACTACCCCCAGGGAGCAGTCAGGAGGACCTGATGGCGGGTTCAGACCACCCCCAGAAGCATTAACCCTTTACACATCACCTCAATTATTGTTGGGGTTTTTTTGCTCTTAAATAAGATCTATTCAAGAGACCGTTTACCAATAGGTGGCAAGGTCAGTAGTTAGCCATTTACCTTAATTTCACTATCAATAAGCCCAGCTAGGGAGCTAAATGGTAGGTCTATAATTTTTGAACAACAGTCTTGCTTAGAGCTGGTAAAATGGCAGTGCTTCATACAGGGCTGGAACAGCATTCTATCACTCCTGTAATTAGCTGTACTAGGGAGTTTGTGCAAAACACAGATACTCAAGCAGCAGTTACTATGGCTACCATCATTCTGCTCATTATCTCTGAAGGATTAGCCCAGTGATTCTCTTTGATAGGTGCTAAGAAAGGAAAGTCACGATGGCACGCTACTACTTAGGATATGATGTGTGTTAGAAGCACAATGAATCATTTTTCAAGACCCTCTGTGTATTGGCCAGGTATATTTGTGCTCTTGGCTCATGATCTGCCATTTATGAACCTCCAAAAAGATTTCCAGGCAGAAATAGGAAGCAGAGTCCAGAGCTGCAGCTTGAAAATTATTCAATATGCTCTTTGCCCTCACCTCCCTCAACTTTGTTTCTCTGGCCATGGCACAGAGGGAAGGTGAGCAAGCTGAAGACTCTATGTCAAAGACTCTACTTACAAAGAGCTCAGAATTAGGAGGATTGTGAAATGATGAAATGAGCTCTACCAATTTTGCTTTTATGTCTGCATCTGTGACAACAGACACCTGCTTCAGAAGCCCCAAAAGATCACTCTCTGTAGAGCTTATTGAAAAAGGAGCTAATTTCTACCTGAGAAAACACCCTTGACTTCATAATATAGTTTCATTCCAAAGCAGATTTGTCTCTTTGTCCAATACATCACTGAAAGTTGGCTGATTAATTGGTAGGACCTGGGGGTACTGGTAGGTAGTAGCTGAAGATGAGCCAGCAGTGTGCCTAGGTGGCCAAGAGAGCCAGTGGCATCCCGGCCTGAATCAGGAACAGTGTGGCCAGTAGGACATGAGAGGTCCTGTACTCAGCACTGGTCAGGCCACACCTTGAGTCCTGTGTCCAGTTCTGAGCTCCTCAATTCAAGAGAGATGTTGAGATACTGGAATGTGTCCACAGGAGGGCGACAAAGCTGGTGAGAGGCCTGGAACACAAACCCTGTGAGGAGAGGCTGAGGGAGCTGGGGGTGTTTAGCCTGCAGAAGAGGAGGCTCAGGGGTGACCTCATTGCTGTCTGCAACTACCTGAAGGGAGGTTGTAGCCAGGTGGGGGTTGGTCTCTTCTGCCAGGCAGCCAGCCACAGAACAAGAGGACACAGTCTCAAGTTGTGCTGGGGGAATTATAGGCTGGATGTTAGGAGGAAGTTGTTGGCAGAGAGAGTGATTGGCATTGGAATGAGCTGCCCAGGGAGGTGGTGGAGTTGCTGTCCCTGGAGGTGTTCAAGCAAAGCCTGGCTGAGGCACTTAGTGCCATGGTCTAGTTGATTGGCTAGGGCTGGGTGCTAGGTTGGACTGGATGATCTTGGAGGTTTCTTCCAACCTGGTTGATTCTACGAGTGGTCTTCATTTTGTGCAGCTTGCTGCTGCACACCTCTGTAGCCTAGTAAAACTTCATCTTCTGATGCACACACACTGCACTTGTAGCTATTGTGTACACCACTGGCTTTAACCAAACAATACAAGAATTGCTTTTACACTCATGAGTGAAGCACTTAACAAATCTGGTAATTCTCAGGCCAGAAGAGGTGAACAGCACATTCATCTCTCACTGTGAGAGCGGAGAGGCCAGGTGCAGTTTCTCACATTACTTCCCACAACAATAACTACAGCCTCAAAGTAAGCTGAAGGTTCTGGGTTGTGGGCAGAGGGACCCTGCAGGAGGAGGACAGGGATGACTTGTTACTTGTCTTGTGGGCAGCCTTGGCTGCTTACTAGCGGAGCTGCAGGAGGAGCGAGGTTCACAGAGGAGATGGAATGACTCATGCCTGCAACAGACTCGGTTGCCAGCCAGCTTAGGGAGTCAGTGCCAGCAGCACCACGACACCAGCAGAAAGAAGTGTCAGAAATACTCTCTTTTAAAAGAAAGGAAACTGCTAGAAGTTCAGTTACAGCTATGTATTTGTGACTGAATTAAGTCAGATGTGACAGATTCTTTAATCATAGATGAGAGAATCACAATGAGACCAGACAGCTAAAGGAAAAGGCTCTTCCACAGGAAAGGTTGTCAAGCTGTTGGCTTTTTCAGCAGGGAGTGAAAACACTCAGTGTGAAGGCTCTGTGAGAAAGGAAATGGGAAAACATTGTTACCACACAGCACAGAGCAGAGAGCTCCAAAAGCCACCTCGCAATGCCAGTTGCCAGGAACTGACAAAGGGTAAAAACATGCGTGGAAGATACTGGACTGCGAATATCTTCAACATATTGAAAACAGTGGAAGAAAATGTAATCATTTTGCACACATTTGGAAGCATGTGCAGTGAGGCCCATACAGAAAATGCACTGATGCTGTAGAGCAGGAGGTAGCATAGGTGGCAGAGTAGACTTGTAGGTATGGACCCAATCTGCCAGAGCTCAAACACCCAGACTAATGCTTTTGTGGAAAGTAAATTGCATCCAGATGAACCCAGGGTCTGAAAGAGACAGGATTTCAAGGGAAAATTACAAAAATTCATAATGGGCATGAAAGACCTGAATTCTTCCATGGGATTGGTTTGATTTTGAACTGAGAACACAAGTTTAAAACCTCACAGCTCAAGAGAAGGGTCTGTTACAGCTGGAAACAGAGAGCTAATATCAAGTGGTTCAGTTCGTTTTTTGTTGTTGGGGGCTTCTTTGTTTGTTTTTTTTAAGAGAGCTTAGTTCTGAATTTGATGTAGAGAATGCATGTGAAAAAGGAACAGAAATAAAGGTATACAAAATTAATTCTCAGATATCTTTAATGGGACAGGTAGAGTTTTAGTCCAATAATTCATGCTACCAGGAGTATCCTTTGTCATTAACTCCCTAAATGGTTTTTTACAAGTTTACTAACTGCATTTAATAGCTAACTAAATTTCCTAGCTGCAGCATGGGAAAGTAGGAAGTTACTGAAGTAAATATTTAGGACCTGAAGTGTTTGATAAGTACAATTTCATCCAACTAGCAGGACATACTTTTATCACTATGATTGGAAATATTTTGAACCAGTTTTTGATGGGTTTGGTACTTTCCCCTAGAAAAGGAGAGTTCAGTACACTCTTACAGTCTGCCATATAGGAACAAACACTGTTACAGACTACTCTGTGGTTTAACATCCTTTTATCTCCAGGACAAACTATCACAGCTTCCTGAAGGAATACAGGGCAAAGTACCTACTGACAGTGTCCTGAAAGGACAAGAACAAATTAGAATGGAAGGCTGCAGAAGGCATTAGATAGGGCTCAAAGAGCAGAGCTGAAATTTGAGAGAGAACTTGAAGGTCATATAAATAACACAGCTAGGGGAAAGACCCAAAATAAGACACAACTAATGCAGAAGCAGGTAGGCATAGTCCACTCAGGAGGAGTGCTCATATCAGTTTTGCCAGTCTGTTCTCATCTCTATGTCCTTGTAAAGAGAAAAGTAGTTGGAACATCCTCCTGGGAAGGGACTTTGCTTTAAAAGGCTGAAAATGAAGCTATCATCCTTACATGCTTTTACATCAAAAGACAGCACACCTCAAAATGCAATGTAAGGCACAGTTTATGTGCAAGAGTACAATGAACTTGGGGTGTGAGCAACATATGCCCCCAGAATATGTAGTGAAAGAGTGCCACTGCATGCAGGCACAGATTCAGTGGCAAAAAAAACCTGGCAATGACAATAATGCTACATAGAGAAGAATTACACCTCAGGAAAATTGGTCTTTTTAAACTGTTATCATATGTCACAGTATCACAGTATCATCAGGGTTGGAAGAGACCTCACAGTTCATCAAGTCCAACCCTTTACCACAGAGCTCAAGGCTAGACCATGGCACCAAGTGCCACGTCCAATCCTGCCTTGAACAGCTCCAGGGATGGCGACTCCACCACCTCCCCGGGCAGCCCATTCCAGTATCCAAAGACTCTCTCAGTGAGTGAAAACAAAAGATTAGACAGCTGCAGAAAGTAAAAACTTAATTCTTTTGGGTGACTGTAGAATTACATGTTGAGCCTGTATTACCAATTCAAATTACCATGGCTTTCTGCAATAGCTTGCTTGCTATTTATGGGTGAAAGAAAAGTGCTGCCAGAGGCACTGCAGCCTGACCTGCTTTTAAAGAGACATGAAGGTCACAGCAGTGTGCAAAACACAAAAGAAAAATCATGGCATCTACTGAAAGTGACCAGTACTTGGTTTTTCCTGTCAACTCATGGGAAACTTTAGCACACAAAATAAAATGAAACAAACCAAACAAACAACAAAACAAAAAGCAAGCAAGCAAGCAAACAAACACACCACCAAACAAATAAAAAGTCCCCAACAGATGAGGACTGTGGTTTAGCAGAAGTGCCTGCATCTTCTTCCTTCTAAAAATAAGGATATAGAAAAATATTTGGTTTTTTAATACCTCCATAAAATGAAGCAAATCTGAAAGCTTAGATGAAAACAACAACAACCAAGAGAGAGGGAAAAATTCCTCTTTGAGAGCAGCCAGGACATACAGTGCAAGGCATAACAAGCACTGGCAAACAACCTGTGTAGCTGAATGAGTTTCACAACACAGTAGTAACATCAGATAATTTGCTGTTGGTAGAATGGAAAAGAAGTGAAGAACAGCTATGGTTTCCTCTAGAGAAGCTAAAGATTAGGAGACAGACCTGATTTGAACTATTTATGCCTGGAAATTAAAGCACTGAACATAAAAAAGTGGCCTGAGCACTTTGTTCCCTCAAATCAGCCCTTGCTAAGTTCCTTTTTTCCTATTTGAGCTCTCCTTTCTGAACCTTTCTCCTAAAGTCTTATAAAAGAAGTTGAAATAAATTCATATCTCCTGTGTTCCAGATTGGGCCTAAAGGCAATAATAAGCCAGATGGCTTATTCATTACAGGAAAAAAAATAAGAGAAAGTCTTCACTAGACTAAATTTGCAAAACTTTTGAAATCTATGAGAGGAGGTAATTCTGACATTTCCCACTTTGTTTTTAGCCCCTCAAATAAAAATGCTTACAATTTAATATTCCCATCCATATTAAAAATAATAAAAAAAACTCACACAAAACCCTTTGTTACTTTTAAGCCTTCTCTTTGAATCAAAGGGAGAGGAGGAAGTTGTTGAGCATGAGAGTGGTGAGAGCCTGGAATGGGTTGCCCAGGGAGGTGGTTGAGGCCCCATCCCTGGAGGAGTTTAAGGCCAGGCTTGATGAGGCTGTGGTCAGCCTGCTCTAGGGTAGGGTGTCCCTGGACATGGCAGTGGGGTTGGAACTAGGCAATCCTTGTGGTCCCTTCCAACCCTGACTGATTCTATGATTCTAATTGGAAAACAGAGACAATTAAATTCCATGGCATCTCCTCAAGCCATTCTTAATCTCTGGAGGATGTAGCTAAGGCTAAAGGAACTTGCTCAAGACAAGAGCTGACTCAGTCTGTACTGAATACCTCCTTGCTTAAACTTTGGAGCCTGCCCCCTGTCATGGCTGTAGCTAATTAGTATCATTACCCAATCCTGCAAATAACCATGGGAAAAATCAGTAGTACTTAAGGGTGCGAATGTTTTTCAAACCTGTGCATGTGTTCTCCTGGGCAACTCAGGATGGTCAGGAACGTGGAGGAAACCACACTTCTCATTCATTGCTGAAAGCCTTGGGGAAGAATTGGGAGAAAGGAAAAAGCTGATGTGGCATCCTTTTCAGAGGAGAAGGGTCAGAGAAGGACATGTCATTTTTGTTGTGTGCAACACCCATCTGCCTGCCCTGGCTTCATTTGCTCCCTGCTCAGCGATCAATAAACACCAACCTTTACCGCTGCCACTGATTCTAACAAACCTTCCAGTTAAACAGGGCGGCTTAAGCACCAGTAGAAGTCATTCTAACTGGAACAGCATCCATCGGTGACACCTAGTGGGCAGACCAAGCTCAACAACAGTCAGCCCAAGTTCTCAGTAACCGAACACGCGAAAATAGCGCTGGGCTTTACATTACATCTGAAAGAATTTGCCTTCTTGCATTGTAATGGGACTCAATGTCATAAATCTGAGGTCAAATGTAACGTATCACAGTGCTAATCTCCTCCGAAAACTAAACAGCATTCAGACAGAGGCATCTGTTCCGTGCTTTCTGTCATGTTCACAGCAGGACTTGTTGCTGCTAAGTGTGAAGGTCTGTATTTTTAGGGCTTTACCACCTTATTACGTGAACTGCATCCAGCCAACCTTCATCTCTTGGTCAACCTGATTGTTTGCAATATACTTTCACTCGGTGCAATCCTAGGGAAGAGACTAATGCCAACTAATGCAGTGAAATTTCTCTTCTACAGACATTGTAAAATCTCCCTTCAAGCCACAAATGCAGTGGTGCAGCCAGCTGTGATTACAGTGAGAGCATTAAGGAAGCTCAGATATAATTACCCCCAGGTAAACCTATGATAACCTACAGCAGGAGCAGGAACGTGAGCTTCGAACAACGAACAGAACAAAACCCAAAATTGAGCCCTTTTGTTCTACTATGCTTGTAATGTAATCTTAGCTTGTTTAATTAGAATCACAGAATGGTTTTGGTTGGGCAGGACCTCAAAGACCAACCAGTTCCAATCCCCTGCCATAGGCAGAGACACCTCCCACTAGAAGAGGTCCCACTTGCAAAGGTGGGTTCATTAATAATAACTGCTGCATACACATCATCATGCCTATTAGTCATGCTGAGTAAAGAAATTCTGATTTTCTTTAACTGCTTTTGGCTTTGCTACATCAGTGCACATAATTCTTAATAAACAACTTTCTTGTCAGGATTCCAACTTTACAGTTAAATGCTCAAATAGTTAATTCTTTGGATCTTAAGGTTTGATGTTCTACACTGAAGCTCTTCCAAGTGCAAGCACAACCTCTTTCCTCAAATAATGCTGTTTTCCCATCTTTGACATTGTGAGCAGAAGAGAAATTTGGCATTGTGCACTTTGCCATGATTACAAGAATAAGTATGAGGTAGAAGGAAGAGAAGGCAGCGTTTATCTCTGCTTGGTGCCTTGGGTACCAAAAGATGACAGCGTTTTAAACAGGCATCATAAAAAGCTGTTGAGGGGAGAGGATTTATTTTGGTGTTTAATTCTCAGTCGAGAGGAGTAGATGCACACTCTAACTTTGCAGCAGCAGAGCACGTGCAGTTCTCACAGCTTTATGATTTTAGGAAGATTTTCAATTAGTCTCATTCTAAAGGGCATAGCTGATGAGCAAAATAAGAATGTGATTGAGACTCCTGTGGCTCTGATTTCAGGTCTTGCCCCAAGAGGTTCTAGTGATGTTGGGCATGTTACACCTTCCTGTTTTGCCCACCCAGAGTGCAGAGACACATTTAGATTGGTTGGTGATCTCTCTTGTCTGCACTTTGGGGTCAATGTTTTATTACCTGCCACAGAGAGAGTATGTCTGTCCTTACTGATTATTCTCCATTGAATTACAGGCATTTTCCATCCAATTTTGTCTACAAGGTAGAAACAATGCTAAAGGGTTTGGTTTTGTTGTGTCTATTTGATTTTGGGTTTATGTTTTATTTGATTTTGTTTGATGCAGGTTTTGGGGTTGGTTGGTTTGGTTGGTTTTTGTTTTGGATTTTTTTTGTTTGTGGCTTTTTGGTTGGTTGGTTTTGCTTTGGTTTTATCCCACAGCAAAGCTTCAGCTACATCCCAGCAACAGCATTTGTCATAAATTGGACAGTCTCCAAAGTTCACAACAGACAGAGGCTAATCTTGATTTCCTCTTTAGTCTCCCAGCATGTGAACCTACTGCATAAAGTACCACTGGACAAAATTAATTCTGGTAGTCTTTACAAGATAACACTTTTAATTTACTGTCTCTCACTGACTCATCATGTGATTCAAATGACATCTGAAAGTTGGTGTTGATAGTGTCTTATCTAAATGGTGGCACCATGCAGTTCTTCCATCAGCTGCTTTACCTTGGAATAGGAAGCTGGAGGCTTCAAACTGCACATGCTTTCAACTTCATTTGCATCTCATATCTCAGATTCATACCCTTAAAGCATTCAGATACTGTGGTGGTGAATGTTGGTAGTAACTCTCCCACTAGCTCTGCAATGTACTACTATACAGTCTGTGCTGGGGGAGATGAGAGCCACAGTATAGCCAAGGCTTTATATACTATTCAAATGAGCCTCCAGGAGGCCCATTCAGAGCTTTCTATTCTTCCAATTCACAGCAAGTACCTACCTCTGTGTAGTCAGATGCCTAAATCTAGATGGAGTAACTCTTCTCCTCCCTTATCCTTATGCTTCATATTATTAACTTCTATCTCCAAAGTAAAGATGGAGCAGGTCTGAGAGAGAATGCTACTGTAAAGAAGAGAATAAGGACCTTATCTTGACATTTGGGCCAAGATGCTGTAACATCATTCTTCTCTAGGGAACATTTATGGGGGCAGCAAATATGGAGCAGTCAGGTAGTGCAGCTTGACAAGAACAGTATTAAGCAGCAGTGACTGAAATAGAGACCTTTCACTTAGACTAAAGAAAATATCTATTATCCTGATGAATTTAGGCTGAGGGAAAACACTGCAAAGTCATTTGTTGTATAAACCAGGAAATGAATGCTGAGTTTTAACAACTTTGATCAAGCATTAGAAATTAACACCAAAAAATTCCAAACAAACAAAAATCCAAACTCCCACAACACAATCACAAAATCCTGTGTAATTACTTCTCTAATTTGGCACTTACTGGGAAAATCATTGCAGCTAGTTGTTACTGGAATTCTTCCTTACCAGAGGTTAAACTTTAACTTGCAAGGAACCTGTGCTTTGAAAGAAAAGTATGTACAGCTGTTGTGTATTTAGTTCCCAGGCCAAGAGTTAAAGCTCTTCTTTGTGTGAAGTTTAGGGTATTAACTCTGCTGTAGCTGTTGTTTGCCACTGAAACATTGTGTCTTTCATGGCAGCTAAGTGCTTTCCAGAAAAGGATGAAATTGTTGCACTTACCTTACTGAGCAGAGCTAGTGTAAGCTACAAAGACGCTTAGTGACTCACACAAGATCAAATACCCAGGTTGCACTTGTCTGATCTCATTTGTCCTGCCTGTAGCTACAGCTTTCCTGAACTCATTGCAATGGAAATTGCAGAAAAGGAGAGTTAAAATTTCAAGACAAAGTATTAAATATGTCACAAAGTACAAGGGCATCATTTCTTTTAATCAAATGTAAGTATAGTGTTTTAGAGGAGTAGAACTCCTGCAGCACTTGCATTTTACAACCTCAAATGCAAGCTGAACTGACTGCATTTATCCAATAGTTGTAGGCACATTAAAAAAAAATCTTCCTTAAAGCTGCACTGTTAATTATTGCTGATAGTGGCACAGGAGAGGTCACTGAACTGATAACACTGAGAGTGGTTTTAACTCTTTGCTATCAGGCACCCCTGGGGACAAGCTTACCTAGATGAGCTAATTATACAAAGATTCCCTCTATCACATTTGTTTCTCAGCCTCATGAGGAACAGTGAAAATAAGGATTTAACATTGGAATGGTCTGCCCGGGGAGGTGGTGGAGTCATCATCCCCGGAGGAGTTTAAAAGGAGGCTGGATGAGGCACTTAGTGCCATGGTTCAGGTAATTAGAAGGGTTAGGTGATAGGATGGATTCGATGATCTTAGAGGTCTTTCCCAACCTGGTTAATTCTGTGATTCTGTAAAGGCACACAAGAAAATAACAATAAGGTAACCTGTAAAAATAAGAGATGTTTATTCATAACTTTGGTCACAGACTGAATGAAATACCTCTTATGGTTGTAAAAAAACCCAGTGAAGGATAAAGAGCTGGAAGTCTCAATACAACAAACAAGATTGAGCCAGTTAGTTTAATTTATGGTAAGTATCATGACCAGAATACAAACCATAAAAGACAAAGCTTATTATAAAATGGGGAACAGCTTTAAATGTTACTTTACTTATCAAGAATTTATATGCTTCCTCCATAGTCCAAAAATATGGGAAGAACTACAGGTGTTGGGGAAAATACAAAACATGAATTTATTTCAAAAGGGAACACTCCTCAATCTCTCTTCCCTAAACTGACAAAACAGGGCTACAATACCTGAAGGTCTTGAGTACAGACTGAAAAATGTAAGGGACAAATAGGTTAGAAATGCCAGACCAATGCCACACCTCCAAACTATTTTCAGTGATGTGAAAGAAGTGAAATTATAGACCACAGACTTTGGTAAACTTTTTTTTTTTTTTTTTTTACTGATATCAAATGCAAGGCAGAAGCCTGGAGAAATTTAAAATATGGCAAGAATATGTGAAGACAAAATGGGATAAAGTTGGAAGAAAACTTCTGAAATTAATCACATAAGAAATATAGTAGTGATAAAATCCAAATAACCAAAACCCTCAAACAAAAGGAAAAAGAACCCAACCAATCAAAAACCAAAACACAAGTGGTGACAGAGTTCCTAGGTGGCAAGCAAAGCCATCACCTCATCAGCCAATGCCAAGAAATCATATCATGATTTGTATCCATCTTCTGCAGAAAGGTCAAATGTTAAACAGTTACTAGTACAATCAAAAGCAACAAGTAAAGGTTAAGACTTCAACCTAAGTGGTAAAAAGAATCATAGAATCAACCAGGTTGGAAAAGACCTCCAAGATTATCCAGTCCAATCTTTCACCTAGCCTAGCCTGATCAATTAGACCATGGCACTAAGTGCCTCTCTCTCTGGCAACAACTTCCTCCTAACATCCAGCCTATAATTCCCCCAGCACAACTTGAGACTGTGTCCCCTTCTTCTGTTGCTGCTTGCCTGGCAGAAGAGACCAACCCCCACCTGGCTACAGCCTCCCTTCAAGTAGTTGTAGACAGCAATGAGGTCTCTCCTGAACCTCCTCTTCTGCAGGCTGCACACCCCCAGCTCCCTCAGCCTCTCCTCACAGGGCTGTGTTCCAGGCCCCTCACCAGCTTTGTCGCCCTCCTGTGGACACCTTCCAGTATTGCAACATCTCTCTTGAATTGAGGAGCCCAGAACTGGACACAGCACTCAAGGTGTGGCCTGAGTGTTGAGTACATGGGAAGTTGCTATGAAGGTAGCTAACATGCTTCGTAGACAGTTTTGGTTTGCTCATTTTCTCTTGCATGTAGAGAGAAATCTGTCATGCTTCTAAAGGCTCTGGCCTTAATTTAGAGTATCTAATGCTCCACTCCCATTACATTTTCAATAAACTGCCTGCATACCTTGGTTTATAATCTGAGCTTGACACAAACACGCAGGTCGTGTAAATACCTGTTATATGGCCAGTCTTGCTCTATGCAGGCATCTCTTTTTATGATTAGGCTTACAACCTTGAATTTCACTGCACTGCTAGAGATTTTGCTGTGTCTTGCCTGTTGCCACTGTGCAAATAGATGTGTTTCATTACTTAAAAGATGGGCAAATAGGCCCATGGCATGATGGAGAAAGTGAAGAGAGGATTTTAAAAAGAAGGTGTTAGAAAATATTTCAAGGAAAATACTGGCATCATCTTCCTAAAATAAACCCAACCAAACAAAAAAGCCTCCAGGTATCAAATAGCCCCAAAACATAAAAAAAAACCCACCCAAATTCTCCCTTCTCAAACAGAAATACATTATTTCTTACCTGTATTCACAGCATCACAGCATCACAGTATCACCAAGGTTGGAAAAGACCTCACAGATCATCAAGTCCAACCCTTTACCACAGAGCTCAAGGCCAGACCATGGCACCAAGTGCCACGTCCAATCCTGCCTTGAACAGCCCCAGGGACGGCGACTCCACCACCTCCCTGGGCAGCCCATTCCAGTGTCCAATGACTCTCTCAGTGAAGAACTTTCTCCTCACCTCCAGCCTAAATTTCCCCTGGCACAGCCTGAGGCTGTGTCCTCTTGTTCTGGTGCTGGCCACCTGAGAGAAGAGAGCAACCTCCTCCTGGCCACAACCTCCCCTCAGGTAGTTGTAGACAGCAATAAGGTCACCCCTGAGCCTCCTCTTCTCCAGGCTAACCAATCCCAGCTCCCTCAGCCTCTCCTCGTAGGGCTGTGCTCAAGGCCTCTCACCAGCCTTGTCGCCCTTCTCTGGACACGCTCAAGCATCTCAATGTCCCTCCTAAACTGGGGGGCCCAGAACTGGACACAGTACTCGAGGTGTGGTCTAACCAGTGCAGAGTACAGGGGCAGAATGACCTCCCTGCTCCTGCTGACCACACCATTCTTGATGCAGGCCAGTATGCCACTGGCTCTCTTGGCCACCTGGGCACACTGTTGGCTCATGTTCATGTATTATTTCATGCTGAATCAGAAGAAGAATTTATTTACATTCCCTCCTTCATCTCCCCTAAGATATCCAGTCCACATTGTAAAAGCATCAAAAGACATATTATGTTGACATGAAAGGAGGAACGAGCTTATACCATGTTTCTGCCCACACTGATTGCAAGAAATTACAGGAAGATTCATGTTACTGTACTGGATAATTAATGCAACAATTACATTCTGCTGTTCCAAGAACTGGCTGGCTATAGCCTGTAGTTACTGATTATTCTGTAGCTCCTGGTTATTCACCAGAAAACTCTTTTGTACTCGTTAAGAAAGCATTAAAATACATTTTCCAAGAAAATCCAGGTGACTTCACAATACAGTAGCTACAAAACATTTATTCTTTTCTTTTAAATAAAAACATTTAAATCATCAGGTTTTGTAAAACATCATGTCAAGTGTTTATCTTAGTCTTTGTAGTGTAAGCACCTTCTGTTTTATGCTAAAACAATCAATATAAATTATTATTTGGTCGTGCTATTAACCTACATTGAAATAAATACACTTTTTAACCAAGACAAATCACTTAATGCATACCAGACTCTCATATCTTGATAGAAAATTTCCCCAGTGACAAGTGAAATAGAGACTGAAACTAGCAGGTTTTTTTTTTCCCTTTTTCTCTTTTTAATTTCAATGAAGACTGGTCTATAATTTTTAACTATTTAAAAAAAAATATAAAGCACTATAGACTACAGCTTCAAAAAAATTGTATCACATAAACAGAAATACTTGAGGTGGCTTACCTAAACTGTCTCAGAGTAAAAGGTGGAATACAAGCTCCTAAAACCAGTTACAACACACTGGGCTGATCAGATCATACATCCCACTCTCATGGGAAATTATCCACTGAATAGAAACAGAAATCTTTGTTTAATAACAAGAGAGATAAGCCATTGATTAAGTGAAAGCAACATAGCTGACAAAGGGCTTTCTGTGTTGATATTGATTACAAAACATAGGGTGCAAAATTCAACATGTAAAATTCTACAAAACCTTAAGAAAGTACAGAACAGAACTTAACAGAAGTTTACAAGTCAAAATACTTAAGCACCTGAGATTTTCCTGTAGAAAGCCAAACATACTTTCTTCAGAAACACGTAATACAATCAACTCATTTTCTCTCAGTATTACACAGGAAGAGCTGATCAAGAAAGAGCTGAAATATACATAATGATCCAAATTTTACTTCAGCCTTGAAGACAAATCTGCTCTCAAGCTACACTTCTTTCATTTACACTATTTGATTAAAACATTTTGGATTAAAACTCAAACAGACTTCAGCTATTAAAGCGTCCTGATGAAATAAAGGTTTAAAACAATTAAAATCATAAGAACTGATGAACTATGAATATTGAAATCTGCTCTGGTGGCATTCAGTATTACAGACAAATATGGTGATTACATCTGTAAACTAATATTTGAAGGAAATCCTTTTCTATTTTCACCTTGTGTGCCAGGAAGTTGCAAATTTCTGCATTCTGCTCTGTGTGATTAAGGCTCAACAATATTGTATGCATAATTATCTGTCATTCTCAAGGAAGCCACTGTGCTGTGTACCAGTCTTAGAACATGAATGTTTTAAAATCCCTTGGTTTTGAAGCTTTAAACAATTGTGTATTCTATTTGACAGCTGAACTCCCAGACTCCAGAGTAAAGAAGAACACACTTAAATCAAAGGTCTCAACAAAACAGGGGTTTGATGAGAACATTGTAGTTTTACTCTAACATTATCTAATTTTATTTATGAAGACTACTTAAAAGTCAAATGATAAGCAAAATTAAGGCTTTAAATACCAGAATGTGAGGGACATTCCTTTAATTCCAGAAATGCTTTCATCAGGGAAATTATACTATACATTTGGTTTTATTTAATCTCCTAGTGAGACTGCAAAAACTTAAACCATCAGTGTTATCAAGGTTAAATGTTCATCCTCTCAATTTAACTATCTGGAATTTTCTGAATACTTTCTATCACTGGAAACCACTCAGGCATATCCATTTCTGCCCCTTAGTTCTTAAATATGAACAGCTGGGCACTCAGTAGTAACTTTAAGAAGAAAAGCTGCAGAGGTCATACTGAAAGGATATTATTGTTGTTTTTAAATCCAAGTGCAGAAAAAAAGCACCATTGTCTCGCTTAAACCCAGACCAAACCATCCTTAAAATGCATCACCTTTCAGCAACACAAGGTGCAGCAGAGTTTAAAAAACAAGAGGGGAGACAAACCCCTCCACCACAAACAACAAAAAAATCACCTCAAATCAAGAATACTGTTTTCAGTGCAAACACTGTAGTCTTCAAAAGGTTAGGAGTACAAATATTTACGTTCCAGTGTGTCCGTACCTACAAGGAATGTTGCTTCACATTATAAAGTATGTCAGTTTACCCTCTCCAATCAATATGGTGGTTGAAACCTAAGTGTTTATACAAGCAGTGTAACTTTCTGGAGAAACTAACGTACGCAACTGAAACTTCTCACAAAAACCAAGGGTCAAGACTGCAAATTCAGCTGCTGGTCCTTAACCAATTTCAGTATCAAATACCAAAAAAGCAGCCAGCTACACAATAAAGAGTGAACAGTGCCTCCTGCACCAGCCCCTTGAACCCCCTGCCTCCTTCTCCAGTTCAACGGGTCACAAAGGCAAGCTGCAAATGACTACCTCTTAGGCAAAACTTCCTGACAGAACACCAACATATCGTATTTCATTATTTTTTTTCCCCCCTAATGTGCAAAAAAGAAATTTCTAGCAAAATTCCTCAGGCCAAAAGAAAACTCCTGTGACACTGCAGAGGGTGGTGAGCATGGTTACTAATTCAAAACAGGCTTACAAACTTCACCTAGAATACTCGTTTGCAGTACTGTGCTTTGAGATACCAGCTGTGATTGAAAGGAACATCTGAAAAAGGCACCTACTACACTTTCTTAACTAGCTGCCCATTTTAATAATTTTGGTACTATCTGTCACAGTACATCAGAAAACAGCAGCACAAAGCATCAGATGGATAAGAATTCTATATTTGTTCCCCCTTAAAAAGCAAACATTTTAAAAACATTAAGGCACTCATGACAGAAACTCTCTCTCCAGTTCATAGATAGATGGCCGACAAGCTTTGCTCTTCATCCTACACAAAGGCACAGTACAGTCTCTGTTTTGACCTTCCACATCAATATCAAGTAATGAGGGCATATGGCAGTTAGTTCTTTCCCCTGTATCCGGCAAGAAGTTAACATCTGGATCTACATTGCCCTCTAAATATTCAGAGTCTTTCGAGCTTGGTTTAATAATGTGTGGAATAATTTGCCATGCATCAATTTTACTTCTTAGAGAAGAGGGTCGAGGTCTTGAGATGATACTGACAGCACTTTGCTTTTCAGTTGGAATACCAGTGTGGTCTGTTCTTTGTTGAATAGATGGAGAGTGCAGAGTTTCAGTAACTGATAGCACTGGCAATGTGGAGACATCATTGGTTGAAGCAAATTCATTAGCTAGGGGAAAGGCCAAAGAAACAAACAAAAATAATTGAAATGATGTGACTTCTTAATTTCTTCCCTGTTTATAAAACTGGGCTGCCATAAACACTAGTGGCTTTTTTTTTTTGTCCTAAATGAGAAAATTTAAGAGGCTCATATCTGTGAGGAATCTCCTAACAGATGACCAGCAATGCTCACTGTTATCACATCAATACTCTCTGCTACAGACCATAATAATAACAACTTTTTTTTATTGCTACAAAAGAGATACAGAAAGAAACACCCAGCAACTGGATGAACATTAATACTGGAATAAAGCCCCACAGATTTGTCCAGTTATCATGAGCAATTACATATGCACAGAGTACCATGAAGAACATTGCATTTAAGCCACCACAGAAACTGAGAACTGCCTTTCAAAAACACTCATGAATCATTTACTTACCATTTAGATACAAATGGGCTCTAAAGACTTCTCTTTTTTAGAGCTTAGATTTTTTTATTGACAGCTTAACTTAAGGATCTGTGGAATGTGTAACGTAGCTTTTAGCTCAAGCAAGCCAATCAAAATTTACCAGTCTTGTTTTCCTTGAAGTTAATAAATGTTCAGTACTAAATCAATGCTCTATCATTCACCTGCGTGGGCTGTGAAACTGTATTAAATGAGTCTACTCCTGGTTTCGGGAAGTCCACAGCTATGTAATGCACGCACCTGACAGTCTCGGTTTGTTTCAGCCATAATGCTAATGTTCTATGTTTTGCATAAAGCAGGTATTTACTGACAGGAAGAGGCCAGAGAAACCTATTTTTGCAACATCTGAGAAAAAAAGAGATATCACCTTAAAATAAAGCATCTCTTCATTGTCCATCTCCAAACCTACAATTCTAAGCGGACACTATTCCAAATGAAGATAGTTTATTCAAGGTTCAAACACAGAGGGCTTATGTGGCTGAGCTAACATGAAAGAGGGTAAGAAAAATCTTAGGAAATCGTTAGTGAATAGTCAGCTTCCCTGCATTTTCCATTTCTGTACTTAAAACTCCTCTACATTAAGTTCTTAATTACCCACCTGTGGTCTGAAAATGGCTCCCATCTGATAAGGTTCGCCTGTGACCAAACGCATTAAAGTTCATTGAGGAATTATTTGGCACATTTTGAGATTCTTGTTTTGGACAAAGATTAAAAGGCTGATTCTTTAATAGGGTAGAAACTGCGTTAGGAGCCATCAGTGTCCTCTGCTCTCTCTTGCTTTCAGTAGTTTTAGACGAAAAGTCATCAGTGGAACTACATGACCCACAATCAGCAAGCACAGGGCTTACAAACGTGTCTTCACTGTCAGATTGAAGTAGGCATTTTGTGGAACTGGAGGGCATGGAAAGAAGATTCACAGTATTTGCAGCTGGATTTAGGGATGGAATACTTGCTTCCTCTTTCCTGGACTGCAGTCGTGTAGGGCTAGCACTCCTGCGAAACTTGGAAGCGCGCTGAAAAATTCCATCGCGCTTCTTCTTCTCATCTTTAGGTAAGAGTTCATCTGGACCCTGCGATTTGTTCAGCTCTCTGATATCTAAGCCCAGGGCGACCGATGCAAGGAGGACAGCACACCCATACAGCACTGAGTCAGTTTTCTTTTTCTGCAGAGTCCTGCTCAGACTGTTTGTAGGTGTCATTTGAGGAGTACTATTTGTAGAACTAGCAGAGGTTCCTTCTTCAAAGCTCTCATGCTCTACTGTATTCTCTCCCTGATCATCTTTCCAAAGAGGTAGATTAATATAGGCCTGACTTGGCAACTTAATTGGCTTTGGTCTTTTATTGTCCAAACCTTCAGGGAGAAGTTTCTTGTCAGTGCAGACACCTATAAAACATTAGAGTACAGTTCAGAATTGCAATTCACAAACCCTATGAGGAGAGGCTGAGGGAACTGGGGTTGTTTAGCCTAGAGAAGAGGAGGCTTAGGGATGACCTCATTGCTGTCTACAACTACCTGAAGGGATATTTTAGCCAGGTGGGGGGTGGCCTCTTCTCCCAGGCAACCAGCAATAGAACAAGGGGACAGAGTCTTAAGTTGTGCCAGGGGAAAGTACAGGCTGGATGTTAGGAGGAAGTTCTTCACAGAGACAGTGATTTCCCATTGGAATGGGCTGCCCAGGGAGGTGGTGGAGGTGTTGAATGAAAGAGTGGATGGGGCACTTAGTGCCATGGTCTAGTTGACTGGATAGGGCTGGGTGCTAGGTTGGAGTGGATGATCTTGGAGGTCTCTTCCAACCTGGTTGATTCTATGATTCTATTTTGCTATCGTATCTCTGCATATGCACATCATTATTTCTTTTCTCTTGCTCAAGTATTAAGCTTGGGGAATACCACACACCCTCTTCAGGTGGTGCCAGAAGGTCAGAGACTCATGCTGTAAGATTCAGAAGGACATTCTAAGCTTAAACATCTTCATGATCTCTCGATGGTCTTCAGAACAGCAAAGTACCATTTTGCTGCAACTTCGTCTTTTTAGCAACTCAAAAGCAAACTCCATTAGAAGTAATTTGCAGATCAACCTTACCGAGTACGTAAAGTTAACTGTAAAGAAATTCTGCTTTCCAAAACTGAAACATTACCTGTATTTTACAGAGGCATAAGGTATTGCCTAACTTCTATGCACTCAACACAGCTGAAAGACAGACACTGCCTCTGCATTTTCTGTGGTATTTGAGGACTTGCAAGACTTTGGCAGTGCTTTTCAAATAACATGCAAAATATTTCTGGATATGAATTACAGTGAAGTTATCTACTACACACAAGCTGCCAGCTAAGATCTAGAATACATTCTTTACAAGACTTCCAATTAAGCCATGTTCCAAAATCCATAGAGTTATTACAATTTTGTCCAATCATTAGGCCATGGTTGTCTTGAATAAAAAAGTAAATTTGAGATCCTATATTTGAGATGCAAGTAGGTAAACTTGTAAAAATCTTCTCTGTGTGTAGGGGTTTTAGTAAGCTAATACATCCATAAAATCACTATTTCTGAAGCCTTGTTTTATCATCCTACCAGTAAGTATTAAGAAGAAATGCCTCTTTCCTAGGGAAAAAAATAGAAAAGAGAAGCATCCAAGCAGTTTATCATTTCCTCTTCCTGCTGGTACGGACAGCAAGTTATATCACAGTTTTTTCCCTGACACTAGTAACTTTTATTTTCACAGATAGGAGAATCTGTACTGTGTTCCAATTTGAAAATTATTGTGACTATTGCATAGCCACAACACATAGCAATGGACATAAAAAGCAACATACAACTAATATGCTCCTGATCCTAAAAGGATCAAGTATTTTTTTCCTTGTATTTTAACCTGTAAATCCCAAGATGTTGCCTACCCTATTTTAAGATTAAAATTTTAGTTGTTTTTTCTTTTCTTTGGAAAGTCAGAGAATAAGTCTCATTTGAAAACCAAGGAAGCAATATCTGGAAAAGCATAGGGATTTGCCAGTTTTTAAACAACTAGGCATTCTTTTTAAACAACAATGCAGACCTTACCAAAAGTCATTAATGACCATTTAAAATGTCAAGATGATGACTGATCTAGATGTTTCTTTTTAAAAGAAGCAAAAAGTGGTGATTATAATCAGCCTGCAACTCAAAAACGTGGGAAAAATCCCCTCTATGTGGTACTGATTGTGCACTATTTGTATTTCTTAGCAGCTATGATAGAACTGTGTTATAAATTGTATTTTTTTAAGTAGATAGGCTGTCTTGGGCATGAAAACGATTCATAGCATGACAACTCCTCTAATAAGCTGCACAATCTCTTGAAGAATTCAAGCAATACAATTTATAACAACGGAGCTAGACTTGAATGCAACACAGTGACTTCCACTGTTCTTAAAATAGCACTTACCTTGGTCCATAAACAGTGAAGCTAAGGGAACATCCTTCTGATTCTTCATCAAAACAGTTGACCAAGGATTGCTGCCATCTGAAAGGGGTCTTATTCTGAAATAACAACAGTTATTTTGGTATTATGGTACTACAGAGCATACAATGCTAATATACTTTGACAGAAAATTACTAACACTTCATGATGCAGCAGGGTTAGTGGGACGAGCCTTCAGCCTGTTGTCCTGACACATGCTGGGGACACTGCAACAGTCAAAATCTTATGGAGATTGAGCCAGTGGCTCTTAAGATAGTAGAAACAACAAGGTAACATCAGTGAAACACCTTAAAGGGTATTTCTCCAGGAAGGCAACACAGCCAACAGCCCAGTTGAAGTGCCTCTACATAAACGCACACAGAATGGGTAACAACAAACAGGAGCTGGAAGCTGCCAGAAAGCTATGACACAGTGACCTTTACTGAAACTTGGTGGGACAAATCCTATGACTAGAGTTCCTTGAGTCAACGTGAGAAAGGGCAAGAAAGATTGGCAGGCCATGAATGTCTAACGTGCATTAGTAACTCAAGATCCCAGTATGTTCCAAGGCTCAAAATACAGAGACAAGGGTAATAGTTAACAGTGTACTATTCTGAAGTCTATGTGGCAGTGCTGCTCTTTTAATTGATTTAGGAATTACATCAATAAAGGTAGGACTGAGTTTCAGCTCTACCTAGACTGCAGAACTTCTCTTACTCGCTACATATGATAGTAATTCAGCTACCAAGAATGTTTAGTATTATCAAGCAAATGAACAATTCACTTCCTTCAGCTCCCCCCACCCCCCCAAAAAAAAAAAGTAGTAGACATACTTGTCCTTACAATCTGCACGGTCCTTTGTTTGAACTGAACTTGGTCCCCAGGTACAACCTCTCTTTTTAAAATTTCTTCTCACATCCTCAAACTCTTCATGGTGCAAAGTTGTGCTTCTTCCCCAAGTTTTGTTGCTTTCATCTGAAGTTACTAGCAATTGAATTAAAAAACATGAACAAAAAAATTTCACACCTATATATACTATTTCTATAACCAAAACATTTTTGACAGAACAGAGTATTTTCTCGCTGCAAAAAATCACTGATGCAGTAACACAATGAGTAGACAAAATCTTAGTTTTATTTCACAAAGACCACCATGCAAGCTGCACTGATTCAGGAAGATGAGCAAGCAATAAAAATAATTTGAGTTAACATAAGACCCAAATTAAAGATGAAGCAGCAAAACAAACGTACTTCCCATGCTTCCTTTAACTGAGAACCCTAGATTTAGGTAATTCAGACAAGTGAGTTAGACTGAGCACTTAAATTCCAATGAAGAAAAAATACACTGTGGAAAAATTGGTATTAAATGAACCAGAATATTCCAATTGTGTCAATGACCAATGTTTTGTTTCTCACTGCACCAAATTATAAAGCATCTAACCTTTATTAAATGCTTAGTCTGTCACTGTCTCAACTGTCAAATTACACAGAACCAGCACCTTTGTAACATAATGAGATCTTGCCTTTTTTCATAACCCCAATGGGAAGTTCATATTCACTTGTGATATCTACATCTTGCTGGTACACATATACACTGTTTCTTCGGCCATTAGGTGTGTGTTTGTCTGTTTTGGGAATCACTGAGGAAAAATTAAGAAGATGTAGTAGAGATCTTAGTCAAGCTGATTTTAGAAACAGAATCGTTTCCCTTATATTTTTATCTTTGGGTCATAAACCCAAAATTATGATGACACTAAACATCTTTAGATAGCAGATTTTGACTGCAGGGCTTAGAGGATTCCTCTTCCTAGGAATAGACCCAAGCAAGTAGATTTTCATACAGAACTAACTGGAAAAGTAACTTGATATCAACATAGCATGCTTGCAGCTATGATGGAGAGATCCAAGATTAAAACTGGCTAAGTTATTTTTAACACCATGATAAATAAGGTGGCATTTTACATGCTGAAGGCTCTGCTACTCATCGATTGCGCAGTACCCACCTCCTGCCTACCATACACCTGCTTGTCAGCATAGCTTCCCCTGTGTTATGGCGCTCTCCTTGCCTTCTTTACATTCCCATTTATAACCACATTCAAGGACCTATGGAATATGTATCTTACCAGTTATCCTCCTCCTCCCTTTAAAATATCTATGAAAAACACCTCGATCTGTTTTAATAGGAAGATTTACAATTAACTAGATTTTAACTTTAGATTTGGAACCTAGACTTGCTCATAACCAAGTGAAGCAATTATGTAATCAATTGTTAGATACGCCTGTTCAAATCATCTCTATTTGAGCAAGTCTTCTTGGAACAAAGACCCTTTGAAGTTAAATCAAGATAAAACTTTATTGTGGGAAAGAGAATTTATTTTGCACAGGTGCAAAAGGGTGTGGAAGCTGAATTGTTTCAGCTAGATATTCCTGAAAGATCTGATAAGCTTTTAGGTAAAGGCCAGGAAACCAAACTCAGAAACAGAAGAGCACTTCTTTTAAAGGAGAAACTCGTATGTTGCCCTGTCTGTTCTAGTCCTACAAATACAAATGTCTGCTGAAACAGAAAAGAAAAATCCCCAGTGGCACTTAGCAAAGACTGGCACTGCTAGAGCTTACATAAGGCTATGCAATAAAAAAGAGTTGAGTTTTTCATGCCAATACTTGACATTTGCTTAATTTCCAAGTATTTCCATACAGAGCAAGGAGAATCAAAGATAAAATGAGACAGTCTTGTTTATATGTAATTATGATATTTTACCAAGAAAAAAATCTTGCCTTTCTGCAGTAAAAACAACCAACCAAAACCCAAACAAACACAACGCCTGCAAAAACAAAAAAACAACCCCCAAACAACAAAAAAAAGAAACCACCAAGGAAAAAAACAAACCAAAACCCACTACATGGTTTGAGGCAAGAAACTATTATCAACATAGACACTGTCTTCTGAAAAAGCCTTTACCTAACTTTCCTTCTATCTCAAATCTTCATTAGTAAAAGTAAGACAGGGTTTGTCTACCCCTCCCCTTTATCTATACTATATGGGTAGTACTGGTCTTTGCCCAGGAACAGCATCAGTTAAGGTGGAAACAACATAAATTACTGCTAGAAAAGTTATCACTACGCCTTCAGACATTAGTAATGAAAAGTATTTCAGACAGAAGAGCTTTTCCAAAGACCTATCCAAACTTTGCTTAAAGCTTCAGGCTGTTTGGAAAAAAAATAATTAAAAAGCCTTCAAACTAGCTACACAGCAGTATGCTGATAAGGTCAGGTTTTGAGGTAATTTCCTTTAGAAGTGACTACTCTTGCAAGAGAAGACAGTCACATCCATAAGCATTCAGCTGGAACAGGTTCCACTGATTCACAAGAGAGAAGCTTAAGGCACCCCACACTGATTATGGAGAATCAGACAATCTGCTTCATGCATTAGATCAAACCATGCAAGCACAAGCACTGAATCCTGGAGGAACCATTTTCTATTTCCATGTCTCTTTCCCAAATATAAATGCCAGATTCGCTGTAACAATATGATCAGTTTTCTTCCATATTCCTGGTACTTCCACTTCTGTCATCACTAATGCAGACCTACACGCAGACTTGTAATTTTGTTTCTTTCTGCTGTTTTCAGAAAAACTTAAACAAGCTTTCTTCTTTAATTTCTCACAGTCTTCTATTTGCTTAAAGCTTGTTTCTCCTTAGATACAAGCAAGCTGGGTTGCTGATCGATTCTTTATCCTTTCCATCTCACATAAGTCCCTTCCTCTTTGAACGTAACTCATCAGCTTCAGTATCTAACAAAAATTTGCTTTCTAGAAGTGCTGTTATAAATTTTGATTCTTCATTGTTTTATTCTAGACAGTTTACAATTGAGTTCCTGAAATTACGACAGAAAGATACACTTTAAAGCATTCAATTGAGTTCCTGAAATTATGAAGATACATTTTAAAGCATTCACAATCATTCTGAACTACTGAAAACCAGTTAGCATTTGAGCAAGATTATTCCTCCCATCAAAGAACAAGTTGCAAATGTCAGAACAAGTTCAAGGACCTCCAAATCACACAGAAATCTGTCTGGAATAACACTGCTAACCAGAGTCTCAGTGAGTGCATGGAACAAACAAGTCTCTGTTGACCAAGTGAACAAACAGAAACAGTGGAGACTTACACTGTATAGCTCGAAGACGAGGAATTATTGTGGGGCTACTTGATGGACTGGAGCTGTTACTGTTTAAACTCCTTCTCTTATCCAGATTGGGAGATGCCTGCACTGTTATTTTGTGCTGGAAATCTGTAAGAGAGTAAAACAAATAAGTTTTAAGGTTCAGGAGATTATACTTCTGGAACAATTAAAACTATACAATGAATTAGACTTGACAGCATAAGAGACATTAATATTAAAAAACCTGAATTCTTCAATTAACATTGAGTCAAATGGGAGAATTTCACATTGTCACAGACACTATATCATAGATTTGCAGGTACATTAACAGCAGCAGGTGGGTCCAAGTGGATCCAAAGTGAGACCAATGCACTTCACAAGCTGTAATTACATCTTGTTGGTTGTCACAGAGGGGAAAAAATCCTTACTACTTAATCTTAAATCAATCAATATTCATGATAACCAGATGTGCCTTATTTTTTTAAGCACATAATTCACGTATGACACAGAAACTAGCATTGCCAAAGAAGCCACATCTATCAACATGCCACAAAAAGAAGATGCCAAACAAAAGAACTACAAATGTTTATAGCAATGTAGTAGGAAAACAACAACTGCAAATACTGGCAAATAGGTAAAATGTTACACTCCTCTCTAATCTCTATAGTTAGTGCAATTACAGCGTGTGCTATCCTTATAATGAACTTGTTCCTGAGACAGTTCTATCTGGATGATTCTTGACAATGAATTGTTATTCTGGATAAAACTTTTTTTACCACTTTTTCAAGTTGAATATGATCAGAACGGGAAACAGAGGACCAAATACTTAAGTTAAGTTAAATCAATCTAACATGCTTGTCTGGGAGGCTGTAGTGTGTCACACTAATTCTTCAAGTAAGGAAAATTAGCTTCTTTCATCAGTGCTGAAATAGTACTCTAAATATTACTGGCCTCTTTATTTCCAGCTACCAGACAGCTATGATTTGGTCACATCTGTGTCAGTGTGGCATTAAGTTCGGAATGCATTACTAACAGACTGAAAGACTTGACCTGGAAACCACTGAAAAACAGCTCATCAACACCGGAATGCTTGTACCACTCCTGACAGCTTTGCGACCATCGGTGCAACTTTGAGTCTCTGTAGTGCCATCTTGTGGCAACATTAAGGCGGCACTACTAAACCAATCCCTGACACCAGAACACCCAGCTCCCTACAAATACACCTCCTTTGCAAAAGGGGTATTTTAACACATTAGTGCGTGGAATTAAGTGCTCTAATACTCAAACTACTCCATATTTATATCCCATAATAACGTTTTCTGTTGCTATTGCAGAGTCTTTTTGCAAGAGGTAAGGCACCACCAAAGGTAGTGGCTCCGGTGGTTGCATTTGCAACAATAAGCATACAATCCGGGCCGGGCTTACTACATCTGTACCTCCAGCCTTGACAAAGAACTGTTTTTCTGCTACATATCTGCAACTTCAGGGCAAACAGCACCAACATTCAATCACGTCAGAAAGGTCTGGGATGTGATAAAAAGGTACTTTTCTGTCTACACAAAAAGAACAATAGCAAAACCCTGAACTTTGAACCCATCTTAAATCACGTGGCTCCCATGCTAGTTAGTAGCCTTTCCTTCCAGATGCCATGAACTGATAGCTGAAACAGGGGAAAGATTCTTCCAACTGAAATGAAAACTACTCCGCAAGTATACAATATGTGAAGTTCTTTCCTTAGAGAAAAAAACACCAACACCCAAACAAATATATACCTGTTTGCACTATTAAGATAGAAGGACTTAGCAATGAATTCGAAACAGATTAAAACTGTAGCCACTACTGAAGATATTAACCATGAAATGGAAACCTGCATATTTAACAGTAACATGTATTGTAAGCTTTAAAAACCAAAACCACTGCAAACCTGAAGGCAAACTAATTCTGTGTCCATCTTTCAGCTTTAAGCGGCTTTTTTTAAACTTGCCCTTCCTCTTCTTTACATTGGGTTTCTCTTGGTTTAACTGGAATATCATGATATTCAGCTCTCGCTCCAGTACATCAATCTCACGCTCTGCTAACTGCTGCTCACGGCGCTTTAGTAACTCTTCTTGAGATTTCTGCTGAAGAGCTGCTCTTGTCAGCTCCTCTTCTCGTGACCGAAGCTCCTGAAGGCAAGAGTCACACAAACAAAATGAATCAATAATCTGAAGGTTACAAAAAAGGATATATAAAGTGCACATTAGGTTTTAGCTTCTGATCTATTTTCACACACACACGACATGCCTTCTGATAGTCTGCCATTCTGCATAAGCCCAGATTCTGCATCCAGGCACAACTGAGCATTACACAAATTTCCTTTTAACAATTTAACTTGAGTCGCTTTACTTAAGGCAAGGGAGCACTGGCAATAGGGACAACACTTTCAGCCAAAGGTTATCAGCCTACAGTCTAGCAGAAAATGTACTTCAAGAACTTTACATCAGGGTGTTCAAGAAGGGACTGGATGCGGCACTTGGTGCCATGGTCTGGGTGACTGGCTAGGGCTGGGTGATAGGTTAGACTGGATGATCTTGGAGGTCTCTTCCAACCTGGTCAACTCTATGATCCTAGGGACTCTTTCACGGCATGATGGCTGTGTCTTAGGCAGCTTCTATGCACTAATCAAGTCAATGGCCTGACAAATACACAAATGAATGCCTTTGTCTTAAATTTCCCAACCTTTCCTGTTTTTCAGCAGTGCACTTTTGTATCTGGAAAATCAATCAGTATTACACCAAAGGAGGATTAGTGTAATAGGATAAAGCAAGTCATAAGACAGCTGATTCTTAATTAAAAAATCTAGTAGGTATCTCATCAGCCAGCTACTAAACACTGAATGACACAACATAAGCCTCTCCAACCATCAGTCACATGGCATAGTTGTTTCTCTCTCTTTATTCTTTTTTATTGTGGATAAGAAAAAGTTTTAGCATAAATGAATCCTTGTGGCTAAACATCTGTAAACCAACAATCTTAAAGTTATCTTAATCTTCAGCTTCCAGTATCTGTTAAACTCTATCTGAAACCTAAGTAGACCTACCTCTCTTTATATTATGGGGCATATTATACGTGAAACAGACTTTCCCAGAAGTGTTGTACCAAATACTGCTAGCAAGAGACCACAGGAAAACGAGAAGCTGTGATGGGATTGACACAGCATGTGCCTTGCCACATCATTTTTTTTTCATTTTTACATATGATCATGTAAATTCTACCTTGACAGAAACTGAAATGTAATTAAAAATAGAAACTCAGGATTTGAAATGAAGCTAAATTAAAAGTTATGGATGTATTAAAATCTTATTCCTATCTTAAAAGCATTCATTTTGTCACTGTACAATCTAGTAATTGTGATGTTTATTTATTTGTTTGGGTTTTTTTTCCCCCCCCATAGCAGACTATCTGCTTCTGCTCAGTACCCAGCAATGTTATGTCAGCACTATTCCTTATTTCATACTGAAAGCAAGAGACCTATATTTTGTGCTCTTTTTAGATCCTACTTTGTTTTGAATAAATTAGTTCCTCAACTATACTACTTTGATGTTTTTGAATGAGGGGATAAAAACCTCTTTTCTTACCAAAAGGACTATGGATGTCAAAAGACAGGTTAGCACTGAAGGAAGCTGGTTCCATGAGAAGTACCTGCTCCTCAAATATTCACAGATTGCATCGGGTTGGAAGGGACCATCAAAGGTTATCTTGTCCAAATCCCCTGCAGTAAGCAGGCACACCTCCAACTAGATCGGGCTGCCCAGGGCCACATCAAGTCTGATCTTGAACATCTTCAGGGACAGGGCCTCAAGCACAGAATCACAGAATGTTAGGGGTTGAAAGAGACCTCCAGAGATCAAGTCTAACTCTTGCTCTGCCAAAGCAGGACCATCTAGGGCAGGTCACATAGGAACACAGCCAGACAAGTTTTAAAAGCCTCCTGAAAAGGAGACTCCACCACCTTTCCAGGCAGCCTGTTGCAGTGCTCCATCATCACCCTCACCACAAGGAAGAACCTCTTCATGTTGAGGTAAGACCCCCTGTGTTCTAGCGTGTACCACATCCATGGGCAACCCGTTCCAGTACTTCACTACTCTTCTAAGGAACTTTCTTGTTACTGTATTAATGTAGTAAAATAAAGATGTATTAGGGGACACTATTGATTGTCCATTTCTCACTGTCCAGATTTTATAAAGCTCAGTAACAAGGCAAAAATTGAGGGTCTGTACTGAAAACATAGATATCCCAGAAAAAGTAATAGTGCTTTCTGACAGATGGACTACTTACTATTTTTCAAAGAAACAAATTAGAAAGAGACTCATTGCAATTAGTTACACAATGTTTCTACACCACTCTACAGTGGCATCCTGGCCTGTATCAGGAACAGTGTGGCCAGCAGGACAAGGGAGGTTATTTCTCCCCTGTGCTCAGCACTGGTCAGGCCACACCTTGAGTCCTGTGTGCAGTTCTGGGCTCCTCAATTCAAGAGAGATGTTGAGATACTGGAAGGTGTCCAGAAAATGGTGATAAAGCTGGCAAGAGGCCTGGAACACAAATCCTATGAGGAGAGGTTGAGGGAGCTGGTAGTGTGCAGCCTAGAGAAGAGGAGGCTCAGGGGTGACCTCATTGCTGTCTACAACTACCTGAAGGGAGGCTGTAGCCAGGTGGGGGTTGGTCTCTTCTCCCAGGCAACCAGCAACAGAAGAAGGGGACACAGTCTCAAGTTGTGTTGGGGGAAGTACAGGCTGGATGTCAGGAGGAAGCTCTTGCCAGAGAGAGTGATTGGCATTGGAATGGGCTGCCCAGGGAGATGGTGGAATTCCCATCCCTGGAGGTGTTCAAGGAAAGAGTGGATGAAGCATTTAGTGCCATGGTCATGTTGACTGGATATGTTGGACTGGAAGAGACCTTCAAGATCATCCAACCTGGTTGATTCTATGATTCAAAACACCCACTGTAAGGAAGCTAGAAAAGCATTCTATAATGAAGTTCCTCAAGAACATTTGTCAAAAAGACTGTGATCTTCTCTTGGTGTGGGTGTCACCATCACTCATTTACAGGAAGCCCTTGAGGAAATTCCTCCAGCTACAGAAGTTCCTCTTTTACAGGGACATGAGACTCCATGCAGGCTTTTAATATTTGCTTTACTATTATTATGAAATACTTTACAGACATTACTTTCTCCCAAGTATCTGACTGTAAAATTGATAGAGTGCCAAATTAAATAAGCCTGCACACATGAAAAGTTTGTCTAAGTCAAAGTTACATGCTTTCATTCTTAAAAAAGCTCACCAAATTAGGGCAGATGCCTTTTGAGATGCATTTACTTGAGCAGATGAGAAATAAATTTCATTTTATCTTTTTCCTCCAGGAATTAAACTTAACTCACAACAATGATGACTCCTCTTCCAAAGCACTGCACTAACTTATTTAATTGTGTACTTGATTTGGGCATATCTTTCTTCCATCTCAAATCTCATATCGGACTAATGGCTTCAGGAAATAAATAATAAAAAAGCCAAACGGGTTACAATTTACAAGTTACAATTTTGCCTGTTACAATTGTTTCCTGAGGAAAAAAAAAGTGGTTGGTTTAGCAGTTGCTAGGTGAGAAGGGGCAGAAAAGATTTATGCCCTGAGGCAGGTTATGGCCAGTAAACACAGTGGCTACTGACCCCACAGGAAGCAAAAATCAAAGTCTTTGCTCTCTTCAGAGGAATTAAAATCCATCTGGAAGAGATCTGACAGCTACAGAAACACACAGCTCAGGTCTAGCAACCTGTATGCCCTCTGCAAGGAGGGCAAAGACTACACAGAAAACACTTGAATCAAGTTCTGTGAACCAAAATGGAATGGGGAAAAATAGAGGGTGGAAGAAAAGGTAGATAGAACTACGTAAGATTATTACTGATGATAGACCAATCTCAGTGGTGATCAATAAATTCTCATACCATCTATTCTGGTATTACGGTAGACCTCTAAGGTCACACCCACCACCAGCCAATAGAATCATAGAATCAACCAGGTTGGAAGAGACCTCCAAGATCATCCAGTCCAACCTAGCACCCAGCCCTATCCAATCAACTAGACTATGGCACTAAGTGCCTCATCCAGTCTTTTCTTGAAGACCCACAGGGACTCCAATAGTCCATAAACAGCCATTTGTGACACTTGGAGAGAAGCAGTGAGGAACAAAGGCCACTGACAGCAACTTGCAACATGAGAGTTCAGTTTCTGCTTTTGTCAAAGGGAAGTGACTGTGGCATTTACAAAGATTTCTTCACAAGTCACTGCATTTTAATACCCTTCTTCCTCATTTGTTACCATTTCATGAAAAACAGCAACAAATATATACTGCCCAACAATGATAATGAAAGACTCCCAAAGAAGGAACGTTTCTACTAGAAGCATTTCTAACAGGGACTCACAACTGTTATCTTTATCAAATTGTATGAAGCAAAATAAACCTTGCGATGATTTAAAACTAGTTGAAGTAACTACAAAAGGGAGCAAAGAATGGACAGTGCACATTCATGTAGCACAAGCATATAATATGAAAATATGGAAAGAGGATCAGTGACAAGAATCTGGATAAGAAACAGGAGAAACTGGCCTTGTTGATTCCTCGGTACAACTTTCACTTAACTGACCTTACTAAAACTTGGCAAGATCATCTCCAAAACTGCAACACTGACAGAGATCAGTATTACCAGTCTGTTGAGGAAGAGGATAGGGAAAAGCACTATTCCATTTTAGGAAGCCACATGATATGGTCATGTAACAAGATAAAAGTCTTTTCATTCTTACAATGGAGAATGCTCACCTGTAGCTGAAAATCTGCAGTGGTGATAAAGACAACTAAAGTGTAAACAAACTCTGTTTTGTGAAATGATGCATTCAAATGTCTATTTAAAAAAACACATTTTAGAAGAACTTGCATGTCACATTTTACAGATCTAGAAATGTCTTCTTTGGGGAGGCAGGTTTGGATGTACTCCTTTTCCACTGCCTGTACTTCCTGAATGAGCCATTCATAGGATAACCCTCATTCACTACAATAACATCATGCTCCCTGTCAAAGTATTTCACTAGAATCAAAGGACCTCTAGATACAGTTTCAGTACACAGAACTGTTTATTGTTTTTGTTACAGAAGAAAAGAGAAAAGCAACTAGCATTGGAAACCTTTTTTCTCAAGTAAGTTTGCTGGAAGACAGTTATAGGTTTATCTTACAGTACTGCCCAGGAACATATGGAATTCAAGAATAGCATTTCCATCAACAAGAACAGACAACTTTAACCATGTTTTAAACAGAGTAAACCCTTTCTTTCAAGTAGGTTATCCTCTCAAGTGTATCTTCACTACTAAATCAGGTTTCTAACGCTATATTGGTAACCACAATTCAAAAGTTCAAAACTGCTGTATCACACAAACACACATACACACGTCCTTCCTTCACTGCCATGCAACTGAAAAACATCAACTTACTTTTTCCTTGGTCCTTAGTTCATTGAATATCTGCTGAATTTCCAGTTTCCAGTCATCTTGCATAGAATGGAAAGACTCTTGAGGCATTTCAGTCATAACTGCCCCTTCAATAGCAGTAAGCTGTTCAAGAATTAAGGCAAACGATGGTCGGATATGAGGGTCCTGCTCCCAGCATTCTAGAATTTATCAAAATCCCATTAGTTTTTTTTTTTATAGTGTATTAAACTTTCTGGAGAACTACATGAGTTTCAAGTTACTTAATATCCCACTTCAAGTTCTACTGTGTTGTCTTTAATTGCAAGGCTTCTCTTGTTCCTTTTCTATCTACAGAAGTAACATCTACCTACCTGTAATTCAGAGGATTGTTTTTGTACTAAGTTTTGGGTTGGTTTTTGTTTGTTTTTTTAATCTCTGTCATTGGAACCTGAAATATCAAAATTAGCAGTACTGCACAGAAAGAATACATATAAAAGGTAGAGAAATTCATTAACCAGCAAATGGCCATTAGCAAGCAATGTTTATTTATTTTTGAAGTGTTTTGAAAACATTTTTGACTCTCAGGAAGAAACAATGAGTTACGAAACAATGAGTTTAGGTTGGACGTGGCACTTGGTGCCATGGTCTAGCCTTGAGCTCTGTGGTAAAGGGTTG
Organism: Pogoniulus pusillus; assembly: GCF_015220805.1. Taxonomy (NCBI): domain Eukaryota; kingdom Metazoa; phylum Chordata; class Aves; order Piciformes; family Lybiidae; genus Pogoniulus; species Pogoniulus pusillus. Next base: position 16,227,104 of record NC_087281.1, on the reverse strand, counting down.
GACTTGATGATCTGTGAGGTCTCTTCCAACCCTGATGATACTGTGATACTGTGTGATACTGTGAAAAATGGCATTTGCAGTTCTCCCCCTTGGGATTTTAACCTTGATCTTGCATTGATCTGTAGTACATCTTGTAGTTTATGACAATTACTGCAATTTGAATGTAAATCAGTAATATTAGTTCTCAGTAACTACTGGAAAACTTGTGTGGTACACAGTAACACTGTGATGACTTTCTCAGAAGAAATACCTAACTGTCTTTCATATCAGACTGCTATGTAAAGAGAAACAAAATATTTTGTACACAGCACATTATCAAACGAGGTGTTCATTTTGCAACTCCATGACTGCTAAAGCAAGGATCCATATCCTCAGAACATAACTACTTAAATACATAGGAAGAAACAATACAGGTACCTTTCATTAGTTTTGCAAATGGTTCAGGGCAGGTGGATGGAATGGGCAAAGTAAGCTTATTGACAGCAACTCCGTAAGCCACAGCAAGGCCATCAATGCCACGGTAAGGAACTTCTCCTGTAAGGAGTTCCCACAGCAACACTCCGTAACTACAAAAGGTAATTTTTTTAACAGTTATTTTCTGACTACTGGCACATTGTTTATTCAAGAACCAACAAGTATCTGTCCAACTGTGTACTGAGATTCCTGAGATTTTCCCACGTTAAAGGTGAATACCCTTAAGAGTCTGCTCTACTTCAGTCATCTGACACTTTTCCACTAATAGCAATTAATCATACAGAAGCTTAAGACCGGTTTTCATGTTCCTATTCAAAATGTCACTTCTGTGGAAATGCCAGTATCATGCAAATCTCCATCAACATTTTGAATGGCAGGAAAGCAAGTAACCTTCTCCCCAGGAAACCACAACCCACAAAACCCTAAAAGAAAAAAACCTTAGCAGTGGACTTCCAAACATTTCACAACAATGTATCTGGATGTACATGCTCGTTTGTGTTATTACTTTTTAATAGCAGCAATATAGAACACCAGAAAAGCCCCAGCTTTGTTTTGAAGTTTGCATTTCTACTTCCTCGTGTGTTAAATAAAGGCCTGTTAATTTCTCACTTCCAACAGAAGATGCGACAATGTTGACAAATGATTACACACACACAATAAATCTATCCATACTAGGGAAAACCCCAATACCCAGACAGAACAATATTGTCTTCAGTGAAAGGTGACAGCATGAAGAGATCTCTTCTGAGAATCAGGTACAGAAATCAAGACTCCTAAGTCATTGCAGCAATATTAATCACAAGAATTTCTGCTATGCCTTCCACTCCAGAAGAAGAGGTAGGTGATGGTTTTACCTTGAGTCTATATGCCCAATGCTGGTTTTGCTTAAATGCCCAAAGCTTCCAGGCCACTACAAAGGGCTAGGACTATGTGCTGGCTCTTGCTGTTGCTCTACAGCTCGTATTCCACCACCACTGAAAAGGGTAGCTTTCAGTTATTTTTGTGGAAGCTTTTACATTAGCCTAAAGCAGACTTTATGACTGGGTTTGGTGTCTCTCCCCTTCTCTCTTCCTGCCAAGGAACAACTCTCTGTAGAACAAGGATGCAAAGGACAACCTATTGCTGTTTCTGAATAATAAAGTGAGCAGGCAAATGGAAAAACAGAATATAAAGTATTGCTCTTATCCTTTGCTTCAAGTGTTTGAAGAAACTGACTACTACTGGCTTAACCCCTCCTAAAGAAGAAATGCATACAGCACTGGGGAGATAAGAGATATATACTCCACTCCTTACTATGTACCCCTTAGTACTAGAAATACCACCTCAACTACAACAGATGTGATAGGGAACACAGATGATATGTTCACACGATGTGAACACACACTAGTTTGTTTTTTCTATCATTCTGTCCTTAACAAGAAAAAGTCATTCAGCATTATACAACAAGATCCAGCAACGTCACTTTATAATAAACCAGCAAACTGCAAAATATCAGCACAAACATCAGCAACATTTTGTTCACATTCTGATTATCTAAGCAGTTTTGCCTACCATAAAATACTGGAAAACTAATCAAACTATAGTGCTAACAGTTAATCAAAAGCTTAAGTTAATCAAAAGCTATCCATCCTTTAAAAAAGAATAAAAATGAAAAGTCTTGGGCTTCTAAGTTTCCTCCATTTTTTTTCCACTCAAATCCCTGCACTTCCTTGTATACTCAAAGTGACTTCCACTTCTGTTTTAAAGCAGTGGTATTTCTGACAATGACCACAATACTTCCTGCAGTGCATGTAGATTTTGTGCACAATGGAGGAATTTTAACTGAACTACACCTCATCTATGTGCTTAGAGACATTTGCTTGAACAAAGTCATGCTCTCAGCAAGTGTAGACTGGTCTTAATTCAAGGAACTTCCCTGTTCAGAGTATTCTGCACATATTTTAGCATGAACTCTGAAGCAAAGCAACAAACTTAACAAGGGGAAATTATTATATACAGTTGTGTTACACTATTAACTTTAGTTATACTGACAGTTCAAGCCTATAGTAGCAAGTAGCTCTCAACAATGCTGAGAAAGTAGATGTAAAATTTTAAACAGACCAACAGAGCAAGAGCCTGAAAGCATCTTTCTTTATTGAATGCAGTCTTTGTATCAAATGCCAGCACTACAGAGGAAAATCTGGTGAAGAAACCTAAAGACATTCTAGTCCTGCTATTCTAGAGTTTCTGGAAGGTACTAATCTAACATTATCTAGGCAAACGACTTATTAACCCTCTCAAACTACAGAAGCAGCTACTTTCTGTGCTCACATGCAGCTGTCCTATGTATGTAGTTGCAGCTTCCAAGAAATAGCTTAAAAAAAAAAAAGCCATGTCCTTTTTCATCTTCAAAAGATCAAAAATTCAGGCATAATATGCATGAATTGTGTATTTTTAGACTACAAAACCTAACACTTTAAAAAAAAAGTCTTTTCAAGGATTTTAATTATTAAAAATTATTCTCTTGCTGTCAAATTTAAGTTTACTATACCTAATTCCAGCAATAACTTACTGTTTTAACCTATTTTAAAAGGTAACTAAAATTCTCAGTTTATTTTGCTTTACATTCTTTATTCTAAAGCAGAGGTTACCATGCATCACCACACAAATGAATTCAAAACTGTACAAACATGCCAGGTAAAAGCAGCTGCTAATTCTTCTGTGCAGTAACTGCTTCCTAGCTTTGCCAAGAGCTTGTACAAGGGAGGCACGTGTTAGTGAAAAGACCACTGCTGAAGCACACCATCAGCACTTGAAAATCTGTGGGCATATTTGTACCTTAAGGCTCAATACGTGAAACCAGGACTAACATATCACTAAGAAACATGTGATGATTGACAGAAGGTTAGGACTGAAAGAGTGGAATCCTTGTTTGGGAATTTGGTATCATATGCCAACAAATATTAAGTGCTGTAACTCCAGTTTGAAAAGCAAAAAGATACACGTGCAAAGCCTGGGAAGTACCAGTTTGGGATGACACCTGAAAACAAAGCAGCCATGAAAACATTCCTACAGCATTTCTGAGCACTGGTTGATTCTGGAAGACCAGCTGTGGGAATATTTCAACAGCCTCAATAGCTCCTTTTTTCTTTTCTAACGAGAGGTCTGCAGATTTCTTTTGGAGACTCAGCAGTTGGTATGTGTAACTGAAGTTTAGAACTCTCCTGAAGCACACTGTGTTCTTGTCTTAGTGACTCAAATCTGTAACCTGAAAGCTTTTTAAGAACAAAACCCACTCCTATGACCATGGTATTAATTTTTCTTTAAAAGAAAGAGTAGAGATAAGCAACAGAATAGACCAAAGTGCAGTAAGCAGAAAATCTTTAGAAGCCAAGAAGGTCTAAACTATTCTGTACAGCACAGCCTTTCTACTTAAAAACCTCTCCTATTAGAAGTCCACCATTGAGCTAAATACTTACATTTTTACAAGAGAAGCGTGCAGAAGAGAAGGCGAGGAAGAGAAATACTGTAGGTTCCAAAAATGTAAACTAAGGTTGCAGCAGAATATAAAACAATTGCACCAAAGCATACCCCCTCAGATACCTAAAATCACAGCAACAAGACTGGACAGGACCTGTAATTAAGCATGGAATACAGCTGATTAGGGATACGCCTACACCCAACCTCCACCCCATAAAAGGAAAAAAAAAAGAAGATGGAAAAAATGGGGGAAAAAAAAAGAATGAAGCAGAGATATTTCTCAAATGGGCATCAACTGAGGCTGACACAAAAAAAATACTGAAAATTGATTCCAGACAGAAGAGAAATGGGTGTCATAAACCAGCAGTGCAGATATAGAATCATCCTGAGAATACCAAATGTATTACTTCATGCTGTAGAACATCAAGCATCTAAGCAAAGTAAGACCCTACTTAAGAATCCTACAACACAGAACATGCATAAGAAGGCATGAGAAAACAGGGTAAAGTCCTCCCTTCCTTCCCCAAATAGCTATCTTGGATCCTTCAGAGAGAAAACATTTCAACAAGAAAGGAAATGTAGGCTTTTCAGGGTGAGGTACAGCAGTTTTTTAGAGCCTATTGCACAATCATTGTTATTCCCCACTCACAAAAGAACTAAATTAAAGCTAAAACTTAAATAATCTTTCTACAATACACATCTCCCACATCACTCAAACCCAGCATCATTATTGAGAGGCATATTATTTTTATACTTCACAATAATGCCTTTAATGAAAAATTCATACATTTAAAAGGGAATTTCCCACCTCTAAGATCAGAGAGCAAGTTAAAACCCATTTACATGCTGAATACATGCTCCTCACTCCAGCTACTGGATGTAAAATCTCTAGAAATGTAAAAGCTTAGACCCAATGTCCACTTTTACACATGATTATAATGGAGATTCCTAACAGCAACACTAATTAAGCTGCAAAATTTTGACAAATGTTAAGTTTTGTTTGTTTATCATACATATAAGGTAGTAACTACCTGGTCTCATTTCTTTATGCATGTGATTGTTCAGACACCTGATATAAAGTAAACATACCAATATGAGACCAATTATGTTAATGTATCAGGAGCTTTTTATGTTAAAACTCCAGATAAAATACTTACATATCTTAAACAGCTATTACTATGAGATCTTGCTTTAATAAAAGTTATTTCCCCTCTCTCAATTAAGTCATGAATACCTAAGGGTAGATCAAATTAAATACATGCTGAGAAAAGAGTATGTCTCTCAAAACACTTACACTTGCCACAGGTTGAGAAAATAACCTCAGAAAACACACCAAAAAATAAAATAAAGAAAAAAATCATCCAAACCCCTCAACATAGTTCTACTGAATATGGTCTTTAACAGACTTACTTCTTACCTCCAAATATCACTTCCTTTAGAAAACATGGAGGACTTGATAACTTCGGGAGCCATCCACGCGTAAGTCCCTGCAGCACTCATTTTGGTTGTTCTGTGCCACTCTCTGGCCAGACCAAAGTCTGTAATCTTCAGAGTTTTATTGCAAATGTCATCGTGTTCCATCTTCTCTAGCAACAAAACTGTAAAAGATTGAGTTTGTAAATTAATGCAACAGGAATCAAACCCTCCAGTCTTGTTAATTAATTTCACATAAGACTCACATTGTACAGATAATGCTGTGCAAGTGTTTTTTACAGATATCAAAAAGGTTTCACAATTACAAGCTATTCTAAGCTATAAAAGCAAGAAATACCTACAGTGCCCTAAGTTCTCTATGCAACTAAGTAGATATCAAAGTAGCACAATAAACACGCTGTAAAGAGATGTAAAGCAAAGCACATAAGTTTAAGAAAGCCTCAAATCCTAACATCCTAAAGATAATGACAGGCTGTGATACGAAGATAGGAACTTTGGGATGAGGGTCTGAAGTAATAAAATAGTAGTAAGCCAAAAATCAATGGCAAGAAACCTTATAAAATATTTAGAAGACAAAGCAGGGCACACTGTACTTAATCATTAATATTGAACCAAATCCTAGCACCTACTCATCTGAAAAAGTATGTAACAACTGAAAAAGGCATGGAGAAGGATGCTCAAAACAGGATATCCACAACTACAAGGACTGGTTACTAGACAAAGAGTTCTCCCTTGGGAAAAGAAACAGAATCATAGAAGATAAAACCATCTGAGAACAGAGTCTGTAACACCACCTTTGGCATGAAGAAAGATACAGGTAACAATTGTTCATGTCTCAACACAAGAAATGGACATCATTGAGCAAAATTAGCTTATAAGAATCAAACACATGACAGTTGTTCACACAAAAGAGGTGAATTTTGGGCACAGTCTGTGATTACTATCATTTTACATAGATTTAAAAGCACCTACAGATAGACATATTTGTGAAGACCACCTCATAAACAGTATCAATATAAAAAAAAAGTGCCTTTAAAAGTCTATAAATTCCTGGGCCACAATTCATTGCAAGTTGGGAAACTATGGACATGGAGAGTTAGCTTGCCTTAGTAGTCCCCAGCTGGTAACAGGACACTGGACTCAGACCAAGTTTATGTTATGTTATACCCACTGCACCTTCATGGATGTTAAAGAAAAAAAGATTTACTCTTTTTGCTGTTGTGCCTTACAGTGCATTTGGTGTCTGATTTACTCATAGCACAACAGTACTGGCAGAGTTGTGATACAACTTATACAAATGTTAAAAGAGAAATGGGTTATTGTGTTAGAGCTCACAAGGAAAAAGTCAACAGATACTATGGAGTAATTATTTACACATTGTCATTTTAATTCCATATTCAGTTCCTTTGCTACTGCAGCAGTAACTTCTAGATTTAAATGATCTCCTGAAACAAAGATCAAAGGTTAAATTGCAAGTAAGAAATATCATAAATGCGTGTTTTCCAACTCTATCTACATGCAAGAGTGGTAAAGGGAATCCATTAATAAAAAAGCAGATGAAGAATTACTATCCCTTATAGTAAGAAAAAATGACCTTGCATTTTCAATTGCAAGAAGTAATTTTAATGGATACAGATTAATTACACTCCTAGAAATAGTTTTAAAATTACAGTAAATCCAGATTAAAAGAGAACCCACATTGCATTTTCAGTAGGCTTCTTTACAGAGCTGAAGAAATGAAAGCCACAATGGTATAGAGAACCCAAAAGCTCACCAGTCAGCACCACTGCAACTTAAATTTATGCAAGAGTTTTTATACTTGAATCAAAGACCCATTGTTTACTATTCCTTTAAAACATGTTCAGCAGAATTCCTGACATTCCTTGTCAGTCAATGTGACCGAAACCAAAAACAGTCAGTCTTACAAAAGGTAATAACTGGCACATGATCAAGTTTCATCCTAGAAAGGGACAACGGTTCTTAGCAGCTTAAACTCCTCTTTCCAGCCAGCAGCCAGGAAAACAGCAATACTAGACACAGATCACTTAGCAGCTAGGTAGTAAAAATGCCCAGCATAGCTGAGCAGTGCTCTCTTAAGTGCTTCCTTGCAGCAGCCTAGCAACCTTTACTGTAGCATCCTTCTGCTACTTCCAGACTTTCCAGACCCTTGCAGGCTGCTAACCTGTGAGTAGTCATTTTACAATCTCATGCTTACTCCACCCTGTTTCATTCAGTCCAACCAGAGCCTGCACTGCACCAAGAGAAGTGTGCCCAGCAGGTCAAGGGAGGTGATCCTCTCCCTCTACTCTGCACCTCTGAGACCCCACCTGGAGTACTGCATCCAGTTCTGGAGCCCTTATTACAAGAGGGATATGGATGTTCTAGGAACCAGATGTTTTGCCTGCCAATTTGCAATCAGAGTGAAAATACAGAGTGCAGCTGAAGAACTGATAGCATGGTGAGATGATACTGCCCAATAAGGAAGATCATCATACCAGAAAATATACAAAATTGGAAGAGATCAATTGTAAAATTCATTGCTATAAAGTGGAAGTAAAGGAAAAAGAAATCTCTGGCTATTCTAGCTAACAGAAGGAAAACCAAAACCAGCTCCAAGTAGTTGCACAAGCAGTCCATGCAATTCTAGAAGGCATCATAACAGATTTTTTTTAGTAGAAGCAAGGGAAGTATCAACAGAATTGTACAAAACCTCTCATGAAATACTGTGTGTGACCAGAACTGAACTGAATTTGTTCAACAACAGGAACCTCAACTGAAGCAGATGTAGGACACAGAGGTAGAATAGTTAGGATCCTGCAAAGCCAGAAGAGCTTGTCCTTTTTGCTAGGCTAAACAAAGGCTGAAAGCTACAGAAAGAGCAGTTAGCTGTATCTGGAAACAGGATGCAGACTACAGCACTAGTGCTCTTACCACAAAAGTATTCTTCTTGCTGATCCTTCTCACAGGCATGCTCGCAATTAAACTCAGTTCTAGGTCTGGAGGTACCAGAGTGGGAAGTCATACCAGATTTCAAGATATTGCCTCTTTTCCCCCCATCCCACTCTAGGCTCTCCTCTGGTTTACTCATCAAAAATTCACAACATTCAACATATACCTCCCATCAAACCCCACAGTTCCTAAAACTGTACTGCCGTTAGTCTTTCCTGCTTTCTGCATTACTAGAGTTACAAAATGGAGTATTTTTCTACTAATATTATGGAACACTGCAAGTATTCTGTGGTGTAACAGTATGCAGATAAGATGCTCTGCACACTTTTTAAAAAGCAAAATCTATCACACTGTTGCCCAGGATTTCAGTGCAACTGAGCCTGCTGAGCCAGCTGGTACTTCCTGAGACTGTGTTCATCAGATTTCAAACCAGCCAGTTAACAGCTCTCCACCAAATCACTATTGCACACATACAAGCTGGGTTTGGACAGGAAAGACACAGATTTTACACTTAAAAAGGAAGGACACACAAGTAAATTCACACCCAAATCCTTCTAGTACTCCCTCCTTTTCCTGTTTCATTTCCTTTCCACGACTCCATCTCCAAACTCAGCCCTTTGGCAGAAACATTCCTTTTGAACTACTGAGAGAAAAAAAAAAAAAAAAAAAAAAGAAGTCAACTGCAGTCACTCAGGTTAGTTATGAAGAGACAGGCCAGGCCAAATTTAGATAAAAGATGCCTTCTCTGCTCCATTCTTTTTGTGTGTGCGTGTTTAAGCTTATCTTTTATTGAGGAAGCACACAAATCAGATTCCTGAGATGCGTGCCGCTTCTACCAAATCCAGACAGGTCCAGAACTACACTCTCAATACTACCTTCAGGACTACACTGAAAGTATAGACAGAAGCTAAAAAGCATTAATCCACATTTCAAGCCTTTTGTCTAAATACATAAAGATTATATTTCTTCTGTATTAACTATCTTTAAGCCCCATTTAATAAAACACTTCATCACAAAACCTTCTGGAAATCCATTTATGCAGTTAAAAGAAGTTTTACTTCATAATGCATTCCAGCACTTTCAGGTGACCATTTTCAGTTACCTGAGTAAACAAGGTACTATAAGAGAAGCCAAGTCAAATGACTGAATACCTTTTTAGTACTTTAGATGTACTGAATTCAAGCTCTCTTTTTACTTAAACCCATAATGAAATACTCAGGTCCTTTCTGTCTCTCCTACCCTCTTTATACCTTCTACTATGCCCTTTTTGTTTTGTTTTTACCAAAACATTAAACACCTTTAATTTCCCAGTTGGTTATTTGCTGCCAACTGTTTCTTGCTCCCTTATCTATAGTTTGCTAAAGAGCTGACCAACTTGAGTGCATGGCTATTGAAGTTACTGTCCTCTAAGTAAGACTGCCTAAATGCCCACTACATTTACCACCACTGATAAATTAAATACCAGAAAGAAATAATTTGTGCTATATACTTCTACTTCCAAATAGAAATCATCTGGATAATGCTGATACTGTTGTCCTTCCTTTTGGTCTCCCACCCCCACTCAGCTCCCTCTCTCCAGCCCTTTGCAAGTGAATCTAGTTCCTGTTAATTCGCTAAATCAACATGCAACAAAACTAGCTGAGCAACCTCGTGTCTCTGCCTAGGAATAGGCAGAATACAACCTTATTAAACAACATATATTCAGTTACCTTGTCAATATTAAAAGATCAAATTCCATTTATTTGGATCTCTTGTTTGGCTGAAATTGTGATTAGAAACTAAAATTGTAACACTGCATATAGAAACCATGACCAATTTGTAAACAGCAAATTAACTATCATAGTGAAAACATTACCTTCTGCAATACGTGTAAAAGATGATACACCTGCCTATACAGGACTGCTTCTTCAATACCTTGCTTTTCTCCTACCAGTTCTCAAAACAACAACTGTTATCTTCATCTTTGTAGACAGTATCTCTCAAATTGCAATTATCACACTAGATTAAGTTTAGAGCTCACCATCAACAAAAGAATTTAATCCTTTATAGACTGACTAGATATGCAGGAAGCATGTCTCTGCTTTTTACATCCCTTTTCACAGAATCACAGAACTTTTAGAGGTTGGAATGGGCTTCCAGAGATCATCCAGTCCAACCTCCCTGCCAAGGCACGAGTTAGTTTACCGCTTGCCCTCCAGGGGAACTCAAGAGACTCCTTTCTGTTGAAGCAGAAGACACAATGCAGGGACACTTCCCACTAGAACGGGTCACTCAAGGCTTTAAATATTCTAAAAAGCCTCTTTGTAATTACTCACAAACTAGTATCTCCAGGTTCCCAGAGCAGACATATAAGCGTTTTCACCAGACATATAAGCATTTCTTAAATTTCACACCAAATTTAAAGTAACTCAACAAGAGTTTGTTCTTAAATTTTATGTCTGAAAACACCTATCTTTTAAAAGGGAAAAAAAATCCTACCTCACAGGAGCCAACACACGTTAAAAAAAAAAAGCTGAACAAAGTGTTCCCAATTGTAAAGACTAAACAAGACAAGACTTGATAGAAAAAGGCCTTGATAGCAGAAATTGGCAAACACACATCAACCACAGAAGAAAACACATCCCATAGTGGAATATGTGGCACAAGAAAGCCACTATAGCATGAATATGACAGTCACCTGAGTACCTGGAAGAAAATAAATGAGAAAGAGATTTCAACAGCTTTAACATACCTTGCATCACCATTCTTTGCTTCCCCTTCAATTCTTTAATAACCACTATTAAAGCAACTTTGGGCAAATGAAAACTTGAGAAATAGAAGCAGTTTTAACAAGCTATTGGCAGAGGCTGCAGATGCTGCAAGTTACTTTACTGCATGACATTTATACTTCACTTGCTGTTCAGATTAGTCCTGTAATGCAGAACAGAAGTCTCCACAGTGCCAAAAGAGGAAGTCCCAGAAGTATCATGCATTTACAATAGACATTGAAAGATCATTATTTATCCAGTAAACTCCATAAATGCTGGGTTTAAATATTGCATTGGGAAAAAAAATCTAAAGCAGGCTCTGCACTAAAGATTCACAAGTTCTGATTGATAAAATATTAAGCTTAGTTCTCTTATTTAAATACTACATTTTGGAAAAGTTATCTCATTACAGCAATTCTTCCACAATTTTACAATAATCCAGGAATCAGTCAACGCTAAAACTTAGCTTTAAAACTTGAAACACTATGTGGCACTTTGCAGGAACTTCCAGACCTATTTGAAGTAATTACTTTCTTTATAAGCCTTTCTTCTTTGTTTGGTATTAGAATTCAAAAGGCAGCTATGCAATAAAAACTCTAGGTAGATTAGAAAAACACACTAATAACAACTAGTAATAGTTAGGTTATAAATTGTTCCCAGATATATCCCTTGATATTCTCCAGGTGTCAAACTCTACAAAACAAAGTGGCTGTGCATCCATTCCTTAAAGACCATGACCTTTGTTATGACACAGTGATTTTTTTTTCTTTATTTTTTAAAGGAATTTCATCCAAGTCCAGGAAAAGCAGAACACAAAGCAAACTAAAGCTACCATATCCAAACTGCAAAAGGAGTTTTGGTAATCCAATATATATTGCACCAGGGAAACGCAGCCAAAGTTCATGATCTCAAAAAACAGCATCAAGGCACCGTCCCTGGGGGTCTTCAAGAAAAGACTGGATGAGGCACTTAGTGCCATGGTCTAGTTGATTGGATAGGGCTGGGTGCTAGGTTGGACTGGATGATCTTGGAGGTCTCTTCCAACCTGGTTGATTCTATGATTCTAAGGGGTAAGACCTGACAGAGGTTCCTTCAGAACCAACAATTTACCTATCATTAGTAAAATAAATTTAGCAGGATTTAATTTAAATAACATATAATTTGAATTTAATTTGTACTTCTATGGGTTGGAGCTTTTTTTTTTAATGAGACTACACTAAATCAATTTGATATTTCGAGCTATTCAGGAGAACACACAGTTCCTAAATACATGCAAGCATCTGCATAGTGAACATACTTTTCCTGACTGCAACATATTACACTCAGTATCTCTGTGCATTTGATGATGTGTTGAAATTACAAAAGTTAATTCACAAAAGTATCACTGCAAGAGACTTTAAGAAAGTATGTTATATAGAAGGATGTATGTTGATGTCAATCAAGACTGTAAGAGCTTTTTGTCACTAAAATACTTTTCCAGTGATAGCCCCTCGCTCTCACTACTTGTATTTTCCTCATACTGAGTCTAGCAACGGGGTAGGTTGGAAGACTCAATGGCCAGATAGCTCTGCAGAAAATTAAGCATTCAAATAAAACTGTTTAGAGTAGTTTTATGATGGATCTTTCAATTGATTTAACCCAGACTATGCAAGCAGAGATGAGCAGGTGCAGACAGCGCTTGTGCCTACAGATCAATAGGGAAGCCTCCTCAAATAAGCAGCTGCTAAATGAAACAGAGATCATAGAATCATAGAATCAACCAGGTTGAAAGAGACCTCCAAAATCATCCAGTTCAACCTAGCACCCAGCCCTAGCCAGTCAACTAGACCATGGCACTAAGTGCCTCAGCCAGGCTTTTCTTGAACACCTCCAGGGACAGTGACTCCACCACCTCCCTGGGCAGCATACTCCCATAACAATCACTCTCTCTGTCAAGAACTTCCTCCTAACATCCAACCTAGACCTCCCCTGGCACAATTTGAGACTGTGACCCCTTGTTTTTTTGCTGGTTGCCTGGCAGAAGAGACGACCAAACCCCACCTGGCTACAGCCTCCCCTCAGGTAATTGTAGACAGCAATGAGGTAAGCCCTGAGCATCCTCTTCTCCAGGCTAAACAACTCCAGCTTCCTCAGACTCTCCTCATCAGGCTTGTGTTCCAGGACCCTCAAGAGTTTCTTCACTCTTCTCTGTACATGTTCCAGCATCTCAACACCTCTCTTGAATTGAGGAGCCAAGAATTGGACACAGGACTCAAGGTGTGGCCTGACCAGTGTACTGGCCACACTATTCCTGATCCAGGCCAGGATGCCATTGGCTCTCTTGGCCACCTGGGCACACTGCTGGCTCATGTTCAGCTACTAACTTCCAGTACCCCCAAGTCCCTTTCTTCCTGGCTGCTCTCCAGTCACTCTGTCCCCAGCCTATAGCACTGCTTGGAGTTGCTGTGGCCAAAGTGTAGATCACCTGCAGCATTAAGTCATGCATTTCAGAATTAATAGATCTAAGTCTTTTACCTCTAGTTTTAGTCAGAGATGTGAAGACAGTATCCAGATTCGCTACTTTTTTACATTATAAAATATTCTTTGATAGAATGTCCTACTGAAAAGAGACAGAAAAACAAACTGAAATCAAACCAAAAACCCCTAACCACTTCTGTCCCTTTGAATGTCTACTGCTTTGAATGTAAACAAACTCTGTAAATGCTCAGTTAAATCTAGTCATTGAGGTCCCTCGAAACCTTATCAATTAACATGAACTCCTTTAACAACATCTCTATGAGGAATTTTAATGGGTTATACTCAAAAAATAATTGTAACTTAAATTGTCACTTTCATACAGAATACTGTAAAAAATCTTACTGCTTTAAAACACTTTTTTGCTGAACAATATTTCAAAAACAAACTCAAAATGACACCAAAACCCACAATTTGAGCACTCTTCTAAATAAAATACAGGACTTGGGAGGAAAAACAAACAAACCAGAACAAAATACCCAAAATTCCCTGGGGTAGAGGGATTCCTGCATTCCATCCTTGCAGATTCTCCAGCAGCTCAGGAAGAGCCCCTCAGGACTGTACATTTCCAAGAACTCTATTCTTCTTCAGTAGCAAAGGCAAAACTTTTTGAAAGGAGAGCACTACCAAGTTTGTAGAGTTCTTTCTTGAGAGGGGAAAACTAAAGGGAAAACCTGCTCTTTTGGCTCAATAATTATAATATTCAGTAATGAGTCAAAAAAATACAATTTTTTTCCTTCTTGCATAATACACAAGGAAACAAATGCAATTAGGTTCCGGAAGAACAGCCTCATCTTATCCTAACTGGAAAAGAAAAATCACAAAACTGCCCAAGCATTTAGAACTAAAATATAAACAGTTCAAGGATTTGCTTGCACCATAAGGAACCACAGCAATGAAGTAGTTACTCCTATATTTTCAATAGGGAGAGTTTACTTATCAGCTCCAGGTTAATAGCACACCTGCCGAAACACAGACTTCAGTCACTATGAAGAGAACAAAGCATGATTATACAGCCAACACTGGCATGTCTAGGATTAATTTAACTGGAGCTATGACCCCATGCAATAAAAAGGTTAAACTTGGCAGGAAGCTCCAAGAAGGAAGAATACTTCTGTAGTGACATTATACAAATAAGTGACTTTTCCATCTTATCGTATACAACCCATGACTTTTAAGATGCAGTAAGTGGGTCAAAATTCAAATATCCACTTCCTTTCAGTTCCTGATCTGAGGTAAGCTCTCAGTAACATAATCAAGGTAATGTGATGAAATCATTTTTAAACTGTCAGTCCAGGAACATAAGTTTATGACAGCATTGGTTGTTTTGGTACTACTACTATACAGAGACAAATAATTTCATATGTTTTATCCATTGCTATATTTTATCCATATTTTTATTGTCCTCAATGCCATTATTTTGCCACAAAACCACCCACAAACCCAAACAAACCCAAAGAGCAGAAATAATTTAAAAACTGCTGTCCATTTTAGAAGCATTATTACTGAAGGTCACTGATATTAATTTCAATGATTTAAACTTCATGAAATCATCAAAAATAAAATTCAAGGCCAGAAATCATGCTGCAAACAGCTCTTGCAAATGCTCCCTGGACAAGGCCACTGTGTTTCAGAACTTGAAACAATGAAATATACTTAGCAGAAAGTTTATACTTAGTGATAAGAAAACTTGCAGATTACAGACAAAAAGACATTCTTCTCTAAGGTCAAAGAAACCACAAAACAGCATTCAGCATCCAAACATAGTTCAATGATGTGTTACCTCTTTTATTTTTTTGACGTTGTAGAACTTTTTAATGAACTTTTAATACTTGCTAAAATCATCCAGATTCATGCACTGTGCTCATAGTCCCAACTGGGGGAAAAATACATAATCACTAACAAAGTTATTCTCAAAACTTTTCTGATGCTAGGCTAACGCTATCACTATCCAAATCCCATTGCATTATTTTTGAGTACAACACCTCATTTCACAAGTGCTATAGTCAGCAGTTAAAGGCATTTCTCACTCTTTAGGGGAACGGACAAAATTGCTTATTTCGACAGCTAATAAGAGGTGCTTAGCTCCTTTTTCCAGTGATTTCTATGGAAACAGTTGCTCATTCAGTGCAACTTTCAAAGAAAGGTAGATCTGTGACCATATCTTCAGGGTGACAGCTTTAAAAAAACAACACCTGACAATAATCAAGACAGGTAATGTTTGAGGTCTTCTTCAATGTACAAATATTTCAAATGCTCTGAAGTGCTACACTTCAATTTATAATGCATTACCAAAACAGAACTCCTTTTCAGGAAAGACACTCAGCAAATGTGACATACATGCTAGACTGTAACTCTACACATTGGACATGAAAAGGTCACCAGAAACCTTGTTGAGACATGCTAAGAAAGAGTCATAACAAAACAGGAAAAAAAAAAATCCACAGATGTAAACTAGATTAGTGGGTGTCATATGACAGAGAAAACAAAGATAGGGAGAGGAGAAAGCCATGAAAAAAAAACAACCCAACAACAAATAAGATCCAGAGAAAGACCGAAGTCTCAAGTTGTGCCAGGGGAGGTATAGCCTGGATGTTAGGACGAAGTTCTTAACAGAGTGATTTGTCATTAGAATAGGCTGCCCAGGGAGGTGCTGGAGTCACCATCCCTGGAGGTGCTCAAGACTGGATGAGGCACTTAGTGCCACGGTCTAGCTGATTGGCTAGGGTTGAATAATAGGTTGGACTGGATGATCTTGGAGGTCTCTTTCAACCTGGTTGATTCTATCATTATTCTTGAATTAATAATCCTACCATTAAAGATGCAAAGAGCCTCAACAATAAGTAAGGAACGAATATGGACAAGGCTGGAGAAACATGAAGAAGAATGTCTGTATTAAAAAGCAATTAGAAATACAGGCATTAGAAGTTCTTGGGCTTAAATTAGTTACATTAAGCTACTGTTTCAGTCTAGAATACTGTTTTCAGTATTAAAGACTACATATAAATATACTTGATAACTCCAAGAACATTTGTTCTAAATTAACAAGCTGTCTTTTTCTCCCCATCTGTTAATGTCCAGATTTGAGACATGGAAAAACATCAAATGGTAGAAAATTTAAAATAAAGCAGGTCATGGTGAAATAAATTACTATTGAACTTAAGTCTTCATCTACAAACACAGTAACTGCTGGATGCTCCTCCTCCTCTGGAAGCTTACTGACTCTACAAATATTGTGCTACACAGCAGTAGTTTACAAAATTATTTTGCAAATATTGTATTAAAATAATAAGTTTATAAATACTAATTTTAAATGTGGAAACACGTGCAGATGACACCAAATTGTGCAGAAGTGTTGATCTGCTCAAAGGTAGGAAGGCTCTGCAGAGAGATCTGGACAGGTCAATTTAATGAGCCAAGGTCCGCTGTACGAGGTTCAACAAAGCTGAGTGCTGGGTCCTGTACATGGGTCACACCAATCCCATGCAATGCTACAGGCTTGGGGCAGACTGTGTGGAAAGCAGCCAGGCTGAGAAAGACATGGGAGTGTCTGTATCAAGATTAGTGCAGCCAGCAGGAGTAGGGAGTGATCATGTCCCTGTATTCAGCACTGGTGAGGTCACTCCTCAAATACTGCGTTTAATTTTGGGCCCTTCACAGGTACTGGAGCATGCTCCTAGAGAAGGTCAAGGAAGATGGTGAAGGTTCTAGAGAACAAATCTTATGAGGAGCAGTTGAGGGAACTGGGATTGTTTAGTGTGGAGAAGAGGAGGCTGAGGGGAGACCTTATCACTCTACCACTTCCCAAAAGGAGGTTGCAGTGAGGTGGAAGTCAGTCTCTTCTCCCAGGTAACTGATAGGACAAAAGCAAATGGCTGGGAGAGGTTTTCAATGGATAGTAGGAGAATAGTGAGGCACTGAAACAGGCTTCCCAGGGAGGTGGAGAAGTCACCATTCCTGTAGGTGTTCAACAGATACAGACACATGGGAATCTGGGACATGGTTTAATGGGCATGGTGGTGTTTGGGTTGATGGTCGGACTTGATGATCTTAGAAGTCTACATCCTTCAGCTGGAAATAATTTTCTACAATATTTTAGTGCTAGTTATTTCTACTGCAGATTGAGACAACCATAGCAATTCTTTCTTGAATTCCAGCATGTTTCTGAACACAAAATACATAATTATATACAGTCAAGTATATATATATACAGTGAATACAAAACAGGCATAGCACAAAACATTTCCTTCAGTGAAAGAAAAAAAATACAGTAACTCAAGGCTGCTAAGCTCTTGCTGCTCCCACAGAAACCAACTGGCCTTCAGGATCTTCCTATCTACACATTATGAACATGTATCAAACAATGAAACAAAATACTGGGAGTGATATTTTATGAGACAAAGTAAAATATTTTTCTTATGACATCACTATATTCGAAAGAAAAAGTTACTAGAATTCAGTGGCATGCTAACTTTTAAGACCATAAACATCAATAGAGATGATGCCTCCCAAATTGATAAAATCCTGCAATCTTTCCAGTTTGCATAAGAGTGGTTTGACTTTAGGAATGCTGTGTGGAGAAGCTTATTGAAACTAGAGGTCCTTCCTGCTATACACTTCCAGATGCTTCAGGATGTATAACCAGCTCTTATGCTGTATGCAGCAGCAGCATCTTTACAACAAAACACACGGCAGGGCTAATGCCATCCACAGAGACCAGACAGGAAGCTATTGTACCTGGCACAGTTTCTAGCTTTATGTAATTTAAGTAATTAATAATAGTGCAAAAGCACTTAAGTACCAAGACTTGCTACATGGATACAACATAGAAAAGTATAGCATAAGAATTTCAAGCTGCTGAATAACTTCTGATCCCACTATTTTATCTAACAGTCAAAGTGACACCATGTCTTTAGAGAGATGGTTCCTATGGCTTTGGTGAAAGTCAGTTGTCTTACAGAAGAGGAACTTAAACAGTTCTTCCAGAAAAAAAGAAGTTTTCATTCCTCTCCAGACCTCAGAGAAGCCATTCATCAGAGGCTTAGCAGCTAGTCAGGCAATACAAGCAGTTTCAAACCAATTACTGTATATGCAGCCAACTATAGGAGCTGGCAGGAGTCACACAGTGCTGGACGAGGGCACCCTGAACTTCCAGGCTAAGCTCAGAGGGCACACTGGAAGAGGAAGAGAAGAGAAGGAAGTGGAAGAGGAGAGGCTAAGTTGCACAAACGAAAGTGCCACGAGAAGGAGATTCAGAGTACATGTCCATCGACAAAATAGTACTGGTTTTGTTACAACATCTGAGTAGTAATTGACACAGTGCTATGGACAGAAGAAAACCTCAAGTTTCCTTGCCATTAGAAGACACCTTGAAACTTTAATCTACAGAAAAGTTAGGCTGAAGTCTAAATCTGAAAAAAAGCTGCATCATTTCTCCCTCAAAACTACCAAAGATAACTGTAAGAGAACTTCCCTTCAATTTTTCTTGGTAACTGTACATTAGATAATCCTGAATTTCAAACATTTAATACTGCAAGTCATCCCTACAGCCCTATTTGTGACGTTAGCAAGTCTTCGTTCTTCAGAACAGAGTTCAGACAAATTACACATGCAAGTAATTTAAAAATAAATAAAATCAGTTCAGATAAGCTTAATTCCAGTTTTCATCTCTTCCTTTTCTGAAACAATTAGAGTTGCTAGTTGGAAAAGTTAGAGAGAAAATACTTTTTATGAGTTCTTGAAAGCATCTCCATCTTATTTCAAAAGTGTTCAACAGCACAACTTCAGCAGTTCTGCTGAAAATTACCTGCAAATGCCAAGAACAAGGGTTATTTTGTTCTTGCTTTTCTCAAACTCCAAAAGCAATTAAAAGCAATCAATACAACAGGTCAAACTACACCACACTTCCTTTGAAGGTTTTAAAACCAAATTGTTTCTATTTGCTGACTGCTTTCCATGTGACTAGTTTGAAGAATGTCACATTGAAGTGGCTTGTCCAATTGCAGTATTCTCTTGTATCTCTTATTCCTTCAGATTTCAAGTATTGTTTTCATTAGCACTGTCACATCCACGGTCTTACTTGACAATCCTTGAAACAAGCTGTCCTTGACAATTCCAAAAGGTAATATAAACTCAATGTACTTCAGAGAGCCAAAGACTGCTAAGGACCCTGTGATGTTGGAGGAGCTGAGGAAGGTCACAGCAAAACCACGCTCACGTATCTACAAGTGAGGACAGAATACTTAGCACTGTGTTAGTGCACAGTCTGCACAGAATCTGCACAAAATCAGCTACATGTTTTACCTTGTGCTCATGGATGTTTCTATGCTGTAAGCAAGATATTCTGAATTGTTTGTAACATTTCCTACAAGTACACAGAGCTGCTGTGTTAGAGATAAAGTGCCTTTCTTGCACTTTTTTTCTTTTAAGACAGAAGTTTGAAATCAACCCTAGAAATATAAAACTTTGCTGTCTCTACGTTACACTTCATACTCTGTCTGAACACATAAATAATCTTAGTAATCCTAATAAATTATTAAAAAAAAAAAAATCAGGAAAGGCTTCATTGAGCCTCTAAACAACCAAAGGTCTCAGAATTAATGATGTCCTTGCCCAGAAGAAAGCAATTTGATTGGTCCAGAGTAAAAAAACCCTGCTCTTTGAAAGAGTCATGAAATCAGCTGGGATGTGCTAAGAAGACACTTAGGTAACTGTTGTGTCTTGTCCTCTAGACGAATTTCATTGCAACTTCAATTTTTCATAATTATGTGGTGTACTCAGGACTAAGTCTGCACCTAAGAGATACGTTTTTGAACATTCAACTATTTTCACAGCATTTAAGATACTTGCTTTTCAGTTAAAGTATCAATGAATTCAGAGTTCTTTCACCGTGATAGTTTGAAAAACTTCAAGTTTTCTTTCTATTTTTTTCCTCAGGTTTTAGATAACCTAAAATTAAGGATTAAGAGTTAGACTTTACCTGCTTGATCATAAAGCGTATCTGAGAACATAAGACCTGCTTATGAGGAAGTTATTCTCAAAATAGACCACGTTCCTTTTCAGAGAAACTTCTCACTATGCCAACTAGTTGCACAAGGTTTTTACAAAGTGCCCACATTTTTTATATCAACATTAGAAACCATGGTTACTAGGTTTCATTTTAATTCATACCTAAAGCCAAAAGTGTTCTTCACACCCTTGCTTTGTCTTCTGAATGATCTTTAAATATAAAGCTTGTTTTACATCGACTCCAGAATTGAAGAAACTCTGCTATGACCTCATGGCTCTTTTGGTTGTGGCATCCTCTCTCCAGTCATGTCAATTTGGCACCAGTCAAGTTGCACTAGATGTCTATAGATCCTTCCTTCATTAAATTACTAGGGTAGACAAATAACATGCTTGCCATTTGAGATCCTTGCTTTGCCTATTTCTTGCCAACTACAAGCTGAGATTACAATATTTCAGAATCGAGTATATCAGTGGAAGGAGCTCTCTTCCTCTGGATGGAAAGAGGAATTCCTATCTGCTAGGAAAACAGTTTGGGGATCATTCCTTACTACACCAGAATAAGGCCAGTCATTTTTCTGATCTGTTGTCTAAGGAAGAAAAAAAAATCCTTCATCATGGAAACAACTAAGCTAGCACAAATGGGATACAATCTTACACTATCTGGAGCTGCTTAATGGAGAGCACTGAACCACGACCATTGGCAGTCCATGGAAAGTAGTGATGAGCACTGGAGAAATGGGTGCTGTTAGATTCCCCATCTACAGCTATATGCACTGCTGAACTGCTACTATCCACCCCAAGGAACTTCATCAGTTAACCCTGGCCACTTTCCACTCCCACTGTGTAAGACTGAAAAAGACTATAGTAAAAGAATGACATGAAATCTTTGATGAATGGATGACTTAATAGACGAGGGGATATTGTCATGATCTGCAGCAATTTTAAATCCACATTGCTGAGCTTCGTCACTATTGTATACTTTGCCGCTAGTGAACCACTGTCATCTTGTGTTATCATTTAGTTGGATGATTGAGAGACATAATTATATTAAGTATATTAAGTACTGTGCTCAAAGCTTCACCAAGATTAAGAAACGTGGGGGAGAAAATGGAGCAGCTAAAGTTAAGTGCATGTGCAGCAGGAGTTAGCAATTAAAGCAGTGAACTGGCACGTATGCTGAGCTTATAACCAAAACCATCAAAAAAAAATGTTCTGCTATTATCCACATACAGAGATGATAATGGTAAAACCATTCACAACAGTAACCAACTCAGGTGCTATGCTATATCACAGTTATGAGTAATTTCAGATGTGGACTTTAACATCGTCCCAGGAGTCTATCATACAGCAACGCGCCTTAAGGAGAGCCACATTAAATGCCCAGTAAAGCAGCTCACTCTGAACACAGTATCAAACTAGGAAGGCACAAGATGCCTACAGACAACATGCTTGCAATTAAGGTGTTGGCCATAACCGTAAAGATGCATTCCAAGAGTTCACTGTCTTGCTCTACAATTTGAACCACAAATGCAGATGAACTACGTCCTTTCTTTATCAAGCAAATAGTGAAAGTATTCTCAGGAACAGTCCCATGACTGAGTCTTGTCTTAACAACCCATGCATGATGACCTTCAAGACACAATGCAAAGGCCTTTTAAACGAAGTGTTTCAAACCTGAATGAAGCTTTATTTAATTTCTACTGGACTACCCAAGGACTCTTAACCAGAAAAACAAAGTAACATACTGGTACACATTTAGCACATTCAGAACAAAAAGGAAAAAGTCAGGACTGCTTCAGACATCTAAGAAGGCACATAGATTTCCACTTTCAGGTCATCACTTCAAAATTCAACCATAACATAAAGTCACAAACACTTCTATTTCGGTAAGCCATCCTCCCAACACCACAACTGCCAAAGACTTAGATACTTTTGTATCACCCGACAGACCAAGGATCCATTTAGTATTAACTAAGCAACTCTCTCAGTCTTTAAGGTGTTTTTGTCCACGTCAACGGCTGAAAGCAAATATGGCAAGTGCACAAGATTTTCTACTAGTTTCAAGCTACTTTTCTGTTTCAGTGCTCTTTAAGTCAGTGAATTCTAGCAATTCTAAATACATACTGTGAAAAAGGGAAACAGCACTCAGCGGTGAAAGAAAAGTGATACCTTTTCTTCACAAGGAATCTTAGGACTAAAACAACACATCAAGAGTAAAAGTATTCTTGTGTATTTGTAATTGGAGCTGTGTGCAGGATTTTATTATGCTTTACTTTTTTCGTAAGCCCCCTTCCGAGAGGGCAGGACTTCATACGCCTTGCAGGTAAACCCTCTTCTCCCTACCTTTCCACAACGAGCTCATATTCAGCTCACAGCCACAGCAACAAACTTGCCGCCAGCCCAAAGGTCCTGGTAGAAGGCGTCCAAGCTGCCTAAACAGCGACACTTATTTCCCGGTAAAACCGGACTCTCGGACCATGCCAGTCCAGGCCCGCCGCCGGGCCGCCCCCGCGCCACGCTACGGCAGCGGCCAGCGCCCCCGCGCCTGGTTCCCTCGCCGAGAAGCCCAGCCGAGGGGCTGCCGGCGCGCTTACGGCCCGGTCACGGCAGAGGGCCACGGACCCTCTCACTGCTGTCCCACCGCCCGCAGCTGCCCGAAAGCCCTTCCTGACCTCCCTCCGTTTCTCAGTAGGAACTCACTGTTGCTTGACTTTAGGTCGCGGTGTAGAATGGAGACGACGGCCTCGTCGTGCAGGTAGAGCATGCCGCGGGCGATCTGCACCGCCCAGTTCACCAGGATGTGGGGAGGGATGCGGCGGCCCCCCCGGGTGGACCCGACACCGGGGGCGGCAGCGGCCAGGGCCCTGTTGAGAGAGCCGCCGCGGGCGAACTCCATGACGAGGCAGAGGTTAGGCTCCCGTAGGCAGACACCATGCAAGGCAATGATGTTGGGATGCCGCAGCATGGAGAAGAGTTTGGCCTCCTGACGCACACTCTCTGCCGTGGCCGTGATGTCCTCGTCGGGGTCCTGTCGCGCAGCTTTCACGGCCACCTCGCGGCCCTGCCAGGTGGCTCGATACACCTTTCCGAAGCCCCCAACACCGATGATCTCCTGCAACTCCAGGTGCTGGAAGTCGATTTCCGTCAGGCTCCCCGCGGGATCCTCCCGCCCGCCGCCGCCCCCCGCCGCCCCGCCGCGGGGCTGGCGAGTCACGTAGTTGGCGGGGAAGATGCCGAGGCGGTGGTGAATCTTCCCCGCCCACCAGCCGTCGTCGCCGGACACGGCCGCGTCCTGCGACAGTACCTCCACCACGTCCCCTCGCCGCAGGCTCAGCTCGTCCTCGCCGCTCGCCTCGTAGTCGTACAACGCCGTCCACAGTGGACATGGACTCCTGCCGGCGGCCGCCGCCCCGGCGCCCGGCAGAGTCATGGCAGCAACCTCAGCCCCGGCGGTCGCCAGCGCCGCCGACGCGGGAGCGCCTTCCCAGCCGCATCCTCACCTGCCACCGCCGAGCGGGAGCCGCGGGAGGGGAGGGGGCGGGGCCCGGGGAAGGGGCGGGGCCCGGGGAAGGGGCGGGGCCCGGGGAAGGGGCGGGGCCCGCCCAGCCCAGTCTCCGCCGCCGAGCTCCGGCAGGTAGGGCGCAAGCGCGCGCGGGGCGATTGGGTTGGGGAGTGGCGGTGTCCCGCGAGCTGCCTCCCGCCTCCGCGCCCTGCCCCGGGGATTGGCCGCCGGCCGTCACGTGGGGGCGCTGGCCGCCGCGGGGGCGCGGGGGCAGGTAGGTGCCCGCGCCCGCCCTCCCACGCGCGCAGACTGGCAGGCTCCGGCCGCCGCGGGGGGCGGGGCGCTGGCGGGCGCGCGGCTGAGGCGTCCGCTGTGGTCGTGCCCGGCTGCGGCCGTGCCGCGACAGAGGCTGCCGCGTCGCGCTGCGGGTACAAGTGGCCCGGTCTGACCCTCCGCCACGCTAAGGAGAGTGGCGGAGGGCCGCAGCGCTGGGTGAAGTGGCAGCTGTGACTCTGCCTAGGCCCTAGCCAGGAGCCTGCTCTTGCCTGTTTAGTCCCTCGGGGGCAGCGCAGCAGGTCGAGAGTTCGTGCTCCGCCAATAGGTTAGGCTTTCCGTTGCAGTCTTGTGGCTTTACCGAAATAAAAGACAAGCTGTTTCTAAGAGACCGAGGTTCCTTAGTTCGTATTCCCCCTTACACCTGCCACTAGCGCTCATCAGCTCTCTCCTGTGCTGGTTGTTCCATCCGGAGGAACATTTCAGACTCAGGCGGCCTCGACTGGATGTGGTGTGATTAAAGAGTCTCTCAACAGGAGTTTGCCTGGAAATAGCAAATACTCTATATTTGCTATTTTAGATAGAGATTTTCTAAATAATCTAAAGATTTTCCTGGTTTTAAGTGAAATACATGGTCTCACTTTCTAAACTATGTAGTTGTTTCGTTGCAGGTAAGAGAGAAGCGTGTGGGCTGTGGACATACTCTTGTCAGCAGTGTGGGATGTGTGGTTCAAAGCAGGAGATGTGTTTTACATCCCCAGAGTTGATACACTTTGTACTGTGGAACCTGTGGCTCTGGACATGGCTACTGCCTTGAGGTGGACAGAAAAGGCTTGGAGAAGCTATCAAACCACACTGCTAGGTAGAATAACCTAGTGTGATGAGTGCTGCTCAACTTCTCACACAAAAAACCATCCAGACTACTGTACATTCCTATATAAACACAAAAATCACAGCTGTATATCACAGTCCTGTGGTTCTGACATAAAGACAGTAATTAGAAAAAAAAAATACAGCACCAAAACGTTGTAATTTGTTGTTTATCCCAATCTAAATTGTGCCTTCAGTTGTACACACAAGGCAAAAAAAAAAAAGGCAGAAAATGGCTTACTGAACTATGTTAACAAAAAAAGAAAGAATGCAGAACCAGCACGTCTATCAAGTCTTTTCCCACTTCCTTTAATATAAGAGATTGCCTTGCAGCTATTCAGAGAGATAATTGCAAGCCCTTTCCTTATCTGCATATTTGTCTTATTATAAGCCATAAAGTATGTTGTAATACAAGCATTCTGCCACACAAATTCCACCTTGAACTTAATCTGTTATCTAAAAGAATCTGCAGGAACTAATTTAGTGTGGAATGTTTTGGGTCAGACAAGGTATTGGTTGCACTACAGTGAAAAGTTTAAATATTTGTTTAGACCTATTATTCCAAGAGTTGCTCTCTGAAGTAGCAATTGCTACCCTCGGGTTGTTTTTTGTTCAGTGTTTCTGCAGCACTTAGTGCTCTAGTATATTGGTAAATACTTGTTTCTAGGAGTTCTAATAATGGAAATAATTTTGTAAAGAACATTGTGAAGTGCCTGTCATTTTTCTGATGGCACCACCTAGTGGAGTCACTGCTGAGAGGAACAACGTATGGAAGCCAAAACCTTCGGCATTGGCATCTCTCCAGAGAAAAATGGTTGCATTTTTCATCCTCAGCATCCTTGCAGCTGTAGATGTGGTACAGTGCATCTCTGTTGTGTCTAGAACACACATTCTGAGCTGTAAGTTACAGGAACTCTTCATTCCTGAAAATTCCATCATACCAAAAAATACTTGATGTCAGCATTGTCTAAAGATGAGGGAGAGCTGAAAGATCCAAATGACAGGTGACAAATCACCCAAATAAGACCCAACGCTATATCAACTCTGATGAAGCCTTCACTATCTGGGGCCTCCAAATAATAACTCACAGGAGTGAGAGGTCACAAAACTGAGAAGTTTTTGAAGAACCATTTAATTTCTACCTTTGCTTACCCATCTGTCTTTTTTGGACCTACGTGTGTAAATGTTCCTGCTGCCAGCATATCTGTGGAAAACAACTTCTGTAGTTTCTGAGACACTTACATTTTTAGTTATTCCACATTAAAAATATAATCTATACCCAGTTACTGCACTTGATTCAGTTGTTACATTTGTGTTAACAAACTTTAAGGAATCTGCAAATGGTAAAAATACAGATTTTCTGCTCAACTAGGAAGTTAAGTACACAGGAGTAGCATACAACACATGTTGCCTCCTTCACACAGATCAGGAGACTTTATTGCTTACCCAGGGCACACCAAGTGAATACCCAGGCCCCGTGGCTACAGATGCACAGACATCTGAGCGTGCTAGCACTGCTGAAGGCAACGATGCCATTCCTCCCCTGCTCCCAGCTGCTTGTTCATGCTACTGTATCATCCCTCCCATCAAGCCAACTCAAACATCCAGCATGGCCACATTACCCACAACATCAGGAAATTAGCTGAGATGTGGTGTGATAGCTCACAAGTGCGATTATTTATCAGCATCTTTTGTCTCTTACCTTTGTCTTTAAAAAGGCACACCAGGACAGAACATTTAGTCCATGAGACTAGTGTGTTAGGAACAGTGAAAGTAGGGTAAATTTGATGAAGTAATGTGCAAACTTCTTGGCTGCCTCCACTTCATACATTTATCCTTCACACAAACGACTGCAATAAACAACCATGCATGTGGGAAAGTCTCTAGAAGGGATTAACAAGAAGCGTACAATTGTAGTTCACATCTACCTTCTGATGGCAGAGGTGACAGAGAGGGAGTGCTGTATACAATGACCTCTGGTGTTCGCAGCCCAGCCTTACACCTTTTCTTCCTTCAGAGGTATCCTATGGGTTATGCTCGAGTATCCTAGAATAACAGAGTCGTTAAAGCTAGAAAAGACCTTTTAAATGATTGAGTCTCCTCGTTAATCCAGCACTGCCAAGTCCACCACTCAACTGTGTTCCTAAGCACCCCATCTACACACCATCTAAATATCTCCAGGAATGGTGCCTCAGCGACTTCTCTGGGAATCCTGTTCCAATGCTTGACAATGCTTTTAGTGGTGGTTTTTTGTTTTTGTTTTTTTTTTTTTTTCCTTAATGTCCAATCTAAACCTCCTCTGGTGCAACCCGAAGCCTTTTTCTCTTGTCCTATCACTAGTTACAGGGGAGAAGAGACAGACCGTCACCTCACTACAACCTCCTTTCAGGTACTTGTAGAAAGCAAGAAAGCAGTAAGGTCTCGCCTCAGTTTCCTTTTCTCCGAACTGAACTCCAGTTCTTTCTGCTACTTGACATATCACTTAAGCACTAGATCTTTCACCAGTATCCTTATGCCCCATCCTTCACTACTTTTAGCCCCTCTGCCCGAGGTTTCCGCTTAGCTCCATCCTCCATTTCAGCCCCATAGTCATCCATGTCCTCTGCTGTGCTTCACACTCCTACGTTTCCCTGTTCTCACATACCCCTTCACTCGGTTAAGTTAAAGTCGGTCATCATGAAGTTCTCTAGCACAAGGCAGTCTGTTTTACCCTAAAGGCATTCTTGAAAGAAACCGAGTTGGTTTAACGGATCAGCTCTATCTGCCTGCTCAAATTACAGCTCAGAACAACACGAAAAGGTCAACACTCATATGAGACCGATCTCAAGGTTCGAAAGTACCAGGGCACGAGTCCCAAAGTAAAATTAATAACCGGCAACGAAAGCAAGGCGGCGGGGAGCGTGACGGTGAAGAGCAGTCCAGCTGGCTGACGCCGGTGCTACCCCTTTGCCGCGCAGTTTTCGCACCTGCGAACCATTCCCGCATCCGCGCAGGGCGGGACGCCGCGGTGACGGACGCCCTGCGCCACACTTGCTCCCCTCCCCCGCCGCGGCTCGGCCCGGCCCATCTCCGCCCTGCGGCCTCTGTGCGTTGTTGCTCTTTACTAGCAGCTGGGCTCGGCCCTCCGTCCGGCAGGGGTCCAGCGCCCCCTGCACCACGGCGAAGGCGAGCGGGGCACTGGACTCGGGGACGAGTGGGGGTGGCCCGTGGAAGCAACCTCCCGGAGGCGGCAGCGGCGGCGGCGCTCGGGGTGGGGCAGACAGGCGGGATGCTCGGCGTCGCGGGGCACCATGGGAGAATCCGCAGGCGCCCGGCATGGCGGCGGCGGCGGCAGGCGGCTGAGGGGCGACGGTGGCGGCGGAGGGGAGCCACCATGGTGTCACCGGCCGCGCGGCTGGTGGGGCTGGGCGTGTGGGCGGCGCTGACCGGGGGCTGGTACCACGACCCGGAGCAGGGCGCCTTCACCAACAGCTGCCACCTCTATCTGTGGCTCTTCCTGCTGACGCTGCCCATGGCCCTGCACCTGGTGAGACCTAGTCCGGGGCGCGTATGGGGCGGCGGTGGGGTGGGGTGAGGTGTGCGCCGCGGACCCCAACCTGGAGGCACCTGCGGCAAGGCCATGACCGCAGGGGAATATGTAGTGACCCCGAGGCGGTCGTGTATGTATGTGTGTGTGTGCGCGTTTGGAAATAGGCTCGTTGGGTTTTACGTGAAGATCTTGTGTCTAAGGGTTACCGGGCTAAGGACGCCAGGCGCTAGTCTGAGGCCGGGCATTTTACCGCTTGGGAAGGGGTGCACCGTAGGCATCTACAAATGCTGGGGCGTTTGCTCAAAGAAACTCCTTTAGAAAGACTTCTTGTTTGGGTTTTTTTTTTTTTTCATGTCTAAATCAGCTTTGCCTGCTGAGAAGGGCAAATAAACGGAAAAATCCAAATAGCATGTAATTAATATGCTTTTCTGAATGGCACTGGGGAGTCACACGGCTTTTCGTGACTGAAATTTAAACGTTGCAAACAAATAGTTTTTATAGCTAGAGTCTGTTTGCCAGGCTTTAACAATAATTTTTTTCCAAAGTGTGAAACTTTTCCTCTATTTTACTGTGTTTTCCAACTGTGTGAGGAAAGCTGAGAAGTATAGCTTGCTGGATGGTTGCTTCTATTCAACGGTGTGCACTTAAGTGAACCTCGCTTAGTATCGCTTCCAATAGTTTTCACCTGTCAGGTTCTCACAGCGACTCAACTAAATTCTTAACTAAGTTCTGTAGACTTTTTGGTTGTGTGCTGTTGAATAGAATTTCTAAATGGGTCTCTTTGCACTCTATGGTCATATTTTCAAAGGGCATTCACAAATCCTTCTGCAAACCCAGTGAAACCCAAATATTGTGTTTTTAACAGTCAGTTGATATACTGTATTTTGCGGTATGAGTTGCAGTTAATGCTTGTAAGCGTGGCTCCTAGATGTAACATATAGCAGTATTTTGACTCACAGAGTCTATTTTTCATTCAAACCATCGAGATTCTTAGGTTGTGGCATTTATTTCTAAGTGGTAGGTGTGATTAGAAAGGGAAAAAAAAAGGTTTATCTTCTTCCAGTTGATACAAGTTGTGGTATGTATCTGAAAGAATATGTATTTTCTTGTGGGGAAACTTCTGAATTGATAGCATGGACAAAGGCATGCAGCATTGCAGAAACAAACACTGGATACAGCAATTGTAGCTTGGAAAGTAATTATTCAAAAGGAAGGGGAGAGAAACCTAACTTACCTACTGAACTCTTGGGCTTTGTCTTTGCCTATCTAGATGAACTTGCTGTTTGTATGGACTGACATTCTGATGAATCATCTGGTTAAATGCAGAACCTGTGTTCTTGAGCTAATATATTGCTATGGGAATTCTTTATCCTTGATAAGAATAATGAATCTATTATGCTGACTGCCTAGGAGTGTAATGATGTCCTTAAGTATTTGTTTGCTTGCTTTTAAGTGACTGGACTTTGCAAGACATATGCTTTCCCTTGAGAAACCTGCATGTGCTTTTTTTAACTGAAAGTTTTCTTTGGGGAATTTGATTTGTAATATGATATTCAGTAACGTTTGGGGTGATGATTATGTTGCCTGCTTGACACCAATAGGTTTGGATTCAGCTAAAGCAGTCACTGATGTTTCTTGAAATGGCAAAGTCAAAACAAATCAGAGTACTGCTTTTCAAAATTTTCCTTTTGCTTGGGATAATCTTAGTCGTGCTTTTGTCCAAGTCAGAAAGTCTGACTGAAACAGTTTGATCTGCAGGAATTGGCAAAACTCATCCAGCTGTTCTTAGATTTTTCATACCTGTGCAGATAGAGGATTTGATTCACTGGCTTTGTCAGCATAGTTTACTCTGATAACTAATCGTCCCATTATTAACTTCTGCACCCCTGAAAGTGCAGATCTGTGTTTCTGTCACTTCCTTTTCTTTCTCATCCATCCTTTGGATAAGTACATATGTGATTTAAAATGTAATTTAGATACTACTTGGAGCTTCATTGCTGTTAAAGTCAACTTTCAAAATTTTAATGAGATCTCTTCTAACTTCTCTGTGTCCACTCTCATGATAGATGAAGAAGTAAAATTACCTTATTCCATTAAAGAGTCCAGGGTTCCCAAATGTTTTATGCATGAAAATAGTGGTAATTACTATACAAAGCACTGGGCTGAACTCAGTCCTGGTGAAGTATCAGTGACCGAGAGATGCAACTTTGGGAATCCTTGTATCATAGCTTATTTTAGAAGTCACAAGAGGCAGCACATTTATGTTTTGTTGAGTCCCCAGAATGACTTAGTGGGAGTTTCTTCTGTCTGCTGGACAGGAAGCCCTTGAACTGATAGGGCTATTACTTCTGACGCATTAAATCTTCAAATCATGCTGTGATAGGAGAAGTACAACATGGCAGTATAAGGGTGTGGGCCCATAAATTGCTCAGAGGTAGACTGTAATAAAACCTGCAGTGTGTTGGCTGCTTCCAGTTCCATTTTGCCACACTTTACCCCAATTTATTTCTCTGTAAATGTAAGGATATGTATACCTCCACGAAAGAGATGTAGTCTATGCTGTACTTTATTGTGTAGTAGGATGCACTCTTCCAACTGAGTGTGTACCCCTAGAATTTTTTTTTCCTGCCTGTTCTCTCACATGTTTTATACTGGGTGATGGGCATCTCTTGGTTAGTAATTCAATTAAATTAACAAAAAATATTTATATTTGTCTTCAGTGCTCTGCCTCCCACTCTCCACAAGCCAAATGGTAGTAGTTGACCTCATATTTATTTGGCACTTCCCACATTTGTGTTCTGTAGCACCCCGAGACAGTGAGGCCCAGGTGCAGCACAGTCTCACTTTGGAGGTGGCATGGATACATATGGGTAGAATGGAGTTTAATCATTCAGTCCAATATGCAAGGTGTGGTGTTTTGTTCAAAGGTTACACACCTTTGTATTAGAAAGTATATGTCTCACTCACCTCTGCCTTTGTGCTACTCAAATAATGTTAGGAGACATGTACAAGAGTTTGGCAGTTCCTCTGGGAGAGACAGACTATCCAAGTGAAGGTCCTCCCTTCATGGGCAGGTCAACTCTGTTGTGTTTGCAAAACATTTGGAGCCAGGCTGCATTTCTGCCTGTGATGCCATGCTGTTTGGGTATGAAGTAGAGCAAAGGAAGCTACTGGAAAACAAAAAATACATCATAGTAGAGTTTTTAATTGGGTGAGGGCAAAGGAAGCTGAAACTGCAGCTTCCACAGAAACCTGTGGGGTGTTATGAAGCCCATTTTGTTATGAATTTATATTTGTGGATTTTTTTTTCTAGCTTCTAATAAGATGTTGGGCCAGGTGAAGCTTTTCATGTCACTGGGGTGGTATTCAAAAGGCCAGAGTTCCTCTGATTTTAAAACCTCGTTTCCATAGGAAACCAGGCTAATTATAACTACAATGGATCAAAAGTTACTCTGTCATACAATTCCTCGGTAGTCAATGACTGAATTTCTCCATAGCTCAAGCAGGTTTGATAGCTTTCACCTATCTGTACCTGGGAACATGAACTTCAGTCATATGACACTTATGCAAGAGGCCTGATTAAGAAGATAGAGGACTTTCCATTCTCAGCTTCATCTTTCTCCTTATTCCACATGTGGGCAGGGAGCAAGCTGCAGACTTGTGCTACTTAGCTTGTTTCAAGATTCAGAATATTAAAGATGCACTGGCCTTATTATACATGGGCAGACTTGGGCTTGTGAGCATGCATGGTATATATGTGAAGGAATGCTATATATCTTAGGCAGAAGGACAGGAAGACTACAGCTGGGCTGATGGCACAGCTCTGGTAGTTGTGGTCACAAGGTAGAGATGAGGACATGCAGCACTCAGCATTTGCTAAAACTGGCTCTTTTTTCCACTTAGAAGTGTGGGGGCTTCCTTTGATCCTCTCTTGTAGCGTGCTCCCTGCCCATCCACCTTACTGGATGTCTATTTTTGTTGTGTCCTCTTGACATTACTCAATATAATATTTATAAAGCTTTATGAATATTGCCTATGGAGCATTTCTCTTCTAGTGGCTCACTCTGAGCTGTTACTTAACAAGCAGTTAGCCTGTGCATTTTACCATATAGCTGAAAGAGATTTCTTGGAAAGAGAACAAATCTTTCTTTTGAACAAATCATTACAGATATTTGGCTGTCATTCTTTATGAAACCAAGTAATTTTTAACTTGTGTTTTGTGAGTGCATTAGTCAAAAAACATAAATTCTTCAGCTTCTCCCACCAAATCTTATACCCTGAGAGCATGGCCTTGTAAAATGATCCTCTTTCTGGCCTGAGTTTGCTAAATAACTGAAGGGTATGGTTAGTTTTGGCATATACATAGTACCACAAAGTACTCTCTTAAGAGAATAAGCCTCAACTTGTAGAAAGTAGTGTCTTTCTTATTAGGGATCATGAGTAGTACCTGCATGCTAAACAGCTTCTCCACTTTTTTTGCAGTAGAATATTATCACAGCATCATCAAGGTTGGAAGAGACCTCATAGATCATCAAGTCCAACCCTTTACCACAGAGCTCAAGGCTAGACCATGGCACCAAGTGCCACGTCCAATCCTGCCTTGAACAGCCCCAGGGATGGCGACTCCACCACCTCCCCGGGCAGCCCATTCCAGTGTCCAATGACTCTCTCAGTGAAGAACTTTCTCCTCACCTCGAGCCTAAATTTCCCCTGATGTAGCTTGAGGCTGTGTCCTCTCGTTCTGGCGCTGGCCACCTGAGAGAAGAGAGCAACCTCCACCTGATTCACATTGTATATGAATCAGAATAGTCATAAAAAAGGGTTTGCCTGCAAATTTCTGTATGTGCATCTTGAAGATGTGAAGTCCCACTAAGCCAAAAGCTGCAGCAGAATAGCAAACCACTTGCTTGTAATAACACAGAAATGATTCAACATACTCATTTCAATAGCAAGAAAAACGTGGTGACATTTTTTTAGAGATGAACTAAGTGTATCTTGTTCCCTTCCCTGCACCTGTGTGGTCAGTGTGCTTTATTTACAAATCTGGAAGTAATTCTAATCTTCTGCATCCCAATGCTCCTTGATCTGCAGTGCTGATACTTAAAATGATAGATTTAAACCCAAACTGAAGGCCATTTAAAAGGTCAACTTCAGTAGGCTTTTAGCAATTCCTGAGCATTGAAAAACTCTCTCTCTTCCCACCTTCTCCCCTTCAACCCTTCAAAATTATGCAGAGATTTAGTAAATCTCTGTTAAAAAAAACCCAAAACTAAAACCTTATTAGAGATTAAAGTCATTATGAGATTGTAACTAAGTAATGACAATGTCATAAGGGCATTCCAGTTCCATGACTATAATGATAAAGGCCTTGAGGGTTTGTCTGTTTGTAACTGCAAGTGTCCATTGCTATGATTTGCCATTTTGCTGTATGAATTTACTTATAAAAATGGTCATTTATCATAGAATCAACCAGGTTGGAAGAGACCTCCAAGATCATTCAGTCCAACCTAGCACCCAGCCCTGTCCAATCAACTAGACCATGGCACTAAGTGCCTCAGACAGGCATTTTTTTAACATCTCCAGGAATGGTGACTCTATCACCTCCCTGGGCAGCCCATTCCAATACCAATCACTCTCTCTGGCAAGAACTTCCTCCTAACATCCAGCCTAGACATCCCCCAGCACAACTTGAGACTGTGTCCCCTTGTTCTGTTGCTGGTTGCCTGGGAGAAGAGGTCGACTCCGATGTGGCTACAGCCTCCCTTCAGGTAGTTGTAGACAGCAATGAGGTCAGCCCTGAGCCTCCTCTTCTGCAGGCTAATCACCCCCAGCTCCCTCAGCCTCTTCTCACAGGGCTGTGTTCCAGGCCTCTCACCAGCTTCATTGACCTTCTCTGGACACGTTCCAGTATCTCAGCATCTCTCTTGAATTGAGGAGCCTGGAATTGGACACAGGACTCAAGGTGTGGCCTGACCAGTGCTGAGTACAGGGGTAGAATAACCTCTCCTGTCGTACTGGTCACACTCTTCCTGATGCAGGCCAGGATGCCGTTGGCTCTCTTGGCCACCTGGGCACACTGCTGGCTCATCTTCAGCTACTATCTACCAGTACCCCCAGGTCCTTTCTCCCTGGCTGCTCTCCAGCCACTCTGTCCCCAGCCTGCAGTGCTGCTTGGGGTTGTTGTGGCCAAAAGAACTTTACAGGCTATATTTGACTGTAATTAATTTTAATGACTGAGAAATATGTTGCTCACCTAAGCAAATAGAAAACAGAGCTGAAAACCAATAATTATCAACTTTACAAAAATAACTCAGAGTCTGCCTCTTTAACTGCATTTTGTTCATTTGTTTGACAAGTCCAAATGAATTATTTAAAACACTTCAACAGTAAAGGTACTCAGGAACGTGTTGTGTAGTGTTTGGAAAAGGAGATCAAACTACAGCATTTTACTTCTAAATCGTAACTGAGAAGCAGGGTAAGATGACAGTTTCTCAAAAGGTGCTTGGAGATAAATACTGCTTCATTTTCTGTGTGTGTTTTAAGAATTTCATAGTTAAGGGAAGGCTGCAGCTGCTTTATGTAGTATTTTAAGAGGTTTAACTATGTTGATGTTACTGATTTTTGTTACTAAATAAATGATGCCCACAGCTCATCAAAAGGAGGGTAACTCTTGTAAAATTGTTTGCAATCTGAGCAAATGCTTAGACTTCTTTTGTTGGGTTGAACACAAGTGTACTGTGTGAAGATACACTCCCTGTTGCAGTTCTGAAAGTCTGTAGAGGTACAAATAGTAGACAATAAAAATTACTTTAGAAATTCTGGTGGCATCTTCTCAAAATAAACTGCAATCATTATGTCTTTATTTTCCCTGTAGGCTTTTCCAGCAAATGCAGTTACAGTTTTTGTGTACTGCAGCTTGGTGACAGTGTTCTTCACAGTAATAAAGGTGATCAGCTACCGCCTGCACCTGATGTTTGACAAAGGTGAAGTAATTCAACAAAAGCTCTCAAGAAAAAATGGAGAGCAGTGTAAAGATACAGAGGTTCCAGAAGGAAACACAGTCGAGCCCTCAATTCATAGGTAAGGTTTTCATTGCACATTGTTGGTACGTTCTGTAAAACAACATGAGCTTGCACCATGGTCCCACGTAGTAGAGGTGCCTCTTGACCATAGGAGAACTTCCTACGGTTCTGAGGGACGGCACTTTGAAACACCTGCTTAGTGCTTTTATTTTCAGCGGCTGCAGAATGCTTCTGGTGAAGCAGGCAGAGCTGCATCCAATTTAGAGAATGGGGAAGCAGCTGGGCACAGTGAAGACATTAGGAAGAAACTTTAGCAGGCAGAGCTGCATCCAGTTCAGAGAATGGGGAAGCAGCTGGGCACAGTGAAGACATTAGGAAGAAACTTTAGCAGGCAGAGCTGCATCTAGTTCAGAGAATGGGGAAGCAGCTGGGCACAGTGAAGACATTAGGAAGAAACTTTAGCAGGCAGAGCTGCATCCAGTTCAGAGAATGGGGAAGCAGCTGGGCACAGTGAAGATAGTAGGAAGAAAATTGCCTAGGAGATGCCAAAAGACCTTGGAGAAAACCGGGGAGAAGTTTTCTGGAGAAGCCTTAAATACTTGCTCTTTCTTCTTGTTTCTGTGATTATGTGCTGTGAAGAGGAGAGGATGTGGCTTGCACCTCTTGGCTAAGGAATTACTTTTATATCACAGCTGTGAAAACCTGAGCTCATGTTGCCTCTGTGTGCTTGTAGTGCTTCTGTCTCAGATGAAACATAGGTGAATGAGTTGCTTTTCTGTCTTATGCTTTATCGTGATTGCCTATGATGCTTCTGGGGTCCTGTTCGTGAAGAAAGCTGGAACTGTATTTCTCAGGGGCATTTGGTGGGTATTTACAGCCTCTCCACTGAAAAGCCATGTGCTGTGTCTTTGCTGGCTTCTTCCAGGTTGAAGTGGTATTAAAGGTAAAGATAGTACTGGGCTAAGACTTGTACTGACTGTTCCCAGATTGGTGTATAGGTCCTGTATTCCACTGCACACTTTTTGGAATAAATGGGAGCTCTCTCTTCCTGTTTTTTTCAAGCTTGAGTCATACAAACAAATGAAGCTGTCAAGCAGTTGCCAGTGTTCTCAGGTGTTACGACAGATGTGAAAAAATGCTGAAACAAGGTACATACAATAGTGATGACAGAATGGAAATATCCAAACATAGCTTAAACTGAATAGGTTTGTTAGGCTTCTTTAGATGGAGACCGCTACATAAAAGAACTTACTCTGGGTATTTTTTGTTTGTGCATTTGCAGTTGCTATTGATAGCTCTGTGCAAGCTAAGTAGCACCAGAATTATTTGTATCTCTATGCTACTGCAGTTCTGTGTCTTAACACATGCACATTTGTGCTGCACTCCTGGCAGTGACACTGCTGGGAGCGTCAAGGTCTGTGTGCATTGAGTCTCTTCCTGAGTCTTCTTGAGAAATGCATCCTAAGTGTGTCACTAACCATATGAGAGACTTCCAGGCTCTTTTTCTCTTTAGCTCTCACCAGCTCACAGATCTCTTTCCTATTTACAGATGTCTGATACAGTTATGTAAGAGGCTTATCAGTTGTTCTAGCCCAACTGAAATTTAGGCAGAACCTTGATGTTCTCCACTGATTAATGAAATGAATGCAAACTTTAATTATCCTGCTTTTGTTCTGACTCAGAAGTAGAGGTAAAATCATTGAAAACTTGTCTGTTAAATCATGTAACTATTTCTCCTAGGAGGAAAATTCTCTGCTAGGCACAGAATTCTGTTGTTTAGTGCTTGATCAGAAAATAAAGAACTTAGTATTTTGACTAGATGGATGACAGAAGTTTTTAAACAGATCTTGATAGTTGGCAGGTTGCTTGAACAAGGTTTTGAAGCCAGCTAACTATAACAAAACAAAACCCAACCTGCACAAAGATGAGCAAGACACTCAAC
The DNA here is from genome assembly GCF_015220805.1 of Pogoniulus pusillus. NCBI lineage: Eukaryota > Metazoa > Chordata > Aves > Piciformes > Lybiidae > Pogoniulus > Pogoniulus pusillus. The sequence continues at coordinate 16,189,381 of NC_087281.1, read as the reverse complement.
TTCTATATAGATGCAGTGTTTTAGAAATAAGGAGGTTTAGGAAAAAAAGGCAACCTTGCCAATAAGCAAAAAAGCCCCAACCCATACTTTTTGACATTGCACTATAGTGGGTTTTGTGTTTGGTTTCTTTTTTGCCTTTTAAATTTTCGTTTAGCTGAACTTTGTTGTGTTACACTTGAGAATGTGTTGGTTCTCATTAGTAAATCTTGTCCAAAAATACTTGCTTATATCCGTGGAAAGGCTGGTATAAAATATACATTATAAGAGTTAGTGGATAATTGAATGCATCTGCAAAGGAAATGATCAACAAGTTGCTGTAGAACATGTGAAATTTGTAAGGCATATGTGTTTGCCTTGGCTAAAACTTGGAGTATCCAGGGTGATCATAGAATCAACCAGGTTGGAAGAGACCTCCAAGATCATCCAGTCCAACCTAGCACCCAGCCCTATCCAGTCAACTACACCATGGCACTAAATAACTCATCCAGTCTTATTTTGAACACCTTCAGGGATGGTGACTCCACCACCTCCCTGGGCAGCCCATTCCAATGCCAATCACTCTCTCTGGCAAGAACTTTCTCCTAGCATCCAGCCTCTACTTCCCCCAGCACAACTTGAGACCATGTCCCCTTGTTCTGTTGCTGGTTGCCTGGGAGAAGGCTACTGATGATATGTGTTACATATTTTATAATACGTTACACATTGCATCTCAAATAGTTGTTTTGTGGGAGATTTGTAAATGAAGGAGCAGTTTGACAAGTAGTATGTACACAAGGGTACAGTCAAAGGACATAAAAAGCAAAAACTGTGAAAGGAGTAGTGTTTGACTTACATCTAATGAGAAGCCCCAAACAGCCTTTTGTGTACCAGTCAGTTATGTGTGTGTCAGGGAGTCTAAATAGCATTATATAGACATAAGGAGTTATTGTTGCATTTCTCATGGCAATGTTTTACTTCCTAAGACACCAGAATAATTTTATGCTGAGGACTTTAGAAAGTTTTTTCTTAGCAAGTTGTCTTGGGAGGGAGGAGGTGTGAAAATGGGGATACAGTATTTTTCAGCCATGTGCTTTTATCACTGGAGGGGAAAAATATGCTGTCACTTCACTGTGCTGTGATGCTTCTTCCTGCTCTGCTGCTATTCCTCAGCTTTCTCCCAAAACTCACTCTGATCACCTGTGGTAAGAAGCATTGCTTTAATTTAAATGTTGCTTGCTTTTCAGCAATAACGCTGGGAATAATGGTCTTGGTGAGACCCACCAAAATGACTCTACCCAAACAATTCATGACAGTTCAAGGGTACAGACTCTGCACTTGCAGAACTCACCTGGAGAAATGGTTAGTATGTGATTTTTCTCTAATATTGTCTTCACTTTCTGCCATCTGCAGCTTAACACACAGAGTTTTGTATTGCCAGGTAGTGATCACTTGAGGCATAGGTCTGCCCTCATGAGGGGGATGTGTCATTCTGTGGATCTGCTAGGTGTACCAACACTGCTGTTAGTGAGCCTTGTCCTAAATGTTTGAGTTTTGAAAGCTGAAATTGCTATACATAATTCTGCACTTCTTAAGAGGACCGTGTCTACCTTATAGATACCAAATGGCCTTTGTAAATCTTGCCAAGAGCAACGGATTTTCATGGCTGCTTTGAGAGAATAGAGAGCCTCATGCAATTAGAGCAGCCTGTCGTTGTCTCAGAAGAGATCTGCTTCTGGAGCATTAGTAATTTAGTCAGTTTTGCGTAACCAGACTTATTCTTACAAAATGAACCGAGCACACCTCATATTTAAAGCCTGAACCCTATTATTTACATCTAGGAGCTGTCTAGGTGAGGTTAATAAGACATATGTGCATTCCATGCCATTGGTTGTGCTTTCTAAATCAAATGTATAAAGTGATAAAGACATATGGAGATTATGTTATTAAAGAAGAAATAGGAGACACTCACAAGGTTGAAGAGTTAAGTACTCAAATTAAGGAACAGATAATACTGTCTGTGTAATCTTAAGATACTCCCTGTATATGCTGTGATAAAAATCTTTAATTATGTGAACCCATGCTATTTTTCCTACAGGAGTCCTGCCTCAGTCAGTGCAGAGGATGGTTAGTGATCTCTGAATAAATAGCTGTGTGATACTTCATTTTGTCTTCATATTCCTCCACCCCCACCCCATGTCCCTATTTACTGCAAACTATTCAAATCTCAGTCTGAATCAGAACTATTTCCTTATTTCCTCAAGTGTTTTTACCTCTTTGTAACATCTGTGTGATTCACAGACTTCAGTAGTCTTCTTTTATGAAGTAAAATACTTTTTCACCCTGTTTCTGTCCTAATCCCCAGTATTCTGGTATTTGTCCATTCTGCAAACCCATTTCTTCTTGGGATCTCATCCGTGTTTCCCACTCCCAAACATGTAGATTTAGTCTTGTCAAATTTCAGTTTTCTGTTCTTGCTGCTGGGATACCACTACGAAATTTTAGAGGTAGTAATTATTTTGTTCTAGTTTTGGTGCCAATCAGCTAGAATGGAGCCACTTTATTTTTTTTTTTCTAGTTATGTACTTGGGCTGTTGAATTTAGAGTCCAAAACTATTCCTCTAGAGTACCATGTTTAGTTTTCAGCTCTCTAGTGAGTTCCCACAGACGTGGGAATCCAGCAGAGGCCACAGAGGTGGTTGAAGAGTAAGGCAAATGAAGTATGAGGATGGGCAGATGGGATGTTTTAGCTCTTGTAAGGCTAAAACCTTTTACAGGACTAGAAGAGCTTACTTCTATCACCAGCTTCCTAGTGGTAAGATAAAGAGAAGATTGGGTATTCTCTTCTCAGAGGTGTCCAGTGATAGAATAAGAGACAATGGCTGCAAATTTCATCCATGGCAAGCTACAATTAGGTGTTAGATATAGTAATTTTTGGTGTATGGTTTGTTTGTTGGTTTTGCTTTGGGTATTTTTTTGTTTGTGTGGGTATTTTTAGGGGGTTTTGTTTTATTTTTTCCCTCTGCCAAGAGCATGGTCAAATACCAAAAGAGGTTACTCAGAGGTTGTGAAAATCTCCAGCTTGGGAGGTATTCAAAGCTCTGCCGGAGATGGCTCTGGGCACCGTGTTCTAACTGTAACTGCTCTGTATGTGTGTGATGGAGGGGATTTCAAATAAACAATCTCCAAAACTTCCCTGCAGTGAGAATGAATCTATGATAATTGATTCTATTTTTCTACTCAGAAATTGTTAACAGGTATTAAGGCCAGACTTTTTGTTTTAGCTCTTTGAAACCATGTAGCTGAAATGTGGGGAGATTCAGACTGGGCGTGAGGAGGAAGTTCTTCACCATGAGAGTGGTGAGAGCCTGGAATGGGTTGCCCAGGGTGGTGGTTGAGGCCTCATCTCTGGAGGTGTTTAAGGCCAGGCTGGATGAAGCTCTGGCCAGCCTGCTCTAGGGTAGGGTGTCCCTGCCCATGACAGAAGGGTTGGAACTAGATGATCCTTGTGGTCCCTTCCAGCTCTGATTCTGTGATTCTATTCTATGGGCACACTGTGTTCCTATATACCTGGATCAGGCAATGCAAAAAAAAAAGAATTGAAAAAAAATCTTATATTTCATTTTTTCCCCCCAAACATCACACACAATTGCAGTGAAGCAATTTGGAGCATGACTGTTCTATAACCATCTCCCTCACCCACCCCTTGCATTTTGTTCAAGGTACATGTCCAAATTTCAGTGCTATTAAACAACAGTGTTCTAATTAACCTTTGATTAGCTAGCTGTGACATTGATAGGTGTTTTTTTTCCAGCAGAATTTAACAAATGCTCATGCTAATTCTGTATGTTTCTTTATTTTTAGGAGTTGCCAACACGGGAAACCATTGAAGATCTCAGAGGTATCCTAAATGCTTTATATCCCTTTAAACATTTGCTTAATCATTGATTGCTCCAAAAGCATAAGGCAAAGAGGACCCCATGGCAGGTTTTGTTGTGCCTCATGTTAGGAGCTGGATGGAAAAATGAAGAGAATAAAATCTGAGGGGAATTTTAACAGATTAAGCTTTCTCAACAGTCACTCGAGGTGTTTAGGATGTAGCTTTTGAAGAGCTGCAAGTAACTCTCCTAATTTTGATAGAAGGAGATGAAAGAACTTTCTCCCACAATCTTGGGAAACTGCCTTTGTTTAGATTACCTCTTAAAACCCTTTAACATTTTCTGACTGTAGACTTGTGTTGAGATTGTTGACCTTCAGCTTTGTAGCGTATATTCCAGCATATCTTGCTCTTTGCCTACGCTTTCAATGCTTGAGATGCTCCAATATATTTTAGTTTGTTTCCTCTTCATTAAGGTTAATCACCATATAAATGAGACCACTTAAGAAAACGTACAAAATGATGTAACAAACTTCTGCCACACTGGCTTATTGTTTCTTTCATCTCTCCTTAAGTGGGGATGATTCTGTAAACCACTGTAGCTGTAGATGTTTCTTAAAGTATGTTGATTATTTAAATAAATAGACATGCTGTTACACCTGTCCTGACCTGAAAGGATTCCAGCTTGCATTTGTAGTATTTGACATGTAGCTAACAAAGATCCTTGCTTAGGAGTGGTTTTAATCAGCTACATCATCTGTGCTTCCTTTGCTTTACTCTGAATTGTATTGTGCTAGCAGAAGTTAATGCATAGTGTTCATGTTTGTGAAACATGTTCTATATGTGCTTTGTTTGGTTAGGTGTTACGGTATTAGAAGACCAGACTGCACCACTGGTTTCACCTACCTCACCCTGTGTCCAAGCAGATATATTACCTTTTTCTACAGCCTCTGCTTCAAGTGCCACCACATCAGCAATAGTGACAAAACCAGCTGCTATAGAAACACTTTCTGGGAATGAAATAATTGAAAAAGGAGAGAATGGACATCTGTGTGGACAGCTGTGTGGACAGTGTAGATCCCAAGATATTCTTGTGAACAGAGATGTAGCTAAAAACATCTCCAATATTTCTTCATCACAAGGTGATATTTTAAGAACTGGAGTTTCTTCAGAGCCATGGGACAGTGAAAATTCAGTTATTTCAGACAATTTGAATAATCCTAATAGCTACAAATTGCCAGATGGATCACCAGAGACAGGCTTTACCAGCAGCTGCCCACAGTGCAATTCCATTGCAGCCAAAGATCCTGAGAACTTGGAAAGTTCTTGCAGTGATGGCAGTACCCATGAAGACCTCGACTGCTCAGACAGTGAGACTACTGTTGCAGTTGTGGACAACTCTCTTCCTGTAGATCAACTGTGTGAGCCCATTAAAATTGTCATCACAATGAGTACTACGCCAAACACCACCTTCAGTGACCTAGCAGGCTCTGTCCACCTGAAAGCACTGGGAACTGAGAGACCAGGCCTTGAGTCTGGTATAGTTACAGCAGGTTGGCCAAGTCAGCAAACTAATGAACAGCTCAGAATCCCTGTTATCACTGTTGACCTGTCTGATGATAGTAAAGGTAAGACTTGCCTGGAAGTTAGTGAAAGTGAAAGAACTCCAGAAAACTTAAAGGCAGAGCTGTCATCCAACCAGTGCTCTGGCTATGAATCGGGTGATGCAGTAAAGGAGCACAGCAACCCAGCACATACTCCTTTGGAAACTAACACTTGTTCAGATCCAAATCAAGAAAATGCTTCTGAAAATGTTCAGACTGTGGATTTGGCATCTAAGGAAGACCTGCAAAACTTAGACCCACAGTCCTGTAGAACTGCTCATGAAAAGAGGCACATGCGGGTGCTGAGCGTAGACAGTGGGACAGACGTGCTCCTAAGTAAGAACTTGATGGATGTATCTGACAGAGAAAAGACCTTGCCAACTTCTAAATCTGATCTAGAAGCTAAGGAAGGACAGATGCCAAATGAATCTAATTTCCTAGAGTTTGTCTCCCTCCTGGAATCTATTAATACATCGAAGATGAAGGCATCTAATCAATCCACTGTTAAACTGGAAGCAACAAAGGAAAACGGGCACGTTGGAGGTATGATGCGTGGTCTACTTCTGGAATAAGGAGGTTGTGACTAGTTACATTATTTATAGCAGCTTATCCTGGGATCTGCAGTAGGGAAAGTTCCCAGAGAGCTGCTTGTGCTAATAGGGCCAGGGGAGGGCTGGGCTTGGTGGGACAAAGTGATTCAGTTCTTTGAATATTATTTTTTTCCTGAAGGATTTTCCTTTGGACCCAATAGGTGTACAGCATGGAACAGAATGTGTGTGTGGTGGGCATGCATTTTTGGAATACCAAAAATACCAAGATATGCATAGCTACAGTGTTACACTTGTCAGTGCCTGTCTTACCAGGTTCATGTTCAAGAGTTGTCTGTGTATGTTTGTAAGTATGCAAAAACCTGGAATCTGCACCAGTAGTGGTTGTGGTGCTTCAACTTTTAGCTTACATGCCTGTGCACACACACACACACACACTTAAACTTCCTGCACAGTTGTGGGTTGGTTTATAACTTCTTTTATTTTCTAATTAAAATAATCCTATTTGTTCTCAATAGGTGGGAGTTTGGGGGTTTTTTTTTAGTTACTTGAATTATGTGAGCTTTAAGAAGGAAATTTTGGTGGTTGCTTTCAGTGAGAACCTGGTATTTTAATGAAAAATGGTCTCTTCTCATGCAAATTCCTATTTAAAGGGCTTTTATTTAAAACAGCAACAAAAAAGTAGCTGTTTTCAAAACCTGTATGCAGTCCAGTTTATAGCTCTTATACAGAAAAATCTGGTTTAAAACTCTTGCCTAACTCTGTGACCCCGTTCTGTTAGGAATTCATGTTGGTAGTGTCTTTAGCAGCTCTCAGGCAAAGCTAGCAGGACTGTTTCATGAGTGTGTAAGATGTAGTGCAGTGAAAGCAGGTGCTGTCTCAGGACACTTGCCAAGTGGTCGGTGCAGTTGTTTCAGAACATTTGGGCCAAAGTTTCTTCTCCATCTCCAGAACATTTCATTCACTTTAAATACTATAGTAAACTATTCTAAAAGGGTCTGAGAGGCCTATTTTGCATGGAGCTTGGCACTCCTGTTTTACAGTGGTATCCCTGTCCATAGACAGGCTCCAGGAAGTCTGTTCCCCCACTCATTCTTGCAAGAACCTTTTGCTAGGTGAAAAAAGTCTCATGGTTTCAAAGTTTGTCAGGTACTTAAAAAGCAAATAAGAAATTCATACTCTTACCTTGTTAAAATTAAGCACATCTGTCTTATTTGTGTGTCATTTCCTTGTAGATTCCATTCATTGTTCATTTTGCCTGCCTTCTTCCTCCTATCTGTCTTATCCAATGCATTAGACTCTTATTCTTTCACTTCTGTTATTTTTTTTCATTCTACTTTACATTTCTAGTTCTGTGCCTTCCCTTCTCCATTCATCCTTTCAGTTTAGCCACTCCTTTCCTGAGCAACTTCCTTATTTGCCTTCCTCTTCATACTACTTCTCCCTTATTTTCCCCTCTGTCCTTCCTAGCAATCCACACTGTGGCTTTTCTAGGCTTTCCTACTGTCTTGACTTCACCTAAAGCTGTGGCTTCCCTATAGCTCACAGTCCCTTCTGTACTTGTCCTCCTCTTTATTCTCTAGTCGTGTTTTGCTTCTTCTAGGCCTGATGTCACAGTTCTGGTTTATCTTACTCATCTCTTCCAACTTCTCAGACTATTTGTTCTGCAGAGCAGTTTTTCTGTCCTGCTTTGAGTTTATGAACCTGCCTGGATGACTTCAGCCTATGTTCTGTGGTTGCTTAAGAGGTGTGCTGAGCAAGCCCTGCTTTTTACTGAAGCTCACTCAGCTGATTGCCTGCAGAGCCCAGGGAACCCTGTCAGCTACCCAGGGTGCAGGGGGCCATGTGTGGGGTCACCTCCTTGTGCAACAGCATGCAACAATATGAGGGGTGCAGCAAGCAGATTACGGCTTTTGCTATTCCTCAATCATAAAAAGGGAGTGTTTCCACAATAATTTGACTTCTGTGTGATGTAACTTAGCTGGAGGAAAGAAATTCTAAAACCATCAAAGGTAATTTTAAACACAAAAAGAGTGCAGCTCATGTGGAAAGGGATTTCAGCCAAGTAACCTAAGATAGTCTCAACAGCAAAGATTGCCGCTTGAAAGAAAGCAATGGGTGGTCAGAATAAATCAGATTCTGATTCCACAGTGAGCAAAAAATCCACACCCAAACAAAAAAGAAACAAAAGAAACATCACCATAAAAACAACCCCAGAACTTTGTCAATATGTGTAGATATTGTGCTTTATGTCTGGCAAATGAGATTCTCTTTACTGGAATCCAAGACCCTTAGAAAATGAGAGGACTCTGCTCTTCCCTCAAACTAAGCTGTTACCTAAAGCAGCCTGAGCTGAATTTCCTGCTTTCTTATTTTCTTAAGTCTGGATGCTTGTGAGATGGTGAAGGTGAGCCTCATACATGTATAATTAAGTATCCTTGCTCATTTCTGGTGTGAGCTCAGTGACTGTCACACTGAGGGAGAAGCAGAGCCAGGAAGAGGGAAGCCCTGCAGGAGTAGGGATTGTGGCTGTGGCTCCTGTTGGTGGCACTTTAGATGCGTGCTGTGGGAAAAAGAAGATCCAATCTGAACTCTTTAAACTATGGAGAGGTAGTTCAAAGGCAGAGTTATTTTCAAAAGCCAAGGAAGCTTTTTTTTTTTTTTTTAGGCTAGTCTGAATGTGCTGTTTGCTAAAATAAATTATTGTCATTACTGGTAGCTTCTCCACAATAAGGAATGAGAAACCTTCTAATTTGTGTACAGTCTTGCAATTACAAGTATGCTGTAACAAAATAGCATCTCAGAACAGATCTGAGTGAGCATTATTCCCACAATGGAGAGGTTCTTTAAAAAGTATGTGTGGGGAATACAGAGCAAGTCAAGCTATGTGCAAATTATTTTGAGGGAGGAGGTTAGTTGTGTTTGGGGTTTTGTTATTTTAGCTTTGCAAATTGACAAATTGGCAAAATCTGATAACAGATGCTTGGTCCAAAAGAGCATGAAATGCATTCCACAAAGGTGTTTGTTAGGCAGTGTGGGGAAAGTTGTTAGGTTCCTGGACAGCCAGACATTCAGAGCTGTGTGTAAGAGTGATGCCATTTTGCTTAATTTAGAGAAGGCAGGGAAATGTTCTCCTCAGGGCAGTCTTGCAAATGAGTGAATGCCATGTGTTGGTCTTTGTTATGGGTGCTCCCTCAGAACTTGTGAGTTCTCTGGACATGGAAGAGATTGCCCTGACTACATAAGCTTTTGCCAATAGACAGCTGAGTAAAAGGCAGTGCAAGAAAATTAAAGCCTTGCTTTATGCTCCCAAGGATGCTAGATTTAACACGCTGAAATACAGGATGGAAAAAAGCTGTCTAAGAGCTCTTCTGTTGCCACTCCACCTCTTCTAAAGCGTGAGAAAGTACTCCTGACACTGTTGCTAAAAATGACCTTCAGGCCAGTTTCCTTTCGGTTTTGAATCAAAAATGCCCAACCCACGTAATGAAAGCCTATTGAAGGACAGCTGCAAATTTTCTTCAGACTTGAAGAAGCGTAAGGAAAAGCTACTTTAAATCCATCTGACATCCCTGGAGCTGAGTAAGAGCAGGTACGCCTCATACGTATGCAGGGCAAAACCTCACGTGTGTCCTCTTTGGCATACTTGGCAAGCAATCTAGGACAGGCAGTGTTATCACCCAGGGAGCAAAGTTTACCATGGGAGTTGTAAGGACTGGCCTGGGAGAACCTCAGCTGGGACTACATGGCCTGAATTTAGATGTTTTGCAGGCTCATTTTGGAAAAGGTACTCATTATTCTGGGCAGTGCACAAACCACAATCTCAAGCAAGTTCTGGATCCCAAACAATTATCCTTCTCCTATGAAAAAATAAGACATACTCCTATGCATATTTTTAGACTCCACTTTTTTCCCCTGCATGTGAGGAAGAACACTATTGCCTGTCATATAATCATGGGGAAGAGGGATCTTGTGCATTGAGTCACCAGCCCAAATGTCAGCTGTGGTGGGAGGCGACAGCAGGGGACTTTGCTGGAAGGCAAGTAGCACCTAGGGTACAAAGCCTTGTCAGGTGCTAGGTCTTCTCTTGGAGCAGCTGTTTGCCATCCCTGACTCTCATGCCAGGGAGGGACCATGTAGCATTTGATGCAGCTCTTTTCATGGGGAGGAAATGGGGATGCTCAAGTCAATTCTCTGAACTTGATACTTGATGTGTAAGGCTTGAGAGGTTGAGATTTAGATACTTCAGTCTTTAAATCACAGAGTTAATAGTTTGTTTGACAAGGTTGACTGACACCTTTACAGAAACTGTGGTTATTTCAGAGGCCTGTATTGAGACAAAGTTGTTGGATTACTTGCCTAAGAGTTCAAAACCCTTGATTTGACTCCCAGAACTGCTGCAGGCATAGGAGATTGCTATGAGCAAATCTGTTCTGCGTTTGTCTCCTTGCTCTGTAATAGTTATGGTGAGCATTGCCAGTTTTTCCTATCCCTTCAGGATTAATCCTGATGAATGGATGATTCCATCTGATTCTTTGGTGCCCATGTTGGATTTCTGTAGCAGTTCTTGGGGGTGTTGGGTTCCCTGGGCTGTGCTGTTGCTTGATGGGTGACCAGATTTAATGTCAGTTTTTTCTTTTAACGTATTTAAAAATACTTGGCTCCATGTCCAAGTGGAGGCCAGTGGCAAGAGGAGTCCCTCAGGGATCAGTCCTGGGGTCAGTCTTGTTCAACATCTTTGTCGGTGCCATGGACAGAGGCACTGAGTGCACCCTCAGCAAGTTTGCTGACGACACCAAGCTGCGTGGTGCAGCAGGCAGGCTGGAGAGCAAGGATGCCACCCAGAGGGACCTGGACAGGCTGGAAAAGTGGGCACAAGACAATGTCACGAGGTTCAACAAGACCAAATGTGAGGTCCTGTATCTGGGTTGAGACAATGCCAAACACAAATGCAGGCTGGACAGTGACTGGCTGGAGAGCAGCCCTGAGGACAGGGACTTTGGGATGCTGCTGGTCAAGAAGCTCAACCTGAGCCAGCAGTGTGCTGTTGCAGACCAGAAAGCCAACCAGAGCCTGGGCTGCATCAGGAGAAATATGGCCAGCAAGGCGAGGGAGTTGATTCTCCCCTACTACTCTGCTCTGGTGAGACCCCTCCTGGAGTACTGCATCCAGTTCTGGAGCCCCTATTACAAGAGGGACGTGGAGATGCTGGAGTGTGTACAGAGAAGGGCCACGAGGATGATCAGAGGGCTGGAGCAGCTCTGCTATGAGGACAGACTGAAAGAGTTGGGGCTGTTCAGTCTGGAGAAAGAGGAGGCTCCCAGGTGACCTTCTTGTGGCCTTGTAATATCTGAAGGGAGCCTGCAAAAAAGCTGGGGAGGGACTTTTTAGGCTCTCAGAGAGTGACAGGACTAGGGGGAATGGAGCAAAGCTGGGGGTGGGGATATTCAGACTGGATGTGAGGAAGAAGTTATTCATCATGAGAGTGTTGAGAGCCTGGGATGAGTTGCCCAGGTGGTTGAGGCTCCATCCCTGGAGGTGTTTAAGGCCAGGCTGGATGCGGCTGTGGCCAGGCTGCTCTAGGGTAGGGTGTCCCTGCCCTCACAGGGGGTTGGAACTAGATGATCCTTGTGGTCCCTTCCAACCCTGACTGATTCTATGATTCTATTTGTGAAATAATATGTAATATTGAGAATAAAATACATAAGATGTTTCTGGTAAAGACACTGGTGAAGAAAGGCTTGGGTATGTTCTCCTGAGATATGAAAGGGATAGTTCAGAACTCGTTGAACTTTTGTTTTGTGCTGGTACTGACAAGAGCATAGAGCGATCTGAGACAGTTATCTCTGCAGCTGAATGGGCAATAAATGTATTTCAAAGCAAAACTTTCTATTTTGTAGTGTAGTGTTGTGGAAAGAAGTAGCTTCTGTAGCAGAACAATTAATGAACAGAAGGACTCAGCCTTAATTATCTTAATGCTGCTTGGCCAGATTTCAAGACAGATGGTATTTGAAATTATGACAACAGTGACATTTTAACTCACAGGGCTGAGTTGTAGGTTGACATAGAGGTTGACAGACACCCTGGAGAGAGTAAAAATACTTTGGAGAAAAGTTAGAGAGCAATAAAGTTTTCATCCTATTTACCTAGTAAAAAGGTAGCATTAAAATAGGGATACACTGATAGTTATCACAGTTGCAATCTGTAGAAAGGCTGCTCCATTTCAACTGTAAAACTGTTTTTAACCTCCTCCTGTTGTAGACCAAAGACTCAGCTACAAAGGTGGTTTGGGATCGAATCATGGAATCAGTCAGGGTTGGAGCAGAGGTGGCCCTTCTCTGGACACACTCCAGCATGTCCACACCCCTCTTGTAATAGGGGCTCCAGAACTGGATGCAGTACTCCAGGTGGGGTCTCACCAGAGCAGAGTAGAGGGGGAGAATCACCTCCCTCGCCCTGCTGGCCACACTTCTGATGCAGCCCAGGATCTGATTGGCTTTCTGGTCTGCAAGAGCACACTGCTGGCTCAGGTTGAGCTTCTCGACCAATAGCACCCCAAACTCCTGCCCCTCAGGGTTCCTCTCCAGCCAGTCACTGTCCAGCCTGTATTTGTGCTTGGCATTGCCTCAACCCAGATACAGGACCTCACATTTGGTCTTGTTGAACCTCGTGACAATGTCTTGTGCCCACTTTTCCAGCCTGTCCAGGTCCCTCTGGGTGGCATCCCTGCCCTCCAGCCTGTCTGCTGCACCACACAGCTTGGTGTCGTTGGCAGACTTGCTGAGGGTGCACTCAGTGCCTCTGTCCATGGCACTGACAAAGATGTTGAACAAGACTGGCCCCAGGACTGATCCCTGAGGGACTCCACTTGTCACTAGAATGTGTTCCACAAATGACTAAGTTACACGAGAAAGGCAGTTTTGGTAGTGTGTCTGCGTTTGGGATCTGATTAGTCACACTGGGATGTTACATTCTTTTAAACACTGCTGTTATTGCTGTTTGAACTCTTTAGTGCAGATAAAAATGTCCAGAGCGAGTGTCTCACACTCACTGGGACACAGGTTTGTCTTGGTAAGGATTTTACCAGAAGAAGTAAAGGAGGTGTCTCGTGCTTTACAGAGAAATGGTGTGTAGATCAGAAGTTGGTTGTTTGTGCAGGACTTCTGAATCACCTGCCCCTAAGCCTGACTTGGCTGTGAATCCTGGCAGTTGCACCTCTCCTGCCTGAGTCATGTGGCATATCATTTGCAGATAAATCATGGAGTTACTTGCCGAGCCTGGATCTGAGTTGGGACATCTGCATGGTCAGCCTTGTGTATGCCAGAGATGGGTGGAGCAGCAGATCGAGAGGGGTGATTCTGCAGCTTTATTCTGCTCTAGTAAGACTTCACCTGCAGTACTGTGTCCAGCTCTAGAGCCCTCCGCACATGAAGGGCATGGACCTGATGGAGCAGATCCATGAAAATGATCAGGGAGTTGGAGCACCTCTCCTGTCAGGACAGGCTGAGGGAGCTGGAGTTGTCCAGCCTGGAGAGGAGAAGGCTCTGGGGAGGCCTAATAGCAGCCTTCCAGTACCTGAAGTGGGCCTACAAGAAGGCTGGAGAGGGACTGTTTGCAGAGGCCTGTAGTGTGAGGGGCGGTGGTTTGAAACTAGCAAACAGCAGATTTAGACTGGATGTTAGGAGCAAAGACTTTACCATGAGCATGATGGAACACTGGAACAGATTGCTCAGGGAGGTGGTTGAGGCCTCATCCCTGGAGATGTTCAGGGTCAGGCTTGACAAGGCTCTGAGCAACCTGATCTAGTGGAGGATGTCCCTGCTGACTGCGGGGGCATTGGACCTTTGGAGGTCCCTTCCAACTCAAACCATTCAGTGGTTCTATGGCTGTGGTAGAAGGCCACAGGGAAGGTGTGGGTATGCTGCCACTTTGTGCCTTGTGCCATGTCTTGTTTTTGGGAAGGGTTTTTCCTGACGACTTGGACTTTGCCAGCACAAATCCCATGCGAGGAGCGTTTGGTGACACAGAGCCAATTAGATCCCGTGGCACTCCTAATCTAGACTCTTCCATCTCAGTGTAAGTACTGAAGGTGTAAGTCACTAGGAAGAAAGAGTAATAACAATGAAAACCTGTAACAAGCCCATCATGGCCCAGCTTTCCAGTGCTGGTAGCACTTGTCTCCACCATGCTGTCTGACTGGCATGTAAATCATAGAATCGTAGAATCAAACAGGTTGGAGGAGACCTCCAAGATCATCCAGTCCAACCTAGCACCCAGCCCTAGCCAGTCAACTACACCATGGCACTAAGTGCCTTAGCCAGGCTTTTCTTCAACACCTCCAGGGACGGTGCCTCCACCACCTCCCTGGGCAGCCCATTCCAATGCCAATCACTCTCTCTGGCAACAACTTCCTCCTAACATCCAGCCTAGACCTCCCCCAGCACAACTTGAGACTGTGTCCCCTTGTTCTATTGCTGCTTGCCTGGCAGAAGACAGAAGAGGCCACCCCCCACCTGGCTACAACCTCCCTTCAGGTAGTTGTAGACAGCAGTGAGGTCCCCCCAAGCCTCCTCTTCTCCAGCCTGTAAGAATCAGTACATTTACGTTTTCATTATTATGACTCTTTACCACTGCAGGGAGGAGAAGTCTGCAAGGTTTGTGGTTTGGAATGGAAAAGAGAAAGGTATTTTCTAAGCCCACTAGATAATCACAAAAATCTTTTTTAATTGTTCCAGCCCTAGAGCTAGTTTTGGGCAACATGAGACCAATTAGATTATTAAACCCACAGTTTCTGATCTCTATCAATTATTCTTACACCTTGAACAGCCCAAGCCTTTAGGAAGGTGATTTCAATTAGGTATCTGTGGCTCCATCACCTCCCTCAGTTACAACATTAAGGGGATGCTTCAGTAGTACCACATTTAAATAATGCACAACTTCTGTTTAAAGTGGATTTTAAGTCTTTAATTAGGAATGGAAAAAGTGTTGTCTGGTCCCTTTTCTGCTTTTTTTTTTCTCTCTCTCTTGTTTTTTTCCTTTTCCTTCCTAAATAGAAGGCAGTAGGTCTGGAAGGCATATTGAATTTGTCTCCATGTATGACAGAGAAGACTAGCCTAAACCCAACTTACACTCACTGTATTTATGGCACAAGGATTTGGGATTCTTGGTCATTATGTGCTACAGAAAGAGAGCAGGAGTTTCAGAACACCAGCAATGTTAGGAGATTCTTTTTTTCCCTCCATGTGGGAGCTGTAGAACAGCAGCCGTTGCCGTTCCAAGCAAGAGTCACACAGTGTCCTTATTTCCACTGCCCATTCACTCTTGCTGCTGGTACCCTGCTTGATGAGCGTCTGGGACCCCACTGAGACTCCTCAGGTTTGGTGCTGCTTGCTGTGCTTCATATTAACATCTGAGACACCTGCTGTGTGTGAAAAGATATGGTGGTCCTATTAAGCTGTTACTACATTTCTAGGTCCCTCCCCCCACCCTCCCTGCCCAGAAAGTTGGAGTGAAGTGTCTGCAGTTAAAAGTGGCTATATGCAAGTGTCTGAGAATTTAGACTATTAGAAGAGGTGTGTCCTGTGAATTGAAACTTCCACAGAGATCTCTTAACTCCTGAAAGTAGGCTTATTCTAGTTCTGGGCTCCTCACTTCAAGAGAGATGTTGAGACACTAGAGCATGTCCAGAGAAGGGCCACGAAGCTGGTGAGGGGCCTGGAACACAGCCCTTTGAGGAGAGGCTGAGGGAGCTGGGGGTGTTCAGCCTGGAGAAGAGGAGGCTCAGGGGTGACCTCATTGCTGTCTGCAACTACCTGAAGGGAGGTTGTAGCCAGGTGGGGGTCGGTGTCTTCTGCAAGGCAACCAGCAACAAATCAAGGGGACTCAGTCTCAAGCTGTGCGAGGGAAGGTCTAGGCTGGATGTTAGGAGGAAGTTGTCAGAGAGAGTGATTGGCATTGGAATGGGCTGCCCAGGGAGGTGGTGGAGGCACCGTCCCTGGAGGTGTTGAAGAAAAGCCTGGATGAGGCACTTAGTCTAGTTGATTGTCTAGGGCTGGGTGCTAGGTTGGATTGGACAATCTTGGAGGTCTCTTCCAACCTGGCTGATTCTATGATTATTTGTAGAACTGTGCTATTTGATCAGCGGACGTGGTTGGAGGAAAACAGGATAGATGATCTGAAAAGTCTGCATGTCTGAAAGCTTGTTTGCTTTTTTAAATTGTGCAAGTTGGCCTAATAAAAGATACTGTGTCCCTCTACAAACCTACTATTTTCTCCTTAGACTGTCATAGTTATGACTCCACTATTTACTGATGACTCTTACAGGTTAGCATGGTAATTGTATTGGTAGGAAGTGTAGTTCAACACATTTTTCATGGGGAGAATTTCTGTGTTTTTTTTTTTTTTTCTTGATGATTACTTCTCTGAGACGTTTAAACAACAGGCACTGCAAAAAGTCTGGGTAAGTCAAGACATCTCATTTAGCCAAGAAGCTACGGGACTCACTGAAGCATCTCCAGTAAGCACCACAAACCCAGTTTATTTGTGGATTGATTTATTTCTTTTCATGTGAAGTATTTAATTGTGACTGCACATAGTGGTGAGGAAATCACTGTCTTAGTTGCACTTTAAAATCACAGCATTATTAGGATTGGAAGAGGCCTCACAGATCATCAAGTCCAACCCTTTACCACAGAGCTCAAGGCCAGACCATGGCACCAAGTGCCACGTCCAATCCTGCCTTGAACAGCTCCAGGGACGGTGACTCCACCTCCCCGAGCAGCCCATTCCAGTGTCCAATGACTCTCTCAGTGAAGAACTTTCTCCTCACCTCCAGCCTAAATCTCCCCTGGCGCAGCCTGAGGCTGTGTCCTCTTGTTCTGGTGCTGGCCACCTGAGAGAAGAGAGCAACCTCCTCCTGGCCACAACCACCCCTCAGGTAGTTGTAGACAGCAATAAGGTCACCCCTGAGCCTCCTCTTCTCCAGGCTAACCAATCCCAGCTCCCTCAGCCTCTCCTCATAGGGCTGTGTTCAAGGCCTCTCCCCAGCCTCATTGTCCTTCTCTGGACACACTCAAGCATCTCAGTGTCCCTCCTAAACTGGGGGGCCCAGAACTGAACACAGTACTCAAGGTGTGGTCTAACCAGTGCAGAGTACAGGGGCAGAATGACCTCCCTGCTCCTGCTGACCACACCATTGCTGATGCAGGCCAGGATGCCACTGGCTCTCTTGGCCACCTGGGCACACTGCTGGCTCATGTTCAGGTGGGTATCAATCAGCACCCCCAGATCCCTCTCCGTCTGGCTGCTTTCCAGCCACTCCGACCCCAGCTTTTATCTCTGCATGGGGTTGTTGTGGCCAAAGTGCAGCACCCTGCACTTGGAGCTATTGAACGCCTAACAGATACTTCTTTCTTTTTAGTTTGCAGTCAAAACACAGTTTCAAAATGTTTCTATATTCAACAGGAATATTACTAACTAAAAGATTATTGCTTGAAAGTTGTATACCTATATATAAGTAAATGATATACATGTGTAGAAAGATGATATAAATGTAGTTAGTATTGATATTCCAAGTGGTAGGAATTGGACAAGTTCATTGTGTATGTTTACAAATGTATAGTTCCATATTTTCCAAGCATAGGAAAATCTACTTAGAAATTGTTTAGCCAGTTTGTGCTTTGTCCTGCACCAGGTGTGTGGCTGGTGGGGAAGAGGGATTAGGCAGCTATTTGCTTTCCTGTCCAAGAGCTCCATTTCTTTTGAAGGTGCTACTTTTCCTTTGGTAAAAGGGGAATGGATCAGCGCTTCCACTTTTTTGCTGCCAACGTACAGAGCTTGGGAACAAATTAGGGCCCCCAGGGAAGCAACCTCTTACCATTCTAGGTTAGGGACGGATTACTTCCCTTTGAAACAATAGAAGAAGCAAGGCATAAATCCTCTCTCATTTGTTTGCTTCACTCAGCCCACTCACACAGCCACTTAGAGTCAGAGTACCTCCTCACCCAGAGATAATTGTAGTATTTTAATCTTTTCCATAAAACTAGTAACTACTGCAGTGTTTCAGCTTTTATCTTTTGAATGCTCTTGCTCTGTAACAAATGACTGTAATGCTCAACAGCCATCTGTGGAGAGTGGCTCCACTTCACTGCCCTGTTTTCCAGATAGCCAGATGACGGAGAGAAAAGAAGAGATGATGGGAACAGAAAAGCGCTGTGAGCAACTTCCTAAACAGGAAAGATCAGATGTACAAAGCCAAGATCGTGCTAGCACTAGTCCAGTGCTACCAGAGCCTGCCAAATTTGCAGCACTGTAAGGCCAGTTTACTTTGCAATTTTGTACTTCAAAGATATGATGTAAGCTGTTTTGTTTCACTGAGTAGAAATGACATAAACTTTTAATTAACCTCTCCTTCCTTTTTTTTTTTTTCTTTTTGTTTTACTGAGAACAAGAAAAAAGTTCCTTATAGTAGTTTTGAAACATTTTTGTGTCAAGTTACCAGGGCAACAGGCAAAGGCAGATAATCTACCGGGTAACTTCTCAGCAAGACAGTTCTGTCTTGCAAGTAATAAGTGGACCTGAAGCGTCTGTGCAAGATGAGCTGTCCGTGGATGCGATGCATGTATTCATAGATGAAAATGGTGAGTTTCTGTAGCTGGAATAATTGCTGTGTGTGACAGAATTTCTGAAGAAACTTTAGATTGCCTAGAAGGATATTTCTCTGGTCTGTTACCAGCTTTGGTACGTGGGTTTGTGCACATGAAAGAAAAGGGCTTAGTAACTTAAAGGCAGATAAGCAATAACCTCAGTTTTCAAAACTTGCCAGTGACATTCACACTGCAGGAAGTTAATTTCCCAAACATCACCCTCTAACAGTGATGCCTAAGCTAGAAGAAAACCCCTGTCTTTGCTGAATGAACCAGGCCCTGGCACTTTCTCCCTGGGAGGAACTTTGCACTGGCCTGACCAGGCAAAACATTCCTCATTTTTATTGTTTTGTTCTTCAGTTGGTTCGGACTGAACTCTCTTGATAATGTGACGGTTGCTGTCTTTTGGACTTGTGTTCTGTTACCCTTTTTGAGAGAATTAATGAGTACCCTGTTCTTGCCCCATGCCTGTGTTTGGTATGCTGCTGCTCTGCAGATATTCCTAGAGGTTAAAGCTATAATATATTTCATGGTGGTTTGCTTGAACTCCATGTAGTGCCCTGTGAGGTATTTGCCCTGAAAGGCTGATGCCTCAAAAGCTGTGCTTCTCTTAAAGCTGCCTTTGAACTTTGTGTGGAATCCCAGAGATACTTTGATTTTCTGCCTTTTACATTTTCAGTAGCTTCTGTGTTTTTCTTGGTCTCAAGTTATCAGTTGTTGAAATATTAATTTGCTTTCTGAAATGTAATATAAGCCTAGTGCACAGACTGAAAACTATGTTTGTAGACGTGGAAACCTGAAATGTATGTTTGATTTTGTTTTTAAAACTTTGTGTGTAAAACAAATCATTTATAACTGAACTGATTTTTTTTTCCTGTGTATTCTGAAGGGGAAATTAGATCCTGTTATTTAAAGGCTGGCTGTCAGAAGGAAGGAAATTTTCGACATCAGTTATCAAACTGTGATTGTGTTTCAAATGCTCAGTAAGTAAACCTTTATTTTTAGAAATGTTAAACGTTTTCATTGCTAGAAGCTGTGACTATAATTGCACCTGTGAAAGATGCATGTGAAGAGGAGTAGGGGAGACTAAATGTGCTAACCTCACATAGAAATGTCAGAGTGTACACTTTGTGCTAAGACAGTGACTGCTTTATAACAATATTGATAGAAGTAAAAAAGAGAACTATCCAATGTTCTTTCATTACTTTCTGGGAATAGCCAAGGTCAAGTGTGATGGTTACAAATCAGACTGTAAATAAAATAGTAAGTGGGACTGTTACCAGCTATTCTCCTAACCTTGTCTTGCTTGCTTCCCGTGCCTGTCCTTCATAGATTTTTAGTGCTGTATCGGTATCAACCAGTAGCACTGCTTCCTGTGGGATTCTAGCAGCAGCATCTTTCACCTTGCATGAAGTTTCTAATGATAGTTTGCCACTCTGAAAAGCCACCTGAACAATTTTCTTTTTTTAAGGCTTTTTTTTGGGGTGATCCACATAAATCCCATGCTCTTTACTGTGATCTAAAATCGAACATTTGACTTTGAGGCTGTTTCTCTCTTGCAGCTGTCTTTGCTTTACCTTGTGCAGAATACTCCCTTCCTCCCTCATCATGTAACTATGAACTTGTCCTAAATTCAGGAATAGCTTACAGTCCCCTGACATTTATCAGTTAATCTGGTTTTATCAAAAGAAGAACAATCTTCCTTCTCATATAAAATGCCCTTCTGAGTCTGCCTTTGCTTGATGTTTATGTGACATCTCTATTCTTCCTCTACTGTGTTTAGTTCTGTTTGTAGTATATAGACCTCTAGGGATACGAGTTTTTCTTTAAGTGTTCTGCTAAATGTTAACAGAAGCAAGTTCAGATATTTTTTGCAGCCATTTATATGTATTTAACTTCTAAGTATGAGCACCTTTGCTGGAAATATGAAAGTACAGCAGCGGTTCTGGCTGGGCAACAGAACAAATCATCAAAGAGGAGTGGGTTCTCAGGAGTATTTCTGTACTGGAGTCAGTGCAAGGATAGACCATGAGAGCTTTTCCAAGAACACCAGCATGAAGGAAAGTACAAAACACAAGTTCACATGAAAAACAAGGGAAGAGAACAAGGAGCATGAAGCATGTCAAGTTGTCTTTTGCAAGAACAGTTTATAACATGTTTAGGCTGGAGAGATTAGTGAAAGCTGTTTGTTCAGTGGGCAGTTGCCAGCATCTGTGTGTAGCTTGAAGGGTAGCATAGGATGTAAAGGGTTTTTGTTTGTCCTTTATATGTTCACCATCAAATAATTTTGTATTTAGACAACATGGAATGCTTGTAGCATATATAAAACAGAGGGAAATCTGCTTTAAAGACAGCTCAGAAATGGAGCATCTTTCCCCTACCCTGACCTGCAGCTATACACATCACTTATGTCAGGTTAGTTTCTTATACATGGTTGAAGACAGATCAAATGATGACTGTTATTAATTAGTGATCTTTCTATTACCAAACAGAAAGGCAAATAGAATAAAATAAATGACAAGGCATATTCACTGATTGCTGCAGTGAAAGATTTTCTTGTATGTCTGTCTGTGGAGAACTCTTGACAGAGAGGATGTGCTCTCCTCTGGTGGAGATGTTCCTTGTGTGAGTAGTCTGTACCAGCAGGAATGCTGCTATTGTGGAAGAACGTTAGAAAAGGGACATAGAAAGCACTTTTGAGTCGTCCTTAACTTATCTCCCAGCATATCAGAAAGTTAACTAAGGAGAAGGCAGTGACTGACAGAACTTCTTTGTGAGTACTTGAAGTGGTTTAGAAACAATAGCTTTAGGCTTGGTGCCTGAAAGCATTACTGAGACATGCAAAGTGCATTTTATGAGGTGAAGGAGAAATTAATGCTCAGAGATTAGAGGTGACATTCTTCTTGAACAAGAGGAATAGGGTTTTGATCTTAGGGAGTCCAGACTTCAGAATCTAGACGAAGCTTATGGATAACAGCAGTAAATCTGTGTAGTCTTACTATGATTGCTTTATACTGTTAAAATTAAGGTACTTGTAATGGGAAAATGTTAATTCGATGTGAGACAGAGGAGTAACTATGTGGATGTACATGTACCATGCCCTTATGTGCTCCTCTCTGAGGAGAACTGGCCCAGAGGCCTCTTGCTTTGGGGATGTTGTTGGAAGAAGGAGCAGATCAGGGGCAGTGGCATGCTAGAATTATAGAATCGTAGAATGTCAGGGGCTGGAAAGGACCTTGAAAGCTCATCTGGTCCAAATGAGCTCATCCTGCCAGAGCAGGATCACCTAGAGCAGATCACACTGGAACACAGCCAGATGGTTCTTGAATATCTTCAGAGAGGGAGACTCCACAAGCTTCCTGGGCAGCCTGTTCCAGTGCTCTGTCACACAGTCAAAAAAATCTTCCTCGGGTTTACATGGAACCTCCTATGCCTCAATTTTCACCCATTGCCCCTTGTCCTGTTGCTGGACATCACAGAGAAGAGTCTATCTCCATTCTCCTGGCACTCACCCCTTACGTATTCATAAATATCACTCAGGTCACCCCTTAGTCTCCTCTCCAAGCTAAAAAGCCTCAGCTCCCTCAGTCTCTCCTCATAAGGAAGATCATCAACTTCCTTAATCATTTTTGTGGCTCTGCACTGAACTCTCTCAAGCAGCTCCCCATCCTTCTTGAGCTAAGGGGCCCAGAACTGGACATAATAGTCCAGATGAGGCCTCACTAGGGCAGAGTAGAGGGGAAGGAGAACCTCCCTCGACCTACTAACCACAGCCCTTCTGATACACCCCAGAATGGCATTGGCCCTCCTGGCCACAAGAGCACACTGCTGGCTCATGGCCATCCTTCCATCCACCAGGACTCCCAAGTCCTTTTCCTCTTCACTGCTCTCCCACAGGTCAGTCCCCAACCTATACTGATACATGGGATTGTTCTTTCCCAGGTGCACGACTCTACACTTGCCCCTGTTGAACTTCACTGGATTTCTCCCTGCCCAACTCTGCAGCCTGCCCAAGTCTCTCTGCATGGCAGCACAACTCTCTGGTGTGGCAGCCACTCCACCCAGCTTGGTGTCATCAGCAAACTTGCTGACAGTGCACTCCCTGCCCTCATCCAGGTCATTAATGAATACACTGAATCATACTGGTCCCAGTACTGACCCCTGAGGGACTCCACTAGTTACAGGCTTCCAGCTAGACGCTGTCCCATTGACCACAACTCTCTGACTTGTTTCCTTTAACCAGTTCCCAATCCACCTCACTACACCATCATCCAGACCCACAACTCCTCAGTTTACCTAAGAGGATGCTGTGGGAGACAGTGTCAGAAGCTTTACTAAGGTAAAGTACATCCACTGCTCTACCATCATCTCTCCACCTGGTTACATCCTCATAGAAGGTTATCAGATTGGTCAAACATGACTTCCCCTTTGTAAAACCATGCTGACTGCTCCCAGTGACCTTCCTGACCTCAGCCAACCACAGCGCTGAGGATAAGCCGCTCCGTTATCTTTCTGGGGATAGAGATGAGGCTGGCCAGTCTATAGTTACTTGAGTTCTCCTTCTTACCCTTTTTGAAGTTTGGAAGACTAGAAGCTGTGGCACTTCTGGGTAATGCTGCAGCTGATGAATAGGGAAAGAATTTTGACTGGGGAGGGTATGAACTCTGGCTGTTTTGTCAAGAATAATGTAATTGTCATAGGAATTTGCCATAGGTAAATGCCCTTTAAGTACATTATGCAAAACTGGGTAAGATATTTAAATACTACTCAAAAGAAGCCATTAAAGAAAGCCTCGAGGCAGACTAACTAGTGTTTAATGTTCTTAAATTCAAATTACAACTTGCTATTTCTGTCTATGGAGTCCTACTTATTGTTTGCTCCAGTAGTAAGTCTTAAGTGGTTTGCTATTTCGCAACAGATTGTTAGGAGAAGAGGAGGCTCGGGGTGACCTCATTGCTGTCTACAACTACCTGAAGGGAGACTGTAGCCAGGTGGGGGTTGGTCTCTTCTGCCAGGCAAGCAGCAACAGAACAAGGGGACACAGTCTCAAGTTGTGCCGGGGGAAATATAGACTGGACGTTAGGAGGAAGTTCTTCACTGAGAGAGTGATGGTGGTGGAGTCACCGTCCCTGGAGGTGTTCAAGAAAAGCCTGGCTGAGGCACTTAGTGCCATGGTCTAGTGGATTGAACAGGGCTGGGTGCTAGGTTGGACTGGCCGATCTTGGAGGTCTCTTCTAATCTGGTTGATTCTCTGATTCTATACTGTGTCTCCAGTATAAATCCCAATTGATACTTTAGTATGCTCACTGTTGAAAAGTTCCCTGAACCTTTGAGGTTTATTTCTCATAGAGAAAGCAAACTTAAGTAGATTATTTTTAGTGTTTCACAAAGCCATTTCAGGATAATAAAATACAGAAACATCTTTATATTTCTCACCAAGGTGGCCCAAATAACTAAGATCATCAACCGATCTACTGTTAAGCTGCTGACTTTTAAAGGTTCTGTAAAGCTGCTTGACAGGTTGTGCATCCCTGTAAAAGAGCACATTTTGAAGTGGATGTGTGGTTCTTTTTTAAGCACAGTGATTTCTGATGAGCAAGAGGAAATCCTTGTTACCGCGGCCAGTTAAAATCCTTTCCTGTATTTCTAGGTTTCGTTGCCTCCTCTTTTACTCTTGAGAATGCAGAAAGTTTTCAAGTGTGACTTGCGCTTGCAGTTCGCCATCGTGCCACATGATGGCAGCAGAATCCTGCTGGAGGCTAAGCTTCAGCCGTCCTTCAGCTCCTGGGGCTGGTTTCTCTCCCCCACCCTTTCATAAGGATTGCTGTATCTTCTCAGATCGTCTGCTGTAGTTTCGTAGAATCAGAGAATCACAGAATCAACCAGGTTGGAAGAGACCTCCAAGATCATCCAGTCCAACGTAGCACCCAGCCCTAGCCAGTCAACCAGACCATGGCACTAAGTGCCTCATCCAGGCTTTGCTTCAACACCTGCAGGGACAGCGACTCCACCACCTCCCTGGGCAGCCCATTCCAATGCCAATCACTCTTCTGTCTATTTTGTCAGTAAATCAGTGCATTTGGCTTTGATATTCTGTGAACTATGCTTTTCTGTCTCATTGTTGTTGAAGGTGTTGTTTTTACTAGTTAAAATATGCCTGAAATCATCCCCAAATCCTGTTGCTCGAGTAGCAAAACGTCAGCCAGATTTAAGAGACCTGTCAAGTTAGCTTGAGCTTACTACAGCAGTAATCACTGAGGAAAGTTAAAATACGTGTTCTGAATCAGTAGTACTGGTTTTGAAACTATTCATTTCTTGCCAAAAAAGTGAAGATTTTTTTCTCTTCATGTTTTTAAGAGGTTTGCTGTGATCAAGTTTGTCACCTCATTATGCAGTCTTAATGCTGCTCTCCCTTTGGTTTTTTTCATACTTCATAGACTCATAGAATCAGTCAGGGTTGGAAGGGACCACAAGAATCACCTACTTCCTACCCTGGGCAGGGAGAGCCTACCCTAGATCAGCCTGGCCACAGCCTCATTCAGCCTGGCCCTTAAACACTGCCAGCAGTGGGGCATCAACCACCTCCCTGGGCAACCCCTTCCAGACTCTCACCACTCTCGTGCTGAACAACTTCCTTCTCATGTCCTGCCTGAACCTACCCATCTGCAGCTTCACTCCATTCCCCCTAGCCCTGTCAACTCTCTGAGAGCCTAAAAAGTCCTTCCCCAGCTGTTTTGTGGGACCCCTTCAGATACTGGAAGGCCACAATAAGCTCACCTGGGAGCCTTCTCTTCTCCAGCCTGAACAGCCCCAACTCTTTCAGTCTGTCCGCATAGTTGAGGTGCTCCAGCCCTCTGAGCATCCTCCTGGCCCTTCTCTGGACATGCTCCTCTATGTCCACATTCCTCTTGCAATAGGGGCTCCAGAACTACTAACTAACTACTTTTTAGTTTAAGACTTGTTATATTGTAGTACAATGTGGAACTGTAAATTATGTGCTGCTTAAAAAGGCAGTATCTATAACTAGTGGATTAAATCTCATTCCTGAATTGTGCAGTTTCTCTTGCCAGGTAAATGCTGGCAGCTTCACAGTGAAGACTTGATTAACAATGAGTAGAAATAGATGGTATTTTAGTGAGTATTACAAATTACTTTCAGCTATATTCTTTATTATTGTTGAGGTTATTTGTTCCATACTAGGAAACTTTGTAGTGACCCAGGCAGTTTTATGTAGCAGTCTAGTCTGATCTTTTGGGCTTTAAGCACATGAAGGCCACTAAGAGGAAGGCTACTTTTAACTGTGACTGTTGTGACAGTGGTTACAAGGTCCTTTGTCCTTTCTTCTATATGAAGGTTAAAATGAAATTTAGCTAGGACCTACAAAAAAACTTTACTAATGGAGAATTCTTTGTGGTGTGCCTGTATAATGAGCTTACCTTGAGATGTGTTCAAGCTCAAGTTTAGCTAATCCTTAATGAAGAGTATGATTCAGACTGCATTATAGTTGAATGGCTTGGGCCAAATTGTCACAGGATCACAGGATGTTAGGGGTTGGAAGGAACCCATGGAGATCATCGAGTCCAACCCCCCTGCCAGAGCAGGACAACACAGATCACAGAGGGACACATCCAGACAGGCCTTGAAAGTCTCCATAGAAGGAGACCCCACAGACTCTCTGGGGAGCCTGTTCCAGTGCTCTGTGACCCTTACAGTAAAGAAGTTCCCTTGTCGTTGGTGTAAGGCAATTATCACAGACTGTTCAGAGGGAAAAGGAAGATTTTCCTAGTGCTCTGTGGTTATACTAAAGCATTCTTGCTGTTGTATGATTGCTCAACTAGTTTATGTTGACTCACTGTTCTTACAAAACTGAATTATGAGCCAGAAAATAAAAGCCAACTTAATAACCAGTTATCAGCAGAGGGTGCTATGTATCCTCTGCATTTCACCTGCAGAGGTTGTATGTTTGTCAAAGATATTTTTAGTTCATCATTTATTATTCAAAATTTAGTTCAATTATACCTTTGCTTACATGAACAGTGCAGTTTACTGTAGTAGATCTTGATAACATTAATTTGATTCTGCAAATGAACAGATTTTCTATTTAGCAAGCTTCCCTGCTATACTGCAAACAGCTCCGTTATAATGGTTTTGTGATTAGAGAGTGTTTGCTCCTATTTATATATGGTAATATATTTATGGAACCTGGTTTATAGGCTTACAAAAACACAAACACTGCCATTGCATTTCTTACTGATATTTGCAGTCAGTGTGATAACAATGTCATCAGATGAGACGTACAGCTTCCTGTAGCTGTGCAAGCAATTCAGCAGCTGGCAGCTAACAAGTGAATGTCAGACAGAGGTTGTGTGGAAAATAGGGATAAGGAAGAAAAAACAACAGCAAACAGGAGCTGAGGGAGACTAAAGAGTAAGAAGATGCAGAGAGATGAAGCTGAAGAATAAAAGGCATAGGAGGCAAATGAAGGCTTCTGATTTTGGAGTTGTAGCTTTGCCAGCTCTGCCTTTTCCAGTGCCTCTGCCCTTTGCAGGCCTATGAATTTTTCAGCCTTCCCCCCTAGTCGCAGTCCTAGCTGCTTGCAGACTGTTCTGCTGTTGCTGATAGATGGAGCTGTGACTTTTTTTCTGTAAAGATAAAACAGACTGTTGGCTTTCCAAGTTATTTTCAAGTCTGGTGAGAGATGATTTGATCTATTAAATTTATTCTTGGAAGAACTCTTCTGAGAAGAGAGTATTGGGGGAATCTCTTGGCCCATGTGTCTGTCCTTCCATTGTTGGCAAACATAAGATAAAAGACATCATCCAAACTACAAAGGCTCTTGCCTCCACTTGGCCTTTGCAAAAAGCTGAAAGTGTGGAAAGTTATTGGAGATTAACTCTTCCTTTAGGAAGACATGAGCAGCCACTGTTTATGCCTCTGCTGTTTTGTTGGATTGCTTTTCAGGATAGAATTCCCAGAGTAGTGTTCCTGCTTACTCTTGGCAGTGCTTGTCTTTTTCCTGCTGCAAACAGGGAGTCCCAGGGTTACACCCACAATGACAAAGAACAGGGTAATTCATCCTGACAGGAAGGAGGGGGAAGGGAGTGAAAAATCTATTGCCATCCTTCAAGCTGAAGAAGGTCACCCTTGAGTAGGGCACTTTACAATATGCAGAAGGCATAGCTGACCTCTGTAGTTCTTATCTGTGGCAGTATCCTTCCTGGGAGGCATTCCTCTAGACTTCGTAGTATCATCGCATTCTTTCACCTGGAAAGGAGCTTCAAGATCGTTGAGTTCAACCAGTACCTAACTACCAGTCTGGTGCTAAACCATGTCCCCTGGCACCACATCTCAGTGTCTTTAACCAACTTCAGAGGCTGTGATTCAACTACCTCCCTGGGGTGGGAGGGGGAAACCCTTCCAGCATTTGAGAACCCTTTCAGTGAAGATCTTTATTCTAATCTAAACCTCTCCTGTGTTTTAGGGGAGGTGCAACTTGAAGCTATCTCCTCTTGTCCTATCATTTGACACTAGGGAGAAGAGACCAACACCCACTCCACTGCAACCTCCTTTCAGGAACTTGTAAAGAGGGATAAGGTCTCCCTTCAGGCTCCTTTTCTCCAGACTAAGTAGCCCCAGTTCTCTCTGCCACTCCTCATCAGACTTATTCTCCAGACCTTTCATCAGCTTTTGTGCTGTTTGCCTTCTTGGCTACCTGGGTATGGTGATGGTTCCTGTTCATCTGTTGATCAACACCCCCAGGTCTTTTTCTGCTGGGCAGCTTTCCAGCCACTCTGTCCTGAGTCTGCAACATTGCATGGAATTGCTGTGATCCAAGTGCAGGACCTGGCACTTAGACTTGCTAAAATTCATATCATTGACCTCAGCTTTGATCCAGCCTGTCCAGGCCCCTTTCTAGAGCCTTCCTACACTCAAGCAGATAAACACTCCCTCTCAGCTTAGTGTCATATGCAAACTTACTCAGTTCCCTCATCCAGATCATCCATAAAGATCTTAAAGAGAACTGTCCTCAAAACTGAGCCGTGGGAACACCACTAGTGACTGGCTGCCAACTGGATTTAGCTCTGTTCATCACCACTCTTTGGGCCAGACCATGCAGACAGTTTTTTACTCAGTGAAGCTGCCACTCATCCAAGCCATGGGCAGCCACTTTCTCCAGGAGGATGTTGTGGGAGACAATGTCAGTTGCTTTATTTAACTTCAGGTAAAAACACCTAGAGCCTTTCCTTTATCCACTAAGTGGGTTACCTTGGCATAGAGAGAGATTAGGTTCATCAAGTGGGACCTGCCCTTCATGAACTCATGTTGACTGGGTCTAATCACCTGGTTGCCCTCCACATTCTGTGTAATGGCACTTAAGATGCCTTCCTGCCCTTCTCCCTTGCCTGCCTACATCTTTTGATTGATATTCATGTTCTTGGATCTTTTCCCATCTCGTGATCACTCTTTTGTGATTGACTGATGACAAGGTGCTAAACAAGGCACAAAGGAGAGGCATTCTTACGGAGTGTTGCCTTGTGACTGGAACATCAAGTAGGTTCTGTTGAACAAGTCCTCGTTTCCTTGTACTGTTCAAGGGTGAACATGATAAGCACCTTGACTAGAGCAGATCACCCTTCTGCCTGTAGCAGAAGGCTTTGGGAGCACAAGAGAAGTCATTAGGTCAGGAACCTGGGGTGCTCTCATTTCTACTCAAGCAGATAGCTCTGCTGGAGGACCAGGTGGTGAATATCAGGTCTGGGATCCAAGCCTGATAGCAATCAAGGCTTTGAAAAAGCTAAACTACCTGGCTGAGAGGCCAGAGGCAGGATGATTCCTCTGGAGACATCCCAAGGCTGCTGATGTTCCTGTTGGTTCTGGTGAGTCCTGAAAGGGAGGAGAGGGTGTGCACGTTTGAAGCTGTTAATGTGACTTCAGCCCTGCTTTTAAATAACCCAGGCTTTGACTTATCCCAGCACAGAGCTAGCCACTACAGCTGAAGTTAACAGGTAGAGGTAGCGATTGCAGGACAGCCACAATTGTAAAGCCTCTTTTGTTCAGCTTAACGAGGGTTACATGACAGGATTTGGGAATTGGCACCAAAATGCAAGGAGAATTGAGTGAACTAAAACGAATGAGTTTTATTCCTTGCCTCGCCGCAGGCTTCTTGGCTGACTGTAGGAAGACTGCTCTAGTTTCTTCCTGGTTGTCTTTCATTTGTGGAAAATAGAAACAATAGCTATTGACTGCCTCACATGAGAGCTGAGGTGCTTTCACCTCACACAGATAGGAAAGTAGTAAGAACCCAGGGCAGGCATCAGGGTAGTGAGCAGAGCAGGGCACCTAATGTATAAACCCTCTTTGGTAGAGAATAAGTAAGAAGTGTCCCAAGTAGTTGTTTTCCCCAAGTAACAATTATTTTGGTGTAGCTCTTTGTACAAGGTTAACTCTCCAGGAGGAGTAACCTTGAGCCTGACCCCCGGTGGTCTTGACCCCTCCCCAGGAGTGAGTCTGAACACCACCAGGTGACTCATGGTTAGCCCACTCCCTCTTCCTGTCTAAAGGTCTATGAAAGCAAGGGGACTTCCTCTTTCTCTCTCTCTTTGTGCTCCCTGCTTACCAGCATCACCATCCTGTTCCTCTTTGTTTTACCATGTGGCCATCACCCATGTGGTGGACAAAGCCATCACCATCAAAATCTGGTTGTAGTTACACATTTTGTATTTGTTCTCCCTTCCCTATACCTTTGTAACTTCCCTACCTCAGATACCTTTTTAATTTATTGTTAAACTACTTTTCTTTTTAACTTCCAAATCAGAGAGGGATTTATTTGTTTGGGTGTGCTTACCTTTCCTCTCTCTACACCTAATTCCTTTCTTTTGGGAAAGAAGGGGGAAGAGGGAAGGGCACTCTATAAAACTGTTATTGGTTCTATCAAATATATTTGAGTCTCTGGGAATTTAAATTAGAACTGAGACACTCTTGCAGGGACCCAGTTGGCTGTGTCTTGTTAGCACACTTTTTCTGCAACCCCCAACAGGTATTTCTGCAATAAGTGGAGATTTCCTCAAGTGAACTGTTCAAGAGCTGTGTCACAGCAGTAGATGAGGGTCAGGGTGGGGAGGAAATAGCATTTTGTCCTCCCAGGGTGAGATTATGCACAGTATAGGAAGTAACTGAGTTAGTATTATGTGAATTAGCTCATGTGTTGTCTCCTTGCTAGGACAGAAGGAAATTCTTGTAGCCTGAAACTCTCAGCTGGGTAAATTAGTATTCACTGAATGCAATGGAGGTGAGACCATACTAGCTTGGTACCTGAGTGAGCTTGCTTGAAAAGTAATCCAGGATCTCTGTGGTAGCTACCCTGTAGCTTTCCTCTGTAGATATGCAGCTCTTGACCTGAATTGTCAGTGGACAGAAGAAGACACTTCTGAAATGTGATTCATTGCAGCTGCTCATCTCGGGATGAGAATTGTGATATGCAAGTACCTGTTTCTCTGAGGTGGATGTGATCTAAATTTTTGCCTGTGGGCCTGGGCTAGATTTGGGATGGTGGAAGGCTCCATGTCTTGTGAGCCAAGCAGTAATGTAATTTCAGGCTTCCTTATATAATGTTTCCAAAATTCTAGGAAAATACTGCTTCTTAAAACAATCTTTTTGCTTTCTTCCCTTTGTACACAGTGAAATACAGTTCAGCTCTTCTAGCACTACCACTTCAGAGAGCCAAGAACCATCTTCTGGGGATCAAGCTGCAAGTGCACTTCAGCAGCAGCTCCTACTGATGGTGGCACGAAGGACCCTTTCAGAAAGCCCACGGGTACATTGCGATATCTCAGTTTCTAGCATTTTGATGAGGTGCTTTGGAAACAAATGCTGCAGGCTTGCTCCTGGCACAGTTTTGTTGATTTTCTGTAATACTTTGCCTGGTATTGCTCATGTGGGAGAAGATTTATTTTCTGTTTATGGTTGCAATTCAGCTGCTTTCTACTGACACTGAGTTGTGTCCTAGGGAAGAGTATGTATACTCCATCACCTAAAAACCTGATCTCCTGTCTTGTTTTATTTGAAAGAAAGCAGATACAGCTGTTAAGCATTTAGACACACCACTAGATTTTAATAGTGTGGAGTTTCTGTTTCACATTTGTTACAATCCTAAAACCTCATGTCTGTTTTCACTTTCCTGAACTGGGCAACCAGACTTCTGGATGTCTGTTGTGAAATGTCAAAGCAACCTCTTCAATGCAGCTGGTGAAAGAAAAAAAGCCCTCAAAGTTCAGTTTGTGTGGATAAGTTAGAACTTCACACTATTTAGGGTCTGTGATCAATGACTTAGGGCTGTCATCTGATTTTACAATTTCTTTTATAGTAGCTTCAACCTTCTTTTTTCTTCTGTGGTAAATTTTAGTTTGATATTTATGAATAACCTGAAAATGCCAGCTAATTATCTCCCAGCTTAGATTTTGCACAGAATCATAGAATCAGTCAGGGTTGGAAGGGACTACAAGGATCATCTAGTTCCAACCCCCCTGCTATGGTCAGGAAAAGGTACAGGAGCATACAACTAGAAGCAACTTGTTCTAAGGAATTATTTTAAGAAAGGAAGGAGAGAAAGAGAGAGAGAGAAAGAAAGAGACAGGGAAAGAGAGAGAGAGAAAGAGAAAGCTGGTAAAAGGCCTGGAACACAAACTCTCTGAGGAGAGGCTGAGGGAGCTGGGGTTGTTTAGCCTGGAGGAGGCTCAGGGGGGGATCTCACTTCTGTCTAACAGCTACCTGAAGGGAGGCTGTAATCAGGTGGGGGTTGGTCTCTTCTCCCGGGCAACCAGCAACAGAACAAGGGGACACAGTCTCAAGTTGTATCACAGTATCACCAAGGTTGGAAGAGACCTCACAGATCATCAAGTCCAACCCTTACCTCCCCTTGTGCCAGGGGAGGTCTGGGCTGGATGTTAGGAGTAAGTTGTTGCCAGAGAGAGTGATTGGCATTGGAATGGGCTGCCCAGGGAGGTGGTGGAATCACCACCCCTAGAGCTGTTCAAAAAAAGCTTGCCTGAGGCATTTAGTGCCATGGTCTAGTTGACTGACTAGGGCTGGGTGCTAGGTTGGACTGGACGATCTTGGAGGTCTCTTCCAGCCTGGTTGATTCTATAATTCTAAGGAGAGTTGATATCATACCTCAAAGCCTTAAAGCCTACTGGATATCTTTTGATTAAAAACAAGAACTTGTCCTCTCATGTGTGGTTTTGTGTTGTGCTGTATTTAGCCTGACACGTGGAAAAATTGTCCCCCAAAAAAATCCAAACACTTCAGCCAAGC
Organism: Pogoniulus pusillus; assembly: GCF_015220805.1. Taxonomy (NCBI): domain Eukaryota; kingdom Metazoa; phylum Chordata; class Aves; order Piciformes; family Lybiidae; genus Pogoniulus; species Pogoniulus pusillus. The sequence goes on along the minus strand of NC_087281.1, from coordinate 16,156,422 downwards.
AGTGGATTTGGACTGAAAAAAATAAATTTAAAACATAATAGCACTGTTGAGTTCCATAATTAAATACAGCTCTGTCCTTCTGTGATAATTAAGCTAGTGTGCTATTTTGTTGTTTCTAATTTAAAATGAAGAGGGGAAAAAAATAAGCGCCCAATGTCCCTTTTAGGAGAATAAAAGTAAAAACTCTGAAGCTTCATGTAAATTTGCCCCTTCAGACACCTGTTTTGCTGGCAACCACATGTCATTGTTAACGTGTTTTGTGTATTTCTGGTCTGTTTTGTTTTTAAAGCAACCCAGCCAGGGTCCTGAGAACTCTTCATGTTCTTCAGCACAACGAAAGCTGAACAGGCAGTTTTACAGATTTATTATATTCCCTGGTAAATGGATTAAAGTCTGGTATGATCGTCTTGCCTTGTTGGCATTGTTGGACAGGTAAGTTCTTTGTAATGCAACAGTATGTGGAGTCATGATGGGTGGGTCCACGTGTCCATAGGGCAGTGCAGACCACCAGATAAGGAAAAAGTGAGCATTATATTAGTGTCTTCTATTCCAGTTGAGTAGATAAATGCTTCTTTACTTCAATTTGAAGAAAATATTTTTCTTCAGAATTGCTTTTGCTGGTTTTGGCTGTTCTTTGTCTGTAAGTAAGACACTCTGAGCACCAGGCCTGTAGGATAATTTGACCCTCAGCTATTGGATCCATTGACCTTGAGCTTTCTGATGAGAAAATCAGGTTTCTCTGCAAAAATATGGAAGTGGAAGGTTCCCAAGGTATTGTAATCCAACTACTCCAATCTTAAATAAAAAGAAGAGTGGTAAGCAGGGATCCTTCAGCTGCTCCCTCAGGTTTACTTGTTTAAAGAAATACTTTGTCTTAGCATCTCTCAGTTTTCAAGTCCCTCCAGAGACCTTTTGCTGTTAGATCTCATGTGGTAATCTGCTGGACTTGTAGTACCTTCAAACATGTTAGCCTACGTACCTAATGCCTGCTGGCTTTCCTACATCTGCTTCTGGGTGGGTGCTCTACCATGTGTGTTAGATTCCACAGCAGAATGTTCAATCAACAGTTTTTCATGTTGTGGAGTCAAACTATATAGCCAGGAACCTTAGGTCCAAAGCAGATACTTGCCTGTTGTGTCCTAATTCTGTATTTTATTTGCATGGAAAGCATCTGCTGATGAAGTCTTTTGTCTTAGCCTGAATATTAATGTTTTTAATCTCAGCGTCCATGTTTTAATAGTATAGATAAAACAAATAAAATAACCAGATGACAAATTTGCTCTCTCATCCAGTTCTTTGTTGTGAGGCACCTTTTTTTCATTAAATGAATGCATTATTTCTTCATTTAAAAGAGCTTGAGTGTTGTTTTCGTGAGGTGTGTTGTTTTTTTTTATGAGGTTTGTTGTTTAAGGGGTTTTGGTTTTGGTTGTTTTTAATAAACATACACATGCCTACACTCAAAGCAGCTCTAATGTGGAACTCTGTTTTGGAAGTGAAATTGGAGGGTGCTGGACTAGAGGGCATATACGTTTTTTTCTGTGCATTTTAGCTATCATAGTGGCTAAAGTCTTCAGTATGGGGTAAAATGTCGTGGAATATGGAAATGTGTTTTTTTGGAGCACACCCTCAGATTCTCTAAATTCTGATAGCTCCCACACCAACAGTTCATACCAGCTGCAAGTGGACCTGCCGTGCTGTACTGAACATATAAATATTTGCACTTCTCTTGAAACTTCTATTCACATAGGACAGAAGATATAAAGGAGAATGTGTTTGCTGTCCTTCTGGTAGTTCTTGTTTCACTTCTTGGATTCCTGACTCTGAATCAAGGCTTCTGTAAAGACATTTGGGTTCTGTTGTTCTGTCTTGTGATGGCTAGTTGCCAGTACTCTCTTCTAAAGGTAGGACACAAGTGCAGAGCCAATTGCTGAATTATCTTCTTACTTCTACAAAAGCAAAATCCTGTAAGCAAACATGGGATTGTTTTCTGTTCTGTTTTTTAGAGTGTTCAGCCTGATCCTGCTTCACCAATACATGTAAGTCTTGGCCCACAGAACAAGTCTTTCTCCTTTATTATCATTTGTGTACTGTGAAACTGGCTGTATTTACACTTATGTTTGTTATAGATCATGTATGGAAATGGACAAGATGACATCTGATTTTGAGACTTTGTACTAGGTTGAATTTTAAACTGTTTGAATTTATCACTGCTATTAGAAAAATGCTTTTTCTTTGAGCAGTAACACACAGTAAAATCAATTGTAGCTGGACTAGTTTGATGAAATTCAACCCTGTGACATCAGACAAGCCCTTTTTTTGCTTTTCTTTAGAAACACTGACTGAAAACAGCAGAAGTTGCAGATTGGCACAACAGCCATTGGTTGGGTCTTTGTGGTTTGTTTACTGTTTTACATTTTTTAACTCTGACAGTGCAGATTTATTTCTTAAAAGCTCCTTCAATGACACAAGTGTTCTCCCTTTGTTATAATATGGTCAACAATTCCTATGCTGTTGTGCTGAAGAAATGGCCAAATCTGTAGGTAAATGCAGGCTGCAAGGATCTTTGCTGTTTTTTTCCATCTGTTGAGTACCTCTGGGACAAGTGATGGTGATGACCACCTTGCAAAGGACCAATTCCTTACCCTACAACTGTAACCTAACCCCTCTATCTGTCACAGCTTTTTTGATTTGCAGATCTTGAACAACGTTTCAATGATTCCAAGCCCCATTACTTGCTTTTATTCTGGCTGCATAGTTGCTATTTTTTCTTATTTAGCTCTTTGAACGTTTTGAAGATCTCATCTCTTCCTTTAGGGTTCAAAAAATGCACACTGAAAGCTACAGATCTGCTGGATCACTTTCCTTTGGCAGGGAACAATTACTTCTGTCAGTTTAGGGGCCAGAAATACAGGCTGCACTTGAGGTTATACACAAGTGTATGCTACACATTTCACTGAGATATCAGAAGACTCTTACTTTCCTTTCCATGGCAGTTATTATGAGACAAACTTACGGTGTTGTTGGTTACAGAGCATTCATAGGAAATACCTGTCTGCATCAAAAGTAGGCAAGGCAAATAAACAGCAACTTGCACACTGTAGGATATTATTTTCAATACATTAAAGAAATATTCCTGCCTTAGTGAAAAGCTGATTATTTTGTGAACTATAATATTATATTTTTGGTTCTACTAGAATGTGTCTAGACATTATAATGTGAACTATAATCAAATAGTTTGCACTTATTTGGACACTAGTAATATATACACTTGTTTAAAGTGGGTGACATGCAGTTTAAGCAAAACTTCATCATAAACCTAGCTAGCCAATACTTTTTTTCCTAGTGTTGAAGTAGTAAATGAAGTTTACACATAACATTTTTTTGTGTTCAGGATCTAGGTTTGCATTTCACACTCTCACAATACTGTTCCATGCATTCACCATATTGCATTCTGTAAGTCGTGCAGCAGTTTAGCAAAGTAACAGTAGGTTTATTCCCATCTTCTCTGTGCTTTCCTAAAACGTTTTCAGGGATGTTTTTTTGGTGCACATTATGGACTCAAATAGAAATAAAACTTAAGAGTTTTCCCACGGATTTTAAAGGTGCTGGCATTGTAGATCAGATTAAAACAGATCACTACTTCTACGTGTTATATTTTTAACACAGTAAGTATTTGTAAAGGCTTACTTGGATAGTAAGCACCACAAAAATAAAACAACAAGAAGGTGAGAAAAGATACTCCAAGTACTGTTTCATAATTCATGTGATAACATTAAAATTAAAGAGAATAACAACTCTTGATGTTAATGTCAGGATGCAGAACAGCAGAGGGATTAAAGAATGATCAGTACCATGCTCATGAATGGTACATGCAGATGTGTGAAACAAGCCATTGTGAAACACAGATTCACACACTGAATTGATTTTTATTCTTGGACCCACGAGTAGCTGCTGGTGCATCTTGCTTGCCAAGAAGGTTTCAAACTTCTTCCTGTCTCACATGCAGGCTTTGTTACTGTTTGATGTGATTTTTTTCATCTCTAATTTATACCATTCTGAAGGATTGTTTTAAAATACTACTCAGTGAATGCAGCAAAGAGTGCATAAGCTTTTGTTCTGAACGGTTTCTGAGTGCCAGTGTGTTAAATTCCTGGTCTTGAAGAAGAGCTGCCTGACTAAACCCTAAAACATGTGGTAGTCTGGTAAAATTCTGTTGGAGATAAGATTATTTTTTTGACTCCCATACCTTGCTGTGACAACCAAGCTCTCTAAGTTGAAAATTGTATTTTCTGTGTACTGTTACTATTGTAAGAGTTTGATTATATAGAGAAGAACTTCATTCAGCTAATGTTTTGTGGTTTTTATTCATTTATACTCATTAAACAGTGATAACAGTTCCTGTTTTTATAGGCTTTGATATTTATGTTGGAACTTTCCAGGTTCTGCAGCCAGTGCTAGCTACTGGCATTTATTGTAGGTGCAGGTTTGGTATTGTTGTGTGCTGCAAGATGAGAACTGAATTTTCATGTCAACCTGTGCTTTGGCAAGTTCTGATATGCTGGGAGCTGGTGACCTTTAGTTCCTATTCATACAGGATGGTGAAGTTCTCTTCATAGAGGATGGTGGAATTCAGGAACAGACAGTTGGAGAAGTTTCCTTTGAGAACTGGAGCTGTGCAGAGAAGAAAATGTAGTCTGTCCCGAGTATGAGTTGTATTAGTTTATTAAGAGCATAATATAAGGGATGTGCCAGTGTCTGCAGGGTGCTGAATTTCAAGATCCAAGAGATCTGTGTTGTGTGCATTCCAGGCTTTTAAACAAGTTGTGACTGGACCATTCCTGCATGTTGGTTAGAGCAGCAGCTAATTAGGCAATAAAGGCCATGTCTGTAGTAAGTGGCTGTATGGGAGGATCATGAGAGCTTGTGCCTCCTAAGACACATGTATAGCTCAAGATCTAATCCAGGTTCGCAAAGGCATTTAAGCTTTGAAAGTTTGCGGTCTTATTGCCTAAATAATGCTCTTTATAAGATATGACAGTTTGCTTGTGAAGTTCATTGTCCTGGTCCCATTACCTTCCAAACCAGATAGCTAAGTCAGTTGGGTAGCTGCTGTAGGCAGTGTCATAAATCCTGTAAGACACTTGAACTTTCTGTGGGTTTTTTTGTCCTGAAAAAGTCAGTGGCATTTTTTTGTCAGACGTAGAGAACAGTGTCCAGTGACAGGACAAAGGGCAGTGGATGCAAACTGGAACATAGGAGGTTCCATGCAAACATAGGGGAAAAAAATTATTCACTTTGAGATTGGCAGAGTACTGGAGCAGGCTGCCCAGAGAATATGCCCTGTAGGCATTCAAAACCTGTCTGCATGTGTTCCCCTGTGATTTACACCAGACATCCTGTTCTAGCAGGCACTTTGGTCTGAATGACCTTATGGAGGTCCCTTGCAGCCCCTCTCTGCGATCCTATGAAGCTCTACACCTCCCTCTCCACTTCTTTTCAGGAAGCTGTGAAGAGCAATGAACTAGCCCTTCAGTTTCCTCCTCTCCAAACTAGACATGCCCAAAGTCCCTAGCTGCTCCTCATAGGGCATTCCTTCCAGACCTCCAGTCAGATTTGTGGCCTTCCTCTGGAGGCATATAAGGAGCTTTGCATTCTTTTTAATTGTGGGACCCAGAACTGCACACAACACTCAAGGTGAGGCCACATTGGCACTGAATACAGCAGGATAATCACCTCTTTTGACTGTCTGTGTGTGCTGTGTTTGCTGCCTCCCAGGATGCAGTTTATCCTCTTGGTTGCCAGGGCACAGTGCTGATACATTGAGCCTACTGTCGACCCACACTGCCAAGTCCCTTTCTGTAGGCTGCTCTCCAGCCACTTCTCTCCCACTTGTGCATGGCGTTACTCTGTCCTAGGTGCAGAATCCAGCATTTCATCCCATTAATCAGTGCTCCAGTCTATCTAGATTCCTGTGCAAAGCCTCTTCTTGTTGTTGATAAGCACATGGAACAAAACTGGCCCTAGAACTGAACCCTATGGAACATGGCTGGTGACCAGATGCCAGCCAGGTGTAGACCCTTTAAGCTCTGCCCTCCACCCAGCTCTTCACTCAGCACACAGAACTACTTTAGAACTAAGATTTAAATACACACTGTAAACCTGGTCGGTGGTCTGCTTTGAATGAAGTTAAAGCTCTGGACTTAGAGTCATCATCTCAGTAGTAACCAAACGCCTTCAAAAAGCTAACAGGCAAAGATAAAACCTGACTTCTGTAGCACAAGAGATAAGGCAAGAATGTGACATGATGAAAGAGACTTTGGTTTGGAGATACATCAGAATGTGAATCTCTTAGCAATTGTTTAGATGCAGTATTTACTGTTTTCCTAAGGTAGGGAAATCATGTTTAAGATAAATGAATTGAAGTTTAAAAACAGCCAGGATGGAATATTATAAGTTAATTTTTTTTCAAAGTCAGATTGTTATCTTATTAATTCTCCTTTGTGGTTTTTTTTTCATGATCATGTTGTTTTTTTTTTTTTTCCTTTTAAAAGGCATCTGAAAAATTGGAACTCTGATTAATCAAACTGCTAGGATTTGTCAATCAGACTTGATTCATATTCCATGATTTTGGGGCGTGATATAAGCCTGCTCATTCTCTGCAGCCTGTCACTACGTTAACTGTCTGATCCCACAAAGACAGCACAGATCCGTTCACGGCCATGCTAACATACAAGCCTGGCCAGCAGCCAAATGCTGCTGCTGTTTCAGATCAGCAAGTAGACTCAAAAAAAAGTGATTTTTTACTATGCTAACTTAAATTACTTTTTACAAATACGAACAGTTTCACAGCAGCTTTATGCAAAGCAAACTTAAATCCCTGTAATTTTGCTCTTGGCTTTTCACATTGAAGGAATCATCTGGCTTACCAGAATATAAAATGTCCTGTTTTCCCTTAAGCTTGCTACCAGGAGAATGATAAAGACTTTTCTTTAGCATCTGTTATTCTTCCTGGCCCGTAGCCCCACAACAGTGTTTTCTAGTATTAGTGCAAATCAGTTGTGTGAGAGATGTGTGAATGGTATGGGAAAAGGATCCTTCTACGTGTTAATTCCTTTGGATCACGGTTTCAAAGCACTGCATGTGAGAGAGAGATCAGAAACCGCTGCTGAGTGTCCCCTCCTCCAGGAGGACACTGATTTGCTGTCAAGTGGTTCAAATCAACAACAAGAAGAAAATCAATCTTCACGCCTCACACTGCACCTAGTAGGTGCTCTATTATTATTTTACTTCCCAAGATGCAATTAAAAATTAATTGTATATTTAATACAGGAAAAAAAAGTACCAAGATATCTAAGCAGACATTCATTAAAATAAAAGCAATATAGAGAAAAAAATTCTTTTTTTAATTGAAAAGAGAAGTTCAGATGTATTAGGAGGGCTTTTTTTGACAGAAGAAGTCTTCTGCAGTTAGTGTGTTTTCAGAGGTCCAGAAGGTTAGATCTTAAAAAGCATAAATGATTGCTATATTTAATCTTAAATGCTGTTTGTGCCTTTTGAAAGTCTTCTCTGGAGAAGATATAAACATACCTTGTAAGATATCTATTATTAATTAGTGTGTATAAATCATTAAAATATTTTGTCTGTCTTGTGACCCTCTCTCCAGCTTTGTGGTGTATGCAGTAGGAGGATGGATACAAAACTCAAACACTTCTCTATCTCTTTTCTTTTTTATTCCTTATTTTTTTTCCTTTTCTCCAGGGGCACAATAAAATCATAACCTACAGCAGACCTGTATATTTTTGTATATTGTGTGGCCTTGTTTTGCTGCTAGATGCTGGATCTAAAGACACAAGTCTTCCAGTTTATACAATGTATGGCTTGAAGCTCTTTTCACCTAGATCTCTCCAGTCAGCCAGAGACCATGTAATAGGTGAGTCAATGTTTTTCCTAGGACTGTGAAAATGAATTAAGGGTTAGCCAGGGAAGTCTATGTTTTCCCATGTTGGCAATCAAATCCATGTTATGGAGGCAAATTGTTATGGAAGTCAAATTGATAGAAACACTTGGATTGACTTGAAATGGAAGCAGGTAGGCAGCTGGCAACCTTTCCTCAAGTAAAAGTTGTTCCTGAAGAATTGAGGCTCATAGAAAAGTCTCTATTGAAAACTAAGTGTCACTAATATTAGTAGCAAAAGGCATTACCTGTGAAAGCCAGTCAGTCTTTGTAAGGGCTTGTGTCTGCAGAGCAGCTGCTGCAGAATAAGATCAGTTTTAAATTAAATGCTTGAAAGCTGATCTGTGCAAATTCCTGAGATGGACATTCTTCCAGTCACGAGGAACATGCTTTTAACTGGTTTAGTTTTATCTCCTGAGTTAGCATAGAGTGGCCACTCTGCATTACCCTTTCAAATCTCTTTTCTTCTGGAATCATCTTCTGAGGTGGTTGAGTTCATTGAGATATTGCCCCAGGACAGGACTGTTGGTCCTTTGTCACTAAGTAGGAATGGTGACAACTGGAAATGCCACATTGTCAGGGCACTTCTTCCTGTTACATGTTTGCAGTCTGTGACTGCCATGCTGCTATAGTTGTGTCACAGGTACAAGTGCTGAACCAGACTCAAGTAGTGCAACACTGCGAGACATGAAGTTAAAAAGTTAAAGTTTACTGCAGAAGTTGTAAAAACTTCCCAAGAGCTGTCTCATAGTGTAGCAAAGGCAACTTGTTGGTTTGTGAATTTAGAACTAGGAAAACCTACTGTAGTAGAGGAAAGAACTTTGTGCTATCAAGCGCATGACCTTTGAGGTCTCTGTTTATCTATGGCTGTCATACTTGCTTTCTGCTGTACTCATGTCAGGCTATTACTGCCTGAAATGCATACTATTTTTAGGAAAGCCTTCTGGCTCTTTATATGGGTTCATTGATTCTGAATCCTTTCCACCAGAAGCAGGGGAATAACGAAAACCTGCATCTCGCTTACTTTCATTAGTTTCTTTCATTTCTTTGGTCTCATTAAAGTTTGTTCTTACATCTTATTTTCTCTGCCTGTCAAAGGTGAACGGTAAAAATGCTGATAAATAATTCAAGGAGAATCCTTAATGACACTTGGGATAGGGATGAACAGAAAACTATAGCAACCAGTGTAAGAAAACAAAGTGTGATTATAAATGTGCTAATTTTGGCTAGCCTCAAAAGAGATGGTAGAGCAGATTCTTGAAACAGCCTGGAGTAGATGGAAGAATAGAAGAAATATAGGCTCATCTCCCCAGGTAGTAACACTTTAATGAGAAAAGGAGAAGGAGCTGTTTCCTTTTGTCCTCTTTTTCTTATTTTGCAAACTGTATTTGTTCAAGTGGTTTGGTGCTGTGCTTTGCCTATTGCCTGCTTTGTATCTATGGGAGTCCCAAATTCTGGCTACAGTGAATCCTTCCAAGCATTCACAGTGCAGCTACTTCTGTGAGCCGTGACAAGCTGGCATCTTTCTGCATCTTGCTGCACTTGGAGTGTAGATTCCCATGGGCACTGAAAGTACAGAAATAATTGTTTTGGGCAATAAAATCGAGAGAGAAGTTGACCCCCACTAAATACCAATTAAATGTTTCTATTGTTTTGTATTTTTGCCTATTTGCTAGGTAATTTTGATGTCCTTTTATTGGATTGACACTTACGTGGTGCCTCACTCATTTACACTTTATTCACAGTATATTGTATGCAGAATTGATGTGTGGGGAAATCTAGGGGTTTTTGATTAGACTGTTTCAGGTGTTCACTACAGTAAGAAGCTAAAGTGATGGAAATCATAGGAAGGACTTAGTGAGGAACTAGTGCGGTGCTGCATAGCATAGTATGGTAAAAGTCTTGGAGCAAGGTTATAAAAGGAACTAAGAGAAAATTTGTTAGAGGTTTAATCTCATTAGTTAAGAAATGTTTTTAACAGGTCCATTTCTTTGCAAGCAATCTATTTACAATTCGATTCTGGGTTATTTTAAATAGATGATGGTTCTGCAATTGATTTCTGTTAGTTGAGTGCTCATGGTTTCAATTCATTCTACCTGTGGTTTTCACTCTGAATTGCTTATTTCAATTGACCTTTCTGGTAGATGTATTGAAAGTAATGGCACAGCCAGCCAGGTTCAGTCTTCAGTCATGAGATGCTATAGGTGTAGTTAATGACGAAAGTAGTTAATCACCCAAAGTCTGATAGTTCTGGTGATTAAACTACTTAAACTGTTGCTGTATTGGTGGAATTATTTGGCAGACATCTCAAAAGAGTATCAAAGTCGTGGCAAAATTTTGACAATAAGTCCTCTGCCTGCTACTTTTAGCAATGGCTGAGCTTCTGTCAGGGTAAGAAAGGCTCTGTATGAATGTTATCCTCTGCTAGGGTCAGAGGTGGGGAGAGAACAGAAAGTCTGTGTACTACTAAAATAACACTTTTGTTTTTTTTTCTCATGAAAAGTGTGCATGGTTGCACAGCAAATGAACAAGTCAGATACAATTAAAAAAAAAAAAAAGTCTTGACTTCTAAAATGTTTGTGGAGACATTAACACTGAGTTACCATTCTACATTTCTCAAAAGACCCAGGTTCCAAACTCAAAATCTATGAGTCCCTCCCACACTTATCTGGTAACTACTTGTTTAGGGGAACCTTTGGCCTGCCATATTAAATGCCAGCAGTTCACATAAGCATCTCTTAGTAGTCCAGCTCTTAAGGGTGATGTTCTTTAATGGAAACATGTGATACTTAAATTCTCTCTGGAATTCAGAATGCAATTCCGATTGATTAATCAGTTGCATTTATTGTTTGCTTCCCATAGAGAAGCTACTGCTCCTAAATCCAATCCTTTTCTAAGTGACAACTGTTTGCTTTCCATTCTCCTATGCTCCTTTGCAGGATGAGATAAATAATGCTGTTTTAGTTAAGTTGTTAAGATTATTCAAGATATTAATAGAGAGAGGGTGAGGTGATGACACTGCTGTTGCCAACTAACTTTTCCCTCTTTGTTTGTATTCACCCCTTTATATTTGAGTGTACTGACAGAATAAAATCTCTGTCTTTGTTCTTCCTCTGCTCTTACTCAGTTTTTTACTGAGGTCACTACAGCAAAGACAGTCATTTGGACTGCAGTTTGTAGTCCAAGATGGGTTCAGCAGTGAGTTTTTGAGATAGCTAATTTTGTGACAAATCCACATGGCCTGATGGGCAGTTTCTCACCATCCCTTTGTCTTCAAGAGTAGTCCTTCCTTGACTTGTTATAACTTGGTGTAATACCAAAAAGAAGACTGATTTCTAAACAAAGAGGACATTACTAATGGCATTTGAATGAAAAAGATTGAGAAGACCATGTTTCCTCACGTTCTTGTTTATGTGTCATTTTTGCCATGAGGAAGTCATGAAGAAGGCTGCATTGTAATTGCAAGTATGCTTCAGTGAGCCGTGCTTGTGTTTAACACTCGAGTATGTAATTCTTTTTTCTGTGTTTGACTTTCTCAGATGTACAATATTAGATGGCAGCCATGTATAATACAATAAGGGCTGTCAGATCCAACTCGATGTGTTTTATTTCAGCACAAGAGGCATTAATAAGAAGAGCTGGCAGTAAAATGTGAAATTAGTATTCAACGAAGATCACAAGTCCTATTGTTACCTTAAAATTTGACTAGGGTGGGAAGGAGAGTAAGTTGTACTAGTAATTTGTTTGTTTTGGTTTTTATGAGGATGAATAGGAGGAAACTACACTCTTCCCAGCGTGTAAACAGATTCATCCTTGTTTATGAGGAATAGTGGCTGACACACATCGCTCTCCTTCACGCAGAGCATTCTAATAGTAGTACAGTGAAGCAGTGAGAATGTGATTTAAACTGTGCATGCATCTTTGCAAGTTGACAGTATTGGATACTTGGGTCAAATGTGTGTTTAGATGCCTTGTTAGGCAGCTGTGCTGAGCAGTTTTTAGGGTGGAGCTGAGTAGATGGATGGAAATGGGGAGAGGCAGGAAATGAACTGATTTAAGACTAGGAGCACAATTACCTGAATTATGTCTCCTGGTTTTTTATGACTGTAAGGCAGCCATTTAAATTAGCATTTCTGTTTAAAAGACCATAAAGATCACAGAATCACAGAGTGTCAGGGGCTGGAAGGGATCTCGATCTAGTCCAACTCCCCTGCAGAGTGGGTTCACCTACACCAGATCACACAGGAACACATTCAGGTGGGTTTTGAATATGTCCAGAGAGGAAGACTCCATAACTCCCCTGGGCAGCCTGTTCCAGTGTTCCATCACACTCGCAGTGAAAAAAAATCTGCAGCTACTATCTACCAGTGCCTCCATCTCCCTTTCTGCCTGGCTGCTCTCCAGCCACTTTGTCCCCAGCCTGTAGTGCTGCTTGGGCTTGTTGTGGCCAAAGTGTAGAACCCTTTTGGCTGCCGACAGAGGCAGAATACGGTGATGGTCTAAATATCTGGGATCTTGGCTATTAAAATGTTTCTGGTTTACATTGCTTTGTTATACCTGTGCTTAAACCATCTCAAATTCCAAAAGAAATTTCCAAATTCTGAAAAATGAAAATTTCAGTAGTTTAAATGAAACTAGGAGCATAACTTTGAAAGTATCTAGGAAGTAGTTAAGAGGCTACATAATGATATTTTTTTCTTATGTTACTTTTATCCAAAATTAATCTGAAAGTTAACTTCCAACCTTTAGGTCTTCACACATAAAAGAGCATGATTTGAATATGTAAGTGTAATTGTTACTGCTATGGGAAGAGTATGCTTACTTGAGTTAGCTTCAGAACTTACTGGGGCAACTTCTGTTACAGAGAATGTTTCTGTGTTCTCCATACCTTGTGCTGTGTGACTATTCTAAGATGAAACTTCTTTTTCTTTCTTTAGTGTTTTTATATTGCTTTCCTGCAATTTCTCTTCTCGGCCTTTTCCCTCAAATCAACACCTTCTGTATATATCTCTTGGAGCAAATAGACATGTTGCTGTTTGGGGGCTCTGGTAAGTAAGCATAATTGGGTGTTTTAAAAACAAAGTGCATGTTAAACCTCAAACAGCTAATGGTATTCATGTAACAGTGAACACAAATAAGACTTCTTTGATTAGATTTCTTTTTCTCTTTTGAAGAGTTGTAGTCTGCAAAATGTGGTTGACTTCAAAGCTCTCTTTCCTTTTATGTTTTCTTTGTAAGAAAGAAAAGCTCTTTTGGTTTGTTGGGGATTTTTTAGTTAAAATTCCTTTGAAAAGGCACATTCACAAGATACTGGATTTGTTGGCTGTTTGATTTGCTGGGTTTTTCTGTTTGTGGTTTTTTGGTCTGGGGAGTTTTGACACTCACACCCCCCTTCTCCCCCCCCATTTTGTTTTGGGTTGGTTTTTTTTCTTGGGTTTATTCTTGGTGTTATTTCAGTCAGAAATTGAACAAGACCTTTGAAAGATGATGTGTAGGATTGTTTTTGTTGGTAGTGGGTTTTTTTTTGTTCTTTATAGCTTAAGTAACAGAGAAGATTGGGATGTATCAACACTGTCAGATTGGATCAGAAACAAACTTCATCTGTGTTCCTCTTTAGCACATGTTGTCTTGCATCATGGAATGATGTCAGAGTATGCAAACTGGATTCCATTTGGATGAAGCTTAGAAGAAAACTGCACTGTAAGGGTGCACATATTGCATTCCAGACAGTAATGAGCATAAAAGTATGTGAGATTAGACTAGAGATAGTTTGCAGTAAGGTGTCTCAAGCATGTATATCATGGATGTGACATCCTCAGCACATTCCACAGCCTCATGTTCTCTGTATTGTTCTGCTTCCTACTATAGATACAGCCTTTGACAAGTGGCTGAAACTAGTACAGGTGTTAGAGTTGTTACATTTGGTATCATAAATACCACAGCAGATCTGAAGGAAATAATGTGTTGGATCAAGTCTTCACTCTATCAGTAATGACGATTGCAGTGTATGTTGAACCCTAACTAGAGCATGGGTTTGAGTCCCTATGTCTCTGTTATTGAGACTGGTGAACTCCTAATTCTGTCTGATAGTGTTTCCATCTCTGCTTCTGTAAGCTCTCAAAGGAGGTGATAGCAAGAGATCAGATAACATCCTTCTCTCTCACTTTAAGTTCATTCATAGATCTTAATATGGTACAAATCCTAATTGACAGAGCAAGCTAGAACTCTCAGGAGCAAAGGGAAGGAACAAAACTCCACATGGAATTTAACTAGCATTTTAAATCACTTCAATCCAACATGAGGAGACATAATGACAGTTTATCAAAACAATGTTCTGTACAAAAAGCAACAGTATGGGACCTCAGGCAAACACACGGAGTACATATATCAAGCTTTCAGTCTTGGCTATAAACGGTTTTGTGAGCTCATTTAGGGCATTGAGGGTGTTTCATCAATAACCAGCTTTGTCATACCTAGTTTTAATCTCTATGCCTTTCCTGATGCAAGAGTTGGTTGGTTTGTTTTTGTTTGTTTGATTGTTTTCTTTTGAGAGTGCATTCTCATTTAAGAAGAAATGAACATGTAATGTCTGTATTTCAGCTGCTGCTGGGTTTGTATCTGCACTATACAGCATTTCCCGAAGCTTTGTGGTTCTGATTGTCCTCTATGCTTTCTGCTTCAGTGCAGTGAAGGTAAGCCAGAAAAACAATACTGCAAAACTTGTAAGAAATCAAGATGAGAATTCCTGGGTTATATAGAGATCAGCATTATTTGGTGCTATGTTGTCACTGATGTTTATCAACATAAGCTTTACAAGCTGTGCTTCAGGTACTGCCTGTTGGCAACACTGAAACATTGAAACTGTGGTAGAAGTACTGAAGTAAATCACACAGGATCACGGGATGTTAGGGGCTGGAAGGGGCTCAAGGAGATCATCAAGTCCAACCTCCCTGCCAGAGCATGACAATACTATCTAACACAGATCACAGAGGAACACATCCAGACAGACCTTGAAGGTCTCCAGAGAAGGAGACTCCACAACCTCTCTGGGGAACCTGCTCCAGCGCTCTGTGACCCTTGCAGTAAAGACATTCCCCCTTGTGTTGAGGTGGAACCCCTTGTGCTGCAACTTACACCCATTGCTCCTTATATCACAGGGAGCAAGTGAGCAGAGCCTGTCCCCCACCTCCTGACCAGCCCTCAGGTGTTTATAAACAGTTATCAAATCCCCTCTAAGTCTTCTCCAGACTAAAAGTCCCGGGTCCCTCAGCCTCTCCTCATAAGGCATGCTCTCCAGTTCCCTAATCATCATTGTAGCTCTCTGCTGGACCCTCTCCAGCAGATCCCTGTCCCTCTTAAACTGGGGAGCCCAAAACTGAATGCAATATTCAAGATGAGGTCTCGCCAGGGCAGAGTAGAGGGGAAGAAGAACCTCCCTTGATCTGCTGGACACACTGTTCTTAACACACCTCAAAATCCCATTGTCCTTCTTGGCCATAGGGGCACGTTGCTGTCCCATTATTAACTTGTTATTCACCAGGACTCCCAGATCCCTCTCTGCAGGGCTGCTTTCCGGCAGATCACCTCTCAACCTGTACTGGTGCAGTTTATTATTCCTTCCCAGGTGCAGGACTCTGCACTTGTCCTTGTTGACCCTCATTTGGTTCCTCTGTGCCCAGCTCTCCAGTCTCACTGGATGTGTGTCTAATACCTGTAGCTGTTTGCCTGTTATGTCTATCAGTTTGAAATGGTGTGCTGAATTTCCCTTACAGAGACTTACAGAAGCCTTGTGTTAAGAAGCTGCAACTCCTAATGACCTGTATCAGCCAGGGTGAATTTAGTAAAATAGGTCCACATTTCTGAAGGCAGTGGAGGGACAAGAGTAGCTAGGTTAGTTACCCCACTTTGCCTTCTCTTGCTCTGGTGTGGCCTTCACATATGGAGAGTAAATGGCATATGGTGCTCAGAATGAGGATGTGCCACAGCTCTCGGACCTGGCAAATTTGCCACCTCGTTCTCAGTACCCTTCCCAGTGATGCCCAATGTCAGGGTGGTTTTGGCAGATGCTGCTTTTTGAGTCATATTCTATCTAAAGCTTGCTTTTGGGTTTGGTCTTTCCCAGTAAATGTGTGTGTCCTCTGCAATTTTTGTTTAATTTAAAAAGTAGCAATGAAATTTTGTCTGCTTTCAAGTCTGCTGCAAAATTCCCAATGACCACTGTGAGACCAGAATTTCATCTGTGATTTCTGATAAAATTCATCCTGTGAGGGCCAATCTATTGACAGTGTTTCATTACAGGCTAGATGCTGTCAGCGCCCATGCAGGGTTGTACCAGGATGTGCTGTGATTTATAAGCTGCTCTTGACATCTTGTGGGCATATGTGAGAGGATGCTTGATGGTGTTACACATGGTGGTGCGTGCACAGAGATCCCAATGTGAGGTTCTTTTTAAGCCAAGGATATATTATGTCAACACCCAGGCTGGCAATTTACACAGATAAGAGGGATGATCAAGTGTTTCTTTAAGGAACATAAGTGTTTCTGTAACAGCTTTTAACATTTCTCCATTTAAATTTTTGAGTAGGAGCCTTAAATCAAGGAAGGCCAATTATAACACCTCCCACAGATGACCTGAGCTGGCTGTGCATGTATTTTTAACCACTTCCAATATCAGAGTGAAATGCCTGAAGCCACCATTTTGCCCCTGAGTAGCTTGAGTCTGTACGCAATACGTTATGGCAACTGAGTTGCTGATCAGTGCTGCGTTAAAGCACTTTAAATGTCTTTGAACATGTGGTGTACTCTCAGGGAATCTCCTGTTGCTGGGCTCACCTAGTATATGAGTTATACTGGTTTGACCTCACCCAGCTGTGTGCTTCTAGAAAGATGAACTGCTTCTTGGGCAGATTCCTAAAGCAGCTGGTGCTCCTGCTGCCAGTTCCTGGCTATATGAATGATTCGGCAGAATCAGAGTGTGAGTCCCTGCAAGGATCAACAGAGGGAGAGAAAATCTATAGTGGTGGGATAGGAAAAATGAGGAAAATGGAGAAAGCTATGTGGAAGAAAGGAATTAAGCTAAACCACTGTTCCAATAGGCAAATATCTGGAGAAATGATAATTACTCCAACCCCCTCAAGGTTTGCAGAGGATGATTCAGTAGTTGCAGGTAGAGAAGTTGTGTGATGGATACTTTAAAAAAAAAAGTTATGTAAGAAGTATAAAAGAAGAACCTCCTAAAATATTCTACAGACTCCTTTCTCAGCATAATACTCTAAATTGCACCATGCAGGTGGTTTTGTAGATAAGCAATTTCTTCATGGATTAGACTTCAGACTGCTTAGAAATATGCTTTTAAAGCTACCCTGAAGATGTGGAGTGCTGTGAAAGATATACAAGATAGCTGCTGTAAATTACCAATATTAAGTGCAACCTCTCTGCTCACAGAGAAATTACAGTTAGTTTGATTTTTTTATGGCACTGTTCTTGTGAAGGCACTTCTGAGGAGGTTAATTAAATGCTTCCACTTGCTTCAGATTATAATCTCAGTTTACAGAGGTGCTTGAAATTTCATGGGTTTTTTTCTCTTCTAGAAGTTATGACCTGTCCTTGTTCTTCAGTCAGGTTCAGATACTTTTCCTCTGGATTGTTGTTTATAGCATCACAACAGAATGATTCTTTGGTTGATGGGGGGAGAATAGGAATTGGCTAAAATGTGAGAGAAGAAACAGATCCTGAATAGGGTCCACTGTCAAAGGTGACTGTGATGGTTTGGGTGTTACCTGCCCTCCCCAGACTTAAGAAAATCACCCAGACTAGACTCAGCTCTGGAAATTGAATGAAGCTTTATATTTTACAGCTTAGCACAATACACAAGAAGATATTTACAGTACATACAGAAATATACAGGAACATACAAGTTAAAAAGTAATACAGAAACACAACAGCCCTCCCAGAAAGGAGAGTCCCTAAAAGGGGCTCCCAACCACCCTTCCACCTTCTTCCCACCTCTCTACCTTACCCCAGACTTTGCCTTACATTCAAGGTGAGTTTGGAGGGTGGGCCAGGGGGGGTTAAGAAGCAAAAGGATTAGTCAGACAGCAAGTTAGGTTAGAGAGAGAGAAGTGCATCCCAAAAGCCAGAGAGAGACTCTGTTACCTATGTTTGTGTTCTTGTTATACATCTCAGCAAGCTCATGAGTGCAGTAGACATCACCACTGTTTCCTTTTCACAGCCTATCATCTAATTCCTCTCAGCAGAATATCCCAGCTAGGCTCAAACTAGCACAGTGATCTAACAAGCCTGTAAGAAACTAGAACTGTTTTGATATGTAGTGAGCAACAGCTTCTCATCCTAATCAAATGAAGGTTTGGATTTTTAGTGTACAAGACAATTGCAGCTGAACTCAAAACCAAGCAAATACTGTAGTCTGTTTTATTGAGATGACTGCACAAGTGTTGTAAATACTTGGGTTTAGTTGATAGGAATGGCATCCTTTCCATGCTTGCACTTTACAGCTGTTCTTTGGGTTTTATTTTTATTTTACTCATTCATTTCTAGTCAGTTTTGGCAAAACCAACAGAGCAAAATCTCCAGTATTCATATGGGCCAAAAAATCAGCACAATCAAAAGTATTCAGGGAAGGGACACCTGATAAACTGTCTCTGCCACAGGATTTCTGGCTTGCAAAGCTTGTTTCTTTGCTGAAATGTAGCATGCTCAAATGTAAACTCTTCATGTTGGCAGAACATCTTACAGTTCAGCAGGTGTAAGCAGCAGGATTCTATTTCCTAAAATAAACTGCAGAGGACAATGGATCTGCACAGTTGTGTGCTTTTTACTGGTGAAGAGTTGCTCACATCAAATGCCCAGGCTGAAGACTTATTCCAGTGGTATCAGGCTTGAGCCTCTCCTTGTGGTCTTTGTGTTCTAATTGCTCTATTGTGTGGTGAAATAGTCTAGCCTCATTTCTCATAATTATTCCAAAAGGAAAGATACTATTTGTGGAAAACTTAATTAGAATAATCAATTTACCACATTATTTTATTTCTTATTAAAATAAGCAGCCAGTGAGGACTGGATTAGGGGTCAGTTACACAAATTGGATATACACAAGTCACAGTATCACAGTATTATTAGGATTGGAAGAGACCTCACAGATCATCAAGTCCAACCCTTTACCACAGAGCTCAAGGCTAGACCATGGCACCAAGTGCCACGTCCAATCCTGCCTTGAACAGCTCCAGGGACGGCGACTCCACCACCTCCACGGGCAGCCCATTCCAGTGTCCAATGACTCTCTCAGGGAAGAACTTTCTCCTCACCTCCAGCCTAAATCTCCCCTGGCGTAGCTTGAGGCTGTGTCCTCTCGTTCTGGTGCTGGCCACCTGAGAGAAGAGAACAACCTCCTCCTGGCCACAACCACCCCTCAGGTAGTTGTAGACAGCAATAAGTCTGTGGGCCCTGATGAGATGTACCCAAGAGCATTGAGGGAGCTGCCTGATGTTGTCATTCTGCCACTCTCCATCATTTTTGCTAAACTGTGGCAAACAGGAGAGGTGCCTGAGAAGTGTCACTCCAGTCTTCAAAATGACCAAGAAAGAGGTTCCAGGAAACTATAGACCAGTCAGCCTCACCTCCATTCCTGGAAAACCCATGGATCAACATTAAGAGGAGTGTGTCCAGCAGATCAAGGGAGGTTCTCGTCCCTCTCTACTCTGTTCTGGTGAGACCTCACCTGGAATATTGTATTCAGTTTTGGGCTTCCTCATTCAGGAGGGACAGGAATCTGCTTGAGAGAGTTCAACAGAGGACTGCACAGATGATAAGGGACTGGAGCACTGCATTATGAGGAGAGGCTGAGAGACCTGGGAATTCTTAGTCTGGAGAGAAGACTCCACCACCTCCCTGGGCAGCCCATTCCAATGCCAATCACTCTCTCTGTGAAGAACTTCCTCCTAACATCCAGCCTATACCTCCCCTGGCACAACTTGAGACTGTGTCCCCTTGTTCTATTGCTGGTTGCCTGGGAGAAGAGGCCACCCCCCACCTGGCTACAGTGTCCCTTCAGGTAGTGGTAGGCAGCCTTGAGTGTGGATGTCATGTTTGTTTTTTAAAGAGCAAACAGAACGAGACTCTCTCAAATGAATTGGAAAAGAAATACAGAATCATGTTTGAAAAGAAAGATAAAGTACCCAGAATATGCAGGATGCGTAGCAACCCCCATTAAATGTTCCCCCAACCCAAAACCGATCTGCAGTGCCCAATGCTCCTTTGCTTCTGCTCCAGCTCCTCTGCTACCCGTAGGCCCAAACAAGGCCTCTGCAGCCATACCCAGGCCCACTCCCTACATGTTTACCTAGATAAGTAGCCCCCGCCAGAGAGAGCCAGGCCACAACAACCCCAAGCAGTGCTGCAGGCTGGGGACTGAGTGGCTGGAGAGCAGCCAGGGAGAAAGGGACCTGGGGGCACTGATAGATAGTAGCTGAAGATGAGGCAGCAGTGTGCCCAGGTGGCCAAGAGAGCCAATGGCATCCTGGTCTGTATCAGGAACAGTGTGGCCAGTAGGACAAGGAGGTTATTCTGCCCCTGTACTCAGCACTGGTCAGGCCACATCTTGAGTGCTGTGTCCAGTTCTGGGCTCCTCAATTCAAGAGAGATGTTGAGGTGCTGGAATGTGTCCACAGGAGGGCGACAAAGCTGGTGAGGGGCCTGGAACACAAACGCTGTGAGGAGAGGCTGAGGGAGCTGGGGGTGTGCAGCCTGGAGAAGAGGAGGCTCAGGGGGGACCTCATTGCTGTCTACAACTATCTGAAGGGAGGCTGTAGCCAGGTGGGGGTTGGTCTCTTCTGCCAGGCAACCAGGAACAGAACAAGGGGACACAGTCTCAGGTTGTGCCAGGGAAAGTATAGGCTGGACGTTAGGAGGAAGTTGTTGCCAGAGAGAGTGATTGGCATTGGAATGGGCTGCCCAGGGAGGTGGTGGAGTTGCCGTCCCTGGAGGTGTTGAAGAAGAGCCTGGCTGAGGCACTTAGTGCCGTGGTCTAGTTGACTGGCTAGGGCTGGGTGCTAGGTTGGACTGGATGGTCTTGGAGGTCTCTTCCAACCTGGTTGATTCTGTGATTTGTTTTTGTGGTTTTTTTTTAAACAAAAGTTACATAGTTTCCATAACCTTCTGCCTGAAGAAAGTATTTTCTGTTATCTAATTCATCACTTGAATGGACAGTTACTAAAAATCCTGAGAGTATTTTAAATCATTCTCAGATCACACAGATACGATTTGGTTTGTGGTTTAATGAGTTAAGCTCGTTACTCCAAATAACAATGCTTCTTGGTGCCTGTTCTCAGCGATGCAAGCTTCGTGTGCGTGTGCTCATCATTTTGAAATACTTGTCTTAGGCTTTTATAATGAGAAGGAATTGCAAGTAAACATCTCCCTCGATCTCCTAAGCCTGGCCAAATAAATTTCAGAACAGCACTGAAAGGGCCCATGTGTATAGACAGAACTCCCAGATGTGTAAGTGACTGAAAGTAGAAGTATAGGATTATTAGACTGCTTTGTTTCTACCACATAAAACAGTTCATCCCTGTTAGAGGTTTTGAAGTCAGGGCTCATCAGTCTTATGTACTTCCCAATTTAGAAACTCTTGAGGTTTAAGCCAGAGCTGTTAAGGGTGTTAATTTTGGACAGGATTGTCAGATACGCAGTTTCAGCGAGTGATATTTGCAGCCGTGTTGAGACTCATAGTTTAGACAGAACTTCAGCATTTCTGCTTGTAGTTTTCAGTGTGTAATAACTTACAGTCCAGCTATAAAAGAAAAAGTAAATTATGCCTGCAGAGTCTGGAACAGGTTGTCCAGAGAGGTCATGGATGCCTCCACCCTGGAGGTATTCAAGGCCAGGCTGGATGAGACTTTGACCAACCTGATCTAGCTGAAGGTGTTCCTGCCCAAATGGGACAGGGAGTTCGAAACTAGATCATCTTTAAAGTCCCTTCCCACACAAACCTTGTTCTATTGCTGGTTGCCAACCCCCACCTGGCTACAACCTCCCTTCAGGTAGTTGTAGACAGCAATGAGGTCCCCCCTGAGCCTTCTCTTCTCCAGGCCAAACAACCTCTCTAAAATTACTATTGCCACATGTAAAAAAAAATACATTTGCATCCATACCTCCACCAGCTCCTAAGTTCAAAGACACCTTTATCTTCCTTTTTTAGAGGATTGTTTGGGGATTATGTGATTCTGTGGTCAGAGTGGAATCCCACGCTGACCACTGGGTCTGTAACTCATCACTTTCATCCTCAGCCCTGTAAGTCTGTTTCATTTGCTTCAAAAGTGACTACGTGAGTTTCTGCATCAAAGGCAAAACTGTGTGTGAGAGCACTACGTGTCACCTCAACCCAATGAGGTAAAGTAGGAAGTCAAACTCCCTGCCTAGTGTGACAGATAATACCAGCTTCCACGACTAAAACCTGCCGTTCCTGTTTTCCCCCTGAGAAGAATCATTGTCCAATTATCAGCTATGTTGTTTTTTAACAAAATCTTGTTTTAGTTTAAAGCTTTACCACAGACTTCATTAGCCAGGAGAGGAAAATGACAAAATGGAGTAAGGTACATCACACTGATGTCAGGGAAATGACATCTTTGTTTAGTCTCATTTTTTGTACAACTCTGTGTGGCATTATTCTGGAAAGTCCTGCTCTCTAGGCAGGTAGCAAATGTTGATGCCTGTCTCTCCTGTTTTTAATGGTTCCCTGACAGCTGAGTGTTAAGGGACAGTGGCACGTTGGAACTAGAGCGCAGGCCAGCCAAATGCAGCAGCTGTGTGTAGTATACAGAGAAGATGGAAGTAAAATGTTTCTTAGACATTAATATGGGGAAACATCCATGTGCAGTTTTGCAGTAGGAAGAGAGCAGAATGATTTATCACACTGGTTACTGATACATATCAATGTCAGCTATGTTCACAGGCTCACAGGATGTTAGGGGTTGGAAGGGACCCAAGGAGATCGTCAAGTCCAACCCCCTGCCAGAGGAAGACCACACAATCTAGCACAGATCACAGAGGAACACATCCAGACAGGCCTTGAAAGTCTCCATAGAAGGAGACCCCACAGCCTCTCTGTGGAGCCTATCCCAGTGCTTTGTGACCCTTACAGTAAAGAAGTTCTCCCTTGTGTTGAGGCAGAACCTCTTTTGTTGCAGCTTACACCCGTTGCTCCTTGTCCTATCACAGGGAGCAAGTGAGCACAGCCTGTCTGTCTGTCCCCCCCCCTCTCCTGGCCAGCCCTCAGGTATTTATAAACATTTATCAAATCCCCTCTCAGCCTTCTCTTTTCCAAACTAAAAAGTCCCAAGTGTCTCAGCTTCTCCTCATAAGACATTCCCTCCTGTCCCCTAATCATCCTGGGGGATGTTGCTGGGCTCTTGGCAGTATTTTGCATTTGAAATAAGCTGCAGAACAAAGAAGCAATCATACACTAGAGGCTGCTGGGTGAATCTCTACACAGTTGTGTTTTCTTGGAAATGCAAGATATTTGGAGAGGTAATGAATCAGCTATTTTCAGCACATTGTGGCTACAGTTTGTTTTTCTCTAGTGTTCTGAAAAAGACATATTTCTGACCTGGGACTATATATGAGAAAAGGCAACACAAAAAAAAGCCCCAAAACTGGGAACAGTGAGATCAAGAGTGGAATTGGATGGCAAAGCTTAAGTTGTCAAGGAAATGCTGTTGGATTCTTTCAATAATACTCTCTAACTCTCTTTTGTTTTTAATGACTCTTCTGAGTAGGAATGTTTGAACTAGGCACTCATCTTTGTGGTGTTCAGTAGTAGAGTAAGGGCAAGATGATTCTTGGAAATAGAATTTTACTTCTGTGATACTAGTCTTAATAAAATGGAAATTTCAGAGTTCAATTCCAAAGAAACCTCATTTTGCAGTGGCTTGGATGTTTGTCCCTTGAAGGAAAATTGGTTTGCCTTACTCAGATATTCACTGCACCTGAAAGAAATGTAATATTTCATTATGTGAGTCAGCTTTGCTATGAAATCACACAGATTACTGGGCCAAAGAAGAGAAATAAACCTACTTTATTCTGTGAATGTGTTGGTCCTGTACAAGTTGTGATTTTTTTCAGGCAGAAGATGCAAGGCCTAGATGTAACATGCAAAGCAGCAGAAGTATTTCAGAGTAGGTGCTGGAACTGTACCCCACTGCCTGATTTTTATGACATGAACATTTGTTGCATGCATTCTGACCACAGGTCAAGTAACTACAGATCAATTTAGAGTTTAGACAAATACAGTGCAGTTCATTTCACTCACCTCTCATTTTAATGAGAATTTGCCTCTGGTGTTTCATTAAGGAGGAAAGAAAACCTGCCTTTCATGTGGTTTCCTAGCTAATTGCTGATTATAGAGGAATTATATAATGTGATCAGAAAACATGCCTCTAATCACAATCTTTTAAACAATAATAGACTTTGTCATGAAAAAGGATTCTCAGTCCTTTGTAGATGGTGAACAAATTTATATGCTGTACATTTAAGACTGCCTGTATGGCTTAGCCTACTTAATTTTTTCTCTTTCTGTTTTAAGTTCTGCTTTCCTAACTTATAAATACTCTGCTTTCTGCCCTTCTGTTCAGGAGCCCTGGGATGCACAACACATTCCAGCACTCTTCTCTGCTTTCTGTGGTCTGCTAGTTGCACTTTCTTATCACCTTAGCAGACAAAGCAGTGACCCATCTGTGCTGATGTAAGTTGCCCATAAATATTCCTTATTTATTACTCTATACAGCACACAACCAGAGTGTGATGTCTGGATTTTAGAATCATGGGAGTTGCCTCCCAAAAGTACTATGGCAAGATGGAAATTCCTCACCATGTCTGCCTGGTTGGTCTTGTAAATAAATGAAGTGCTGCAGCTGGATTGCCAGGAAGGCTGGTGCTCTTGAAACAACACGATCTAAACTCTTTGAAGCAGATTTGACCCTTGGGAAATTGTGTGCCTGCCATGTTGGAGGATAGTGATTTAGTTGATAGGGTGCTGAGGCTACTGAAGTTGCAGAATATGCACTATGTAAAGGACATCTGATGTTGTGGGATGGCTCAATTCCATCTCTTGCTGAGGATCACTGTCAGCAGGCTATGCCTTCTGGGACTTCTTCCTTTTCTCCTCTCACCCAGTCTGCTAGAGGTAGCTGAGGAAAGGTAGTGTGACTTCAGAACTATCATTGCAAATAGAGGATATGCAGAGGGGAAGTGCCAACACTGATCTGCAAGTTGAGGTGACATGAGAGAGGCCTATAGATTTATAGCTCAGAGGAAGCAGATGTGAGTTTTCCCATGAGGGAACTGTGCTATATGGCTGTCATGAGGCCTGTGATGGTCTACAAGCAGCTGTATAAATGGCTGTGGAGTTAAGCAAGTGAAATCAGTACCACCATGCCCTCTGAGATTGTCTCACAGACAACTCTCATACCCTAGAACACTGGCAGAGGACCTGTGAGGAGACCCACGGGTTCTCTCTGATTCATGGGTTGTGTTATGTGTTTTAACATGGAGCTCTCTAGTGTATGAAAATTGTAGTAGACATGGTAAGTCAGAATGGTTGGACACACAATTCTGTAATGCAGGAGAGAGAAAGGGGAAACAGACAGGCTTTTTAGGCCATTTGAGTTTATATTTGAGGAGAGAAACTTGCGAAACAGAGAAGAATTCTAATGAGGAAGAGAAGGGTATGTGGCATTAGTAGAAAATCAGCATCCCTGTAAATCATACTGAAGAGCTGAGAAATTCCTTCTTTATGATCCTTGATCTGATATTTATACATTTTTAACTTGTGATGTGGCAAAACAACAAGAAGTGCCCAAAGCCTACAATGTCTGTCTGGGACAGATGTCGATTAGACCTCAGTCAGGCTTTATGCAGGTGGTGTGTAGTTCATTGACTGTTACAGTATAGGACTCGGATTTAGAAGGAAGTGAAGCTGTGTGTTGTATTGGGGAGATTTGTTTACCCTTGGAGTAAAAAGTACTCAGGTGAATTGCAAATCAGCATGGAATTGTGAGCTCTTTCAATGTTTAAGTAATTTGACTTTATTCTTTTCTACCACTCCCCAGGAAGAACACACCAGTTCATTAACTTCTTTAATAAAACCCAAACCTCTGTTTCAAAGAAGTAATCTTAAACCATAAAATCAGTTTTAACTTTTAAATCTAGTTATCTATTTAGTAACACTCTTAATCAAATCTTCAGCAACTGAAATGGTTGTTAAATATCCAAAGATTAAGAATATGTGCACAGCAACATCAAATGTTTGTTGTGCAATCATAATAAAAAATATATAATCCTTAAAGAGGTTTAAGCTTTTTTTTTTAACACCTCTGAAATTAATTAAAAGAAGTTAAGGAAATTGGCAACAGTATTAAGTGATGGTCTGTGGCATGAACATCAAGATGGAAGAGGAGGGGTAGCATGTAAATCTTGAATCAAGGACTGAGACACAATATGTGTAGAAATGATAATTTGGCCTTCACAGCTTGCATATTGATTTCAGCTTAGCTGAAACACTTGAAAAATGTATGAATGCAGCAGTATCCTCTCTGCTTGTTCCTCTAAATGACCTGGTCACATTGATCGTGTTGCTGAAACTCCTCAACATTTTGTTGGGGGAGTTCTACCTCAATCATAGATAGGGTTGATTTGTGTCAGTCTCCAGCTATGCAGATAGCTAATGCATACATGAAAAAGGAAATCTGAGGCTGTTACTTCTCTTCCTCTCTCTAGGAATATTCATACCTATGAGCTGTGTTCAAAAGCATTCTAACCAGGATTTCTTCTCAACAGGTCACTTATTCAATGCAGATACGTCCCTCACTATCTGCGCCAGCAATTTGAAGATTCATCAACAGATCCACTTCCAGAAAAGATGAGAGAATCAGTGGTAAGACCTTTTTATTTTATTACTTTCTGTTCAAAGCTCTTTCCCATCCATTTTCCACTCTGAGGAACCTTTTAAACACAGAAATGAGAGAATGTATCTCCTGTTCCTTTAAATCCATGCCTAGAAACTGACAGAAGTTCTGCTACATCTTCTTTCCAGTGAGGCTGGAAGGGAGAAGGGGGATATTTCAGTATTCCTTTTTGAAGGATTTGGCTTCAAGAAGCTGAGAGGAAACAAGGTTAATATTGAAAATTAATATGTTGTATTCTGTAGTGGCTTTGCATTGATGTTAGGAATAATAAACACAGCATCTCTCATGTTTAGTTACATGACCTTTACTGTTTTCCTTTGCTGAATAGCTGTGTAACGATTGCCAGCTTTGGAAGCTTGAATTATAAGGCAGCTGTGATGGATAATTGACCATTCAACTTTGAGAATGGTGCTTCCTACCATTATAATTAATTTCTATAGGCATCCACATGGCTGATTACTAGATTAACCAGTGGCCTGAGGGTGCTAATGTGTTACATTCAAACTCAGCTTCCTTCCTGGCCTTTAATACAAACATTTAGATGGCTAGTAAAAGCATTTGTACAAAGCTCCAAAAGCATGATTGTAAACAGTAATTTAAAAAATCCCAACAAACACACCACTGTAGTATATTCTGCTTGCTAAATGTCTGAGGCCTCAAACATAGCAGTGTTGGGTTGGGTTTTCGTTTTCTTCCTTGAGTGTAAAATAAAGAACACTTGTGTTCAGCCCAAACTGTAACAGTGATTAAAACTGGGAGATAACTGTGACCAGACCTTAACTTTTCCACACTAGACCAACTGCAGTGAAGGACTCAAGCATCACGTCACAGGGCTACCCAGCGTTTAGTTCATAAGTGCCTGGCCTTGGGAACGGAATCCAAGATCCTTCTTTAGACAGCTGGGTCTAGATAGGAACAGTTTTGCATCTACAGTAGGCATGTGCTTTGCAGGAGCTATCTGCCTTCATCAGAAGCCACAGATCCACCCACTGTTGCTGAGGTTTTTGTCTGGAACATAGCTCTGAATTCCTCTCTGCCTGAGATAACTGCTGAGCACCGGAAGTTTCTGGGGAGGGCTGACCACAGTGCTGTGACATGAAGCAAAAGCAATGACTGGTCAGCTTTGTTTTAGAAGGAGAAAACCCTGAATTTCTGAAGGAGTTTCAAAGTGTCTGCAACATCAAGAAGGAGCTCTTACAGGGTCTGTTGAGCAAGTACATCTATATTTTGAAGCAGTTCATGCAAGGGCAAAAGGACAATCCTAGACCTACATGGTACTTTAAACACTTTAGATGTTAGCAGAGTTAGAATGCAATTGTCATGTGACCTGGCACAGAATGGAAAGTTAGGATGTCAGCTCCAAAAACATCACCCCAAAGCATCCATTTATCTGATTTTACAGCTAATTTGTTAATATTTAATTTTATTAATATTAATTAATATTATTATTAATATTAATTAATGATATTAATAATTTATATTTAATGTAACTCTTAGAATTACAGTCTGCAGTCACCTGATTGGCTAGGAGGTGATCTGCTGGAAAGCAGTCCTGTGGAAAGAGACCAGGGGGTCCTGGTGGATAACAAGTTAACCATGGCAGAGCAATGTGCCCTTGTGGCCAAGAAGGCCAGTGGGATCCTGGGCTGTATTAGGGAGAGTGTGTCCAGCAGATCAAGAGAGGTTCCCCTTCCCCTCCGCCCTGGTGAGGCCTCATCTTGAATACCGTGTTCAGTGTTGGGCTCCCCAGTTTAAGAGAGACAGGGATCTGCTGGAGAGAGTCCAGTGGAGGGCTATGAGGATGATGAGAGGACTGGAAGGCATGGCTTATGAGGAGAGGCTGAGGGACTTCGGGATTTTTAGTCTGGAGAAAAGAAGACTTAGAGGGGATTTGCTAAATGTTTATAAAACACCTGAGGGCTGGTCAGGAGGTGGGGGACAAGCTCTGCTCACTTGCTCCCTGTGACATGACAAGGAGCAATGGGTGTAAGTTGCAGCAAAAGAGGTTCTGCCTCAACACAAGGAGGAACTTCTTTACTGTAAGGGTCACAGAGCACTGGGACAGGCTCCCCAGTGAGGTTGTGGAGCCTCCTTCTCCGGGGACTTTCAAGGCCTGTCTGGATGTGTTCCTCTGTGATCTGTGTTAGTGTTGTCTTACTCTGGCATGGAGGTTGGACTCAGATGATCTCCTTGGGTCCCTTCCAACCCCTAATATCCTGTGAGCTTGTGAAATACATCATTTTAACATTAATCCTTTCTGATTGCACAGAAGGGCTTGAAGATGTGATTGGAGTGCATTTGTTAATGTAAACTTGTTTTAGATTAGTAGATGGACTCAGCTGTGCAGAGAGTGATGCTTCATCAAGCCTTTTCATGACATATATTCACTAAAGGACTGAAACAGTGCCATGTAAGTCATCAAATGGCTTGAATTGGAAGGGACCGTAAAGATCATCTGGTTTCAACCCCCTGCTCTGGGCAAGGACACCTCCCACTAGACCAGATTGCTCAAAGCCTTATCTAGCCTGGTCTTAAACACTTCTAGGGATGAGGTGTCCACAGCTTCTCTGAGCAACCCATTCCAGTGTCTCACCACCCTCATAGTAACAAACTTCTTTATAATTGCATAATCTAAATCTACCCTGCTGCAGTTTAAATCCATTACCCCTTGTCTTATCACTGCATGCCCTTATAAAGAGTCCCTCTCCAGCTTTCCTATAGGCCTCCTTCGTGTACTAGCAGGCTGCTATCAAGTCTTCCCAGAGCCTTCTCTTCTGTGGGCTGGACATACCCAACTCCCTCAGGTTGTCTTAATAGGAAAGATGCTCCAGCCCTCTGATCGTCTTCATGGCTCTCCTCTGGGCCTTCTCCAACAGATCCATGTCCTTCTCGTGCTGGGGACTCCAAAGCTGCACACAGTACTCCAAATGAGATCTCACAAGAGCAAAGCAGAGCAGCAGAATCACCTCTTGATCTGCTGGCCATGCATCTTTTAATGCAGCCCAGGATACAGTTGGCTTTTTGGGCTGCCAGCACATGTTACTGGCCTGTGTCAAGCACTTAACTTTCTCAGATGATGGATTTTACAGGCTAAATGATGCTACTTTAAATAGATTCTATATGCAGCATCTTTTAAAAAAGTTGAAAAGGTTAAAAATAATTATTAAAGGTTAAAACTAATTATTGTTTCTGTTACATGAAGAGATGATGATTGCCTTATCCATCTTTATCAAGATTTTGACAGCCATGTTTCAGTATTGCTCCACGTACTCTTAACTTTAGATGGATACATAAAGTCAGATGAACACATAAATTACTAGTGACAATGGAGAGGACCTCTGGGGTCAGGCAGGGATAAGAATTTTGTTCAGGAAAAAGAGAAGGTCTTTCTAGTGAGGCCATTCATGTTGTGATTCTCCTATTGCATGCAGTGAACAAGGCCAGCAGGGCTATGTTTTGAAAAGATGGTCGGGGAGAGTTAGGAAGACCTAATTAATTCTGCTGTTAACATCTTCCCACCTGTAGTTCACATGGAGCACAGAGCTGTCTGGAGATGGCGCAGCTCTGCAAGGGTTGGGAGGGTGGTCCCTTTGCAGAGGTAGTAGGTGCTCCTGAGCAGCCTGGGGAGGGGAAGGACCGTGATGATGGCTTTGAGAATTCAGTTAAACTGGATTGGAGTTTCCTGGGACAAAGTAAAAGTACTTCTGGAGCCTGAAGGCTTTTTAGTCCTGCTGAATTTCAAAGGCCTGCTGCAGTAAGTGGAAGTGCTGGTGCTTGTGACCTTTTACTAAGAAGCATCTTTCATAGCAGAGAGTGATAGGCAGCCTAAATATAGTGATTGCTACCAGCTTCTGCTGTAATTTGCAACCCTTCTGTTGTTCACTTTTTCTGCTTGCTTTCTTTTATCTCCTTGATTCCTAGGTTTGCTATCATAGAATCTCCAAAGACTAACTAGGTTACAGCACCAGGAAATTGGATGAGCTTCTGAATTTAACAGAAGTGTTACAGTTCTTCTATTGTTGTTCATAGATGTCTTTGAATAAAAACCTGAGTTAGTTTCTAAACCAAGAGCACACATTAGGAGGAAGTTCTTCACTATGAGGGTGGTGGAACACTAGAACAGGTTGCCCAGGGAGATAGTGGAGGCCTCATCCCTGGAGATATTCAAGGTCAGGCTTGATGAGATTCTGAGCAACCTGATCTAGTTAAGGATGTCCGTGTTTACTGCAGGGAGGTGAATTAGATGACCTTTACATGTACTTTCCAGCCCAGTGTGTTCTATGATTGTTTACAGAATAGTTACCCATTTAATAGCTTATCAGTAGTACCCAGTGCTGAACTTAAATGCCTCATAAATCTAAGACAAGATTTTCACTTCCAAAGACTTTTTGGTCGTTTCTGAAGTGCAGTTCAGAAAACAAGCCATCTTGTTTATTTGTTCTCTGAGACTGACATTTTAATCACAAGAAAAATAGGCTTAAAAGATAGTGGTATTATTCAGTCTTAAGGAACAAAATTACTCTTACCCTAGTTATAGATCTTTATGCAAAGGCAGACATGTCCTTGCATTATCAATCAGTGACACTAAAAAAAAAGCCTTGTCTGATATCCCTTAAAATCTTACTGAAATCTGGCTTCCAAGACAGAAAATTAGAGAATGAGACATGTTATTGTAGAAATTACTAAATGAATTAACTTTGTTTCTCAGAGGGCATTGCAGAAAAGCAGGACTCCTTTCAATAATGCAAGGGAAAGGGATTCTGAAGAAATCTTGATTCCTGCAAATGAAAAATGGACCCAGAATTTTGAATCTCAAAAGCCTTGTCTGATATGCCTAAAATCTTACTCAAATTTGGCTTCCAAGACAGAAAATTAGAGAATGAGACATGTTATTGTAGAAATTACTAAATGCATTAACTTTGTTTCTCAGAGGGCATTGCAGAAAAGCAGGACTCCTTTCAATAATGCAAGGGAAAGAGATTCTGAAGAAATCTTGATTCCTGCAAATGAAAAAACAGAACCAGAATTTTGAATCTCAAAAAGGAAAAAAAAAGCATAATGTAAAAATGTTACATTCTTTAAACAGAGTCAGACTTGGTATGAAAATGTATTGCTTTAATTTCTCCAATCTTAAAACTACATTATTTAAAAGCTTGATTTAGAGCTAGGCATGATGAATTACTGGAATTAAATGGATTACTTTGACAAACCCAGAGTGTGAAGAAATGATTTTCAAAAGCATAACGGAGAAAATATTTTTGCATCAGGGAGTGCTGATTAGCCTCATTGCAATGCTGGCTGCGAGTAATTTGGAACAGAGTTGTTTCTCCTTAGTTAAAATAGTATTGGCTTGCTAATTTTGTGTAAAATAATTATTTTCACAGAAAGAAGTCTTGAAGTCAGATCTCATTGTCTGCACAGCGGCTGCCGTTCTGTCGTTTGCTGTCAGTGCCAGTACTGTGTTTCTATCATTGAGGGTGTGTATCTGTCGGGTTCTTTTCCCCCCTGCTAAGATAGGATCTCTTACATGCAAAACCACAGGGTGCTTTAACTGGAAAGTATTATGGGAAGAAAAGTTAGTAAAAATGTATTTAGTGGTCATGGTAACTAATTTTTTTAATGTACAAGGTTCTTACTGTATGGATATTTGTATTCATTTCAGTATTTGATGTCTCTTTAAGCTTCTGCATATCCACAGCTCTTTCGTAGAATCACAGAATCAACCAGGTTGGAGGAGACCTCCAAGATCATCCACTCCAACCTAGCACCCAGCCCTATCCAGTCAACTAGACCCTGGCACTAAGTGCCTCATCCAGTCTTTTCTTGAACACCTCCAGGGATGGTGCCTCCACCACCTCCCTGGGCAGCCCATTCCAATGGCAAATCACTCCCTCTGTGAAGAACTTCCTCCTAACATCCAGCCTATACTTCCCCTGGCACAACTTGATACTTTGTCCCCTCGATGAATCTGAGGGACAGCATGAATAAGCCTGATCAATTCATTTCTCCCCCCTGCCTCCAATTAGGGAGGAAAATGTTGGTTGATTGTCTGTGCAAACAAAAATCTCTATCTATGCATGGAATCAGAGACTCTGATCACAGGAAAATAAAATTATAAGGAGAGTTAAATTTGTTTTAACATGTTGTATATAAAAAGGCTGTTTGCAAATTATAACCATGTTTTGGGTTTTTTATTTCTTTTGTCCCAGCCGTTTCTCAGCATTGTCCTGTTTGCCTTAGCATGGACTGTGGGTTTCGTGACACACTACTTACTTCCTCAGCTTCGCAAGCATCACCCTTGGCTGTGGATCTCCCACCCCATACTTAAAAGCAAAGAGCACCGGCAACGGGAAGTGAGAGGTTTGTAGTAAAACGTTTTCTAAACAATGACCACAATGACTTGCTGATTGTCTTGGCTTAAAACAAACAAACAAACCTAGAAGGAACAGAGCAGGGAGAATAAATTTTGCTTTACATTTTGCTCTTTTGAAAATGATGCAAAAGACATAATTTCCATTTTTCCTCCACCCTGATCACCAGCAAATCAATAAAAGTTGTCTCCTGAGACCACTGCACAGAAGGGTTGAGGCTGGGAAGGCACGTCTGGAGATTGTCTACTCCAACAGCTCTATTCAGAATGGGGTCAGGTAGACTAGGTCTTTCAGGGCTATGTCCAGATTTGAACATCTTCACTCATGTGGACTCCACAACCTTTCTGGACAGCCTGTTCTAGCGTTTGATCATCCTTATATTAAGAAAGGTTGTTTTGGTTTTGGTGGGGGTTTATGTTGAACTGACATTATACTTTGCTTCCGTTTCTTTTTGTCTTGTCACTGGGCACTACGGGGGACAGTCTGGCTCCATCAATTTTGTGATCCCTATCACATATTTATACCACTCAAAAGCCCCTATCAGGCATTAATAAAATGTCACCTGAGCCTTTTCTTCTCGAGGATAAACCATCCCAACTCTCTCAGCCTCTCCTCTTATGTTAAATGTCCCTGTCCCTTAATCATCTTACTTTCACGAGTCATGACCTGATCTGCGTTTTGCTTTTCCATTCAGTACTGTACTTGGTATGCTTAATACCTCGGTGTTTTATACATTAAAAAATGTAAATGATTGCTAAAATTGAGACAGAATTTTCCCCACTTTCTGATGTGTAACTGTATCATTGAACAGCAAGGAGAGTATAAGTTAGACTTCTAATTTCCTCTATAACACTTTTAGAGAAACATTAAAATTGAAAGGAACTGTGGCATTTTCTTGAAGATTTGTTTTTGCCACTGGCTTCAGTGGTTAGTGCCCTGATATGTGGAGTATCTGTAAATATTTTAGTATGTCATGGTCTGATTTCCTGTTCTGATCCAGTTATTTCTGCAAGCAGAGAGTGTACTTTGAGAAGCACTCTTTTCCCCTGCCCGCTTCCCCAAGCTCTCATCTCACCTTTGCTACCAGCCAAAAGCTTCCTTGTCATTTTCTTGATGGATCCTGTGCCTTAATCATTTTCAATGTATGTTCCTGAGGTGTTTGAAGACAGCGTTGTCAGAACACAGTCTGCTGAGGCACTTTTGTCTGTTCTTTAACTAGACAACAAAAGAGTTCAGATCATTCTCTGCAGAACCATGTATTAAGGGTTTAATTTTTTTTTTTCCTAAAAAAAGAAATCATAGCTTTCAAAATTATGAATTCCCAGACAACACTTGTATATGAGAAAAGTACCCAAGAGACTTAATTGAAGGTTGCCTTTTAACTTTTCCTGCAATACACTGAGGAAAGTGTGGTAGAAATAGAAAACTTACTAAGGGTCATACACAAGTGAAGACATTGTTCAGGGCTTCCTCTCCCTGGTAATCAATAATTCTGAAGAATACACAAATTTTATTGTTTGTTGCATCACTCAATCATAAAAAAAATCCTGCAGTAGACTTTCTTTTCCTTGTCCTGATTAAGTCAGTCTTCTTTTGTCAGAAAACATTGTTTTCCTAAATGCAGTGATTCAGCTTTTGGAAAGGTCAGGGTAGAGATCTGCCAGACTGATGTCCGCAGCTGGGTTTCCCTCTGCTTTAAGATGAGCTGCATTTCCTGTGCTATCTGCTGCAAGGAACAGGCTTTTTTCCTTTCTTTTGCAGTCCTCGTTTTATATGTGGTCTGTTTTTTACTTTGGGGCTGAAGTGTTGTTACACAGCACAGAATCGCAGCATCGTGGGAGTTGAAAGGGACCTCTGGAGATCACCTAATCCAACCTGCCTGATAAAGCAGGGTCACCCAGAACAGGCTGCACAGGGTCATGTCCAAGCCAGTTTGGAATTTCTCCAGAGGAGACTCCACAACCTCTCTGGGCAGCCTGTTTCAGTGCTCTGACACCTCACAGGAAAAATGTTTTCCTCATGTTCAGATGGAACCTCTTCTGTTCCAGTTTGTGTCTGCTTACAATGTATCTGATATTGTGTGTTAGAAAACAAAAGTTTAAGTACATATATATATATACATATATATATATATATTTATCAGTCTCCTTAGCTGATGCAGAGACTTTTTATCATGTTCTGAGTTGAGACAGACAGAGGACAAGGTTCTGTAATCTCTTTGATAGGTATGTCTGACAGGGTGTTTTCTTTTACCACATAAGAAAAAATGTAGAAGCAGAACTTTAAGGTTCCCAGCTTTTGTAGAAAGAAGCTTGTAAAAGGACAGTATGTTGTCAAATGGGGACAGTGAAAGCACAAGTACACAGAAGATGTCTGTGAGAAGCTTTTGCTGCATAGACTCTTATTTTTCAGCTTCCTAATTTTTGACAAGTGTGGCTCTATGGGGAGGCGAATGATTGCTTGCAGTTAGACAAGCAGTTGGTAATGACATTTCAACAAGATAATTCCTGGCTTTGTTTTGTGGACTCTGGATGAGCTGTTCAGGCTTTCAGATTTTCCACAGAACAGCAATTATCAGACCGGTTCTCATGACCAGCATCTGCGAGATAGCTCATTTATTATTTGTCATTGTTTTGCCTCGCCGTGGGAAAGGCAGAGGTCAAGATGTATGAGCTGATGGCATAATAGATGTATAGAACGTAGTGTAGGACTGAGTGAGAAAGAAACCCTGAAACACTAAAGACTATTTTTACTTCTTGCTCTCCACCACTACTTTTATACTTCACAGATTTCATGTAAGCTATTTTCGAGTCACCCACTTGGGTCCTCTCTGATTGTAAGCTCAGATTGTAACCTCTCTGATTGTAAGCTCTTCCCATCTACATTGTCTGCACACATCTCTCTGCTTCTGCAGATTGTGGAAAAGCTTTGCCTTAAAATACTGGCAAAGGATGACTTTAGGCTAATTTGGAAGGATTGCTTTTAAATCTTTTTCTCTGAGCCTGTATCATACAGAGTTGTGCCTGCAGCACACACAAATCTGTGGATTCAGCATGTGTCTTTGCCTGTCATTGAAAAGATGCATGTGAGAGGGTGGGATATCTGTAAATTTGCAGAAATTGGAGTATTGGAGATCCAGTATCTGCCATTGATCTTTCTGAATCAATACCAAGTTCTGCTTTTTTTTTTTTCTGTGTGTCTGTGTTTTCACTGTTCTGTGTAGTTGAGCTCAATTGAGAAGACATTTTTGTACATGCACAGAATCACAGAACTTTAGAGGTTGGAAGGGACCTTCAGAGATAGAATCATAGAATGGTTTAGGTTGGAAGGGACCTCAGATCCCCATAGGCAGGGACACCTCCCACTAGAACAGGTTCATCGAGTCCAACCTCCCTGCCAAAGCAGGATCACCTAGGGTAGTTTGCACAGGAATGCATCCAGACAGGTTTTGAAAGTCTCCAGGGAAGGAGACTCCACAACCTCTCTGGGCAGCCTGTTCCAGTGCTCTGTCACCCTCACTGTAAAGAAATTTCTCTTCATGTTCCAGTCTAACCATTGCTCCTTGTCTTACGGCTGCTGACCAGCAAAAAGATATTTGCCTCATCCACTTGACACCCACCCCTCAGATATTTGTATGCATTGCTCAGATCTCCTCTCAGTCTTCTCTTCTCCAGACTAAACAGCCCCAGATCTCTCAGTCTCTCTTCATAGGAATGCTTAAGTTCCTCAGTCATTTTTGTGACTCTCTGCTGGACTCTCTCCAGCAGATTCCTGTCTCTCTTGAACTGGGGAGCCCAAAACTGGACACAGTATTCCAGGTGTGGTCTCACTAGAGCCGAGTAGAGGGGGAGAAGACCCTTCCTGGACCTGTTGTACACACTTTTCCTGGTGCACCCCAGGATGCCATTGACTCTCTTGGCCACAAGGACACATTGCTGTCCCATGGAGAACTTACTGTCCACCAGTTCTCCATGGGCTTTCTCCACGGGGCTGCTTTCTAGCAGGGCAGCCCGCAATCTGTACAGGTGCCTGTTGCTATTTCTCCCCAGATGGAGGACTCTGCACTTGTCCTTGTTGAACTTACAAAGTTTGCCTTCACCCAGCTCTCCAGCCTGTCCAGATCTCTTTGGATGGCAGCACAGCCATCCCCCCTAGTTTTGTATCATCAGTGAACTGGCTGAGGATACACTCAATGACCTCATCCAGATCACCGGCAAAGATACTGAACAAAACTGGACCCAGTACTGATCCCTGAGGAACACCACTGGCTACAAGCCCCCAACTTGACTCTGTGCAGTTGATGACAACTCTCTGAGTTCTGTGAGGTTGTGTATCTGCACCTAGTTCACCTAAGTTCTCATACAAGAATTGCAGAGCTTTAATATTGATATTAAACACTCTGATGTTGTTAGAAAAGTCTACTGCATGAAAGATAATCTTCACTGGTGAGTGTTGTGATCCTGGCAGATACTTTTCACAATGGCTGTTTAAGTGTATTACAGTTTCTAGATCTTGTTAATTCTTTAGTCTTCAGGCATCAAAAGGTGCTTCATTCATCAACAAGGGCAATGATACTTTGCAGTCAAATGGACATTGTTTTGTTACTGGATGACAGGGAAGGGGATGCACAGAGTCCACTGAGGTTCCCTAGGTCATCCACCAGGTGAGTGCCAGAGCTGGAAAGTGCCTCTCCACAGTCATGCATCACTTAAAAGTGATATTTAATGTAGTGACTGGCAATTAGAGTATGCAGAAACTACCATTTAGCATGTACCATCTCTTTTAATTTCTGAGTGTTTCTCATGAGGGCAGTTATAAGCAGCAAAATGCACACCTAGATTCAGAGAACAAAATTACTTCTCTATTGCAAATGAACTACAAATTCCATTGGTTCATAAATTAGTTGATTATTAATGTGAGCTATTTTCTTCTGTGATATTGCAGTGAAAAAAAAATGCTGATAATTGTGTTAAATTATCCATTACCTGAATTTCTCTTTCAGATGCTGCTCATTTGATGTGGTTTGAAAGGCTCTATGTGTGGCTTCAGTGCTTTGAGAAATACGTTTTGTATCCAGCTATAATACTGAATGCC
This sequence comes from Pogoniulus pusillus, assembly GCF_015220805.1. Classification (NCBI taxonomy): domain Eukaryota; kingdom Metazoa; phylum Chordata; class Aves; order Piciformes; family Lybiidae; genus Pogoniulus; species Pogoniulus pusillus. Next base: position 16,118,029 of record NC_087281.1, on the reverse strand, counting down.
CTCACCATTGATGCTTTCTCAATTAGTAAATACAAGAAGCTTGGTACACAGTAAGTAGATTATAACTTGAAGCATGTGATTAGTGGGATATTTGGGTTTAGACTGAAGGTTGAGAAATGAAATTGGTATCTTAGTTGCATGCCACAGTTTTGTTTTCATGCATTATTAGTCCAGTATGTAATAGTCACTGGGTCTGCTGAAAGAAAAAGCAAAACCTTAGCAGATGCTAAGGCATGACTCCACTGAGAGACAGCTAAGAAGTTTAAAGAGCTATATATAGATCTATATGGAATGTCTAAATGACAATTAAAAGCAAGACACACTATAGCAGGCTGCAGGTGTTTGATGGGCATAAACACAGTGGGGTAACTGGAATTAATCAGATGAAAATGAGAAATCTAGGCTGGATATCAGGAAACATTTCCTAGCTAAGTATTTTTAAGGCTATGGTGTAGTCTCCTGATGGAGTTATTGAAAGCTTCACCACACAAGTCTTTTAAGGCAAGACTGAATAAAATATCCAGCAGTGTAGAGTGATTGTTAATCCTGCATTGAGGGGTTTGAGAAAGGTAGTTTTTATTCCAAACTCTGATGTCTCTGATATTAAGCAGAACTGTTGATGCTGATCCACAAAAATGTGGTATGATCTTTGCAGATAGCCTTTTATGGTAAATATCCTGGTCAGTGGCTTGCCTGCTGCAGATACTCAGCACGCTTAGCGATTGCAGTATCCCCAGTGAGCAGTTTCTGCAGTCGTTTTATCAGAATGACATTGATGCAGATGATAAAAACAAAGAAAACAGCCAGCCTGTGTTCAGGAAGGAAGGTCTCAGTAGCAGGAAAAACAGCTTCAGGAGAGTGTTATTAATACTGATAAGTATTAATCATAATTTAGATTATTAACTTTAAATATTAAAGAACTTAGCTGTAAAAATTGTGTGCTGTTTTAATGATACTTTTCTCTTGAAGATCAGCACAGCTTTAGGGACTACACAACTGTAAGGAAAATGTGTTCCCTGGTTTTAGGGGCCAAAACTTGGACTTCAGCCAGATTTTCTTTATGTTCCTCCCAGATGGCTCACCTTTCCAGAGGGACTCTCACCAGGAGATAGCCCGTGTACTTCCACTGTGTATCTTACTCAGAGATAGCCTGTCCACTTCCACACTGACCTGTTTCTCCCAAGGCACTTGGAGGTGCTAAGGTCAAGGTGTGTTGTCCAGGGTGAAACAGTTCACACTCATCGCTCTCCTTGGTTCTGCAAGGCTGGGAGGACTGAAAGCGATCAAAACGTCATTTGTCACTAGCTAGCAGACGTGACCGAACACATGCATGGAGCAAATATCTAGGGTTAGAAAGGTGCTATTTTTACATAGTCATTCCTCCAAGCTAGATTGCACTTTGAAGTATCACCTCCCTCAAGTATTTAGAATTAGTGAGTCAGTACCCTAGATTAAAGGAAGTAATTACATTTGTCTGCCTCTGATTGTTTGGCCTATGGGGGAATACTATGACAGCCTTTTCCTTCCCCATCCCCCTTTTGTCTTTGTAGTCACCTTGGATTTAAAACCTGTGCTTTTTCCTTTTTCTTGTGACTGAGCTCTATGCCGAACTCTCCCAATATCCCTCTCCTCCAGTACTCCTCTTTAATACATTTCTTCTACAGCTCCTACGTAAATCCTCCACAAAACATTCAACTTCAGATACTACCTTTTTCTCTTGAACTCTTCTCAGCCTGCAAGGGACCCTGCATTCTCTTGCTCCTTCTATATACAGTGCTTCTGTATATAGCGCGCTCTGCTTTAGTACATCACTACCCATTTTCTGTTGCTGGAACAATCCTTAGTTAGTTACCACCCAAAAGTCAGATCACGTCGTACCTTAGAGAAGGAATTCTCCCAGTCTGTGTCTGAAAATGTCTGAGGTGGTATGTTTTGCGTGATTTGATTTTGAAGTTTTCTCTCAGTTTGAATGTTGGGATTTTTAAAGCAACTTCATCTTGCTTTGTGATTTAAAGAATTGAAGTGGTTTGCTTCTTCAGGAGGCAGAGCAACTCCTTCACAGTCAGGCAGGAGTTTTTCTTGAGCTTTCCAGGCACTGATGTGCTGGTCATTAGTGGGACCCATGCTGACAAGCTGAAAAGCCTGCCTTTGTTACCTGCTGCAGAGGCTTCAGAAACAAGCCCCCCCTTCTCTCTCCCTCTTATTTTATCTCTGCTGGAAGTTAAGGCCCCAGGACAGCATCTTGTGTGGCAATATCTTTAAAGAAGAGGGATAATGAGCAAATTATTTTCTGTTACCTCTGTCATTTTTGGTGACATTTTCCTCATCTTAAGAGATTCAGTCAGGAAAGAATGTTTCTGCTCTATGGTATATACGATTTCCATGTGAAATTTCCTCCATGTTGCAAGATTTTTTTTCCAGCTGATTCTCACAGGAAACACTGGAATGGCTTCTAGTGGCTTCAGAATGTATTTAGCTTAGTCACTGGGATTTCCACTCAGAAACCTGGGGGAAATTGAAAAGAACAGCTTTGACAAGATGAGAAATAAGGTCAGCTTGGCATTTCATTCCAACAGTGATGTCCTGGTGATCCTTTAGAGTGACCTACACTGAAATAAAGCTGCATCTGTGTTACAGAAGATACACAGTAATGAACAAATGCCACATAAAATAAAATCAGCCTGGAAATAGACAGACTTGTGAGCCTTTCTAGAATGATGAAAACCTCTTTAGAGCTTTCTGGCCTGTCAAGTGTCAGTCATGGCAGCAGGTGTTCTCCTGGTTCACAGCGGGGTGCAGGAGAACCTTCCATGCATTTCTCAAGTACCTGGCCTACTTTGAGCCACTCATTATGCACTGAAGTCTCCATCTATTTTCAGTAGCATCCAAAAACCCAATACATCTCCCAGAAAGCAGATGTGCTTAGTTTACTCATGAGATATTACCTCGCTGTAGTTCAGGAGTTGCTTTAATGTGTCTGTTAGTTTTATATTGTGTTTTCAGGAATGGATCCAGTATAGTTCTGAGACATCAGTGTGGAAAATTGCAGTCCAACTGTACACATTCCACTGTCAGAAAACTGTAACAGTACCTGACTTCACTAAATAGTACTGAATTTGACTTGATGGTTCATTAGGAGGCATGAGATATGCTGCTGGACATGCCTTCCAAATAAATCCTTTGTATCTTGTTCTGACTAGAACCCAGAAACCCAAAGGTTTTGAGCTGAGAGGTGATTTGCAGCATCCCCAGTGGGTGGTCAAGATTGAGTTCACAAAATACTACTTTGATTGCTTTTCCCTTTAAAAACCTTGATGGAAGAGGTGGTGTTGCCCATTTCATTTAATAGGAGTCTAACTGCTATGCACTCATGTGGAGAGTAAGTTTGCTTTTGATTCCTTCTGCTTTGGTGGTATGGAAATTCTGCTAAGAGTGGGGAATCACATCTTCCAATTCTTACTCCTGACCCTGTTCTGTGTTTTTTAGTGGCTGCTGGATAAAACACAGAACCATGCAAGTGTTCATGGCCTGGGGCCCAGTACTGTGACAAACTAGTGTTTGTCTATTCAGTTGATCTAACAATTATTAGGATCTAACCCCAGAACAGGCTGTCCAAGGAAGATCATCTTCCTAATTCTGTAAAGTGTCTTAAAAACTCAACTGAAAAATGTCAACAACCTCAAGTCCAGAGGTTCATCTACAGCTCCAGAGAAATACCTATCCAGTGTGGGTTTTTAAATGCAAGGGATGCCAACATATTATCTCCATCTTCCTTCTCATATAATTGTACTTTCCTTTCTTACACAGAAAACTTTGTCATATCCTGGAGACTTAAAATGAGAACTATTTCTTCATGGAGATATAGCAGCAAGCACTTTAATGTTTAGATACACAGGCTTCTTGTTTTTCTGAGTGGTCATTTCACATATATGAGTGTTATGTCCAGAATTTTGGCATTGTGTGTAGTAAAATGAGACCAGTTTGAAGCTGTGGCATTGAGTGAAAAGTGGGGTTTCTGAGTATAAAAAAGCTGGAGTGGGTTCAAGGCTTTATTTTTTTTTAAGTGTAAAGTACTTCACGTGGGGTTTTGTTGTATTTTTTTCAGTTGCTGTTTGCTTTTTTTCCAAATTGTAATCTATTAATGGAATCTATTAACCTATTAATGGAATCTATTAATGTGCTTGCAATCCCAAGCACAAATACAGACTGGGCAGTGAGTGGCTGGAGAGCAGCCCGGAGGAGAGGGACTTGGGGGTGCTGGTGAATGAGAAGCTCAACATGAGCCAGCAGTGTGCACTTGCAGCCGAGAAAGCCAACCAGAGCCTGGGCTGCATCAGGAGAAGTGTGGCCAGCAGGCTGATGGAGGTGATTCTACCCCTCTACTCTGCTCTGGTGAGACCTCACCTGGAGTATTGCATCCAGTTCTGGAGCTCCCATTACAAGAAGGATGTGGAGATGCTGGAGTGTGTCCAGAGAAGGGCCACGAGGATGCTCAGAGGGCTGGAGCAGCTCTGCTATGAGGACAGACTGAAAGAGTTGGGGCTGTTCAGTCTGGAGAAGAGGAGGCTCCCAGGTGACCTTCTTGTGGCCTTGCAGTTTCTGAAGGGGGCCTACAAAAAAGCTGGAGAAGAACTTTCCAGGATATCAGGGAGTAGCAGGACTAGGGGGAATGGAGCAAAGCTGCAGATGGGGAGATTCAGGCTGGATGTGGGGAGGAAGTTGTTGATCATGAGAGTAGTGAGAGGCTGGAATGGGTTGCCCAGGGAAGTGGTTGAGGCCCTGTTCCTGGAGGTGTTTAAGGCCAGGCTGGATGGGGCTGTGGCCAGCCTGCTCTTAAGATAGGGTGTCCTTGGGCATGGCAGGGGGGTTGGAACTAGATGATCCTTGTGGTCCCTTCCAACCCTGACTGATTCTATGATTCTAAGTGTCAAGATACTTCCAAAACTGAAATTTAGTGAATAGTACTGTTTTAGTACAGAGGTCCATCATTATTACAGATAAAAAGTGTGTGATGATGAGGGAAAATAAGTTGCACATGGGTAAAATGAATGTGATTACTAAAAGAACATAGAATTAATATCAGAAATCAACATTGTATAGATCTACATAAACAAATCCAAACCCACATCTGCTGCAGATGTTTGTGTTTAAGAGCTTCGTCATTTAATGCCTTATTACTTTGACTTGATCAGGTTTTCCTTTCTGCCTTTCTTACAGCTGTGATATTATCCTGATAACAGTTGCTGGGATGAAACTCCTTCGTTCCTCCTTCTGCAATCCCATTAATCAGTTTGTTACTTTGAGCTTCACTGTCATCTTCTTCCGGTTCGACTACAGAGACATTTCTGAAAATTTCTTGCTGGATTTCTTCATGATGTCCATCATCTTCCACAAGGCAAGCTTGGAAATTATCTTTCATAGCTTTACCTTCTCGATTTTGCTGTGCTCATCAATACATGGTAGGACTTTTTTTAAAGTAATGAATTCATACGTAGACACGGATTTAGAGGGAAAAAGGCTGTCGTCTGAAAACAAGGTTCCAGTTAAATGTCCTCCCTGATTTTGTGCTATGTTTTGCAGTTGTTTTGTGCATATATTGCTGTAGAAAGTTCAGAATTGCTGTTTTCAAGAGGAGAATCCTCAATGAGTTGGAAAGAGCCTCTTGGGTCGGTAGTGCAGGGCTGCCCTCCAGATCAATCGCCTGGTGTTTTTATCTAAGTTTCCTTTGAATGCCTCTAGTGTTTGACTCAACAACTTCCTTTGGGAAATTATTCCATTATCTAATCATCCTCATGATAATAAGTGTTTTCCTAATGTCAGCCTTAACATTTTTCTTCTACTATTTTCAGCCTTTTATCCTTGTGATGCTGCCCTTAACCTTAACCTCAGAGCTCTTTCCTCTCTTTTACATTGTTAACTCTTGGAGTGTGCTCTAGTCGACTAGACTTTAAAAGCCCCTAACATTCAGCATCAGTCAGATCAGATCCTGCCCTGTTTTGCTGTTTCACTGAAAGAAGCAGGTTTAACTGATACTTAGATTTATTGTAGACTTGCCTAAAGCTTTTACAAATTGTTTTGCATCTTGTTTTAGTTTTAAACTTGTTTCCCAGTTGCCATAAACATACACAGTTTGTCTAGAGGTAACTGATGATTGTTTTGATTGTCTTTGTTGCTGGAGTTTTATTTTCCAGGCTTGTTTGGTTTCTTTTTCTGATGTATTCCTACTGATCATTTCTGGTAATATGTGAAATTTTTCAGGCCATTAGTTCATCAAGTGGTATTGTCCTTGTTCCATTTAAAAATACTGAAATTAAATGGTTGGATTATTTATATTACAAAAGCCCATGCACAGTTAAACAATGATCATTAAAGCCCATCTGAAAAATAGCATTGCAGATGATGCAGTTAAAGTTCTATTAATTTTTAATTACAAAGGACATAAGTTTTCTTTACCCTAATTAAGGTCTGAGCTCTAATTTTCTCGATGTTGTGGAAGGTTAGTAGAGAGTATTGTCACTTGAGAAAGGTGTTCTTTTATTCCGTACTCTAGACCCTAAGCAAGCTGCATCTACCCCCTTCCTAAAAGCTTTGTGGGTCTTCACAGATTCTGTCTTGAACTTAAGTCATTTTTTATACCTGCAATTATTCTTTAAAAGAAAACCTGAAATAGTTTCTATTACCATCACCTCTGGCTATGCAGAATTTATTAGTTATGGCTGATTTGTTCTTCTTCATTGAAGATGTCAATTTACCACACCCTGAATTAGCGAGTGCTAGAAATGCTGTGCCTTAGCCATAGTGATGGTAATTGTAAGCATGGCTACCACACAAAAAAAAGAAGCTGTGTGCTCTCAAAGCACTGTGTTAGTATTTATTTTCCTCTGCCAGGCACTGGGGAGGGCGACAAAGCTGGTGAGAGGCCTGGAGCACAGACCTGTGAGGAGAGGCTGAGGGAGCTGAGGATGTTTAGCCTGGAGAAGAGGAGGTTCAGGAGAGACCTCATTGCTGTCTACAGCTACCTGAAGGGAGGCTGTAGCCAGGTGGGGTTGGTCTCTTCTGCCAGGCAAGCAGCAACAGAACAAGGGGACACAGTCTCAAGTTGTGCCAGGGGAGGTCTAGGCTGGATGTTAGGAGGAAGTTGTTGCCAGAGGGAGTGATTGGCATTGGAATGGGCTGTCCAGGGAGGTGGTGGAGTTGCCATCCCTGGAGGTGTTGAAGAAGAGCCTGGCTGAGGCACTTAGTGCTGTGGTCTAGTTGACTGGCTAGGGCTGGGTACTAGGTTGGACTGGATGATCTTGGAGGTCTCTTCAACCTGGTTGGTTCTATGATTCTGTGACTCTAAATTCAACAGACATTCACAACCACACTAGTGACTCTTCAGGCAGACTAAGTTGAACAACACTTTGCTAATAACGTTGGGTAGAATATTTCTGAGTACCTCACTGATAGTGCTTCCTTCATTTTCCCCATTGTGCTGTTGATTCAGTGTAATTTAGTCAACCCAAAAGCTCCAAATCAGCATATTCCCGAACAAGTTGAGGCATGGAAGTCCAGATTGCTGTTCACAGATTCTATCTCTGTTTGCAAATAGTCAGGCCACCTACACTGAGGTAGCATAGAGAACAAGATAGTCTATTTAGTTCTATTCCTGAGGATTTTTTAAATGAACCTGGTTTTTTTGATCTTTGTAACATCGTAAGACTTATTAATGGGACATGGTTGATTCACTTAAAAAAAGTTCATTAGCTGTTTATATTTTGACAAAACACTGCTAAAAGATGCTCTGGGCATATGCAGAGGGTTCTGTTTTGTCTTTCAAATTGACTTGGGAAGGGAGCAAGATAAACATTTAGGAAAAACAGTCTTATTTATTTTTAAGATTGATTGTAACTTTCCAGTCAAGTGAAACAAGACTTCTCCTTCTCTCTTATGCAAAGACTTCACATGCAGCTAGCCTGCTTTGTGTCCTTGGCTACAGCCTGGGATTCTTTTGTCCAAAAACTCTATTGTCTGTATTCTTTTAAATCAGACCTAAATGGCCTTTAAAAATACCTCTGTTTTTCAAAACCTGTGAATGTGATACTCTGATGTATATGCTACAGGAAGTGACACTGGATAATCACGGTGGTCTTGGTTTTCATGACACCATGTAAACGCTTCCAGTGAGTCAGTTGTTCTCTCTGAATGTTTTGGGAGATGACATCAATGAGAAGATTAATATTAGTTGAGAATGGAAAAACATAACTGACAATATATTCTTCACTGGTATAGCAAAATGGAATGTATAACAGGACCTAAGAGATTTCCTCCTAGACTTCTAAGAGTAGCAGAAGATCTGAGACTAAGAAAGGGACCTGGAGGTACTGGTAAATAGTAGCTGAACATGAGCCAGTAGTGTGCCCAGGTGGCCAAAAAAGCCAATGGCATCCTGGTCTCTACCAGAAACAGTGTGGCCAGTATGACAAAGGAGGTTATTCTGCCCCTGTACTCAGCACTGGTCAGGCCACACCTTGAGTGCTGTGTCCAGTTCTGGGCTCCTCAATTCAAGAGAGATGTTGAGGTGCTGGGATGTATCCAGAGAAGGACAACGAAGCTGGTGAGAGGCCTGGAGCACAGCCCTGTGAGAAGAGGCTGAGGGAGCTGGGGGTGTTTATCCTGGAGAAGAGGAGGCTCAGGGGTGACTTCATTGCTGTCTATAACTACCTGAAGGGAGGCTGTAGCCATGTGGGGGTTGGTCTCTTCTGCCAGGAAACCAGCAAGAGAACAAGGGGACACAGTCTCAAGTTGTGCTGAGTTAGGAGGAAGTTGTGCTGGATGTTAGGAGAAAGTTGTTGGCAGAGAGAGGTGATTGGCATTGGAATGGGCTGCCCAGGGAGGTGGTGGAGTTGCTATGCCTGGAGGTGTTCAAGACAGGACTGGCTGAGGCACTTAGTGCCGTGGTCTAGTTGTTTGTCTAGGTCTGGGTGCTAGGTTGGACTGGATGATCCTGGAGGTCTCTTCCAACCTGGTTGATTCTATGATTCTTCTGTAATAGACTAAAAAATGTGGCAACGTTAACCAGTTTGAATAAACTGTTTGGGAATAATTAAATGATGGGCATTTCTTCTATCCTTCAGACATCTACTGACAAAATACTTTACTCAGAAAAAAATTTGCCATATGCAGCACATATATGAGAGGGAGAGCATTTATTTCATAGCTCATTGAGTTAATCTTTTCTTCAGTGTGGGAAAAAAAAATAAAAGATTGTGGTCAGCACTGTCCTCCTTGGCAGATATTGGGCACTGTGGTAAAGGGTTGGACTTGATGATCTGTGAGGTCTCTTCCAACCTTGGTGATACTGTGATACTGTGATATGTGAGCTGCTTTTAAAGGATGTTTGGAGGAACAATTGTTTGAGTCAAGAATGAAGAGGTATTGATAAATGTGAAGTAGAAACCAGCGCAAATCGTTCAAAGAGCAAGAATGTCAGCTTAGAACAGGCTCAGCAATAACAAACATGATCAGAGCAAAAGCTGTCCTCAGCTCTTTTGCTGTACATTTTTAAGAGCTGTGGTGTCCCATTTCATCCAGTGCCATGGGTATCCTCTAAATCTTGCTGGTGAAGAGGGGTCACAGTGCTTCCCTGAACTGCTTTCAGAACCTCAAGTGAAGCTGATGTGAAAGGAGCAAAGGCAGTAAAAAATGTGAATACTTCTGACCGTAGTATGCTTGTTCATGGCAAATAAATAAAAGGTTGCTTGGGGCAGTTTACTCACTACTGGGAGCAACCAGCAGCATGTTGGAGTTTCTCATATGCCAAACTGATAAACTGGCTTTTTTATAGCAGTTCTTTCATCTGTAGAATGCAAGTGAGAAATTATACCTGTACTTCTGAATATGTATTTTTGACAAATCTATGTAGCTTCCTTTAAGCCCTAAAGAAATACACACTCCTATCTTACACACTCATCTACTACACAGACCTGGATGGGCATGGTAAAACCTAGATGTATTAACTTCTTAATGTCAGGGACTACAGCTTCTTACATCTTTCAGTGGCTTGTATGTTACTGGGAGGCAGCTTAATGGCCTCTTAATTTGTGTGCCTGTGTGAAATAATTAGCAATACTAAAATTTGAAATCATCTTACATTTTCTTAGAGTTGAGTCCCCTGAGAGTTATGAATTTATCTTCATGCATAAGGCAAAATAATCAAAGAACCAGAGCTTGTTAAATTTGACTTGGCTGACACTGAATTCATTTGCCTAAGTACTCTTATCCCTGCTGAGCTCACTTAAGAATACAATTTCCTTGTCTGATATTTTTTCTTCTTCTCCAGAACACATTTTCCATTTAATAAGGAATTCACTTTTTTTTTTTAACAAGAATTTTTATCTTTCTGTATACTTCTTTCTGCCATAGTATCCAATTTATGAGAGATGATCTTTAAGTAACTCCAGTGAAAACAGCCAGTTTGTTATAACCTGCCACAGTTGTGCTGATCAGGCTTAACTTTCAGCTTGCCCAACGCAATTGCCTGGGCAGAAAAGAAACTGTGTGTTACCTTGCTTTCCTTCACTTTATGAGAAAGTGCTACCAAGAGCATTGACCTTCTTGGTATTTTGTTGAAGTCAAATAATTAACCTATTGGATCTTTTTATTGCCCTTGTGGCAATAAAATGCTTGGTTAGTTGGCATGACCCATTGATTGGTTTAGGTGCTACTTATAAGTCAAAAGCCTTACTCTTTCTCCTTCCCACTTCTGCTTTTTCATCTGTCTCTAAATCTGATGTTTCACTTCAAAGCCATTATTTCATATTTTAGTACAGCTCTTGCCATTTGTGCATACTGAAATCCAGTGTCTTAATCATCTGCACCCTTTTGGCCCACAGCTGTTTCCACAGCTTTTGATATCTGTCGTATAACCCCTGTAAAGGTACTTTCTGATGAGTAAAATACCCAAGGCTACATCTGATATTTGACAGGATAATCCCACTGGTATTTTCCATAGACTCCAAAACTCTTTTGAGCACTGTATAGTTAATGTTTCCTTTTAATATTGGAGAAATAGTTCAAGTATTTTTTCATTCAGCCTTCTGTCACTGACCACTTTGTCAGATTTCATTCTTGACACTATACCCAAATTGGATTTTTCTCTCTCTTTTTGTGGTTTTTATTTAGAATGGGACAAATGCATTGAGAGGTGCAGGATAATGTCCACCCACTTGCTGGGTCAGTCTGGCTCACTGTGCATTGAGGACTATATTCTTGTGCATTCATGCTGGTAGAAGTGCATTGTTCTGTATCTGTTGATGCAGGCACTGCCACTTCAGCACACAACTTACTCTGCAGTTTTTATGTCTGCTTTCAGTAAAGGTGATTTCTGGGAACATGCATCTTGGCAGGAGCTGTGTCTGTGAAGGCTTTGCTGATGAGGCTGAATCAGTGCAGCTCCTAGCTGATTTGTTTTGCTTGTCTGGTCTTCTGCAAATTAAGCTGATGAGCTCTTACCTTGTCCTTTTTGTCCACCTTGGGAGATATGAGAGATGGTTTCTTACCATACCACAGGCTCATTCTCTGCGATCTTGCTGTCAGCTGACAGTGTAGGAAGCAGCAGCTTCTGCCATGGGTGGATGTAAGGCTATTAGGTTTTATCATCATCATATTGTTACAATCCTCATCACACTTCTGCTTGATGCTTAACAGTTATCTTCAAATGTGAAGCCTGGTATTCAAGCTATTTAAAACATGCCTGGTTTGTACACTGCTAATACTGAGTGCTGAACATAGGATTTCAGAGATATAACCCTCCAAAGTTTGATATCAGAGCTCTGGGCTGATTATATTTTGATCTTCTATTTTATGCTTTATATGCATTAAACAACAATCTCAAAATCCCACAATATAAAGATTTCAGATGTTCTGTAAGCAGATGCAAATAAAGACAGCATGAAAAGTATTTGTGGTAGATTCAAAGCATTGTTCAAAATACAATAATGACTTAAGAAGTAAGCACTGAAAGTCTTTAATATTTCCAGTAAATCTTGTTTTGCAGGATTTCACAGGTGAAGTTTGTTTTAAATGGCATTAAACAAAAGCAGAAGGACAATGATTTACAAAGCAAATTCATGAGCTAAAATAAACTGATTCTACCTAAGCTTAATTTCATTTTCATAAACATGCTCACAACTTTTTCTTCTTAATGTATCCTAATTTTTATTGATATTTAAAAAAATAAAATTGCCACTAGCAATTAGAATTTATTTCCAGGACTTGCAGCTATCTGTTGACCAGAGTATGTGAAAACTAAATACTCCCTCTAGCATCTGAGTTAAACTCTCAAGTTCTCAGGAGCTGAACAGGAATAGAAAGAAAAGCTTGTCCAAGGCAGAAAATAATTGCTTTCTGCATTGAACTTTTTTAATCTCTCAGTTTTGAGTGGCACATAGAGCACGTAGCCATATGTATATGACAGTGATTTTTGTATACATACATTTTTAAAACGCAGCAAAATTCAAGCTTAGCAAGAAAAAGTTAATGTTTATGCATTGTTTGGTCCCAGGATTGCCAAGGAGTCTGCCCACACAGAGTCCCAACAGATGCTAAACAGATAGAAAGGCTGCCAAAAGCTGAAAGCACTGCATCTCACATTCAGTGTCATTTAAATTCAGGTGTTAGTCTGTCCCTGGTTTAGTCAAATCTACCAAACTGAGGCGTGATGGTTCAGACTCCCCAGTGATTTCATTTTTTTACTGTGTGTTAACTAATTTTCATTAACTTCTAGTTTGTAATGTTACTTCAATTTGGTTAACTAAACCAGATTTAAAAGAAGTCCTTAAAAAAGTGAGTCTTTGCCTTTGCTTTGCTTATAGAAATATAGAATACTACCGTATGCACTAGAGGTCTGGAGAGACTTCAGAACTCTGAAGAGTGAAGGATGATTAAGATGATTAAATCTGTGCATCCACATAAACATGAAAGATGGATGCATGTTCTGCATTTTAACTTGACAGTAGTGAGAATGTGCTGGTTTAAATGCAGATAATTTAAACTCTTTATCAAAGACTTAAAAACTGTTTACTGAGTAAAACTGTCTCAAGTAAAGATATCTAGGAATATTAGCATTTTATGTCACCTAAATAATAGATCATTTTTCTGCCTGGGGAACTGTAGTAAACACTGAAGATCTTAGAAGGCTTTATAAAAGTATTATTTTACAAATTGACCTAAACTGGCATGTAGAAGTCTTAGTAAGCCTTAGTAAGTCTGTAGTCAGTACTAGTCAAGGCACACCTTGAGTGCTGTGTCCAGTTCTGGGCTCCTCAATTCAAGAGAGATGTTGAGGTGCTGGAATGTGTCCAGAGAAGGGTGACAAAGCTGGTGAGGGGCCTGGAACACAGCCCTATGAGGGAAGGCTGAGGGAGCTGGGGGTGTGCAGCCTGGAGAAGAGGAGGCTCAGGGCAGACCTCATTGCTGTCTACAACTACCTGAAGTGAGGCTGTAGCCAGGTGGGGGTTGGTCTCTTCTGCCAGGCAAGCAGCAGCAGAACAAGGGGACACAATCTCAAGTTGTGCTGGGGGAGGTCTAGTCTGGCTGTTAGGAGGAAGTTGTTGGCAGAGAGTGTGATTGGCATTGGAATGGGCTGCCCAGGGAGGTGGTGGAGTTGCTATGACTGGAGGTGTTCAAGACAGGACTGGCTGAGGCACTTAGTGCCATGGTCTAGTTGATTGTCTAGGGCTGGGTGCTAGGTTGGACTGGATGATCTTGGAGGTCTTTTCCAACCTGGTTTGATTGTATGAATAAAAATTTAGTCTTTGGTACATATTTAAGGAAATCATTATAAAGACTTTCACTTTAGATGAGAAGGTTTTGCCTTTGTATCTAGCACTGTTGAAAATAAACTTAGAATCCTTGGGATCAAGATACTACCCTCAAAAACTTTACTGGTGATTAATTACTTCAACAAATTGCAGAAGGGCTTAGGTGTCTGGGTGGGTCTTGTGGGATTGTTTTTTCTAGCTTGTTTAGGTGTACCCTCAATTAATCTTTTGCTACTTGGAGTGTCTTCATTTTTCCATGCTTTTGCAAAAGTCTCAGAGGCCAGCAGTTCCTGAAAGCTCCCCAGCAAAGACCAGGGCAAAGAAGGAATCAAGTGCCTCAGCCTTTTCCATGCCCTTTGTCACCAGGTTCTCTGCCCTATTCAGCTATGGCTCTTTGTTTTTTTACCCCAGTCTGTCTTTTGCCACTCATATACCTGTAAAAGTTCTTCCTTCATCTTTTACTTTCTTCGCTGACTTTAACTCCAGGTGGGTTTTGGCTTTCCTAATCCTTTCTAATCCTCTGTTTTTCTGTCAGTTTGGAAAAGATGCTGAAGATTTTCCTCTTTAGCTTACAAATTTTGAAGACTGAAATGCTGTTAACTAACTGATCTAGTAGAATGACTGTTTCTCTGCACCAGTTTTTCCCTATTTATGAAGGTGTTTTTTCTAGCTTCAGTTTCTTTTTATGAGGAAAATAGAGCACTTTGTGAATCCTTGGATTGACTGTGTCAGATATAGAAGAAAGCTTATTGTAAGTTGGGTTGATGGCCCATAAGGTGTTTTGCAGAGCATGCCCTGGGAGCAGAGATAATACAAGTACTCAATAACTCCTAATGAAAGCTTGAAAATCACACATTTGCAGGCCTTTAGGTGCAGTGTCTTAAGGGTCTTAGAAATAAAGAGACATTCACTAGTGCATTCTTTTTGTGTTCCTGTTCTTGGGAATGGAAATATGCTCCACTGCCTGTCTAGTATAAACATTAGCTATGAGTCAAGTGTTGAAAGAAGCAGAGTTCAAGCAGTGTGGAGTGTAGAAGTAGTAGGACTTGTTAGAAGACACAGGGGGTTTGGGTGCCGTGGCCTGTTCTGCAGGATTATGTAAATCTTAAAGAATTACTAAAACAATGTAATAGAACAAGAGGCCAGAAGAGTCTCCTCTTGGATTTTGTGTCCCAGAAAATGCAAACCCAGAATTTTATTTGAGGTTTGAAAACCTTTTGATGAACCCTGAGCTTTGAGCACAGCTGGGGTGATTTATGGCTATGTAATTTAATTCTGTAATAGGCATAACTTTGCTGGGTTGTGCAGCAGTTTTGTGTTTTTTGAGGTTTCACATGTGAGTCATTAGTTTGTTCAGCCCTTCACTTAAATCTTTCAGCAAATCCAGTTTTTCTCCCAGCAATTCATTCAGACATTATAGATAAAAATTAACCAAAGCAAAGCAACTCTCCAACTTGCTAAGCAGGATTCCAATAAAAATCAGTTCTAATTTCAGCTTTACTTACCTGATTTATCAAATATTGCACTTTATTGAGTTGCAGCACAAAGCATATTTTACAGGTATCATAGAATCAACCAGGTTGGAAGAGACCTCCAAGATCATCCAATCCAACCTAGCACCCAGCACTAGCCAGTCAACTAGACCATGGCACTAAGTGCCTCAGCCAGGCTTTTCTTGAACGCTTCCAGGGATGGTGACTCCATCACCTCTCTGGGCAGCCCATTCCAATGCCAATCACTCTCTCTGGCAACAACTTCCTCTTAACATCCAGCCTAGACATCCCCCAGCACAACTTATGACTGTGTCCCCTTGTTATGTTGCTGTTTGCCTGGCAGAAGAGACCAGTCCCTACCTGGCTATGGCCTCCCTTCAGGTAGTTGTAGAGAGCAATGAGGTCCCCCCTGAGCCTCCTCTTCTCCAGGCTAAACAACCCCAGGCTCCCTCAGCCTCTCCTCATAGAGTTTATGTTCCAGGCCCCTCACCAACTTTGTCACCCTGCTCTGGACACGTTCCAGCACCTCAACGTCTCTCTTGAATTGAGGGGCCCAGAACTGGACACAGTACTCAAGGTGTGGCCTGACCAGTGCTGAGTACAGGGGAAGAAGAGTAAATTTAGTGTGTTTTGCAATTAGTATGGCATAAGAATAAAAATTTGCATTAATGCAACATTTTTGTTGTAAGATGGTTTGATTGTGAAGATAAGCTACGTTCATGCTTAATGGAAGATAAGCTACGTTCATGCTTAATGCCAGACATGCTCACATAGTGATGGTTTCTCCCATTGATTCAAGACAAAAATGTTGTGCTTTGAGAAAAGTGATTTCCCCGTGCAGAGCCATACGTGTTGCACTTTGAATTTCCTCCCTTTCCTGTATCTAGAGTCTCTTCCATAGCCATCTAGCTGGTGAGATGACACATGCAACAGTATCAGAACTTTCTAATTAAAGCAGGCATACTTTTGAAGAAGGGTATTCTGGGAGCTGCCTCAGTATGGTAACTAAATATGTACCTCATTGCAAGTTTGAATTTCATATGAAGAGCATACTTCTGTGCCTTAATAAAGTAAAGCTTTAATGCCCATGGAAGCTAATAATACGCTGTTAACTTACCTCATATGCATTCCAGGGCACAGTTCTAAAAGGTGTCACTTTCTGATACGTGTATTTGAAGGTATCTCAACTCCCTAACAAGTCACCATGTTTTACTTTATTATTATTTTAATGTTTTTCAGCTGTGGGACCTGCTGCAGAAGTTGCAGTTCATCATGACATACATTGCTCCCTGGCAGATTGCTTGGGGATCATCGTTCCATGTTTTCGCTCAGCTCTTCGCAATACCTCATATCCTTTATAAATTTGGGTTTCTTTATTCTTAGATTCCTCTTCATGTATGTAATTTATTTGCAGTGTTTGGACAAGGTGCAAAGTTCTCTAGGTAACTTGTTTTAAAGTGTGCAAATGCTTGGAGCATCTGCTGAGAAAGTTTTCTCTCTTGGCTGCATGGGATCTCACACTGGGAAACTGAACTCTGGAGCTCAAACTGATCTGTTTATGCCTGCTCACTTCTCACTCAGCTACGTTTTGCAGATCACTTAGTTCACAATTCTCTACACTGACTTCTGATGCATCCAGAAAGAAATGTGTTGACTGACATTAGCTCAAACTTGGGTGGACTTTTATGTATACAGAAGCTAGTTTTGTAAAGTGCTGGCCACATGGCTACTGAGCTGTAAAATACTAGTTTGCTCCTAGTTGCCATCTCAGATACAAACTCATTTTAGTGAGCCAATTTCTGTTGCAAATGTCCTGATTCTTTTTTATTTTTCAGAAGCAGCTGGATTTTAACATTTTAATGTGCATTTTTCATTTGTGGTGATGAGAAACTGTCTCATTTTTAACAATTCCATATTGTTTTATGAGTAACAATATATATTCACCAAGACAAAAGCAGTCTTTGAGGAACAGTCTGTTTCAGTGCCAGGGCTGTCAATGCTGGTTTTATGGATATGGAGAGTAAAACATAATGTTCAATGATCCTCAGATGTCTGTAGGGTTAAAAAATATATTGAAGTTTTTGAACAAAAACATTTCAGTGTAAAGTTAAACTCATCTAGAAACTTGATTTAATACAGAGAAGAGGGGGGGAAAAAAGATATAAAACTGAAATAAATCCCATTCACTGAACAAATTGAACACTTTTGATATCTAAACCATTTTAGAGACTGATGTTTGATTTCTTCCTTCCTTCCCAGCCAAAGCTGTGGAATAAGAATTAATAAAATGGCTTTGGTTCAGCTCTGCTGAAGAGTTTACTTTGTACTGTTTATTAGATACACACACTTAAGTCTTTGTCCCTTTCATCTCAGATTTTTTCCCCTCCCTTCAGTGAATTCTTCTCTCTGCCCTTTGCTGTGTTGTATTGAGTCACAGGCAGCGTTGTCTAACAGTATTTATATTTCTATGTAGGAGGAATAGATGGGAGTACAAACAAACTCCCACTGGGAAAGCTTTAGATTGTCTATTTATGAAAGGAAAGCATTATAAAAAGCAGTGATCTGTCTGACCATTTTGACTGATCTGTAGCAAATTATTCCAGAATTTCAAAACAAATATTTTGTCTCTGTTGTGTGAAGTGCAGAAGTGTGTGTAAGCTTATTTAGCAAAACACTTAACAGCCAAGATTATATTACAGTGAATTTCCCTTCAGTCACAACTGTTTTGTGCAGTGATAACCTTGCTCTTGATACAAGTACCAATTAAGCTTTGCAAAATTAAAGTAGTTAAGCAGGGTTTAGTTTTTCTCCATTGTTGCTAAACTGATCTAGAGTAGGTTTCTATTATTTATGTTCACAGTATGCTTTCTAAA
This sequence comes from Pogoniulus pusillus, assembly GCF_015220805.1. NCBI lineage: Eukaryota > Metazoa > Chordata > Aves > Piciformes > Lybiidae > Pogoniulus > Pogoniulus pusillus. The sequence goes on along the minus strand of NC_087281.1, from coordinate 16,099,861 downwards.
TGCAAATCAGTCTTTTAAGGCAACGTTGCAATTAAGATACTGGTTAAATGCCCAACTTATTACTCCCACAAGAACAGTAACTCTGCCTTTTTGTATGCTAAGTTTACTGGTTGTTACTATAACTCTGCAAACAGTAATGATAAATGCGTGTTGCAGTTGGCAGAGGTGCTAAGACTGCCATTTCTTTGCACAGTTAATTATTTGTGGCTCTCCAGGAAGATCTGGACAGGCTGAATGAGTGGGCTGGCAAGAAACTTAGGAAGTTTAGCAGGTGAAAATGTAGGGTCTTGCACCAGAAATTCATAACTGACATGATTAAAAATGTGGATTTTGAGAAACAGAGGATTTGGGTTGGCCTCTACTGCATGGTTCTGTGTTAAAGGAAAGGGATGGAAGATATTTCAAATGTCAGCATTTCAGTTGCTTGCTTTGAAGCTGATATGAATTTAAGTGTTTTTTTTTAAACTATTGGAATTAATCCTCAGATACAATGTTTTATTTAACGTTGAAGAGGATTTAGTTCTTTTTTCCTCAAAAGTTGATTTTTACTAGCTTAAAAAGAAAATCCATTATTCACAACAAAGCAAGGCTTGCTTCTAGACAGTATAACCTAACAAAGATGCTACACAGGAAACCTGGATTGGGATATATAGAGTAAGAAATTATGCCTGTTGTGATGGTTTAGGTGTTACCTGCACACCCCCACACACTTAAGAAAATCACCCAGACTAGACTCAGCTGAGTTGGAAATTGAAGCTTTATATGTATAGTTTAGCACAATACACAGGCAGATATTTACAATATATACAGCTATAGACAGAAATATACAAGTTAAAAAGGTAATACCGAAACACAACACTCTTCCCAGAAACCAGAGTCCCCAGGAGGGACTCGCAACCACACTTCCACCTACCTTCCACCTGTCTACCTTATCCCAGACTTTGCCTTACGTTTGAGGTGAGTTCGGAGAATCAGCCAGTGGGGTTAGGAAGCAGAAGGATTAGTTACACAGACAGCAAGTTAGGGAGAGAGGTGCATGCAGCCGCAGCCAGAGAGAAACTCTGTTATCTATATTTGTGTTCTTGTTTTTAGCCATCTCAGCAAGCCTATGAGTGAAGTAGACATCACTACTGTTTCCTTTTCACAGCCTATAATCTATTTCTTCTTGCCAAGATATTCCAGCTAACTTCAAACTAGCACACCTCTAAGTTTGTTTTTTAACTCCTTGTTCTCTTTCTGTCTCATCAGCTCCCATGTTGTCTTCTCTCACCTGACACTCATAAATAGTTGTTCATCTTTCACAGGCAGTGCTGGTTATCACTACAGAGGAATGTGGCAGTTTAACTTTTTTGATGTGTGTACTTACTGCTGTGTGCTCTTTGTTGATTTTTGAACTTCAGCCTCTGAGGACAGCTCATTTTCCAGTATCTCTTATGCTCGAAGATGCTATTCCAGACCATTCCATTTTAATAACTTTGATGGATTTGAGGGAGTTCTTTAGGCAAATATCTGTTTGTAGGTTTTGCAAATTGCTTTAAAAGCATGGCTAGCTACCCTTTTTAAGGAGCTGTTGTACCAACAACGATTTTACATGTGTTAAAATGTTTTTTCAACAGTCTCTGGAAGGTGCAACAAATAGAGGATATGTGGAGCACACACATAGGATATTGCTATAGGGGGGTGGTTGAGAAGACTTTTCTAAGTGATATGACTTTCATTCTAATTTGAGGTACACCTGATTGCTGTACTTCAGCAGTGGCTCCTTAGTTCATGCCTCCTAGCACCTTCTTCTCAAGAGAGTTGAATTGATCTCTTGTGTCAACTTGGAAACCTTTTTCCCGGTGTTTTCATGGAGGTGGTATGAATTAATGAAGAATTAAAGCCTAGCATTTCACTTGTTGGGTTCTTCTAATCATGATCTTTTTAACATGCATCTTTTTTTCAATATCCTTATCCATCTCCTGACTTCACAGGATCACAGGATATTAGGGGCTGGAAGGGACCCAAGGAGATCATTGGGTCCAACCCCTCTGCCAGAGCAGGACCACACAATCTAGCACAGATCACAGAGGAATGCATCCAGACAGGCCTTGAAAGTCTTCATAGCATGAGACCCCACAGCCTCTCTGTGGAGCCTGTCCCAGTGCTTTGTGACCCTTACAGTAAAGAAGTTCTCCTTTGTGTTGAGGTGGAACCTCTTTTGTAGCAACACCCATTGCTCCTTGTCCTATCACAGGGAGCAGAGACTGTCCCCCACCTCCTGGCCAGCCCCCAGGAGTTTATAAACATTTATTAAATGCCCTCTCAGTCTTCTCCAGACTAAGAAGACCCTCAGCCTCTCCTCATAAGCCATGCCTTCCAGTCCCCTAATCATCCTCATACCCCTCTGCTGGGCCCTCTCCAGCAGATCCCTGTCCCTCTTAAACTGGAGAGACCAAAACTGAATGCAGTATTCAAGATGAGGTCTCACCAGGGCAGAGTAGAGGGGAAGGAGAACCTCCATTGATCTGCTGGATATACTCTTCCTAATACAGTCCAGGATCCCATTGGCCTTGGCTTTCCAGCAAGGTGAAATATGACTTTACATATGGATTTGGGTATTCATTACGATGTTCGTGTGACATTTACTATCCCCCTGTCTTCGCCTTCTCATTTCATATATATTTCAGAAAGTATGCAATGCTGAACATTTTTTAACCTTTTACCATTCTGCATAGAATATTAAATTGTCAGTAAGAATTAGCACCAAAGCATGATTTTAAGCCAGACATCTGGATTATAGAGTCACAGTTGTTTCTGCACGTATCAGGTGATTCCAAAATAAGCAGAAACTCACAGAATGGACTATGCAGACACACTGGGAGCAAAATGCTGGTGCACAGGATGAAGAATTTCCAGGAAAATCGTATTTTGGTAGGAGTTGTGCTTTAAACTCTGTGTTAGACTCTGGAAGGGCACTTCATGTTACAGAAGGTACTCTAGGTAGATGAAAAAGGGCAGTTTGATGCCTACGCTCAGCGTCTGGAGCACAGATTAGACAGGCTCACCCTGCTAATCTTCTGTTCAGATATGTCACCTCTATTACAACTGTGTACCATTGAAGAGCCACTGATAATATACTGGTAATTATCAAAATGACACTTCCTGTCTCCTCCATTCTTACCCCCACTCTTCTTTTCCCCACCCCTCTTTTCCCCCTTCCCCCCCACCCCCACTTTGCTCTCATCTTCAGTAAAATAAATAACAAGAAAAAAAGTAAAAATTAATAGTTCAAAGAGATGCTTCAACAGTGGTTTAAAAGCAAAGTGAAACAATTTGTTACCTTAACTCTCAGTTTTCAGACTCTGCTATGCTTTTTTTCCAAACTCTGGCCACTTCAGTCTTCTCTACACCACTGAGTCCATTCCTTGGTAGTGTCATCTTTATCGCATCGTACGCAAGACCAATCAAGTTCTGGGAGAAAAACTACAAGTAAGACTGTTCAAAAATGTTTCTACACATGCTATTGGTAGAGGTTTGCTTTCATTAAGATAACTTCTGAAGATATTTTTCTTTCCCAAGGTAATCCTTAAAGTCGTTGGCAGGGCATGAGAGTCATGATTCTAACATTTTAATATGTGATGGTTAATTGGGTTGGTTTTCAAAATGTATTTAAACAATTGTTGGTGCATTACGAATGAGATGCCACATTGGATGGATTGTATAGACATACAGTAAGAAAGCTGTGTGTAAAAAAAGAATCAGTAACATTCCCAATTTTCAGCCTTTTTTCTTTTGCTAGCTTGTGTCAGCAGCTGAATCTGTGAAGCTTTTGGCACTAGAAGTCAGGCTGCATAAATATATTTTATACTGGCCTGACCAAATGTTGCCGTACAAACATTGTGTGCATTGTCATTTCTTTGTGTAGCTGATCCTGGAATTTGACTTAAGAATTGATTGGGTTTGTCACATGTGAGGTGCTGTTCATTCACTTTGTCAAGGACATAAACACAGAATGTTAAGATTGAATAAGGAGCTTCAGCTCATTCTGCCCAGTAGAATATGAAAGCTCTTGGTAACTGGGATCTACTGTGCTCCCAACAAGAGTGCTAGAGACAGGAACACTCTCCCCATTCCAGATGGAGGTAGTTTTTGCAAGGGGTGAATGAGAGGTCTGCAAAGCTAGGGGCTGGATTCAGTGATTCTTTGAGGGGATCTTTTGAGTCCTGTGGGCAGTGAGTGAATTTTTCACCCCCTACTGACATTTAAACAGCCCGGGAGTAACTTGGTGCAGCTGCAGAACAGTGGTTTGAGGCACAAAATGGAAACTGTTGTTTTCAGAACTTGACTAGTGAGAAGTACTAGGCACTTACCACACACTTCTTGTATCAGTGCCACTGATGTATCTGAGCATCAAAAAATAATTCAAAACTGGAAATTACAGTGATTTATTATTCTGTATTTCATTGAAAAGGCCCTGATTAGTTTGAAGAGTTTCATTTTGGTTCATTTTTGCTTGTGTCAGTAAGTGAGCATGTCCTTACATCTCTACAGAAATTACTCAGACAAAGCCAAGTCAAAAATGTATTTGTTTCTGAATATGATGTGGAAACCTTTTGAGGGGAGCCAGATATTAGCAGAATTCTCTGACATCTGGGTTCAACCAGTTCTGTATTTAGCAGTAGTTAAATTGAGGGAAGTCGTGGAAAGGCAGGATGGCAGCACTGATCCCACAGGCAGCTTTACATTTGTTTTGATGGAATCTTTGAATGGTATTAAATAGATGTGATGGTTTGGGTGTTACTGTTTCCATACTCGTTGCCTGTTGACGGGAACTTTTGCCTAGGGGGAATCCACCTTCAGTATGCTTCGTATAGATGCTTTTGTTTTGCCTGCTTTGCATACTCACCTTCAAACACATCCTTGCTTTATTGATAACTACACTGAATTATCACATTTCTGTTAGCTGCACAGATACTCTTTTAGGTTTATATGAAGGTAGATGTAGTTAATCCTGTTATGTTTTTAATCATTTAGTCTCTTAACTGGACTAGCTGAAAACAATTTTTACAAGCAGTCTAAATATGAAAATACTATGGTGTTGTTTTATTTCCAAGTTACAAATTAGGTTGTTAGAGTGTCATTTCTGTTCTTCAGTATATGCACACTTTATTGCTGTCAAGCAAACTTTGTTGGGCTCCTCAATTCAAGAGAGATGTTGAGATACTGGAATGTGTCCACAGGAGGGCGACAAAGCTGGTGAGAGGCCTGGAACACAAACCCTATGAGGAGAGGCTGAGGGAGCTGGGGGTGTTTAGCCTGGAGAAGAGGAGGCTCAGGGGGGACCTCATTGCTGTCTACAACTACCTGAAGGGAGGCTGCAGCCAGGTGGGGGTTGGTCTCTTCTGCCAGGCAAGCAGCAACAGAACAAGGGGACACAGTCTCAAGTTGTGCCAGGGGAGGTCTAGGCTGGATGTTAGGAGGAAGTTGTTGCCAGAGAGAGTGATTGGCATTGGAATGGGCTGCCCAGGGAGGTGGTGGAGTTGCTGTCCCTGGAAGTGTTCCAGAAAAGCCTGGATGGGGCACTTAGTGGCATGGTCTAGTTGACTGGCTAGGGCTGGGTGCTAGGTTGGATTGGATGATCTTGGAGGTATCTTCCAACCTGGCTGATTCTGTGGTTTCTTCTATGTTTCACTTAAGGAAAACTTATTTTTGCATCTCTTTAAGACCAACAGTGTGGAATTCAACGAGAAAAAATACATCCAGTTTGTTTTCTGTGAAGTGAATCCAGTGTTGAAGCTTTGGACATTAAGAAGTAGAGAGTACCATTTCCAGTGTTTCTTTCTGCCCCACATTTTCTGCTGACTAAAGAGGAGTTTGGTTCCTCTGGTTTCTGAGGAACCCTAGATGATGTGAGCTGGAGCTGAAAGTCTTAGAGCATTTAGCTGATGACTTGTTTGTTTTTCCAAGGAGATGGAGGAACTCAGGCGGGTTAAAAAAACAACAACAACAACAAAAAAAAGGAATAAAAGCTCATTTTGACAGTAAACAAACTGTGAAATTCCTAGCAGGCTTTTCAGAATTCAGGAATCATACTGTGCCTGTTTGTGCTTTTGTGGCATGTGCAGAGAGCATGGGTGTTCTTCCCTGCAATCAGCAGATGCTGTTTGTTTATAGTGTGCACTTTGATACTCGCTGTGTGCAGTGTCTACTACACCAATACATTACTGAGGCTAGGGATCTTTCAAAGGGGAAAGGGAAGGGTGACTCTAAGAAGCAGAAAAAAGAAGGCAGTAAGTGAGTAAGAAAGAACAGCTTCTTAGGCACCACTTTTTTTGAGGTTTTGCTGCTATTGTTGTTGAAAAGAGAGGAGTATAAAATCAGAGAGCTGTCCTGCTGCTCATGAATTGGTGGCCTCATGGGAGTCCAACTAAGAGCAATTTTCTCTGATAAAAAAGAAAAAAAAAGGCTTGATTCAGCACTGGCTTTGCCCTGCCATTAGCCCCAAGTCTTGCCTCCCATTTCTGAGAGTTCTGTTTTAGTCTTTATTTTCACAGCTGTTGGAATGATTAGTCTGTTGATGTCAGAGAGAGAAAAGGAAATAGCAGTAAATCTTGTTTAATGTATAGGCACTTTAAAGTATAAAGTGTTTGTTCAAACCCTATTATTCCATTCCTTTGCTTTGCTTTTTTCTCTTAACTACTTTGTCATGCTGCAGTCTGGCTTTGTCCTTCTCCTTCCCTTCCCCTTATCTTGCTCTACATCTTGGATATAGCAATGGACAGAACAGAATAGGAAGCTTACTTTCATTCCCCAGCGGGTCTAACCACTGGATCATGTTGAGCAGCCTGTTCTCTGCTGCAGCTGTGACTTGTCCCTGCAAATAGCAAATTGCCACCAGGAGTCTGGAGATTTTGCTGCCTACAAGCCACTTGTCTCTCCTGCTTCTTCCTGTTTCTGTTCTTTCTTGGTCACCTGGTTTAGTGCCTGTTTTGGGCTGAGGCACAGCTTGCATTTGCTTTGAAGGGTCTTGAGTGAATGGTAGTATGGTGTAACTGAATTAGGTAGGTGTCTCTAAAGAGGCTGTGATTAAGTTGCCAGTTATCTCCAAAGGGCATTACAGGACACCTCTCTGTATTTGAATATGTGAGCAAGCTTTTCTTTTCCCTGTCTCTTTAAAAAGTGTATCACTATAATTCTTCCAGATATTGTGGTCTGGAAAAGAGCCACCTGTAAGGTTAATAGAGCTGGGAATGGGGGTGAGGAAAACCTTCCTTACCTCAGATCTAATACAGCTGGCATTTTCTTTTTTCCTGCCAGGTCACTTTCCTTGCCCATTGCAGCCAGCCTGCAAGTGGAATGGAGTTTGCCCAGTGCAGATGTCATATGGGTTGATCTCACGTTGTGAACCTGTGTGCCAACAGGAGTTGTGAAAAGTACCCATCTGCTCCCTCCCTTTTTCCCATGAAATAACAGGCACTCCACTTCCAGATCTTTATATTTAACATATCCTAGTGCATCTAGTTTTCCCATGAGCTTGGTCATCTGTTGTAGCTGTTAAAAAACCCTGCTCCAAACACAAAATGCTGTTCACCTATAACTGTCCGTATGCCTTCTTTAGAAGCATACCTTTCAGGTTCCCTTTTTTAGGGGTGATTCAAGCCCCTCCCTCCAGTCTTTTCTTGCTTTGTTTTTTCTTTTTCACAAGTTTTTAAGTCCTCTGTTGTGTCCAGAGAAGGGCTGGTGAGAGACCTGGAACACAGCCCTGTGAGGAGAGGCTGAGAGAGCTGGGGTTGTTTAGCCTGGAGAAGAGGAGGCTCAGGAGTGACCTCATTGCTGTCTACAACTACCTGAAGGGAGGCTGTGGCCAGGTGGGGTTGGTCTCTTCTTCCAGGAAACCAGCAACAGAACAAGGGGACACACTGTTAAGTTGTGCCAGGGAGGTCTAGGCTGGATGTTAGGAGGAAGTTGTTGCCAGAGAGAGTGATTGGCATTGAAATGGGCTGCCCAGGGAGGCAGTGGAGTCACCGTCCCTGGAGGTGCTGAAAAGCCTGGCTGAGGCACTTAGTGCCATGGTCTGGTTGATTGGACAGGCCTGGGTGCTAGTTTGGACAGGATGACCTTGGAGGTCTCTTCCAACCTGCTTGATTCTATGATTCCATAGTGGTGGTGTTTACAGAAGAACTACAGCAGGTTAGTTCAGTAATGTCCTGAATACGTCTAGCCACCTGGCATGAAAGCCACATTTCTGTCACAAGTTAGAGCTGTTAATTGCATCTGGTTTAGTTCCTTCTGAACTGTTTCTCTGCTAATTTCCATGTTTCTCTCAGGTTGTTTCTATTTGTATACTGTTTTTTTTCTGAACTGATCAGAAAGAAGCACTCTGTTGCAATTGCATGACTTGACTCCAGAGTGCACTAAGGTTCTGGTTCCTTTGGTATCAGCTATTACTTAGTTTTATGATGCCTCTTTGATGGCATTGGCTCTTTTAAAAGAGATCTCACAGAGCTGGCCTCAGGGCTCCTCCTGGCTTTTATTGAGTGTTAAGTTAATGTAGAATTCAGCAAAATAGTATGACTAAGTATTAGCATGTAGATAGAACCCAAATGGATGATCATTGATGCCTTAGACTTACAAGGCAAAACAAGTAAGACCAATGAATGAACAGTTTTTAGTCTGAAATTTTGGTGTATTGTCTTCAAATCAAAGGACTGCCTGGTCCACTGCCTGGAATTTGGTGAGAGCCTTTCTGGAGACTTCAAAGGGATTTAGATTCCTGATTATCCAGTCTAGACTGGTACAGAGGGCTGCTTAGGGCCTGGCTTGGGTGCCCTGGGGTATGTAATGTAATGGCACTCCGTGGCTGGCAGTGATGCAAAAGCTGAAATGTATAGCAAATTGCTGCTATTTTTCCTTCAATGAATTTCTCTCATAACACACATATTTCCTAATGCAGATGATTTGGGGTGGGGAGGGACAACAAGTGTAATATGGTCTTTAGGAAGTTGTGCTCTCTTCTCCTGGTGCATGTCTGGCCATCCTTCTGGCATTGGGGGATAAAAGAGAGGAAACTAAAACCTTTGAAGAGCAAGAAACATCTTTGCTCTTTATCCTTAGTTCTTTGTGAGCCCTCTGAAGTTCCATGTTATTAGTTAGACTTAGTCATCTGACTCTCTCCTCAAAACCCTTCTCCATCTCCTCTTTTGTAGTGCCCAACTGCTATTCATGCTTACATTGCACCACACCAGTACAGCTCATGGGCTTGTACCTGTAACACTTGCCTGGTTAGGAGTCTTTAATCCTTTTCAGCAGGTATGCAGAGCTTTGGGGAATGGCAAAGCCACAGCATTCAGGTGTGGGAAATGTTCTTTCAGGTAAAACTGCAGGCTAAAGAAAGCCCTAGGAATGACATTACCCTCAGTACCTTGAACTGGATTAAGTGGACCTGTATCACATACACATTTAAGTGACCCCGTGCATGCCTCTTTGGCCACTTGCTGTAGCAGAGAGGTATGCACATCTCTCTAATCCAGCCCTCACCTCATCACTTGACTCCATATGTGGAGTCACACTGAACTGGAAAATGTGAGAATTGCCTGGAAGGGGATTAACAAGGAAAACCAGGCACATTTAATCAAATAGATCTGGTATTGAAATGTTTCCTGAGTTGCCAAGGGTTTCACACTTGAGGGAGGCTATACAAAATTCAAAGTTATATTTTAACTGTTTGGCAGTATCTCTTTAACTGGTAACATCTCTTCTCAAATTTTACCCCTGGCTGTCAAGAAAACAAATTGAGGCTAATTGAATAGGAGCCATATGTGTGATAATTAATTGGGAGTGCATTCTGACTCAGTACACTTGGTAGTTCCCTGCCGAGTTAAAGATGCATTCACAGCTCTGTATTCACTGAATCGTTCTAAGAGGACAGAATAAAGACAGAAGGGAGGCATCAGAGAGGGAATGCATGCTGAGACCAGGCAGGAACACAAGCAGAGACCAAAACCACAAGTGGGATAAATGAGAGGGAAAGGGATAGACAAAAAAAGGCAACGACATGCAGTGAAAAATCTGACAGGATAATGCAACAGATACTGATAAGTAGGAGATTCAGAGCTGTAGAGGGAAAGCAATTATGAACATGAGAGAAGGGAACTTTTAAAGAGAATTGGAAAGGAAGGCGGCAACAGGATATGAGAAAGATGAGAATGAACTCAAATCAGACATAAGAAGCATGTAATATTTTAAGGACTTTGTGTGGCACTAAAAATGTATTCACTGTTTGTCTCATGATTAGCTTCCAAATTATGTAAATCTAATATGATCAGGTAAACTCATGAAATTTCTGTCACGTTGAGTGTTAGAAACCTTTTGAAATGCATTGACTGTATTTCCATAAGGATTGGTGTTCTCAGCAAGCTTGCATCCCATTCATTTAGATACTTTAGATCAGCTGGTTTAGATTTAACCGAATCAGACATTTAGGGGCAAGCTGAGGTTCAGAGCACTAAACTCAGACCTTCCTTTGAAGAGGATGCTTACTCAAGCAATTTTTGTCAAGACATGAATACAAGAGGAAAGCCAAACATCTCCTCTGTGATCTCAGCAAGTATAATAATTTTAACTGAGGTGATCTGTAATCTGTGTACAGATAGCAAGAGTTATTCCCTGCTGCTTCAGTTTGCTCAGTCTCTGGTTGTCTCCTGTTGTACAGGGGTATGTACTGGGCCCAGATTGCTTCAGGGCTTATAAGAGCAAAATATAAAATCTCTTTTGCTCCTTTCTGAGATAATGCAAAATGCAGAATTATGTCACTTTTGCCACTGAGAATTGCCTCTGAAGCTTTGTCCTAGTTGAGACTAGGTAAATACTGGATGAATGCAGGGCTAGTTTTATTCTATTTCATTTTATTTTACAATCCTTTGACTCATGGTGTTTGCTCCCAAAATACCAGAGATTTTTCAGTCTGAAGAGTACGGTAGAAACCGTGAAAGCTGCTATAAATGATTAACACTCTCAACAATCCTTGAAATGAAAAAAACAGAGATATTAAAAGTCATCCCTGTTTCAGATTGGATTTTGTGCAATTGCACAGCAGCTGGAAGATTGTTTTTCTCTTGTTCTTCAGTGTAGCATTATTTGATGCTGCACTTGCAGGCTTATGACACCAAAAAGGCTTGATCATCTTCCATTTTGCCTCCCTCCATCTTCTGGTGAGAAATATATACACATAAATCCCTACAGTGAGCTGAACTAGTATTTCTGATATAGACTTGCTTTGCAAGACATCATTCACCAGTGTTTGTCTTGTTCTTGTGTGTCCTTATATTTTCTTGCCATCACTGCCTCCTAATTCTATTTTTTTAAGCAGTCACCTTGAGTTGTAAAAGTGACAGTTAAAATACTGTAAGTATATATATATATTATTTTATAATTACCCACTGAAAAAGAACAAGAGGACTTTGTTATCAACAAGGAAATACATTAAGAATGAATTCTGCAGATGCCTTGCTGTCCTTTCTGCCTTTTATGATTTTAAACAATGTCCATCTCTCTCTGTGAAGGAGGTAAATGTTTTGGCCTTGTTTGCTGCATCACCCCCAACACTTTGGGAATTTCTTTTTTTACTGTTTGATCTCATTCTCTTTTCCTGGTGAACACTTCACCAGGGCATTTCTCATCATCTCCTTTCTAGTCTCTAGTTTCTCACGCCTGTTTTTTTTTCACTCATTGCCAAGCAGTGAAGTAGTCCTGCAGAGCACAGCATCTTTCCTATAATGTTTGTTTTGGCTCACAGTGGGAAAAACAGAAAAATAACACTCACCTGCACTATTTAAATGTGTGGGTTTGTGTGTAATTAACACATTTGCTTTTAAATTTCAAAGTGCCTCAGTGGACTGCAGACAGCGACGTACAACTGTGATGCAGCGTGCTGTGCTAAGCCCCATCCTTAGAGGGCTGTCAGGGTCGCAGCTCTTTTTCAGTAACACAAAAGCAGGCACAAATATCACCATGAAGTTGCCATAATCCTTCCATTTACAAAGCTTCTTTTATTGCTTAGAATACAATATCTGTAGATGGTAATTAAATTCCTTCTTAAAAGAGAAAGTATACTCAGACATAGGAAAAGAAATTAGCAGCAAGCTAGGAAAATAAGGCAAAAGCAGAGATGTTGATGCTATTTTGGTAAAGTATTACTGAATATTTTAAAGGAATGCTTAAATGACCTGGCTTACAAATAAGAGCTAACTAAACCTTTGACTATCAAAGTACTTAGGTAGGCTGTTTAATCCGTGTTTGGGCACTCAGCTTTTGATCTCAGATTCACACCTCTCATTTGCATCGCTCATGCTGCAGGAGCACAGAAACCTCATCTTCAGAATATACTAAATAAACATCCTCAGTTGTGTGTCAGCAAATGGCTGCAGTTCTGATTTTTACAGTTACTTTTGAAAGACAACAACAAACAAAACACCCCATAAAACAAAACCACAGAACCCTCAGAAGTCCAAGTCAAGAAACTCTTGATATGGGTTATAGAATCCTCTTTAACAAAATAAAGAAATTCTGAGAACAGGAAACATTTCTGATGAGAAGATCTTCCTTTGTTTTAAACACATCTTTCCATAGCACTGTCTTTAACAACTGGAACTTTTTATTCCTTGACTCTCCCCCTGTTTCCTAGCACGCAGTCAAAGCCATTTTTTGTTAGTGTTAGATGAAACACTGGAGTTGTCAGAGAAGAAGGGGAGAAAGGAAGCATGAAAAATGAAAATCAGAGCAATGAAAATCTCACTTTTAAGAGATCTTTATTAACATGAGTTAAACCATGCAGCTGCCCAGAAAGCCTGGCCATGCTTATGCACAAAGGGGTTGTCAGCCTTTGCTGTTACAGTCATACTGAAATCATTCTGTGCTTCAGATCAAATTGATTTAACACTACTCGGGCATCCTTATACCTCATATTAGTACCACTGGTTTTGCCTCTGGTGTCCTTCAAATATTCATGGATGCCTGCTTATTCTGCCATCTTCTCATTCTCCCTCCTGTCTCACTGTCATAGCCTACTACTGCTACTGTGTTTTTAACACTAAGCTTTCCATTTACAGTGCAGGTAGTGTAAAATATTCAACAGAAATATTGAAAATACTTCCCCCCCCCCCAGACTCCCATGAATAATTGTGAGACTGTGGCACAGTAAAGTTTCTTTCTATTAGATTTGCCTGTTAGATGTCATGAAAATACAAATTAAAATTCATTGGATGCAGACAAAAAAAAAATCCCCTTTGGATCTAGCCTAGAAAAGCATTGTTGCATCCCCCAGAGGGAAACTGCTTTTCTTTGTTTTGTTCTCTTTCAAAGTAGAGATTCTCTCACAGCAAGAATCCTGGAAATCTTGAAATTGTATTGTGGAGCAAACAGTAACAGTAAGGCAGATGCAACAGCTGCAGTTTTATTTTTAACTTCTGGAATTAATCACAGCAGTGATTTAATTTTTTTTCTCCTTAATTGGCCTTATACTCACTACCCACTGTATGCTCCTCAGGCTGCCTGAATCCACCTCAATCTTTTTCTTTTCTACCTTTCTAAGGGGATTGGGAGAGTAAAGTTGGAGAAGAAAGTACTTCCAGGCTGAAAAACAAGGCAGTGTTTTTGGATGAAGGAAGTATGGGAAATTACTTCATCCTTTGCAAAGGGAAGCAATAGTTAGAGTGGCTGTGCAAACCAGTGGATTATGTCAGTGCCCATGTAAGCGCTGGATTGAAAGCATGCCATAGATATTTCAGAAACTAAGCAGGACGTTTGCCTTAGAATTGCTGAAGATATTAAAACACAATTGCTTGCTCACTAGGGCAGGTGCTGAAGGACCTGCACTCAGCTTGTTTAGAATAATGCAAATCAGGAAGAAATCCAATGACTGAGCTAATTACAGAACCATAGAATCAACAAGGTTGGAAAAGACCCCCAAGATCATCCAGTCCAACCAACCAAAATAAAGGAGAAAATCCAAAGGGCATTAGTGTATTACTCTATTTCAGAAATGGAAGGGAAAAAATAATGCAGGAAATGGAAAATAATGACATTTCAAGTGGCTTTAAATACCTATCATGCAGAAATCTCCCTAGTAGAAGTTTTACCCCATCCTTAAATGGCTGATCAATTTCTGTTCCTAGAATAACGATCTCTAAGTTTTCCTACCAAGCCAGGAAATTCCCACCCCTCAAGTGGAGGAAAGAGGGAAAAGGATAGAAATAAAGGCCTTTGGTAGATTTTCATTATCTAACTGGTGGCATGATTTGAAAAGGTAACATTTGACAAGCCCCCAGAAGCACAATTTCCTAAGAGGTGATAGACATTGACTTCCACAGACCTCTCACTTCATAATCAGGGCCATTTTTGGAAGGAGAAAATTGACGTAGAAGAAAAAGGCTGACCCAACCTTCTCAAACACAAGATAACAGAAAGCTTAGAAGAAAGGTGGATACTTTTTTTTTCCCAAAGATATTCTGCATAACCATGGCCTTATCACACAGCTCTGCCTAGAGGTTCTACCTTAGGGCACACCTCTATGGGAATTTCTTAGTTAGGATATTAGTATCACCTTAAGGGAGTTAAACAACAAAACTTAAAGTAAGAGGCCATTGGAAGCAAGCTTAAATCATCCACTTTGAGAAGTCCTAGTTGACAGCATAGCCCAGGAGTAAAGGTGTGACTGGTGTGATTATTAGGTGCGGTATATTGTAGTTTAATGCTATGCAAATTCCCATTGCCTTCAAGAAGGTACAAACATAGCTTTGTTTGCTGGCAATTGTGGAAGATTTTTAAAGTCCAGAACGGGTTACCTGATTGAATTTATTCAACTACACTCAATTTCTGGACAGAAGCTTGTTTTACTAAGTTTATTACCCTCCATCTTAGAAAGAGATTAAAATTATACTTCAGAGTATCTGTGTAAGGATTTAACCTTGTCTGGTAGTGTCTGAAAAGGTAAATCCTTTCCTGTTTTTCATGCGCTGAGGCCCATCTTTTATCTGCTTAAGCAGTCATTACTGTGCTTGGAATGGAAGATAAAGCCAAATGGACCCTGGTGTGGTTTTGTTTGTGAGAAATGTTTTGTTTCCTTCCCTTCTTCCTAGTCATGCTGCATTATCTCTCTTGGAGTGTTCTGAAGCACTCATGATTTTACTTGATTGTTTCATGCATCTTTCTCTCAAATTGGAATAAAAAAAAGAAAGAAAGGGGGGAAAAAAAAAAAAAAGAAATGGAACCAGAGCTGCATGCTGGGCAAAGGGATTCCAACTTACTGTAGATTAAAATTTTCTGAAGTCTTTCTTGATTTGTATGGGTCTCAGTATGCAAAATGAACAGAAATGCTTTGTAGGTTGGTAAAAAATGAGGGTAAAGAATAGTATTGACTTCTACTTCATTCTGCCACACTGATTTCAGAGGGACTGGGAGTTAATAAGGAGTATCATAATCTTAAAACACGCATTTAGAAATCAGCAGCATTTCTCTGCTGAGAATAGAAACCTGATTGATTTCCATAACCTAATCTTTCTGCTTACTCTTGCATATGGCACAGGTGTGGGAAGATGTAGATCAGGATAGAAGGATTCTGACAACCTTTTTGAAATAAAATCATTCTTCATATTCTGAACTGCTTAGAAGGCTGTCCCTGTTGCCATTTTCTGTTGCATGGGAAATGGAAATTGCAGTTACAATAAGCTAAGCCATCCAGAGACATGAAGATAAATAATACATCAAATAAAATGCTAGTGTGTGTGTGTATATATATATATGTACACATATGAAAAACACATTTTTTATATATATATATAAAATAGACCTATAATGTGCAATTATCTATATATTGCAATTAGTTACAGTTGATTTTAGTTAAGACTCATATTCTCTCCATCTATATTACTGGCAAAAATCAGTTGCTAGTACGTAGCAGAAGTAAAGTAATAGTGTATGCAGTATCCTGTATACAGTTTATGCAGTATCCTGTATGCAGTTTTTCTGTTGATCAGTTTCCCATAGCTTTCTGAGGGAGGCTGTTGAGGCTGGATAAAAGGCTTTCTAACATTAGGGTCATCAGTGGCATCCTCCTCACAGATGACTTCACCGTGAGCTTGTAGCTTCAGCACAGGAAATTCCAAAGTTCTACATAACTCTTACATTGTAACATGGAATTCTAGGGGCCAATAGTGAAGTAGGGACATATAAACTCTCAGAGAGACTTTGCTGTGCTTCAGAGACATTACCCAGTGTTTACTTCATCCATTTTCAGTGTTATGTAAGCTGTTTTAAAGCCTTCCATATGACTTACACCCTCCGTGCTGCAGTCTTCCTTGTGGCAGGTCTTAAGTTCTCTAAATTCTGGCTTGTACACTGAGTCACCAACTGTCCATGGTTAAAAGCTTTACTGTGTATTTTGTTCCCTGATGAGACAGATACGAGCCAGTTCTACCTGGTCATGCCAATCTCATCACAGTTCAACAAAGAACATAACGAAAACTATGCCTGGGTGACTCCCTCAGCTCCTGTGCTAGGAGAAGTGATGCCTTTGCACTTCTCTCCTTCATTTGCAGGCTGTTGAACAAATGAGAGTCTCACCACTGTCACATGTAGCCTTATGGTGCCTTGTGTTTGGGGCAGTTGGCTTTGTCTTTACTGATTTTCTGCTTTGACTCCACTTTCCAAGGAATAATATTTACATATCTGTTTGGCAGACCTTCTAGTGGTTGAGTATAAAGTAGCACTGCCAGAGCATTATTTCAGGGAAATTTAGATTCACTATAGCAATTCTGTTAGCCAGACTTTCATTTATACCCACTTGGAAGAAGGATGCTTGGGACATGCTTTGGACTTTCAGTGTTGAGTATCCCTAGTCATCACAGCAACCACTTCCTTCTGTTTGACACATTCTTGCCCACACTGATTTACTCATTCCTTATTTTCTGACTTGTCAGTATCTTTTGTTACAGCTAAGAGTATAAGCTCAATTCAGTCTACCTTTTACCTGCTTTCTCTTTTGTCACCATTTTTCCTGTACCATTTATATTCCACTGCTGCAATGAAAATACTGAGGAATGTGTCATTCATAAAGTAGACAGGATTACTGTCTCTATGGGCTAAGACCCTGTAATTTGCTCCTTTTCAGTCAATAAGAATGGCCAGGGACTCTTGTATTGCTGCCTAGCTATATGAAACCAAGAACAATGATTTCCCTCCCCCCCCCTTTTTTCCCCCCCATAGATGTTTTACATCCATGGAAATATTTTTGCACAAAGAAAACTTCATAAGTCCAGCTATTTTCCTTAAGGCTTAAAAGGGAAGAATGCCTGATTTAGCTTTTCTATTCACTGTTTTGGAGACATCTGGCAGATGATGTGCTTCTGGAGCCAGTTCCATTAGTTAGGCATACAGTGTTGTGTGTTATCACAGATGCCAAATTCATAATGGACTCGACTCTACAAGAAGGCAAATGGGGAAGAAGGAGTTTGAGGAAAAGGAGAGGACACAGACTGGTTTTGTTTTGTGTGCCAATAACCTACAGTAGAAATAGAAGTAATGAATCGAAGTAACTGTATATGCTTACTTGGAATAAATTGATGAACAGATTAGAGTATGAACTGCAAAATTATAATCACAGAATGAAAAGGAAATGTAATTTGGGAGGGATATTATTTAAAAAATGAACAAACAAACCAAAAAGAATGGCTGCAAACCATGTCTTTATTTCCAGCACCAAAAGATCGGACCATTCCAACACAAGATTGGCAATTCAGATTGAAAAGGATGCAGGTATGGCCTAGGAGTTTGTGTGTTTTGCTTGTGTGTTTACACCATGAAGGCTTTGCCTGAGAAAGTGAAAAGATGCATGTTTGCAATATACCAAATGAACTCTTAAAATACCTGGTCTAGGGTGGGATGTCCCTGCCTATGGCAGGGAGGTTGGAACTAGATGATCCTCGTGGTCCCTTCCAACCCTGACTGATTCTATTATTCTATGATTCTGTGATCCTCATCCTAAGTCCCAACAAATATTTCATGTGCAAAGCCCTTAAAGATTCCTGCAGGACCAGAAGAAAGAAGTCCCAGTAAAATCATTGGAAGATGTGCTCTAAAAATGAATCTTAGAAGTAATATTCAAATTGAAGCTTATGTACTGAAGTAATCATGCTATCTGGCATCTTAAAATCAAGATCAATATGTAAACATTAAGTTAGCCTTGCAGAGACTTAGAGTGGAGCCAGAAACCTCTTACTGTTGTAAAACACAGAGGTGATTTAATTCAGTCTGAAATACATGTTATTACTAATCTGATCTTCTGTTTATATTGTTCATATTAAACAAGTTCCAGGCCCGATTCTCTGAGGGGTTAAAAACCACTGAGGAGATGCAGATTGTAAAACATATCAGGAAGATAGCATCCTGTTAGAGGAAGAAGCTCTGTGCAGGAATGAAAAAAGAACATGAAACTTTATTCAGAATGGCCTGTTGTATTGTAAATGGTATTCCTTACGAATGTGTGGTACTCTGGTTGTAGGAAATGATGACAATAACCTCAACTCCATTTTCTATGAGCATTTGACAAGATCTCTGCAGGAGTCTCTCTGTGGAGATTTGATTCTGGGCCGCTGGGGAAACTACAACACAGGAGACTGCTTTATTCTGGCATCGGATTATTTAAATGCCTTTGTGCACTTGATTGAAATTGGAAACGGCCTGGTCACCTTTCAGCTCAGAGGGTTGGAATTTCGAGGTAAGGATCCCTGATCGTTTGAATTTAAACAGCAAAACCAGCAACAAACCTTCTCTGTCTATTATAACTGTGAAGTAGGGGATGAAGACGAGGGAACCTGCTCTCTGCCTTCTTACAGATACTTGTTTGCTTGCCTAAAAGCTATCTAATTCTTTGTGTCATTATTTGAATGATGAAACATAGGTGTTAGGAAATTTGGAGTTCTGTCCTGCAGTATCATAAGATTTTTCAGAAGGAGGGGATTTTGAATTACTTGCCTGGTTCACAGATCCTTTAGGTTATACTTAGTTATTATTTTATTCCCTCCATAACCATAAAAAAAAATGAAGTTGGTCTTATAACTGTTCAGCCTCCTTAAAACTTGTGTTTGAAAGAAAACCCAAATATGTTTAAGACTCCTCCAACAGAAAACATCCTGTGTCAGATCATGCAAGATGCTAGTGCTGAAATGGTCTCCATCACAGTAGAAGAAGAGAAGCGAGTGCATTTCCATTAACTTGCATTCTGCTTACAGAAAATCATATTGGCTGATCATCCTTTTGTCTTAAGGGAGTTTACTGTAGGATTTGAAACAAGCAGAAGAAAGACACTTCATTTTCATATTTGAATAATGTGAGTTCTGTGGGTAGGGGTTTTTTTCCCTTTATGCAGTTGCCACCCGCTGCTGGGTCCCTCCCTATCATCACTATCCCCAGTTCAGGACAACTGATGAAAACATGTGGTTCGAGGATCCTCTCATGTGCTAGCTGGATAAAAAGAACAATGTCCAAGCAGATGGGCTTAATGAACTGGAATGTGAATAGTGAACAGCTGGATAGTTTTGTTGCAAAGTGGTTTGGGATGGCTTTGAGCTAGGTTGGTTCATGACCAGGTGAATGCCATTTTGCAATTGGATCTGAGAGCAAAGCTCGAAAATTACAGTGTACCACCTGTCAAGGCATCTCTGTGTTCTCTAAAATCACTCTGTAAGTAACTGGGTGGACCTGAAAATTGACCTTTTGCAGGTTGCTCTAACACTCTTTAGTGTTAGTATTGCAGCTGGTTCGTTTTGTGAATAGATTGGACATGTCTGCTTAAGGACCCTCAACAGGTCTTTAGATTCAGCTGGGGCTGAGCCCCACAGCATCTCATGTGTTCCATGAATTCTCATTTAGAGCTAGCAGAGCCGTTGTCCTGAATACCCCCTTCCAAAAATAAGAGAAAATGTGCAGTTAGTTTGTGTCCTCACAGACACAGTATGTAAGGAAGATTTCTCCAGTTTTCAGAACATTATTTCCAGGTACAATAGATATTATGGGAAGAGAAACTATCACTATGTGAACACTGTTATTTGGCCTGGAATGAGAAGCCATGTAGGACTGAATAAGGCAACGTGCCTGAGGAAAGAACAGCTATAGTATTTGACATGCCATGTGAAAGTTGAACCTCACCAGACCTGGGCAGGACTGTTTAGAAGGAGTTGTAGCACTGTGATGAGGGGCAATGGTTTTAAACTGGAACAGGGCAGATTTAGGTTGGATATAGGAAAGACGTTCTTTATAATAAGAGTGGTAAAATACTGGAACAGATTGCTCAGGGATGTGGTTGAGGCTCTGTCCCTGGGGACATGAAAGATTAGGTGTGGCCCTGGGCAGAATGATCTAGTTAGAGGTGTTCCTGCTCACTGCAGGGTAGTTGGACAAGATGACCTTTGAGGATTCCTTCTAACCCAATGCAGTGTGTGAATGTGAGCACGGGTGCCAGACAAACCACGTGAACTACAAAGGAGTCCAAGGTAAACTGAGGACCTCAGAAGCCTCATGGACTCCATGTGGGCAGATAACCTCCTGTGTGCCTAATGGAGCCCTGCTAAGGTGGTGGGCTGACACTAGGGAGTTGATTGTGTCTTCAGGTAACCCTGGAAGGCTGGTGTGCTTTAGATAAACTATGCTGCATTACCATGCCCTTCCTCTAACAGGTTTTGTCCTTGTGTGAACCTAGGCTGCTCTGGCGGCACCACAGGGGTTACACAAGGATGTGCAGATACTGAGTCGCTGAACCTGAGTAAAAGAAGTCAGAAGAGCTAACATGAAATGTGAAGCTGTGCAGGGGTGTTGGCCAAAGACTGCTCCAAGAGAACTGTGAAAGCTAAGACTGACCTGAAACTCTTCCTCAGAAGGTTTCCTTTGCTCCTCCTTTTGAGCAGGATTGCTGCCTGCAGGGGCAGGAAGCTAGAGCCGGCTTCCCCCACCAGTACCAAGATCTATCTCCCACACAGACTAGGCATGTTCTTCACCATTTCAAATCTTGGAAATACACTGCCCTGGAAGAACCTGGTGGTTTACAAAGTCACTTTTAAGCACTAGGCTGAATTCCTCTGCTTTCAGCATCTTACCTTCCTATTTTTAGTTATCTGGTCACACACTGTTTTTCCCTTCTACAGTTTAACTGGGCATTCACACAGGAGCCTTGATTCTTTTCATTGTTCAGAATGGTTTCCCACAAGGAGGAAAAACAGGGCTAGAGGAAGAACATGAAATCTATAATTTCTGGTCTTTGGCTGCTTAACTTCAATTTCAAACCGGTAATCTCAATTGAGGGCCCTAAAAATCTGCTCTCCCTTAATTAGGAAGTGTGTGTTTGCTTTGGAAATGAATGAATCACGACAGTGTTCTCTGCATCTGTGACTGGTTTCTGTTTACAAGTGAACCAAAAACAGTTTTTGCATCGTGCAGCTCTGGATTTTCCTATGTGTGTTTTCCACTGTGGCAGCTGAAAAGCTGTGCTGGCAATACTGCTAAAGTAGAGCTTGGGGAAAGGGTCATAGAATCTTCTGAATTGGAGTGTACCAGGGGCAGGAGGTTACTACCTCCCCGTTTTGAGGTCCAGCCTGATTGAGGGTTGGCGTTACATTGATGTAGATGCCTTTCTAACTGTATGTAATAGAGGCATGTGTCTCAAGTTTTAAATGAAACAACAAGCCAAACCCACAACCATACCTCTTCAGGCAGGGTAATAAAATATAGACTGAGCAAACAGAAAGAAAAGAGTCAGCAAAACTGGGATTTCTCTCATGCACCATTAGTCCTGTTCAGATTAAGCACCTTGAGTGACTTAGCGTTTCATTCTTCCGTTCTAAGGATAAAGAGGGGCTGTCTCTCCATCATGTCATTTATCCTGTGTCTAAAGCAGACAGCAGTCTCAATACCTCTAGGAACTGAGAGCAGCTGCCAAAGTCCTTCTT
Organism: Pogoniulus pusillus; assembly: GCF_015220805.1. Taxonomy (NCBI): domain Eukaryota; kingdom Metazoa; phylum Chordata; class Aves; order Piciformes; family Lybiidae; genus Pogoniulus; species Pogoniulus pusillus. Next base: position 16,077,887 of record NC_087281.1, on the reverse strand, counting down.
CACCAAAAACAAAGAGAGAACAGTAATGAGCTCAGGCTAGGTGAAGACTTCCAGGTGTCTGCACGTTGGTGTGCAGGAATCAAGCTCTTTGGTAACTTAACTCTGCTGTGTTACACCTCAGCAGTACGCTAAAAGCAGCCTGCCAGAAGAAATACATAATGTATCACTTCATTTGCAAGGAAGAGCAGGGGAAAACACACAGTCAGAGAACATGCAGGAAGAATATCAAAATACCTAGCTCCCACATGTTCCCTGTAGAACAAGAAAGACTTAAAATATTTTCCTGTTTAGTCTGTGCCTCTTCAAAATATCTTTTGGAGAATATCCAGTTAGGCATTACATGTGCCGAGGTTAGTTATGGATGGGGATGCTGAAATCTTGAGGAGCTGTTTCCTAGCTGATGCTTGGTATTCTTTAATCATGTAATTAATTTCTAAGTGTCTTCTGTGGGTTTTTTTTTGTTATGCATGTTGCACATACAATATTCATGCTTCATTTAGAACTTCATTAGATGAATCAAGGAAAGAAGGGCAGAGCAGGCACAGATATAATTGTACGTAGTAGAAGGCAGCTGTGGCAGCAGGATGGGATTGCCTGTGGGGTTTTTGTGTTAGCTGGCTTATTTTCAACACAAAATGGTGTGTGAATGTAGCTAGTTTAGGGTATATACTTGAGGCACAGTAATGATATCTAAGAAGTCAGAACAGTTACTAATTTTCTTCACTGTATGTGTACAGTGTGTAGTTGTATTGCAGTAGCCAACTACATTATGTGTAAGGAGTATCTATTAGTGTTTGATTCTTGTGTCTGAAGGTGTCCCAGTTTAGGGCCATGAGCTACCTGGGACTGGAGGACAGAAATGATACTCCTTTTGAAGAGTAAGAATGAAGATACTGCACACTGATTGGAAGTTTAAAGGCAGATTCTATTTATAGGTGCATATATGCAAAAACCAATCAGGTAGAATGAATACATCCACAAGCTAGGCCAAGCCTATTGGATAAAACCTTCCACAATCCTCCACCCGCTCCACCTTCAGCAGTCCTGAGAATAGGCCAAAACTGCCCTCTCCAGCTTATGCCTACAAGGCTTCAGCAGAGTGCGTGATGCAGCTCAGATTTCCTTGCCAGCTAGAAGCCATCTCCCCCACACAAACCCAAACCGTCAGATGAGTAGGGACGTGTGCTCTTCCCAGAGAAAAGAGGTGAAGGGAGGAAAGGCAGGGAGGAGAAGAGAAGACAGTGGTATCAGCCAGGCACTGCTCTATAAGCTATGATACCGGAAAGCAGAACAGAATAACAACATTACAATATTCTGGGACATCCAGGTTTGTCCCCTGGGATGGGACTTCATTTCTAGTTTTCTTAAGGGAACCCAGGACCCCTCAAACTACCACAGAAGGCTCTCTAGCACTAGCAAGAATCATTCTTTATTTAAACAGAGGCTACAACTTCCACTGTTTGCTTTTGCAAATAAATTCTGGCTGTTGGGAAACCTCCACATCTTTACCAAGATCACCCTCCTGATCAGTGTATGCACCACACCATCTAAAGGTATTGTTAGATTAGAATGAGTTCAGGGAAGAGCAGCCATTTTTTACAGATGTCTTCAGAGAAAAAGTTAAAACCCAAAAGTACATTGTTTTTAGGAAAGGACAGAGGCTGAGACACAGTGCTCAGGTATATCAGATGCATGAACACAAAGGATGCCACTGAGGTCTCTTTAGGCTTTGTGATTTAATTAATAATGGCATGAAACAAGGAGTTAGGATATTTATGTTGAATGCAAGCAGTCTGTGAGGTACAAGTCTTTCTAGGTGTACAACAATGCTTCAGCAATGGAAATCATCTCTGAATTTCAAATAAGCTTGGAATAGTTTCTGTAACACAGACTAAAAAAAGAAGTTGTGGTGGGTTTTTTTTTCCCTTCCCTCCTTCCACAATTTTATGTATGGGTGCATTGGAAAAGACTTCTGTAAGGAAGGAAAATATTGCTGCATGTGCTACAACCTTTTCATTGAGCAGATGTCGTTGTGGGAAACAAAATAGTGCCTCTTGCACAGCATTCCAAAAGAGGTGAAAAGGGAAGTTTTTGTGGTATTTGGTAGCTGAAAACTTAACAGCTTGAGTCTTTAGAGAATGCTTTCTTCCACCTGGGTTTCCATAGTGTGTCTCTGTGGACCGAGAAAAGGAAATGTTTCTGAGGGGAGACAATGCCTGTTATTAGACCCAACAGATCTGTTTTGAAAACCAGACTGTTTTTCAGATCTACAAGCACCCAAAGCAGTTGACAGGCAAATCATGATGCTATAGCTAATAGCTTTGATATTTGAGAAATTGATACTGTATTTTAAGTCCTGAGATTTTACTTAGAAACAACCGAGGTAATTGAAGCCCAGTTCCACAAGGAAAAGAGCAGGAAGGAGACAAGATAAATTGTTGGTTTCAGGATGTGTCCAGTTCTGGGGTTCATGGGTTGCATCTGGGAGCTCAGTTCATTTCTTTAAGTATTTGGTTTTCTGTGTGTTTAAAGCCACAAAAGATGCTTGTTTCAGTTTGGGTCACCACAGTATAGGAGGAACATTGAGGTGCTGGAGCAGATGCAGAGAAGGGTGATGAGGCTGGTGAGAGGTCTGGAAAACATGGCCTATGAGGAGTGCCTAAGGGAGCTGGGGTTGTTTAGTCTGGAGAAGAGGAGGTTGAGAGAGGACCTTATTGCCCTCTACAACTACCTAAAAGGAGGTTGTAGTGAGGTTGGAGCTGGCCTCTTCTTCCAAATTACTAATGATAGGACAAGAGGAAATGGCCTCAAGTTGTGCCAGGGGAGGTTTAGGTTGCATGTTGTGAGGAAGTTCTTTACTGAGCAGGTGGTCAGACACTGGAACAGGCTGCCCAGGGAGGTGGTGGAGTCACCATCCCTGGAGGTGTTTAAAAGGAGAGTGGATGTGGTACTTGAGGCTATGGTCTGGTGATGAGGAATGCTGGGATGAAGGTTGGACTGGATGCTCCTGGTGGTCTTTTCCAACCATAGCAATTCCTAGTGATTAGATGTTGTGCTGAGGGATTTGGGTTAGTCAAGGACTTGTCAGTGTGAACCTAATGATTGCACTCAGTGTTCTTGAAGGTCTTTTCCAATGTAAGAAATTCTCTGATTCTGTTTCAGGAGAGGATGACCTTTCAATGGCTGTAATTGTGCTCTTTGTGCTTTTTTTGGGGTGATCACTTGCTCCTTACTAAACTGCTATCCAGAGCCTTTTCCATCAGAATTCAGGAATACTCAGATTTGCAGCAGAGTTTGGTGGAGCAGAGTCAGATATTTCCAGTGTAGTGCATTTATTTGTAAGAAATTTCTGTCTGTGATTTTGCTACACAGATGGTGAACGACCAGGAATTTTTGTTGAACTGCTGATGAAGAGGCCTACAAATGGGTTTATTTTTTGAGCTTCAGTCCATATTTGTGGCTCCCATCTCTATACCCAGCTCCATTGCTCAGACTTGACACCTAGTTAAATCCACTAGTCCAAAACTGGTTCTTTGGTTCACAGACTTTAAAGTTTGACAGTGCCTAGTGCAGGAGACTGATCTATGATCTTCACAGCTGTGGGTTGGGATTAGTGCATAAGCCTTATGAGCCCTTTTGATGTACATTTGCACTCCAGTTCCTTATTATACATCACAGTCTTTAGTGCTCAAACTATTGCTACCTTCAGCCATGATAATTAGTCCCCATTCTGGATGTGTTATTAAGTGTTGCATGGAAATGAAAACTTCTTGTAGAAGTATGTGATAGTGTCAGGTGATTATTTTCTGGCCCTTCAGATCTGAAGAAAACTTTTTACTGACTGGATCACCAAAGTTAAGTTTAGAAGCAAACTTTGATTTCACCCTTAAAGTCTAGAGGGCTGGGTGGTCATTTAGGTGTATTTTATGTGTCTTGAAGAAAAATTACAGTCTTCAGTTTCAATTTTCTCATTTCCATTTAGGTCAGATCATTCTAGCAGAGCACAAGTCAGTCCTCGAATCCTGATGTGTTAGGAAAATAGAAAGAGCTCCAAGTTCTCACTGTGGTTTTCTCCTGAGCTCACATGGGTTGACCTTGCTTTGTTGAGCTGGCACATGTTTTTGCATTGATGGATTTTTGGCAGCCATCCAGTCTTAGCTATCTTACAAATGAATCAGTCTCATCTGTGCTAGCAAGGGTCACAGTGAGTGTCTAATCTTGAGTGAAGTGCAAGACATTATTTTCTTCTTGCTGCAGAAAGGAATGTAAAATAAATGATTTCTCTGAGATTTTAACAGGAGGGGTTGAATCTGGGTTAGAAGTGAAGCTGGGCAGTGAGTGGCTGGAGAGCAGCCCTGAGGAGAGGGACTTGGGGGTGCTGGTGGACGAGAAGCTCAACATGAGCCAGCAGTGTGCACTTGCAGCCCAGAGGGTCAACCAGATCCTGGGCTGCATCAGGAGAAGTGTGGCCAGCAGGGCCAGGGAGGTGATTCTCCCTCTCTACTCCACTCTGGTGAGACCCCACCTGGAGTATTGCATCCAGTTCTGGAGCTCCCATTACAAGAAGGATGTGGAGATGCTGGAGTGTGTCCAGAGAAGGGCCACGAGGATGCTCAGAGGGCTGGAGCAGCTCTGCTATGAGGACAGACTGAAAGAGTTGGGGCTGTTCAGTCTGGAGAAGAGGAGGCTCCCAGGTGACCTTCTTGCGGCCTTCCAGTATCTGAAGGGGCCTACAAAAAAGCTGGAGAGGAACTTTCCAGGCTCTCAGGGAGTGACAGGACTAGGGGGAATGGAGCAAAGCTGCAGATGGGTAGGTTCAGACTGGATGTGAGGAGGAAGTTGTTGAGCATGAGAGTGGTGAGAGACTGGAATGGGCAGCCCAGGGAGGGGGTTGAGGCCCCATCCCTGGGGGTGTTTAAGGCCAGGCTGGATGGGACTCTGGGCAGGCTGATCTAGGGTAGGGTGTCCCTGCCCATGGCAGGGGGGCTGGAACAAGATGATCCTTATGGTCCTTTCCAACCCTGACTGATTCTATGATTCTCTGATACTGAGGATGATATAGAATTAATAAATATTTTATTTATATAAAGAAAATTTCCTCAAACTTATTTACAGTTAACACAACCAGCTTCTATTACACAGTTGGTAAAACTATTTTTGCAGCATGTATCTATACAGTCAGATTAAATTTAAAGGATTTAGGAAAGGGTTTGGAAAGTTTAAACAACTGGAGAGTCTTGCAGCACAAACTCCTGCTTAAATGTTAACCATGAACTTCCACAAACTTCAGAAAAGAGACTCAGTTTACTCACTGGTTAAAGTCTCAGTATTTGTAATCCAAAAGTGTGTGTAGAAGCATAAATGAGGAGAAGTAGAGTCCCAGCCACATGGTGGCCTTCCCTGTGGTGTTGATGCAGCAGGGCTTTGCTGCCTGTGCAGCTCAGATTGAGCACGATGTCTGACAAGGTCCAGAGATGCGAGGCAAGTCCTCCGTGGCTCTCAGGAGGTCATCAGAGTAGTAAGCCACCTGGGTAGGGCAGGATCCAGGTTTATGGGCTGGAGCAGCCCAGTCGAGTGCTGTGTACAGCAGAGGAGTGGGCGCTCAGGCTGGAGCGACTGGCCGGCAGGTCCCGATCTTGCAGCTCACTGCTAAGTCATTGCCTAGACTTGGCTAGAGAAGATGGATTCAGGCTCGGCTCAGCTCAAGTGGGCAGCTGTATCCCAGTGTGGGGCAAGCCCTTTGAGCCCTTTGGCTGAGTGTGGAAGACAGGTAGGGTCAGATCTTCCCTTTGTGTGGGGGACGAGTCCCCAGCTCCATGCGGTGCAAGGCAAACAGTGGACAAAACTGTCCCAGGTTGAGGCTATAGGGTTACAAACAATTTCTGGGGACTAGAAGATTGTTATTCAATCCCAAAATTCTGCTATCTCTTTACAGACTGACCAGAAGGTCAGTTTGCTCTCCTTTCCTCCTCCTCCTGCCCTGAGTGTGTGGCAGGGGCCACTCTATTGGGAACATGTAAGCAGTAGGCTTCTTGGATGGTGGAGGTGCTGGGGGGGAGGGAGGATTGGAGCACTGGGGAGTGTAGATATAGTTTTTTGGGGATGGGGGAAACTTCAAGGGGTTTGCCATGGTAATTGCTTTTGTAATGCCTATTGCTGTTTTCTCTCTCTAAATATAATTCTGTATTTTCTCTCCAGTTTGATTTGAGAGTTTAATCTCTGTCGTGCTCCCTTAAAAAAAAACCCACGACAAAAACAAAGGTGGCAGAGCAAACAAAAGAAGCTGGCTAGGTTTTAAGTGGGATAAGTATCTTTGACCAGTAGCAACAGCTAAAAACACCCCCAGAACCGATCCTAAGCTATTTCACACAAAAAGGGAGATGCCTTGCATCTGTGACCTGCGTTTACCAAAGACACAGCAGGCTGCACAGCAAGGCCAAATGTGGTGGCTGTGATAGACTGAGAGGTGCCATGGCTTTTGCCTGCTTTCCTGAGCTGCTTCTACCCAGGAAGGAGAGAGGGGCTGGGGCCCAAGGTGGGTATTATTCAAGGAGGTGTTTGAACATGTCTCAGATACATATTCTACATATAATTTGGACCTTCTACCACACTAATTGCCAGTGAAAACATTTTCCTGTAGTTTAATATTTAATGGTACTTCAGTTAATTATATTGCAGAGCTGAAGCGCATGTTCTGCTCCCTGCTCTTTCATTTTATGAATAATTCTCTCAGACTTGCTTCAACTTGACATTTTTTTTGGAGAAGCAATATAAAAATTATCATTTACATCATCAGCTGGCAGCATATACGCAAGTTTAGGGTCAGCCTCTGTAAAAGATGTACACAAATGCTTGACTTCATTTACTGTGACGTGGCCCTTTGGGCTCAATGAATAAAGCTGAGCACATGCCCTTAGTCTCTTCGGTGCCAGCATACAGACTAATGAACCAGAGAGGATTGATGTAGGCACTGGTAAAGTGACATTTCTCACTAATGTGCAAATCTGTGGCAGTGGTGTTGAACCAATGCGTTATGGATTAAAGTAAGGCTCAATTAAAGAAGAGGGGAAATTACCAGAGACTTTCCAGAACTGACTGCAAGAACTGGGAAGGAACCAATGTGCACTTGAGCATCAAGGCTGCATTTTGTCTACGCAGACCTGAGTGGTTTTACTAAGTGTCATTTGGAAATACCGATCAGCGGCACAGTGGCAGGAGCAGGGATTTGATGTTTTGTCACAGCGCAGGCTGTGGCTCAGCTGGCACCTTTAAACTTAACAGGGATGCCCCAGAGGCTCTGCAAGCAGTCAAGACACCAAATCCTCAGAGTGGTAGTACTTAAGTCTTTCAAATGGCTTTTGTTAAGCAAGTGCATGTTTGTCAACTGTGGAAGAGCAGAGACCTGATTTCATTCCTTGGAATGAGTTTGCAAAATGACCATATGAGCTCCTTTGGTTGGTTTCTAGAGCTTCCAGTAATAACATCCAGTTAAAATGTCTCTCACTCCCCAATCTCAATGTTGATTGCATGCACTATAGTGGCATTTTAACTTTAGTTGATTAAAATTATGTAGCAAAGATGATTTGGAGAAAATTTGACTTGTTTAATTAGCTGAGAATGCAAATAATTCTTCTGGCATCTTCTTCTATTTGCTATGCATGTGGTGACAGCTTCCCTCAGACATTGAAGGCCCCTGAAATTCACCTATTATTTTCCTTGCCAGCCTTTTTAGGCCCCAAATGTCACAAAATCTGTGGCTTAAGAAAAGTAGTAATTACAGAATCTGCAGCAGTAGTGATTGCTATTTATTAAGATAATACAGAGAGCATGTGGAAACAGCCAGCATTCCTTAGGAATTAAGTGTGATACTTCCACAGTAAAAGAAAAGGAAATGATTTAAGAATAGTTACAGAGACTGAGCAAAGCCATCTCTTATTGGTGGGTCCACAGGGGTGCCACAGAGATGATCAGAGGGCTGCAGCTCCCCTCCTACAAAGACAGGGTTGAAAGCATTTGAGCTATTCAGCTTGGAGAAGAGAAGGCTCCAGGGAAACCTTGTAACCACATTTCAGTAGCTGAAGGGGACCTACAGGATGGCCAGGGAAGGACTGACTGGAAGGGCTTGTAGTGGCAGGACAAGGGCCAATGGTTTAAAACTGGAGTGGGGTAGATTTAGGTTGGACATAAGGAAGAAGCTTTTTACAATAAGAATGATAAAATACTGGAACAGGTTCCCAGAGATGTGCTTGAAGACCCATCTCTGGAGACATTAAATATCTGACTTGATGTAGCCCTGGGCAGCCTGATCTGTCCCTGCTCACTGCAGGTAGGTTAGACAAGATGACCTTTGAAGGTGCCTTCCAACCCAACACAATCTGTGAATGTGTAATTCCCTAAGGGGATCAGTGGCAATAGTTTATTAGGGTTGTATTTTTCATCACTTATAAACATTTTGTCTGGAGAAGACCGAGGGGTGACCTCATTAATCTTTGGAAAGATGTAAAGGGTGAATGCCAGGAGGATGGAGCCAGGCTCTTCTTGGTGATGCCCAATGAGAGAACAAGGGGCAATGTGTGGAAACTGAGGGGTACAAAGTTCCCCATGAGCATGAGGTGGAATTTTTTCACTGTGAGCATGACAGAACACTGCAACAGGCTGCCCAGGGGGGTTGTGGAGTCTCACTCTCTAGAGATATTAAAACACACCTGAATGTGTTCCTGTGTGATCTGGTGTAGGTGATCCTGCTCTGGCAGGAGGGCTGCACTGGATAATCTTTTGAGGTCCCTTCCAAGCCCTAGCATTCTGTGATTCCTTAATGCAAGGGGGAGAGTGATTTGCTTTAGGCAATCACCCAGATGCTATCTGTTCTTCATTGTTTGCCTCATCCTTAACTTCCAGTGCCACTTTCTTGTTGTGCAAGGGTGACTAACAGGGACCCATATCCATTCCCCCTTGTTTCTTGGGTCACCTCTCTCCATTAGGGGCACCTGCGGAGCCGAGTCCCGCAAGTTGAACTTCCTTTTGCATTCCTTTGTAGTCCTTTGTCTTGTTGCTTCTTCCATCAGCTCAGCCACCATGCTGAGCAGATCATTCACCTGTTCACATCTAGCACAGGTGTTGTCTCTGCCACCCTCCATTACAAGTGCCAGGCTCCAGCACTCTTTGCAGCCAGGGGTCTGGATACCTACGTGTTTGTGTGCCACCTCTGTCTGGGTACCCCCAGTTTTCCTAACAGCATTTGGCTGAGTTGTAACTGTTGCTGGATCTCTTCAGGCAACTGACCTGGCAGGCTCCCAGGGCATGCCCAGAAGACTCACCCTTGATTCGACTTGTGTTTAGTGGCAGGGACTCAGCCCATGCCTGTCCCTGCCTTCCTCACAAGAGAGCCCAGAACCCAGCTGGGTGCTGCCCACTGCTCCCAAAACACTGATCTCTGGGTCTGCTGCTGGGACTGACTGGTTGCAATGGCAGTCACTCAGCTGTTGTGAGCAACTGATAGCCAAATTCTTCTCCCATAAGGTGACAAAGTGGAAGCAGGTCTATTGGTCCTGGAAAGGGGTGTTCATAGCTCTTGAACTGTAACACAGCATCTAGCACCTTCCTCTCCTGGGGAGACTGTTTGGAGGGTGACTGAGCCAGCTCTCTTGGGGGGTGGTGCTGCAGCACTGCCAGAAGGCCCATACAAGACATATCTGTAATTCATCCTATAGGATGTGGCCTTGAAAGATGGCTTATGTACAGATGCAGTGGAGACCTAAGTTCTGAAACAGCTCACGAAGAGTCTGTTTTAAAAAGGTGCTTACAATGAGAACATGGAACTCATGTAATTTGAGATTGAGGTGGGGGAAGACTTGGGTGTCCACCTCGGTTTTGACTTATACTACCCTAAATAGTATAGAAACCACATTCAAGGCTTCAAATCCTGAAATGTTCAGCTTGGCCACTGAGCGTGTGCAGAACAGGCCAGAAATGCAGAGTCTGCAGAGCAGATGTTTATGCATCTGCCTCATGCCTTCTTTTTGAGTTATCATCTCTTTTCCAGAAATGTACTCTATTTTGACCTAAAGGTCATGTAAGAGGCTAATGATAAAGTTGTTCTGTCCTAATGATGTGCTGTCACCAGTGCTGTTCATTAGATATGTTTGATCCAGCATAACTTTGACTTTGGTGGGAGAGAGAACACATCTTGGTAAATACTGGTTTTTGGAGCCTTCATCCCAAGAGAGTTTGCTAAACCCCAGATTTTACACTGTAAAATCTTTGTTTGTGTCCTGTATGTTATTTGAAGAAACAGACTGAGCTTTGGATCAATTTGTTTAACGTGCCTGATGGAGCTAAACTCTTTAATGTTGCCTCCTAGTGAGTTTTATTAAGGCAGAAACTGTGGTTTTTAGTTTAGCTCAGTTCAGAACCAAATGCATAGAACATCAGATCGGGCCCTCTTGGCTTTTGTAAGTGATAGTAAATAAGTAATGTTCAGCACTTTATTTGCTACTGCACACATAGCAATAGGCACATTAATTTGTTTCTGTAGCTTCTCCTATTAGATTATCACTAAGTACATAGAGCCCTGGAAGAAGTTGTTTGTTTTCTCCTCCTCCAATAACTGGCAGCATACTCTTCTTTTCTCACTGCCAAGGGACATATTGCCAGCAGAGAGAAGTGGAAGCTATAACAGAAGGAGATGAAGACAATGAAGGTTGCTGCTGTTGTAAGCCTGGGCACTTGCCTCACTTGTTATCATGTAACGCAGCCTTTAACCTCCGATGGCTGACTTGGGAAATAACACGAACCCAGTACATCCTGGAAGGATACAGCATCATTGATAACAACGCTGCAACCATGCTGCAAGTGTTTGATCTGCGGAGAATACTTATCAGATACTATATAAAGGTAAACTCTTTGCTAAAGTGTACTTTATTCCTAAGCAGGTTTGTCAAATTTGACTATAGACAGAAGTACACCTTCAGGTTGGGGCCTTATATTTATTACTTTGCAGTTAGACTGGCTTGATGTTATATAAGGATAATTAATTCATCTCTCTCTTTGCTACATTTGATTCTGACCACTTAGAGTTAGTACAGAAAGTCATAGGCATGCTGAAGCAGAAATCAAGAAGGTGCATTAACATCCTCTAGTGATGAAATCAGAGGAAGCATTCTTGCAAAGCAAAACCTTACTGATGGCTCATTATCTCTTCTTATCATCGGATCATAGAATGGTCTGGGTTGGAAGGGGCCTCCAAAGGTCATCCAGTCCAACCTCCACTGCAGTCAGCAGTGGCATCCTCTATTACGTCAGGTTACCCAGAGCCTTGTTGAGCCTCACTTTGAATATCTCCAGGGATGGGGCCCCAACCACCTCCCTAGCCAACCTATTTCAGTGTTTCACCACCCTCCTGGTAAACAACTTGTTCTTAACATCCAATCTAAACCTGCTCTTCTCTAGTTTGAGGCCATTGCCCCTTGTCCTGTCACTGCAAGCCTTTGTAAACAGTCTCTCCCCATCCTTCTTGTAGGCCCCTTTCAGGTACTGGAAGGCCACTATTAGGTCTCCCTGGAGCCTCCTTCAGGCTGAAAAACCCCAGCTCACTCAGCCTGTCTTTGTAAGCAGAGGTGCTCCAACCCCCTGATCATTTTTGTGGCCCTCCTCTGGACCTACTCCATCAGGTCCACGTCCTTCCTGTATCAAGGGCTCCTGTATTCAGACACACTTCCCTAGGTGAGGTCTCACCAGAGCAAAGTAGCAGAATCACCTCTCTGGATCTGCTAGCAGTGCATCTTTTGATGCAGCCCAGGATGTAATTTGCCTTTTGGGCTGCAAGCTCACACTGTCTGCTCATGTCCAGCTTCATATTCATCAGCACCCCTAAGTCCTTTTCCGCGAGGCTGCTTTCTGCCACCTCATTGCCCAGTCTGTATTGGTAGCAAGGATTGCTCTTGACTTGGCCTTTCCACTTTTTTTTTTTCTGGAAAAAGGAAAATGAACAAGCATCAAGTTCTTGGGAAGTCTTTGAAGAGCTGTTTCTCAAATGCACTTCCTTAGGAGTGCAACCTCCTATTTTTAAGTGCTGTTTTACGTATATGCCACAACTCACTCAGTTGATTAAATCGCAGTCTGTTTGCATTGCTTCTAATTGTACTATTATTAATGTCTCAATAACCATGCCACTATTTGTCAAAAATAATTGAACCTACCAAGACACCTTCGCCCTCTGCCAAACCATTTCCACTTCAGCAGACTTAGAAATCGCTGAGCTTTACTGTCTTCTGCGGCAACAAGAGCCAAATGCTGCCTACTACACTACTCGTGCTGCCATGAAGTCAGTCACTAGAGCTCCCAGCCATCTCTGACATCTTCTTCCTTCTTAATCTCTTCCGTTGTGAAAATCTTATTAACCTTAGAGAGAATCAAGCCTGTAGTAAACAAATGAATCACCTATTTTTAATACAGGAAAAGCAAGGTGATTGCCTCACAACACTGCTTTGGTCATGCAGTTGATTGCTTTGTAAAATGCAGGCTGCCATTTCTTAAATAATTTTATGGGCTGTAGGGCCTGGTAACCAACCTGCTTCAATTCACTAACTGGAGACAAAACTGCATGTGGCCATTATGTTTTTTTTTCACTTTAGAAGTGGGTTTTTGTGGCTATAAATTAATTGTTTCAAAGCAATGTATTTTAACTAATTCTTTACAAGGAAGTGAATATGTTGCTACAATTGCTTGGCTTTAATTTAAAAAGTAACCTGAGTATAAACTGATGCAAGGTCATATGTGATTCTAACTGAAAAAAGTCCCAGTCTAAGCTGCAATCAAATCAGCAGCTTATTGGTTTAAAGCAGTGAAAAATTTTGCTTTGTAAACTCTGACTCTTTTTGTGCCTTTAAGTCACATCATAGCAGGAGTCTGCTAGAGACCTCCAGATGAAGCAGATGAGAGTCCTTACCAACAAATAGGAGAAGTTTCACAATCACAGGCCCTGGTCTTCATGGGGGACTTCAACCACTCTGACATCTTTTGGAAGGACAACACAGCAGAGCACCAGCAATCTGAGAGGTTCCTGGAATGCACTGATGATAACTTCCTCCTCCAAGTGGGTGGCAAATAGTGGTGAGGGTGGTGAGACACTGGAACAGGTTGTCCAGGGAGGCTGTGGGTGCTCCCTCCCTGGAGGTGTTCACGGCCAGGTTGGATGAGGCCTTGAGTGACCTGTTTTAGTGGGAGGTGTCTCTGCCTATGGCAAGCAGTTGGAACTGGACAATCTTTGAGGTCTCTTCCAACCTAAACCATTCTGTGATTCTAATAGATAGAGGACTTGTGAAAAGTGTGAGGTTCATCACATGGAAAGTACAACTTAACTGAAAGGTAGTTTAGAGCTTCTGGTTCTGAACATACCTGAAACACAGCTGACATAGATCACTTAGAAAAAAAACTTCTGTCCCACATGATCCAGGCATGGTTAATTGATTCTATTTTGAGTAAAAGGGAGGTAGGTTTAATGAACTCCACTCTACTGAGGTATGCAGTCGCTCTGTCTCCACTGCACGCAGATTTTATGTCAACCACCTCTGGCTTTGAAGGTGTGAAAAACAAATCTCTTTTGGTTCAGCCAGTACTGTAACACTGCACTGACATATCATTCTCAAAATCACAGAATCTTTTAATCTGTTTCTTTTCTTAAGGAAGGATGAACAGAAGATAATAATAACCTGTCAGCAGCTTTGCTATTAGCCTGAGCTAGGGTTTCTGTCAGTGAAGGGAGAGTGCTCAGGAGAGCCCTTCTTTAGAATGACACTTCCCAAATGAAAGCTATATGGAGGTTTTCGTCTATTCCTGAAGTTATTAGTTTCTTCCATAAACAGGAGCTTTGATAAAATTCAGTAAAATCCTTAGTACAGCTTTGGAAGGTGAGATTATATTATGCATCAGATCATCTTTCATCCTGTTGATTTAATACTTACCTCCAAATAAACAGCATCAGAAATAGAGGTGAGAATTCATTCCTTCCCCAGCTTTTCCTTATGAGAGTATCTTCAGCTGTAATGACCCTGTGCAATTCACTGTGAACACTGAAAAGCCTTGACACTTTCTTTTCAACAGTGTAAGAATCTAATTGCCAGAAGAACTCTACTTAATGCAGTATTCAGGTCACATAAAATCACAAACTCAGAAAACACTTAGGCTGGAGTTTCTGCAGCAACTGCACTTCCATTGCACTGAGCATTTGGAGGGCATCTCGTTTGTTCTTTGAAGCTCATGGCATTGCAAATATTTACCATATTATCTCTGAATTGCCATACAGCTGAGCTTGTGCCACAAAACATACCTACTAAGAACCACTAAGAACAGAATTTAACTAGCAGCCATGCTTGCTATTTCTGTGTCGTGATTGCAAATCCAGTATTTTTTGCCCCCCTCAGCTGAATCTGCTTCTTTCAAAACACAGTTAAAAGTGATTAAAAAAGGCAAACTCTATTTTGAAGATCCACAAAGGAAACACAGGCTTTGTTTTATATCCTTTAAAAGTAATTACCTTACTGGTATTTGAAATTAATTACACTGACTGTCTTATTCTTAATGTATTTATTTCATTTACAGTTTCACTGATAGCCTAGAAACTCTAGCAGTTTCTTCCCACAAAGATAGTTTTATGTGCCACAAATAAAGTGGGTCAGCTTCTGTAGCCCTTCTACATATATTCTGAAATCATTCCCTTCCCAACTGCTGTGATATTTTTCCCTTCTGCCTCCTCCATTTCTTTGCAGTATAATCTTACTTAGATTGGGCTGCCCAGTGAGGTGGAGTCACCGTCCCTGGAGGTGTTCAAGAAAAGACTGAATGAGGCACTTAGTGCCATGGTCTAGTTGACTGGCAAGGGCTGGGTGCTAGGTTGGACTGGATGACCTTGGTGGTCTCTTCCAACCTGGTTGATTCTATGGTTCTGTGATTCTATGCCTAAGTATTCAAGCAACCTGCATTTGCTCAAGTGCTGTATAGAATCATAGAATCATTCAATCATAGAACCAACCAGGTTCGAAGAGACCTCTAAGATCATCCAGTCTGACCTATCCCCCAGCCCTAGCCAATCAACTAGACCATGGCACTAAGTGCCTCATCCAGTCTCTTCTTGAACACCTCCAGGGACGGTGCCTCCTCCACCTCCCTGGGCAGTTTTAACTCCTGTTGTTTCTGTGTGAATCTTTTAACGAGTGCATTGCTCTCCACATGCTAAGACATGAAGGACCCATCCTCACTCTGTGCCTTGTGGATTTTTCTGCAATGCAAAAGATAAACTCTGGAGGGCATCTGGGATTTTTTTTTTTAAGAGGGCTGGTGGTGCTTCTGCCCTTTTTCACCCAACATATTTTCATTTTATACATTTATTTGCTTAGCAATATTTCAATTGCTTGGGTAAAGTAGAACTACATTATCTTCAGTCATGTTCATTTGCCCCTCGTTTGCTTTGGAATCCAAGTCTAAATTAATATATTTTATGAAAATAAAAATGATGATCATAAAGCATAGTAATGGGACTTTCCAGCTGATGCCACTTTCCTTTGCAGCACTTCTCCTTAATTTTCATCTTCTTTTGAAAATATGCTTTAAAATTGGTTTGGCTGAATTATGTTAAACATTTATTTCATTTATTGCTGGTTTAATGGCTCCAGACACAGTGATTTGAAGGACTTAAGACTTAGAAACTCAGGCACAGATATGAGATAGCAGCATTGCTGCTTGCTAATATTTCTACATTTGGTGAAAGAGCTCCTGCTGAATATCACTCCGGGTTCAGTTCCATCAGTTATCAGTTCCTTAACCCAACATAAAACCACAAAATCCATTATTTTTAAGCTGGTCTCATAGACAAATAACAAAAATAGTGATACTACTAAATTCAGGAAGAAAATAGCAATTAAAACAGAGATTTTTCAGACTTTATACATCTCTAAAATCTCTGCTTCGGTTAAATCATGGTGGGACTGCTTTTGGTTAAAGTCTTTGGAAAGCTTTGTTCTTGGAAAACAAAGTGCATGTAGCAAAGCAAATCCTATTTTGAACATGTGAGCATCTACTACTGCTTTGGGTTCTTCTCAAAATACATCTGAACTGTTACTGATACCACTTTCTTCATCTCCCCTCTGAAGAGAGACTGAGAAATCTGGGGCTGTTTAGTCTGGAAAAGAGAAAACTGAGAGGAGATCTCATCAATGTGTATAAACATCTGAGGGGTGGGTGTCAAGTGGATGAGGCCAATCTCTTTTCAGTGGTCAGCAGCAATAAGACAAGGAGCAATGGCTACAAACTGGAACAGAGATGGTTTCACCTCAATATGAGGAGAAATTTCTTTACAGTGAGGGTGATGGAGCACTGGAACAGGCTGCCCAGAGAGGTTGTGAAGTTTCCTTCTCTGGAGACTTTCAAAACCTGCCTGGATGCATTCCTGTGTGGACTACCCTCAGTGGTCCTGCTTTGGCAGGCGGGTTGGACACGATGATCTCTGGAGGTCCCTTTCAACCTCTGATATTCTGTGATGGTTGGTGACAGACTCTAGATCCCTACTGAATGCTGGAACTTGCTATTCTTATCATAGTCTACTCTTTGTATTAATTTTCCTGTAAGGCAGAAGGATACTAAAAATACTACTTATTTTTCTGTTGTTTGCTAATTAGATATCAATTATTATTACCTTTCTGACTTGAATGGTTTTGTGAAGCAATGATGCCAAGCTATGAAAAGTAAGACCCATATGAACTATTATGGGTAGTTCATGTGATACTACTTGATTTATTCTCTTCTGTGTAAATCATACCTGCATTAAGCAGAAACAGAGTGACTAACCTTTGCACATTTTGTCCACAGAGCATAATATACTTTACAGCAAGTTCTCCTAAAATCCTTGAATGGATAAAAGATGAATCTATCCAAAAGGTACTGCAGCCTTATGCAAAGTGGCATTACATTGAGCGTGACCTTGCAATGTTTAACATTAACATAGATGAAGATTACGTTCCGTGTCTCCAAGGAATAACCAGAGCTAGTTTCTGCAGTGTTTATCTGGACTGGATTCAGTTCTGTGCTAGAAAAAGGGTGGAGGTAAGCTTGCTTTTTTTTTCCCTGCCCCTGTCTTTAGCAGCAGTTGTTTTAAGATAGGAGTTAAATGATGCATAGCTACTCTTTTGTTTTCTCGGGATTAATACAGTAACATTTATTTCATTTAAGTGGTCAGATTTAACATGGTTTTGTGGAATGGAAAACACCCATATTTTGGAGACTAGCTGTGTGGGAAAAGTAGAGTTTTAGGGAGAATTAGTCTTTGAATTGTGCACATTTCCAACCCTGTTAATTTTCCAGAAAGCATGGGTATAAGAAGCATTCACAAAAGTACTGCTATAGCAGGCTCCTTCCAGGAAAAGTCTTCAGTGTTATGTTCTTTCTGTGGTGCCAGTATTTGGGTACATTTGCCAAACATGTGAGATAATTTATGTATCCACTCCAAAAGTTTGCCTCTATTTGGATACAGTCTCCCAGTGGTAGGGAAGTACATAACAAACTCACTGCAAGTACAGGTCATCCCTGACACCTCATAATTCAAATGTGAACCATGCCACAAAAATGTGTGAGATTACTGCACAGCTCTAGAAGGTCAAGGACAGGTTTATAGCTATGCAGTCATAAGCTTTCAGCCACTAAGATTACTGATGGTCAGCAATCATCTGCTGCAAATGCACTACTGTATTTCCATGAAATACACATAATAGCCCAGAGGGAGAATACAGTTTCAAGCAAGCATATTCCCTTGCTTTAATTTTCTGATTATTGCTGATAATGGCAAAAAAAGAGAAATGTATCTTTCCTGGCCACTATGCACTGTTATTGGTGCATGTTTCATTTGAGATCACTTAGTGCACACTGACCTTAGCTGACATAACATCATTTCATCTTTGTATTTCATCTTTGTGTTTCTTCTCCACTTCAGTTTCTTCTCCATGTGGGTTCCTTCTCATGTGTCTAACCTTGACTACCATTCCACCAGTTCCTCTGCATATCATCACACTAACACCATTTTCATTGAATTGTCCTCTGAGCCCTCCCCACCATCCTCTCCTACTGGGAATATTCTCTCTCTTCTCTTTCACATTTGCGTGTCTCACCTCTCAAGTTCTGACACAATGAATTGCACATTGCAGCAAAACCATTGTTAAATGATGGGATCTTTTCACTTGTTATGTGGGTGAGGCTTTCAAATAGACAGCTTTAGAAATGCCCAACAGACTTGGCAGTTAAACTTCAAAGAGCAAACAAATGCCTGCACTAGTGTGCACATGGGCACACATATTTTGCTTGTGTTTTTATAATTCAATGATTATATGGAGGTGTGATGGTTTAGGTGTTACCCACTCCCCCACACTTAAGAAAATCACCCAAACTAGGCTCATCTGAGCCTGGAAATTAGAATGAAGCTTTATATTTACAGCTTTGCACAATATACAAGCAGGTATTTACAATATATACAGCTATAGACAGAAATATATAGGTTAAAAAGTAATACAGAAACACAACAGCCCTCGCAGAAACCTGAGTCCCCAGGAGGGACTCCCAACCACCCTTCCACATCTTTTCCACCTCTCTACCTTATCCCAGACTTTGCCTTATGTTCAAGGTGAGTTTGGAGAATTGGCATGGGGGTTAGGAAGCAGAAGGATTAGTTACACAGACAGCAGGTTAGAGAGAGAAGTGAGGCAGCCAGAGCCCAAGAGACTCTGTTGTCTATGTTCTTGCTTTTATACATCTCAACAAGTCTATGAGTGGACATCACCATTGTTTCCTTTTCACAGCCTATCATCTAATTCCTCTCACTAGAATACCCCAGCTAGGCTCAAACTAGCATAGGAGGTAAAATTCATGGAGATGAGATGCAAAAAAAAAGCTTCACTTTTACACGTAGCCCTAGAAATCAATGTATTTTATGGAAGGAATTACATTCTCCATTATAACTAGTTTCAGCTTTAAAGAAAATTATAGGAAGTCGCTGAGTGCATGGACTGAAGTAATAGTCTGTATTCTCTGAAAGATTCACAGTCATGAAAGGAGCTTCTTTTTTTTTTTCCTCCTGCTTGATAGCAAAGTTTTCTTAGCAAAACTTTCAGTAAAGAAACTCTCTCGAGCTAGGAAATGTAAATGAAATGTTTTGACTGCTTTTTGAAATGTGAGGTCAGTGTCATCAGTGGGATACAATTCAGACATATATTGTTACTAAAACAAAAGTGTGTTCCTCTAAACATTTCCAAAGAATTCTTCCTTCTGGAATCTGTAGTGGGGTTTCATAGGCACTGCATCCCATGAAAATGGGTTTGGCTGCCTCCAGTTGCAGCAGTTGTCTCTCAGCTGTAAGGAATCTGCTCTGGTTTAGAATGTCAGATCTGTTAAAAAAAAAAAAAAAGGGGGAAAAAACCCAAAACAACCAAACTGAAAAACTCATTGCCACCAAAGCTCCCCTCTCTTGGGATCTTGCCACCAAGACTGAAATGTTCTGTCTGTAGCCAGTGCATAAACTAAGTCTGTTTTCTGCAGAAGGCCTCTGCTGGCAATGGCCTTTATTCTTGCTCTGTTTAATTGCAAAGAAAGGGGGTTTTGTGTAGGCTGAGCTACAGGCATATTTCCTGTTTAGGATTGCAGTCCTTTTAAAGATGCTATTTGCATTTAGAATAACAGACTGTTCTTAAAACTTTACAGCACTTGGACAGTGACGAGGATTCTCCTTTGGTGACACTTTCCTTTGCCTTGTGTATACTGGGTCGAAGAGCTTTGGGAACTGCATCCCATAATATGGCTGTCAGGTAATTTTTAGGAATTCTTTTTCCTCAAAGCAAAGACCTCTTTGTCTTTTTCCACTTAGAGTGGAATCTCAACAGATTACATCAAGACGAAGTCTCTTACCTCCTTAAATTTACTCTCTGCCATTCCTGGACATCTTTCTCTTTGGTAGCCGAGTAAATAACTAATACCAGTTTTAACTTCACATGACAAAGCAAGATTTTGCATTCAAAGAATGGGTACTGGTGGTCATTGCTTTTGTTCACTCATGCCTGGCCTCGTTACTGGCACCCTAAATTCCATCAGGAGAGAATGAAACTGCTAAGCCACCCAACATCTGGTTAGCTAAAGAATAGGTCCTGCAAAGGTCCTGTATTCCTCAGGGCTCTACTCCTGTCCATTGTGCCACTTTGCTCTGGTGACTGAGGGAGGGAGAACCTCATATCTTTGTTCTCAGTCTACCTTACTCATTCACTTCTTCCTAAAGAGCCTTTTAGATGACAATAAGCTTGGTTAAAATTGTCTCTGAATAATGCTCTTCACCTCACACGTTCATTAGGGATTATTCAGTTCCCACTAAGAGTTCCAAGTTGTTTGGGTTTTAAAATTGACACTGTTCTATAGATAAGTCATTTTATGAATGAAATAAGCTTTATTTTCGTATAGTCTAACTTCTTACCAAATGTTAGATGCTTATTAGGTGCATTTGAATTACTGTGTTCATGTGAGTTTAGCAACCAGAAGTTGAGTAAATACAGTTTCTACGTGACCTGGTGTGTTGGCACACAACAGTGAACAAGGCTAGCTAGCCCTCAATCAATGTGCTCTTTAGAGAGGATTTGTCATACTAACAAGCAAACAAAGACAGCATGTGTGATTGTGAATGCATTTGCTGTTGTAAGAGAAAACAATCCTTCTAAATATTCATTCTAGCTTTTTATCTGTTGAGATGTTTGTAATGTTTGGTTTTATGCCTTCCTCTTTCAAAATGTTTGTGGCCCACATGGCTTTTTTCCTGGCAGACTGCAGCTTTCTGCTTTCTAAAGTGGATTTTATTAACTCTTTTCTTCTACTCTTTGCACATTCTCTTCCACTAGCAGTTTTATTCTGGGTCAAGTATCCTCTCCCTTCATTTCTGCACATTAAAATCAGTGTGATGTTTTGGGAGTCATTAATATTTCTTTAATTGCCTAGGGGTTTTTTTTGATGATTCAAATGTTAGAGTTTGGGGACATGATAGAAAGGTTGATGTGAAGTGATGATTAATTGTTTTGAGAAAAGACTACAGTGATTTTGATCTGGACCTGCAGCAGGTATGTCACAGTGATATTGGAAAGGCATCTAAAAATATCACAAAAGCTTCCTGAAACTGTCATTATATTGCATGTACTTTCCATCACCTCTTAAAATCTTCATTACAGTGTTTTGGCACTAGCAGAGATGTAACAACAGCGTACAATGACCTATTTGCATTGGCTTACATAGTAGCTAATGCAAAGACATTTGTGATGGTTTGGGTGTTACCCACTCCCCCACACTTAAGAAAATCACCCAGGCTAGACTCAGCTGAGCTGGAAATTGAATGAAGCTTTACATTTACAGCTTAGCACAACATACAAGCAGGTATTTACAATATATACAGCTGTATACAGAAGTATACCAGTTTAAAAGGTAACACAGAAACACAACAGCCCTTCTAGAAACCAGAGTCTCCAGGCGGGGCTTCCAACCACCCTTCCACCTTCTTCCCACCCCTCTGCCTTACCCCAGACTTTGCCTTATGTTCAAGGTGAAATTAGAAGGTCGGCCAGGGGGGTTAGGAAGCAGATGGATTGGTTAGGCAGCAAGTTAGAGAGAGGAAAAAAAGTACAGCCCAGAGCCAGAGAGCAAACAACTGCATTATCTATGTTTGTGGTGGTGTTCTTATACATCTCAGCAAGCCTATGAGTGCAGCAGACATCACCATTGTTTCCTTTTCACAGCCTATAATCTAATTCTTCTCACTAAAATATCCCAGGCTCAAACTAGCACAGCATTACACAGACTTTCCAAAGCTTAACATGGAAAATATGAATGTTAATTATTGGCAAAGTCTTTAGTAAAGATTTTCATCATAAACTTGCAGGAGTCAGCTATGCCATGTCTTTTTTAAATCTGCAAATTTACCAGTGAGCCAAATTAGTTCCTCTCTTTTGGTGAGTGGACACTCCATACTTAAAATGACAAACTTTTCCTGGAAAGAAAAAGGTTTGTAGGAAGGCAAAAAATGCAGAACTCATGCAGTGCATAGTTTTATCCCTGTTTTTTCTGAATCTGTTCTGTATTTTACCCTGTATCTTTAATCAAGCCCTGGTTTTCTTTTTTTTTGTTAAGCAAGTGCTCCAGGGCAGTATCAAATTATTATATTTTAGATATTACATTATGTGGAAGCTTCTGTCACTCTCTTTTACAGTGCTATTTCACAAAAGCTTTCCCTAGAAAAGTTTCACTGTGGAAAAACTGTGTCACTTACCCACCTAGTTAAATTACCAGTTCAACTGTCAGTAAGATCTGAGAGAAAAAAGGAATCTGAGTAGCAGAATTCAAGTCAGCAATGGCTACAGGTACAAAAGACCACACTGCTTTGGTGAAACACATTTATTCATTTCTTAGAGAATTTATATATTCATTTTATTGATAAAAACTACCCAGTAGAAATTTTTAACTAAGGAGCAAGCTGGGTGTGCTACCCTCTGACATCATGACCTTTATCAACAAAAATCCTCCAAGTACATTCACTTCAGCTCAGAGGGAAGCTCTTACTGGGTTTACAGCTTCACACAGATCTTCACAACTTATTTAAACACAGAGAAGCAGTAAGTCAGTGAGACTCCAATACGAATACAACTATATGGTATGCCAGGCTGAGGGAGACTTTGTCCAACACAGGCAAAGCTACTGAGTCCAGAAGATGTGCCCAAGGTCTAACTTGAGGCACTAGTGAGAAGTCTCCCTCCCATCTCTCTGTGTTTGACAGAGTGTTATGGAGGCTGTTTGCTTCTCCCAGCACAGAAGCTGGGGGGAGCAGGGGAGCATGTCTGGGCAAGCCAGAGTCCTTTAACTCAGTGGATCCAGGTTCTTTGTCCTCTTTCCTGCAGTTGCTTCTCCCCATAGCAGAAGGAGGGAGAGCAGAAAAACATGTCTGGGCAAGCCAGGACATGTATAAGCCTATTTTGGCCTATCCAAGCCTACCATGAGACGGAGATACAGCAACTCCTACAGAGGATGATTTAGAGCATGATCGCTGGTACTCTTCTGCCAGTTGTGGGGCTGAGGCAGGTCTGCATTGAGTCAGGTCCTCAGAAAATGAAGGAGTTGTTCCTTAGGTGATGTTTCATAATCCTTTTCCTCAGAAAAATGTCATGAGATATTTTTGGGACCTTTTGCAGTCTGTTCAGCCTGAAGAGAGTTTCAGTTTTCTGCAGAGATGATGTAAGAACAGGGAATCTCACAGCCAGATGTCTGCAGGAGAGGGATATACTTGCCTGCAGGGCTGTTGGGAGCTGGCTCACGTTGGAAGAGACCAGGGCTCCTAACACATGCTCTGTCACACTCAGATATTGGACAGCAAAAAATTGGATTGTTTAGATTATTCTAGTAGACATTGAGAAATGGCCTTGAATTTAATCTCAGGCCTTTCTATTGATTCTGGCTGCGAAGCATCTTGTATGTAACACTGAAAGAGGTTTTGTAATGAGTTCGAGATGTAATGGCCAGATGTGCATTGTAGTTTTTCTCCTCAAGTTTATTTCTGTGGCTGTTTGTGATATGTCCAACGTGATCAAATAGCCAAGCATCTGTGCACTGTGGTCCATCCTTTGTTCTTGAGGGTAACTGTGGGTAGTAGGAGACTTTCTCTGGACTAAGTCTAGCCTTTGCTGTCTTGCGAGGAGTGATGCTCCTGCTGCACAGAAACAGTAATGCAAACATTACACTGAGCTGTGCACTGCAGAACTGAGATTCAAGTTTACATTGTGTATGTAAACTACCAATTTGCACTCATTTACACATGATTTTGCCTAATCTATTAATCAGTAAATGTCACTGTGCTCTTATATAATGTATGTAAATAATTAGTCAGTGTACCTGTTCATGTAAATGTCAGTAGAAACCCAACATTAACACTAGATTACACAATAAATGTATTCATTAAAAAGGCAGAACATTGCTATGCAAATCAGTAGGTGCTCTTTTAAACTGTCATCAGGAGGCATCCTGCACAAAATGCAGTCTGAGGAACGACATGACTTTGTAATTCATTTATACACACATGAGTGATATGTTTAGATAAGCATTGTAAAAAATTACCTGGTGATTCTCTTCAGCCACCAGACCTACTAAATACATAAATGATTAGTATACATTTCAAATTTGGACAAATGGAAAAATCTGTAAATAAAGCAACGCTTATCAGACACTTCCAACAGTACTAAGCCTGCATGCTCAGGTATCACTGAGCTTGGACAGAGGGCCGTTCCAGAGAATAGTTCTGCCTGAAGTAACTGCTGCTCACCCTGAAGCTCAAGGAGGCAGCTGGCCCTACTTGGTGCTTCCCTCCACTTGCACACCATCTAGGGGGAAAGAGGTGAAGAGCACAGAACATGGCACTGCAATGTGCTAACGATGCTGCCTTGTTAGTGGGAGTTCGAGCAGACAGTGCAGGTTTTATGACTGCCAGAGCTGAGCAGAGCCAGAGCAGGGGAGAAAAGTTTGACTCTTAGTTCACAACTTCTGTCACCTAAAACACCAACTTTAGAAGAGTTACTACTGAATGTATTTCATTCAGGTGAGCTACCACCAGCTCAAATGCATGCATGTTTCTTTATTCCTTGAATAAAGCAAAACAACCAATGGGAAAGGTCTGTGAGTTGCAGACAGAGGATGGAGTTTGGTGTGCAAAATACATAGATACATATTTGCCAGATCATTAGTCTTCATCCATGCTGTTTTCAGGCTTGCAAGGAGTGCAGTAGGAGGGGTTGTTTACTTTGGCCCTGTTGCACTCCTCCTGATATTTGTGGTGCTACTTTATCCTCTCCTTTTTGCACATTTGAGGGGCTGATGGCTCCCACACACCTAGTAGTCTTGTTCTAAAATAGCTTGCAGTGGTGACAGCAGCTCTTTGGGGTTTTAGTTCAGAGGGCTAGAAATGTTGCCAGAAATAGTTATGCCTCTTACTGATTAAACTTCTTTCTTTGGCATATGAATTTACCTTAGCTAGATTGAAAAATATTTTCAATGATCCTGTAACTACAGCAGATTTGGGTGTATTAAAACTGGGCCAATAAACCTGCAGCAGCCCTGAGTCAGTTCTGAGATCAAAGTTATTGGCTTTACAGCTTCCTTATAATCTCGTTAGTCTTCAGGAGAGAGCACAGCAATGAGAAGAATAACAACAGCTGTATCTTATGTGGATTAAGGGCTGTGTGATACAGAAGTAACGGCTTGAGACAGTGTCACCGTACAGGCAGAACGTACCCAAAAGCCTCATTATGCTTGGCAGGAGAATAAAAGATGTCCGTGGTTTTGTAAATACAGCAGTCTCCTCCAGACCCCTCTGGTGTGGAAAACACAATCTATAAAGTAATTGCCTCTCAGTCTCTCACAACTGCTGCCATCACTGCTTTGCTCCTTGTAGCAGTCATATTTGTTCTTAAAAATGCTGGTTAGAGAACAACTTATGCAGAGGGATGAGAAGTGGATGAGTCTTCCCTAACTAGGCACACTGAGAGCCTCATGTGCTTCACTCCTCTGCCTCTGCAGATGCTCAGCTGCAGTTTGCATAGCTTTACTAGTCCTGGACTTGCTTTCAGCACATACTGCTGTTCACAGCAGCTTGTTTTAGTGTGTGCTGATGCCTGTAAGACATTGATGTGAAAGCAAACTCTTTGTCTGCCCTGGTGTTCAGATTTGGCTCTGAGAGCCTGTAATGATGTAAAAAGCAGTTTTCTTTCCTGCTTACTGCTCTCTTCAACCCAGCCAACTTTTCACAGCAAATACAGTGGTGTGGGGAAGAGCTATACTACAGATCATCATTAAGTGCAGAGCTCAGGGTAGTTTTTTTTTTAATCTGGGAAGAATATTTAGATACAGAAATGTGGGTTTTTTTTCCTTATGCAAGGACTCAGCTGTATAGGCTGGATGTGTCTGGTGGGTGGGTGAGTGAAAGGACCCTTCCTGATTTCTAGCCCTTTCAAGGAGATGATAGCCACGTATTTGACCACACTGTCAGCATTCACCATTTGGGGGGTTTTCCCCTCACTGGTATATTCTAGGGCTCTCCTAGCTAGTAAGCAGTATTCAGGCATATTACTAGTGATAGGATGAGGGGAAATAGCCTCAAGTAAACCAAGGTAGGTTTGGATTGGATAGCATAAGAAACTTCTTCTTGAAGGGGTTCTCAAAACACTGAATAGCCTGGCCAGGGAAGTGGCTGAATCCACGTCCCTGGAGGTGTTGAAAAGACACAGAGATGCGGTGTTAAGTGACATGGTTTAGCACTAGACTTGGCAGTTAGATAATGGTTGGACTCAATGATCTTAACTGAAATAATTCAGTGACTGTATTATCATTTTGAGGTGATTGATTGAAAGTCAGTGGACATCAGGACCTTCTCCTTGAAGACACATAACTCACACAGAAATTGGTGCTTGGATGTGTTCAGTATGAGGAGTGTAAGTGAATGCCTGTCTCACACAGATACGTTTTAATATGTAACTTAGTAATAAAAAGCACAAATCATCTAAGAATTCACAAGAGTTTCCCTGTACTCAGGAAAGTAGCCTGATTACAGCAGCCTTGCATTCCTGACTGGCCTTGGCCCTACCAGTGAGTCCCTTTGTGAAGAGAATGGGCATCCAGCTCTTTTCTGCTAACAACATCGATATCTTTCCATTTTAATTTCTAATGTGTCTAAGCTGATGATAGGCCAAGCAGCCTCCCAGTATCTCTCATCCTTCCTTTGGAGAAAAGAAAAAAAAAAGATTTTTTTTCCCCTTTGCCTAAAATAATTAAGAAGGCCCAGTTATGTGGAGAGATTATACATTCTCTGGAGAAAGCCTGAGTGGTAATGAAAACCATTAACACCTTAATGCAGCTTCTCCTCGGAGCCTTTACAGTCTGAAAAGATCAGCTGCTGTAAGACTGAGGAAAATCTTGGCAGGTATATGAAACTGTGTCCTGTGGGTTTGCAAGAGATATGTGGCTTTACCAGATGGTTCTGCTTTCCTTAATTTCAAGATCACTTCTTCAGGGCAGCGTTAGGATGGCAATCCTGCTACATAAGCATTATCCAGGTGTTTGTGGGAAACTAATGATTTGGGGCTCAGATTGGAGCTAAAGGCTGTTTATTTCCCTCTGCAAAGCCCTGATGCATGCATTTGCTAACAACTACTTGATTTTGTACCTTTTACCTCCTGCTTAACCTCAGGTCCAGGCAACCACCAGGCAGAACTGGTTACATCTCTTATATATACATGTCTTATATTAAATGAAAAAGAAACCCAGCGGGTAATTGCTTTAGGGCTTGTTGTCTCAGTATGAAATGCCTGTCACTTGATTCATGCTCTCACCTGGTTTGATTAGCAGTCCCTGAAACTTTGTACTCCTCTCAGTACATCTGGTTTAGTGTTCATGGCTGGGTTTGAATTTCATGACAATCTCAGTCTCGCTGAAAATATTTTTTACAGCTGGGTTAAAAAAAAATTAGCTTGCACAGAGAACTGCTGAGAATTACCAGGCCAAGCAGTGAATGTTCTAATGAGAGGCAGCTTCTGCTGCCTGCACAAGGATTGCAGAACAGCTGGCACTCTTTGACCTGCTCTCTTTGGCACAGCTCTGAAGCACCCTTGTTATGGTAGGCCTGATGGGCCAGAAACAGGCTTTTACATGTACTGGCTTCTCCTGTGGTAAACAAGGTACACACACTTAGCTTGTGCCTGCCTTGTGCAAGGCCTGTGCTTTTGCCAAATTTGGGTCATGACTGTGAAGAACCAGCTGTTATTAAAGTTAGTGGTTAGGGGTGGAGAGAGTTCTGAATATCAAAATTAATAAACAATATTAATTCTGGGAAAAAATAGCATCTCACATTAATTAATCCTGTGACCCAGCCAGCCATCCTTAGGACATCCTTTGTACTAGGTGCTACACTCTTCCACAGCCATTTGTTCACAGAGCAAGCCTCTACCTTATCCCAGACTTTGTCTTATGTTCAAGGTGAGTTGGGAGAATTGGCCATGGGGAGTAGGAAGAAGATGGATTAGTTAGACAGCAAGTTAGGGAGAGAAGTGCAGGCAGCCAGAGCCAGAGGGCAACTCTGTTATCTATATTTATGTTCTTGGTTTTATACATCTCAGCAAGCCTATGAGTGAAATAGACATCACCATTGTTTCCTTTTCACAGCCCATAATCTAATTCCTCTCACTAAAATGTCCCAGCTAGGCTCAAGACAGCACACTCAGCATGTGACCAGTGGCTGACAAGGGTCTGACCTGGTGAGACATGAATGATTTCTGCGAGTCACTGCTGGCTTTCTCTTACAGCTTGGACTCTTTTCTTTATGGGCTGCATGCACTATTCAAAGGAGACTTTCGCATAGCAGCAAAAGATGAGTGGGTCTTTGCAGACATGGATCTACTGCATAAGGTTGTTGCCCCAGCAATCCGAATGTCTCTGAAGCTACACCAGGTAGGGGTTTTTAATAATGTTTATTTTTAATTTGTACTACTGCATCTGTTTTGTATGGGAAACACAGGAAACCTATTGGGCAAAAAATAGATAAAAATTGTCTTAACTCAAGTTGTGCTAGAGGAGGTCTAGGCTGGATGTTAGGAGGCAGTTCTTGACAGAGAGAGTGATTGGCATTGGAATGGGCTGCCCAGGGAGGTGGTGGAGTTGCCATCCCTGGAGGTGTTCCAAGACAAGACTGGATGAGGCACTTAGTGCCATGGTCTAGCTGATTGGACAGGGCTGGGTGCTAGGTTGGACTGGATGATTTTGGAGGTCTCTTCCAACCTGGTTGATTCTATGATTCTATAAACTGGCAATCTCTGAGTGTCTTTGTCCAATGGAGACATGAGATCAGAACAGGTTGCAATAAAGCAAAACCTGTATGTTTCTATGATACCATTAAATGAATTTTCTACCTCCCCAAAGACATGCTGTATCAAATGGCAAATCACCTGGGAATTAGCTGACAACTGTTTCAGAAGAAGAGGATTTTGTTCATTAGTGATTTTTTTTTCAGTGTTTTCACAAATATTCCTGGCCTTTTGAATACTTTTTCCTCTACTACCAGGACCAATTCACCTGCCCAGATGAGTATGAGGACCCAGCAGTTTTGTATGAAGCTATCCAATCCTTTGAAGAAAAGGTTGTGATTTGCCATGAAGGAGACCCAGCCTGGCGCAGAGCTGTACTCTCCAACAGAGAGGAGCTGTTAACCCTGAGACATGTGGTAGATGAAGGAGCAGATGAATATAAAGTTATTATGCTCCACAAAAGCTACTTGAGCTTCAAGGTTATCAAGGTACATATAAAGTCCTCCTAATATTGCAGTACTTTAGGGCTGTGGTAACTAGTATTATTTCTGAGTAACCTGGACAAGAGGAGAGGCTGATTTTGGTTACCAAAGTAGAGTAGGCAGTGCAGGCTAAAGGAGGGAGGTTGTAGCCAGGTGGGGGTCAGTCTCTTCTGCCAGGCAACCAACAAGAGAACAAGGGGACACAGTCTCAAGTTGTGCTGGGGGAGGTCTAGGCTGGATGTTAGGAGGAAGTTGTTGCCAGAGAGAGTGATTGGCATTGGAATGGGCTGCCCAGGGAGGTGGTGGAGTCACCGTCCCTAGAGGTGTTCAAATAAAGCCTGGTTGAGGCACTTAGTGCCATGGTCTAGTTGACTGGCTAGGGCTGGGTGCTAGGTTGGACTGGATGATCTTGGAGGTCTCTTCTAACCTGGCCGGTTCTATGATTCTTCAGCTGACTTCTGTTTTGCACCCATATGTTTGTGTATCTGAAAGAATATTCCAGGCTTCAGCAGGGAGTAAGCTGCAGAAGTCCATAAAACCTCTTGGCATAAAGATATGAGGTGCTTGCACACATAGCTGCTGCCCTTCTACCTTGATAGCATAGTTCTGCATCTTAAGTAAGAAATGTTTTCACGTGATCCACGTGTATTTTACCTACCTGTAGGTCAACAAGGAGTGCGTTAGAGGACTCTGGGCTGGGCAGCAGCAGGAACTGATTTTCTTACGCAATCGTAACCCCGAGAGAGGAAGCATCCAGAACAATAAACAGGTCTTGCGGAACTTAATTAACTCTTCATGCGATCAGCCGCTGGGATATCCAATGTATGTTTCTCCTTTAACCACATCATACCTTGGAACACACAGCCAACTGAGGAACATTTGGGGGGGACCTGTCAGTTTGGACAACATTAAAAAGTGGTTCAGATCCAAATGGTTAAGGTAGGTGTTAAATTTTGGCTATGCAGATAAAGAACCTGCAAGTCTTGGTTCCACTGCATTTTCTGTTCAAAAAGAGCACTTCCATTCTGTTACCTGTGAGTAGAAAATTAATTGCATATAACTCAGGATGTAACAAAGTAGCCCTACAGATAGAGCAGAAATCAAATTCATGGCTTTTAAGCAAAGCTTTCTACATATTCAGCAGGATTAATTACCAAACCACTTAGCACTGCAGACACTTCTCTTGTTCCAGAGAATTTTAATGTTTATGCCTTGTAAATGAGAGTGTCATTTCTGAAACTTAGTGACATGTCAGAACATGACCAAATGTGTTCGTGGGTTTTGGTGGGTTATGCTCCATAACTTTGGCAGTACAGATGATTGTCCTCAGGTCCTTGTTCTTGACCACAAAACATCTCAAACTGTACTTGCTATCCATCAGTATTCTGATTTCCCCTAGGTGTGCATGATCGATACCTAACACATTCCATTTCTCATTGCTACATGCACTTTTCAGACAGCAATAACTGACTCATAACTCTCATCTCATTCCCACCACCTGCCCTGTCACTGCTGTGGCTGAGGAGAGGCAGGGGACTATGGAGAGACCTAGGGCAGCCAGCTTGCATTCTAAGGCCTGTGCTAAAATGCCGAGATTAAATATAGTGGCTTAATGTGCTAGTTTCCCATCATTCTCACTGAGCTCCCTCCAGCCCATTCCTCTTCTTTGCTACTAGGTTACCTCATGGAAAAGTTGATCTTTAGAAACCACTGTAACATTAGTCTCCTTCTCTGGAGACTTTCAAAGGCCATCTGGATGCATTCCTGTGCAGCCTGCCTAAAGTGATCCTGCTTTTGCAGGGGATTTGAACTTGATCAGTTGAGGTCCATTCCAACCCCTACAATTCTGTGATTAGGTAAGGAATCCTAAAGTTGTCTTGCAGGGTTCCAGAGCCACTTAAAACAGACAAAGATTTGTTTTGTGTCCTATACAATTTTGTTCCAGATAAGCTTAACATCATCATCCTTGTCATCTCATAAAGTGTCAAAAGATCTGCAAAGGTATGAGACGTTACAATTACATGTTTTGAGGACATCTAACATTGGTGGCACAAATTTGCATGCATAATAAATGCCTGATCATATGTGTGTTCCTGCAAACAGAATGCGGAAGGATTGCCACGCTGCTCACCACGAGAGAGGTAATGTTGAAGAGGTGGATAGTGGAGGGGGTTCTTCAGCCAGCAACAATTCCTCAGGCAATTCAAGCCAGAGCAGTAGCTCACAGCCCACCAGAGATGGAACTCCTCAGCTGCAAGGTTCATCTCAAGAGGTCCACCAACGTGCAGGTATTTGCACAATTTACTTGGCTTTTCCTGTACTCTTCTCCTAAGGGGCTGCATAGGTCAGGTGCTTTTGGGGTGTGCTCATATTCAGTGGAAAACTAATTTTAGAAGAGCTCTGTCTTTCCTAAAGACCAAGCACAGGTAGGAGACAGGTTCTTGATGCTGTTCCAGGTGTGAGAGTATAAGACAAATGCGATTCACTAAAGCTTCCACTGTCAAAACTCCTTTATGTGTAACTTTTGGTGTAAGTGATGTCACTAGCAGTGCCAGAATGGGAAATGCAGATGGCATGAAGTCTAGATATGTGATGCAGGGAGCCTGTACCACAGAGATTTTGGGCTTACTGTTGGCTGGGAACAGACAGAAGGAAAAGTACACAGAAATCTTAATTATCTTGGAAGGACCATGACGATTTGAGGAATTGCTTTGGCTGTTCATCAGTGCATGGGGAGAGCACATAGGAAATAACTTCTTATGTCTATACAGCAGTTACCAGGAGAATATTAAATGTTGCCAGTCATTCTGTCTGCTAACAGCCAAGCCCTTCTCATATTAAGTTATGGATTCAAAACTACTTCAGATGTATTCTCAAGGTAGAACTACTCATCTTTGCCTTGGAAATATACACTGCTGAGGGAGGTGTGTAAGCCCCAGTCCTGGAGGTCTTTAAGGTCAGGATGGGTGGAGCTCTGAGCAACCTGATCTAGTGTGAAGTGACCCTGCCCATGGCAGGGGGGTTGGTACTAGAAGATCCTTGAAGTCTCATTCAGCCCTGACTATTCTATGATTAAGTTTGGCAGTGAATCACTGTGAGACCTATTACTGTGGGTTCAAAACTTGCAATGTTTCTACAAGTTGTGGTGTTATCCTATAAATTAAAACAAAGAACTAGAGAGGTGTGACACTTGTTTTGTTTCCCATTAGATCATTTTGACCTATCAGTAAAGATCATGGACAAGACTGGAGAAAATCTTGCCCTGAATGTAAATCATGTTGTAAGAATAAAATAACTGCTGCTTTTAATTGAGTCTGGCTTTAAAAGAACTCCCATGTGCATACTCATAACTTGACACTGCAGTAATCAGAATGGCAAACTTAATTGTAAAATAATGATCCTGAGCATGCTATACGAGAATGAAAGTTAATTGTGAGTTATTTGCAGGAACATATTGGGTGCCCAGAAAACCACAATCAAGAGAAAAGGTCATGCTTAGCTAAGAAAAGTAACCTGGCTTTGAGGTAAAAATGAAGAAATGCACAGAAAATGCAAGGAGGTGGCAAATGCAAATCACTACTCAGTCCTGAGAGACTGTTAATAAGAGAATGGAACAAGGAGAAGTTTCTGGCTAGCACCATTAGGGACAAAAGGATGAAAGTGAGTTTGCGGATGTTTACTATTAAGGAGTATTAGAAGCAAAAGGAATCCTAACAGTGGCTTTGATCCAGCATGATGCAGAAAGGCAGAGCTGCCAATAATGGAGAAATGAGCAAAGAAGTATTGAGGAAAAATGCAGAAGATCTGATCACAAAGTAGTCATTTCCATCCTAACAGCTACAAAGAACGTGAAAGAGCCGCAATCGAAGCTGTGTGCTTAGCTGAGTAAATCCAAATGACTCATTCAAAGTGGTTTTTAGGACAGCTGGTAAAAAAGTAAGCTCTTGTTTGATCTTATTATTAGGTCTCTAAAGCAATACCAGAGGACTAGGAAACAACTTATGCTATGCCTGTTGTTAAAGGACTAGAATGAATAGGGTGGCCTGGGTAATGCATGTCTGTCGATCTGACTTTGGCTCAGGACAGTGCTGGCCTCCTACCATGCACAGTCCTAGGGCTCTAATTTTAATGAGGACATTTGTAATTCAGAAGTAGTTTAAAGAAGAGCCCAAAAATGATCAAAAGTCTGGGAAATAAATCCTGTAGTGAAAGATTATATTGTAAAAGATGCTTTTATCATAGTCTGTGGCAACAAAAGCTGACCAAGACAGTTGATTCGAGTAGATTTGTATTTAACAAAGCGAAACAAATTCCTATTTGAATCCAGGTGCACATTTTCAACAGTGAGAGTAAATATAAGTAGTGAAACAAATGGCTAGGAGTTGAGATGGATTCTTCACCACTGGAGACACTGGATGCATATCTTAAAAATAATCATAGTAATTAGTAATACCCTGTAGGAATTAATTCCTAGAATTTCTATGGCTCATGCTACATAGCACAGCAGACTTGATGATCACAGCTCAAAACCTATGAGTCAATTGTTTTCATATTTCACTTTGCAGCCTGGCGCCATCATGTCTGCAATGAAAGGCCTACAGAAAAGTGCAACCAACATCAGGAGCATTGGAAATGTGTGGGGTTCTCCCCCAAATGTCCTTATTTCATGCTGCAGTTTATAGAAGAGCCTTGATTTCCTAAGTTTTTTCAAGGACAGAGTTATTTATGTGTAGATGCGGGTGGTCTCCTGTCCAATGCTCTAACCACTGCGTTTGGGAGGAATATAGAATACTTTTGGACAGAGGTCAGCTTGGCAGTTTAAATCACAAGCAGATGTTTGGCCACGTTACTCACTGTACAAACTAACACACCGCAGCCCCTCTGTTGTTAATTCAAGTCCACTCTTTTTATTTGAAAAGAGTAATATATTAAAATAACCATCAGATGTAGAAACCAAAACACTTAAACACAGCTCTGGAGTTTGAAGAACCTGAATCCCTGAGGAGGCCACACGTACATGTGGCTACCAGGGCAGCAGCCAGGCCTGAGCTTTGCAGTGCACATCTGTGCTAGTCTGAAGCTAGCTAGAAAGTTTTGGTGAGAAGAATTAGACTATAGGCTGTGAAAAGGAAACAATGGTGAGATCTACTTCACTCATAGGCTTGCTGAGATGTATAAGAACAACACCACAAACATAGATAATAGAGTCTCTCTCTGGGCTTCAAGCTGCACTTTTCTCTCTTAGTTGCTGCCTGACTAATCCTTCTGCTTCCTAACCCCCTGGCTGACCCTCCAAACTCTCCTTGAGCGTAAGGCAAAGTCTGGGGTAAAGTAGAGGGGTGGGAAGAAAGTGGAAGTGTGGTTGGGAGCCCCTCCTGGGGACTCAGGTTTCTAGGAGGGCTGTTGTGTTTCTGTATTACTTTTTAACTTGTATATTTCTGTCTGTATTGCAAATACCTGCTTGTATATTGTGCTAAGCTGTAAATATAAAGCTTCATTCAATTTCCAGCTTGGCAAGTCTAGTCTGAGTGATTTTCTTAAGTGTGTGGGGTGGGTAACACCCAAACCATCACAACGTCCTCCTCATGATCACATTTGAGGTGCAGAGGGCACTGGCAGCGTGGTGCCCACAGGAGCCACCTGCATCTGTCTCTCAAGCAGTGATCTTGGGGCTCATATTACAGCAAATGCTGCTTTGCATGCCATCTTAGGGGAAAAAAAAACAAAAAGGAAGGTAATTTTTGTTTGGAATATAGAACTAAATATACATTATAAATGGAGTGTTAAAGTGTCCAGTTGCCAAACCAACTAGATTTTAGGCCACCTAAAGACCTTCAGGTAGGTTGTGGTCCAAGCTCTGCCATCTGACTCTATGCCAAGTTATTTAAATTCTCTTTGCTTCACCATCTGAAAAAGGGGCTAATGATACCAGCCTGCAGAAAGCAGGGCTGTGGATGTGAAACAGCAAGGTTCAGCTATCTAATCTAAGCAGTTTGGATATAAAATTCTGTGTAACTGGTTGGACTGGATGATCTTGGAAGTCTCTTCCAGCCTGGTTGATTCTATGCATCCTTTCACAGCCTGTAACCCTCCTGATTTCAGCACAGTCATGTTTCCAGAAGACAATGCGAGATTTCTGTCCTTTATGCTTGCAAAATTTCAGTATCTGGAGGCGTTTCAGTGCTTCTCTTCCCTCCATAGTTTGGGGATTGAGAAAAAAAATAAATTAAGAATTACCAACAACCTGAAAATGGCTGCCAGCAAAACTGATGTCTCTGTTGATGGTTCTCCACAGATTTTCAGGCATCAACTGGTTATAGCTAGGAAGCCAAAATGCCAGCTTGTGTTAACATTTGGAGTTTCCTGGGAAGCAAAAAAAGCCAAGCAGTGACTGGGTGTTTGCTGCATAAAGCCTGCGTTAGAGCCTTTCAGCAGAAACAGTAAATTCTGGAAGGGCCTGTGGTGCATGCCAGCCTGCTGCATGCTGTTTGCAGAGTGCCTGGGTGCAAGCAGGTAGCTCTGGGCTCACTGGCCCATACGTTGAAATATTTTTCATTCTATGCCTATTTAAGTATGTAAGCATAAGAAATACAGAACCTTTTTGTTTTAATGGCATCTGGTGTTGATATAAATGTTTAAAATAGGAGTTGCATATGTACAGGAAGATTGTCTAATACTTTACCTAATCTACTCTGTATCCAACATCAAGATGCTTCCCAGAATGGGACAAGATAGTTCTGTAGGTCTCATTCAGACCTTGCCCAGCTAAAAGTGTTCACATCTTTTCAGTCTGTAATATACTGTAAATACCACTCTTGGAACTAAGATATAGTTTATTAGTCTTTAAAACTGTCTTGTGACTTGAATGCTGTAGTCTTCAACTTAGTTGAATTCTCAAATCCTTACTCCATGTGTGCAGGAATAATTCTTTTTCATGTGCCATTGTTTTAATATCCAGCCGTGGTTTATTTTTGCACATAGCCATCTGAGGTGGATATTCAACATTTTCTACTTTAGTGTGGTTATGAAAGAGGAGTGGAGTTCTAGAGCAGCACTATAATCTATCATTCACTGGGCAAGTTAAAATGTAATGGCAGAAGAAGTATGAGCCTATGACTAGAATACTTCCCTTGGAGTGTCTTCTCATTTTCTTCTCTTTTGCCTTAGTGCAGAACCACTGCAGCTGTTCTGACCAGAAGTCAGAACCCTTGCAATAGGAAACACAGAAAGGTTCACAGGTGTAGAAATCTGGTATTTCTGTCAGGATTCTTAAGAGTGATAAAACCAGTAGCAATATGCCAACTCTAATGTGTACAGAAGGGACATTGTCAGCATCATGGAGTTCATAAGGATGCCATTCTCTTTAATATATTTATCTTTCTTTTAAAGGCAGGAGAAAGTCCAAGAGTCAGTCTGTCCAGGCACACGCTGCTTTAAACCAAAGGCCATCTCCTTCAAGTCACTCTGGACCAGTTGTAGAAAGCCGACAGCCCTTCATTCAGACATCTACATCTGCCCATGAAATTGCCCAAAGGCTTTCCAGTAGTCAGCTGTCCTTCCACAACTCTGCAACATCTGTGTTCTCCCAGTCCCCTGCTGTTCCTGTTGCTGGCCAGCTGACTGTGCAGGACAGAGCTGCAGCAATGCTTAGGTCCAGTCTGGCCTCTTCCACCAGCTCAACTCTCAGCCTGCTGTTTGGCAAGAGAAGTTTTTCAAGTGCTTTGGTGATTTCTGGCCTCTCAGCTGCAGACGGAGGTAACACCAGTGACACCCTGTCATCCAGCAGCATGAACATTGCCATGGGTCCATCTGCTAGAGCAGCAAGTCAAGCAACTCGGGTAAGGCTGAAGCCAAAATAGCATTAGTTAAGTGTGAGCTACAGCAATCCTATCAGGTTCTTGAGCTGTCTTCACCACTGTTTGGTTCTTTCTTTCTCACTGGTCTTTTCTGAAACAATGTCAGGATTTGGGTACTTGGATTTTGGTGCATCACAGTGAGAAGAAGACTTTGATATTAGTGGGTGTGCGTGAGAGTGATGTATTTATACATATTCACAGGTGGGCTGTTAAGTATGCACTTGAAATTGCAAACTAGGGCAGAGTCCTTCGTCCTTTCACTCACACTAGGGACTTAGGTCTACATTTTCTGCATCCTGGGTGATGAGTGCCATCATAAGCAGGCTATAGATATTCCTTGCTTGCTTATGAAGGACTTAATTTGTACACAGAGGGCCGGTTCCCACTAAACAGCGCATTAATTCTGTCCCTTTCTCTGACCAGAAATTCAGTCCTGTTGCTGAAAGGGTTAGTCAAAGGAGATCTGCAGGAAATATTACTCAAAGGAAACCTGCATGCTCTGTGATTCAGCATTTTCTAACAGCAAAAAAAGTACATAGAAAGAACCTCCAGCCTTCAGCCCAGTAGACTCCCAGTTCTAGTCTCACCTTCTCTGCAAAACTCAGTGCACACAGTGGCATTTCTGTTGCTGCACTGTGCACTTAAGAATGTTTCTTTAACTTTGGTTGCCATCAGTTGCTTTCCTGAACTTTGAACATTTTCACCTCACAGAGCAGTAACAGGAGGAGATGGACTAAAGGGCGACTGCAAAAAGTTTATAGCTTAATTGGCAACAACTCAGCCAGACTGATTCACCTTATCTAACTTTAAGCCATCTAAAATTTTGGGCATGGAGTCTCAGTAGATTGCCTCTATATTCAGTGGAGAGGGCAATCCACTTCATCTTCACAGCTGTTAGGAAGAAATCTTACCCTGGGACACTTTTATGTATCTTTCTGCCAGCCATTAACAGCCTAGATGGCACACTACATCGATAGGGTTAAATTGAGATGAGGCCTGGCTCAGAGTCCAGGTGCCTACCTGACTGAAATTGCTAAGGAGGAAGCACAGCACAGTTCTGGAAAGCTTTTACCCTTACAGTGGGATGACACTGCTCATAATATTTTCAGCCTGATAATTGCTTTCCAGTTTTGATGAAGTGGCTTCTTTCTAAGTTGGATTTAAAATCAGGTGTATAAAGCAAGCCCCAGAGAAACCCTATTTATCTACTTAGAAGTCAGCCCAGCTAGGAGCAGCATTTTGGACTGGATGACCTCCAAAAATCCTTTTCAATCAAAATTATTTTCCAGCTCTCCATACACGTACATGTGTGGTACTAAACTTCTAGCTCCTGGTCTGCTTTTCTTTCAGATGTATGTGTTACATCAAGTGTGACAAGGAACTCCTCAGAAGTCCCTTGTGAATAATACATGTTAAAATCCCATAGAGTTTCACAGAATGACATTCCTAATTCAGTGTTTACCTGTCATTTCAAAAATAGCTGCAGTGTTACTTAGAAACTTCCTAAACTAGTTGACTGACTCTTTCTCTTTCTTTCTCCCTCTTTCTTGTTTGCTTGCTTTCCCTCTTTCCTTCCCTCTTTCCTTCTTCTTTCTCTTTCTCTCCTTCTCTTTCTCTCCTCTTTCTCTCCTTCTCTCTCTCTCCTTCTCTCTCTCTCCTTCTCTCTCTCTCCTTCTCTCTCTCTCCTTCTCTCTCTCTCCTTCTTTCTCCCTTTCTCCCTCCCTCCCTCCCTTTCTCCCTCCCTCCCTTTCTCCCTCCCTCCCTTTCTCCCTCCCTCCCTTTCTCCCTCTCCTCCTACCTCCCTTCCTCCCTCCCTCCCTTCCTCCCTCCCTCCCTTCCTCCCTCCCTTCCTCCCTTCCTCCCTTCCTCCCTTCCTCCCTCCCTCCCTCTCTTCCTCCCTCCCTCCCTCTCTTCCTCCCTCCCTCCCTCTCTTCCTCCCTCCCTCCCTCTCTTCCTCCCTCCCTCCCTCTCTTCCTCCCTCCCTCCCTCTCTTCCTCCCTCCCTCCCTCTCTTCCTCCCTCCCTCCCTCTCTTCCTCCCTCCCTCCCTCTCTTCCTCCCTCCCTCCCTCTCTTCCTCCCTCCCTCCCTCTCTTCCTCCCTCCCTCCCTCTCTTCCTCCCTCCCTCCCTCTCTTCCTCCCTCCCTCCCTCTCTTCCTCCCTCCCTCCCTCTCTTCCTCCCTCCCTCCCTCTCTTCCTCCCTCCCTCCCTCTCTTCCTCCCTCCCTCTCTTCCTCCCTCCCTCCCTCTCTTCCTCCCTCCCTCCCTCTCTTCCTCCCTCCCTCCCTCTCTTCCTCCCTCCCTCCCTCTCTTCCTCCCTCCCTCTCTTCCTCCCTCCCTCTCTTCCTCCCTCCCTCTCTTCCTCCCTCCCTCTCTTCCTCCCTCCCTCTCTTCCTCCCTCCCTCTCTTCCTCCCTCCCTCTCTTCCTCCCTCCCTCTCTTCCTCCCTCCCTCTCTTCCTCCCTCCCTCTCTTCCTCCCTCCCTCTCTTCCTCCCTCCCTCTCTTCCTCCCTCCCTCTCTTCCTCCCTCCCTCTCTTCCTCCCTCCCTCTCTTCCTCCCTCCCTCTCTTCCTCCCTCCCTCTCTTCCTCCCTCCCTCTCTCCCTCCCTCTCTTCCTCCCTCCCTCTCTTCCTCCCTCCCTCTCTTCCTCCCTCCCTCTCTTCCTCCCTCCCTCTCTTCCTCCCTCCCTCTCTTCCTCCCTCCCTCTCTTCCTCCCTCCCTCTCTTCCTCCCTCCCTCTCTTCCTCCCTCCCTCTCTTCCTCCCTCCCTCTCTTCCTCCCTCCCTCTCTTCCTCCCTCCCTCTCTTCCTCCCTCCCTCTCTTCCTCCCTCCCTCTCTTCCTCCCTCCCTCTCTTCCTCCCTCCCTCACTTCCTCCCTCCCTCTCTTCCTCCCTCCCTCTCTTCCTCCCTCCCTCTCTTCCTCCCTCCCTCTCTTCCTCCCTCCCTCTCTTCCTCCCTCCCTCTCTTCCTCCCTCCTCTCTTCCTCCCTCCTCTCTTCCTCCCTCCCTCTCTTCCTCCCTCCCTCTCTTCCTCCCTCCCTCTCTTCCTCCCTCCCTCTCTTCCTCCCTCCCTCTCTTCCTCCCTCCCTCTCTTCCTCCCTCCCTCTCTTCCTCCCTCCCTCTCTTCCTCCCTCCCTCTCTTCCTCCCTCCCTCTCTTCCTCCCTCCCTCTCTTCCTCCCTTCCTTCCTCCCTTCCTTCCTCCCTTCCTTCCTCCCTTCCTTCCTCCCTTCCTTCCTCCCTTTCTTCCTCCCTTTCTTCCTCCCTTTCTTCCTCTCTTTCTTCCTCTCTTTCTTCCTCTCTTTCTTCCTCTCTTTCTTTCTTTCTCTTCTCTTTCTTTTTTTTCTTTCTCTCTTTCTTCCCCACTTTCTTTCTCTTTATTTCTCTCACTTTCTCTTTCTTCGTTCTCCTCTCTTTCTTCTCTCTTTCCTCTCTCTTTCCTCTCTCTTTCTTTCTCTCTCTCTCTCATCCCTTCCAGCAACTAACTGAGACCTGTGAATCCACTGATGCTACAGAGCCTAGACCCCGACGAGAGACAGGTGCAGCCCATGCCATATTCATGAGTCGGAACCTGGAGTGCAGAAGGGCCAGCCAGGAAGACATGGCCCTGGAGGACACCGCTTCTCAGCAAAGCCTGTCTGAGGAGCAGTAGGGATTATTCCTAGTGCAAGGGCCGCATGCTTCTTAGAAATAAAGAAAGACAGGTCAGGGAGCTGCCTATGGGTTTAGGGACTTTCAAATGTAACAGACAACCTCCAAATGTTTATTTTTCTAACTTCTACACAAGAATACTCTGGGGCAGACATTCTTCAGCTAAAGGCCTTGGTGTGAGTAGGATTGGAAGGTGCCCTAAAAAACACACAGTGCCACTTCATCTCAGGTTCTTGTAAACCCTGGAACAGTAAATACAACCTCCTTAATGTTCCTTTCCCTACAGCAGTTGGAATCACAAATGAATACAGTGGGAAACATGAACGTAGCTCAGTTAAAAGCACACAAGACATTTCCTTCCTGCCATAACTGAA
This sequence comes from Pogoniulus pusillus, assembly GCF_015220805.1. Classification (NCBI taxonomy): domain Eukaryota; kingdom Metazoa; phylum Chordata; class Aves; order Piciformes; family Lybiidae; genus Pogoniulus; species Pogoniulus pusillus. The sequence continues at coordinate 16,036,641 of NC_087281.1, read as the reverse complement.
CAGCTGATTGCATGCAAACTAATTGGCATTTGATATATATCACATAGCAAAAGGTGACTTTGAAGAGAAGCAATGAATACATAAAATGACAGTACAACATGTACTGCAACCTCTGAGCTAAATCAGTAGTGGGTTTTCTTTCTTCCCACCAGCAAATCTCTTTTCTTTTTCCTTAACATGTTATGCAGGTGGCAACTCTGAATAGCAACATAGCATCACAGGTCGATATACTGCATGCAGCCATATTGAAGTATTGTGCGAACGAGCCATGCTACACAGAGTAATAAAAGCAAGTGTGAGAAAAGAAAGCTTTCAAAGCATATGGTGCACCTTATTTGCAAAGAAAGCAGCTTTGCATAAACAGCTGCTCTTAGATATTATCTCATGCTCCTGTGTGATTTACAGCAGTGTTCCTCAAATTCCAGGCAACGGCCCCCTTGGGAATTGCAAAAGGGCCCTGGGGAAACCTCTTCAAGGACAGGAAAGTGCAACGCAGGCTGTGAGTATTGTCTGGAAGTGTTTGTATTAGGAAGGGAACAGCTAAATGCCTTTAATTGCTAGACACAGCTCAGTGTCCATAAACACTTGTAGCCAGTAATTACAGAGGGCTCTGATTTCACTCCCCCAGAGAAACTGAGCTGCTGCCAATTTAATAGTTGCACGAAGACAAATGAAGCAAAAAGGGAGGCCACACTTTCACAGTTTGAGAAACACTGGCTTACAGGGACGCATGACTAATTTGGAAGCCAAAAGGCTGTAACAAATCCTTCCTCTACCATAGTGTCTAAACACACCCACCCATGTTCTCCTTTTATTTTAATTAAAGCACCCTGCAGTTATCGGTGTCTCGCTGTTCCTCTTTACTGTAACTACTATAGGTGGTTTCTAAGTCTCAACACAGTGATGTGCACCAGGCTGTCTTGTCCTGGTTAAGAAGAAAGATTTAACAAGATGCTGTAGCTAAGTCTCATTGTTTGGCAATACATAGTTGCATTCTGAGATTTCCCACTGTGCCACACTTAAGATGATAAGTGGTAGAACTAAATAAGACCTCGTGAAAATAAAATGATCCAAGTATGTTTTTGTGTGGTGGCAGTTTTGGGGGTTTATTATTTTCAATTGTTCTCACTTGCCTTACGAAATTGAGAAATCTATTGTTGTTCATTCACTTCAGATCTCATGAACTGACTACTTTGAAAGCTCAGCACAACCTAGGCAAAACTCTACTCCTGTTTGTTCCGGAGCACTCCAAAGTTCTCTCCTCTCCCCTCCCACTGCCCCTATGGGTTGAATGGGGAGGAGAAGGTGGTGCTGACCTGTGTGGGAGCCCGCGCTGGAATGGGGCTGGTGGCTGGCTGGGTTTTTGGCCCAGTATAAAATGGCAAATGGACACTTTATCTAGAAAAAGCATAAACAGAGCAAAGAAGAAGGTGCGAGGTAGTTCCCACCTTGACAGAGTTCCCAACAGGACAGGCTCCTGCTGTGACAGAATTCCTGTTTTGGACCGTCCCCGCTTTTGGATGGCTCCTACCTTTTTACACAGCTCTTGGTTTTACACCATCCCTTCCTCTGGATGGTTCTCCCCACTTAGCACCATTCTGAACAAACTTGCGAGCTTGGCAAATCCAGCTGCTGGCGGCACCCGGACCTGGCTACTCTTGGACCATATCACAGCCAATTTGCTGGCTGCTATTTCAAACTGGGGAGAGCCTAGCAGTTTGGCTCTCTCCTGCCACTGCTGAGGCAGTGTCACTTCCACAAATCCCTGATTCTGTCTTGTGGCAGCCATGTCCAGAGACGTTGCTGAGTTTGGCGGCTTTACCACTCGCCTTGGGCTTCTGCCACATGGATCCAGACTACTGGATATTGCTTGCAGCATCAGAAGGCAGATGAGCTGCAGAGAAATCCAGCAAGGGATCACCACCGAATACCTGCCTCACCTCTGTAAGTAAAGCCTGCTCTTCCCTTAATTCTCTGCTCAGCCTGATTGATAGTGGGGTAAAGCTGTGTTTATAGCTTAGCCTTTTCCATTTCCTGACTTCCTACATCTCTCTATTTGTCCATACCATCCTTTGAAGAATTCCCAATCGAATTAGAATCTGTAACTAAGCCTAAACTAGATTTGTGTATAGCTTGTGGGTGAGGTTTTCAGGAAAAGAATTGAATTCTATTTTTGTAATTCTTGACTTGGCCACATTAATTCCCTGCCTCCATGACAGTGTTCACAAGGGCAAAGGCAGAATGTTCATGTACAGCCTCCTGAGACACCTGATCACCAGTGCAGGTCAGGCCCTGCTAGAGTCTCCTCAAACATCTTTATGTGATATAGAAGAGGAAACTGAATTCACTTGCTCCCTTCTATTTCTGGAAGATCAATCCTCTACTCCCACCACCCTGCTCATCAAGGTGGCCAGATACTCCCAATGTCTAACTCTGAATGGCATTCTAGCTCTATGAAGTTCTTAGAGGTCTCTGCTACGTCATTCACAGCTTTTTAACATAAATAAATAACTAGAAAAAAAGCAAGCAATGTCCTCTGCATTTGGCTCCAATCCACCAAGTGACTGCTCCTCTCTTGCTGGTGAGTTTAAACTTAAAATTAGCTGAATTTCCTGTAGCTCATTTAGAAGTGAAATTCTCCAGCATGCAATAATCACCTTCTCATCAATGTGGCTTTTTTTTTTAACTTTCCTCTTACTTGCCCTACTTAGATTACTCCCTGATTTAGGAGCTGGTACTTAATTACAACATTTCACTACTGCTTGTATGTCCTTAGATCTGCACTACAGACAAATTACTTACAATTAACTTTGCAGCAGGTCCGGTGTTAAAACATTCACCTCTCATTCAGCCTGCTCATAGTTTTACAAGTCAAAATTTGTCTCATGCATAATAAATAATGCAGGGCCTGCTTATCACAAGCTGTGTGCAATATTGTGTTGGAATTACAAGCCTCCTTGCCAAAACCATCCTTGGTTCTTGGCCTTCAAGAGAGGAATTGTTAGCTCATACTCTCTCCTCTTTTTACACCAATTAAAAACCTGCAGGTGCACTAAAGTCATCTGGAATCTTGCTGGTACATCAAAGGTTATTATCACCAAACGTGTGCTGTTAGTTAAATCGGCCCATCAGGGGAGTTGTGAATGCTCTGTTTATTGTAAACAGTGCTCTCAAGGCCTTCCAAATGTTTTACTAGTGCAAGACCTGACAATAAATTTTTACCTCTAAATTAAACACAGGGTGTCATAAAAACGAAGTTCAGCTAGAATTACTGCTTTTTCACTCAATGAATATTTGAGCCAGGCAAATCATTTCTTTAGGACTGCCTCAGATCTAAAGGCCAGACATGACTGCTAAGGTCATCTAGGATCTCCTGCTGAACAGAGACTACAAAATTTCTCTTTTTTGACTCTTGAAAAGCATTTGCTCAGAGAGAATGTGGGCTTAAAAAAAACCCAACAAATTACAGACTTTCACCTATCTTCAGATGGGTAGCAGTAGTATCAAAAATAGCATTCTATTTTAACTTTTAACTTCACCCACAGTTCCAGTGAAGGAAAAAGAATGATGTATGTCAATTTCAGAAGTGTTGCTGACAGTTACTGACTGTCCTCACTACAAAAGGTCTTCCCTATACCAAAGGACAATGGCTTGAAAGTACTGTAAACGCACTGGTCAGAAGTTCCTCAAACTTGTTTTGGGGGGTTTTGTTTGGCTTTTTTTTAGTCTGTTATATGAACATGTCCAGAGAAGGGTAACAAAGCTGGTGAGGGGCCTGAAACACAAACCCTGTGAGGAGAGGCTGAGGGAGTTGCGGTTGTTTAGCCTGGAGAAGAGGAGGCTCAGAGATGACCTCACTGCTGTCTACAGCTACCTGAAGGGAGTCTGTAGGGGTTGGTCTCTTCTGCCAGGCAAGCAGCAACAGAACAAGAAGACACAGTCTCAAGTCGTGCCAGCAGAGGTATAGGCTGGATGTTAGGAGGAAGTTCTTGACAGAGAGAGTGATTGGCACTGGAATGGGCTGCCCAGGGAGGTGATGGAGTTGCCATCCCTGGAGGTGTTCCAAGACAAGACTGGATGAGGCACTTAGTGCCATGGTCTAGCTGATTGGACAGGGCTGGGTGCTAGGTTGCACTGGATGATCTCGGAGGTCTCTTCCAACCTGGCTGATTCTGTTATGGGACTACAGCAGGCCTCATGGCACTATTAGCAGGGCAACATACATACATTTATGGGGACCAAACAGCACTTCAAGTGATGAACCTCCAACAGCACTGGCTGACCTGTATTTTGAACTCTGCTGCCATTCCTGAAGGAGCTCCTCTCCCACACCTCTACAGAGAAGTGTCAGATATCTCCATTATATTAAGTTTTAAATAAGGGCTGAACTTCAGAGCTAATCTGCAGCCCCACTAAAACCTTGCTAAATTTTGGCTAATTATTTAATCACTGAAAGATCTAACCTTTTGCAGCATATTTTACAGCTTAAGAGACTTAACACTGAAACAGTAAGCCATCCAACACCTCAGTGCAGAGGTTTCTCTCTGAAAGCCTATAGCACAAAGCCTTGAAAAAGCTTACTTTGGTTCACCTCTAAAAAGATGTCATGTCTGAGTAAGATGCCTGCCATTATGAAAGGATTAGTTATACCTTCAGGGCACAACCTTATTTTGTGAAAAGCAGTCAGGAGCTGTACATTGCCAAAGGAGTGGGGCTCCAAGAGGAATTTTCTTTTTCCCCATATAGGACAAAGACAATGGATTTGGGCAAGATGGTAATGTATTTGGCATATCTGTGAAACAAGACTTTGGCAGCCTTTAACATGGCATATACCTCTTGCCATCTGTGGAAGGGCAGTATCAGCCAGCTGATGACCAGTCCTGAGTGGTGGTTCCCAGGGCTCAGTTTTCTTTAGTATCTTTATCAACAATCTAGATGAGCAGATTTGAGTGCCCACTCTGTACATTTGCAGATGCCATGAAGCTGGGAGAGAGCCCTGATCTGCTGTACAGAGGGGTACACACAGGCTGGATCGATGGGCTGAGGCCAAGTGTGTGATATTCAACAAGGCACACATGCTGTGTCCTGCACTTGGGTCATAACAACCCCGTGCAACACTACAAGCTTGGGACTGGAAAGCTGCCTGGAAAAGCACGTATGTGTGTTGGTCAAAAAACACATTGATGTGGCACTAAGGGACATGGTCTAGCAGTTTCTGTTCTCCTTGCTAACCTAGAGAAATTAAAACTGATGTAATTTGATGAACAGCCTCTAAATCAATGTTTACTTCAAAAAGAAAGCAGAAATTCAAATGCACTGCTGGATTAACAGCTGGATTCAACACTCTTGGAGGTCTTGTCCAACCTTACTAATTCTAAGTTTGTAGCAGACCCTCATTCCGAATACAGGAAGAAGGAGGAACCATTCCCTCCATGCTCCTAGCTGTTTACAAGTCACCTGTAAACACAGCTATTTCCATCCAGTCTCCTACAACTTTGAGTGCCCATTTACCAGAAATAACTAAAATGATAGTTCAAAATGTCTTTAGTTTGGTTGGTTTAACAGTTGAACAGAACAGAAAAAAAAGTCAAGAAATTAATGGATTCTTAGCTGCTTTATAAAAATTATTAGAAGTCATACAACAAGCAAGTGTGCACCTGGCAGGGAATTCTCTTTTCACATGCAAAGCAAATTAAATGGTAATACTTCTCCTGAACACACCTGTACAATTCATAGGGAGATGCATTGTTTAATTCAGTCAAATACTTCTTAATTTACCATTAAGTATGTACAGAACTGAGAAAAAAAAATTCCAATCAACAAAAAGTATCAATAACAGATTGTAAAATTCACGTCAACAAAGGCAGTATGAAGTCAATCCTGACATCATAAACTCTGCACAAAAAAAACCCAGAAGTTAAATTTTGACTGAACATTATTGATTTGAAAATATACATAAAAATGCAGGATTACCATCAGAAACTTGAAAATAAACCCAAAATGCCACCCTCTTAACTACTGTCTGGACCTCTCCTGAGGGGGTAGTGTTGGTTATTTTCCCTCCTTTAGTAGAATACTGTAAATGTCACAGATGGAACTACAGGAAATTTCCTTGAAATTCTAGATAACTCTTCTAACATAGCAACTGGAAAGTAAAGCCTCTCAGGGATAAAGCAGGAAGAACAGACTCTAAAATAGTTACAAATCTTGCAGTGTTCTCTTAAAATAAAAGCTTTGACATTTACCGGCAAGAAAAGGTCTTCATTTTCTGCAGGACTCTACAGCTGCCAAAATGTCTTGCAAAATGCTGTTTCTGTTCTCCTTGCTAACCTGGAGAAAGAGAAATTAAAACTGGTGTAAGATGACGAATAACCTCTACCTCAGTGTTTATTTCATAAAGAGAGCAGAAACTTGGTGTCTACTTCAAAAAGAGAGCAGAAACTCAAATGCATTTCGTTTTCAGGGGAGGAACATTTGAGTGTCAAACACCTGCCTTGTTCTGCTACCAAGAACACAATAAGCAAACCCCACAAACCTGCATATGTATTTGAATATGAATATATGAATATGATCTTTGTATTTGAATATGAATATATGAATATGATCTTTCTGATTTAACCTCCCACAGTATTTTGCAGTATTATTCAGGGCTTGGATAACTAACAAGAACCACTTGAAGAAAGAGCATGTGCATTTGGCGTTACTGAAAACTCTCTTTGATGACCAAATAAAGTTATCCTACTATAAAGTAGAGATCTTACACCTTCAGCACTTGCCAGCATTGTATTTATTAGGATGACAGACCTAGTCAAAACCACCTGCAGTGAAAAGACATTGAAACAGGCTTAGCAGTGCATCTTTGTTTGCTGAGAAACTTTGGCATTACAGGACAGAAACGCCTTGAAAAAGAAATAGGCTACATGAGAAACCTGGTGAGCTTGTGTAGCATAGTGATGTATGCATTTAGCTGCCCAGTCCATGGAAAAGTTGGGCCTTAAGATCAGGACAAGTAAAAATCCATATAGTAGAGTGTCCTGTCTTTCACTGGGCCTATCTGCATTGCAGCACATACAGATTACTGTAAATACCCAAGAAAATGGTAACATTTGCAAGTCAGCTCAGCTGCCAGGTGTAGCAATAATAAAGCACAGACCTGGTGGGGTATGCAGATGTGGAAATTTTGATAGACTGGGTCCTGGTACACAGCCCAGTGAACCACAGCACCATACATTACTACCTGAACCAAACCCTGGGAAGATGGCTGGGCTGATGAAAGGGTTAATCATCAAGTGTCAGCAAAAGCCAAATTTTCAAAAGCCTAACAATTTTTCCCCAGTGATCTCTGCAGAGAGGGCAAGAAGAAATCAAAGACAGATGAGCCAAAAAAAGACCCAAAACCTAAGTGAACCTGTATATAAGCTGAGAAATGTTTGACAAAGAAAAGGCATCACACTATGCATGACATAAAACTATCTACCAGCAAGGTTTCATTATATTCTCTCTGGCTGCAATTAAGAGGTAAGCACAAGGGTTTGTATCCCTTCCAGTATTACAGTCAATACTGAGAAGCAGAAATTCTTTTCCTTTTTCTTTTTAACAGGCAACAGTCTTATCTGAAGAATTTGGCCTTGGGTGCCTACTGGTATTTGCAGTCACAGATATCCTATCCAAATGCTGGAAACAAACACTGTAAATCCTAGAGACAGCGTTGTCACCTACCCCACTTGAATTCAAGAGAGCAAAAGTACATTCAAAAAGAGGGGGAAAATGAAAGGAGAGATCTGCCTGAAAAATGTTGCTGGTTTGTTATCTTATAATTGGCTCGGAACGACAAACAGAAAATCACACAATAACAAAAAGAGCAAGACAGCAAAGAATGGGATGGCTTTCAGACTATTGAGAGACCCCAAAGCAAACAAAGCACAGAGCAGCCAAACTCTAAACCTCACAGAAAATGTCCTGATATCCTGACTTTCAAAGAACCTCCTGAACATTTAATAGCTCTTCCCACTGTCCCACAGCCAACAAAAAAATACTACATTTTATCCATCTCTTTTCCATACCTACATGCCAGAAGTCCAGCGAGAGCAGCAGAATGTGCCAAGTGCTGGGAAATTTTCACAAGTGTTTTACAAAGATTGCTTGATAGATATAAGTCTCCTTGTAAGATCTAGAGACATTCTGTGCAGGCAGCTTTCTCAGAGAGAAAAAAATCTCCCAGTATCTGTACTGAATGTACAAACAGATGGGTAAATTTTTAGACAGGGAGTTGAAAATAACTGTAGGTGCTATTTGAAGGGAACTACCACCTAGACTCCAAGCAGGGAACAGCAGAGGATAAATGCTTTCTTCCCCCAACTGTTAAAGTACTGTCAAGGAAACTCCTCTTTTATAGCCTGTTCTAATTGAACCTTTTCTTCTTCTAATCCATTTAACTATTTTCTTCTTAAAAGGCATATACAACCCAACTGTACTAATGGGTTTCATGGAAGCAAAATTAATTGATGGGAAAATGTGAGAAAGTGAGAATGTGCCAGCTCCTAAGGATAATCTGATCCTATTTATGACACCAAGTCTGCAAAGTTACACAGACCTGGACAGTGCAGAAAGTTTAGTTTTGAGTATAATGGAATTGGGCAACAATGGAAAGAAATGTGTTAACTATCAGAACTCCAATTGTTAAGTGCTCTAAACATAATACTAAATGAAACATTTGGGACCAAATTCTCAACTGCTTTTAGGGCACCTGCATCCATTTACACCAAGTGAATATGCTTTCAAGACAAGGAACTGGAAAACTCCTAACAGATGTTTTTTCTATGCACTTAGTGGCAAACATCAGAAACCTATTGTAACACAAAGAGAAGCATGAGAAAACTCTGCTGAGTTACTTGACTGCATCCTAACTCCATAATGCAAGAAAGCAGGCAGAACTTTTTTTTTCTGGGAAGGTAGCCACCTACTTCTGCACACTTCCAGGCACTGCCAAAGTTAGCTCCCGGTCAGTAATTTCTTACTATTTGTGCACTCCAGGTTCTCCCCATGCCATAGCCATTGAAGAGCACAGCTGGTGAACCCATATTTACTTCAGCTAGTAACACCTCTGACTCCCCAAGGACAGGTTCTGTTTCTGCTCATGCACCCATTTTAGCTCACTAGGAAAGGGCATTTAGTGTGTCACTGGAACAAGCAAAACAGATGCCCTCTTGCACAAGACTTCAGTATAGCAGGCCTCTGACACCTGGGAAACACTGCAGTCTGTCACACATTTCACACCCATGCTTTTGGCTAATGGATTCACCAGAGACCTGTTTCAACAAAGAAACCAGCATGTCTTAGTCTCAGCAGCATAGACAGAACAGTTCGTTTTTTCAAATAAAGTTTTTTCTAGCTGCAGAAGACATTGCTCCATTGAAATTTAAGGGAAGACTTGCTGGCTGTAGTCAGTACTTAGAAAAACACGTATCAGCAGACTGACACAGCTAACAACCTAGGGCTAAATGGCACCTGCCCTCACAACATGTGACTGGAAGCCTCAAAAGAGTCCTTGAAAAGTCAAACACTTTTTCTAGCACTCCACTTCCTCACCTGAGAGCCCCAGAAGCACAAAATTGACTTTCTACAACTGCAGCCTAGTCACAGAACGACTGTTACTTTCAGTAAGGCATCCTCCACTCCCTCATCCCCAGAGCTACCACTGTAAAGTAAGTCATATAAAATTCACATTCACTTGCATTCCTTCAGTAGCCTGACAGTTAACTCACATCAGCTTGTTAGCAGGAAACAGAGGGCTTTATCTCTGAAAGGAAAGGTAGGAGTTGAATGTTTATATGTGGAATTTCCTCTTGTCTTCGTTCCTAGAATAGCATTAGCACTTAATTAAACATGCATTTAATTTCAGAAACAGAAATTGAAGATAATGATGGGACCAGCAGCTGGAAGAAAGCTGAGGAACTTCTCTGAGAACTGCAGTTTTATTAACCTAACTTTGAAGAGGTAAAAATAAGACAGAGACTTCACTTTCTCTGCAGTAATCCAGATAATTCAGTACAAAGTTGTTTAGATACTGTTTCTTCCCTTCCTCACTCAAAGGAAAACAAAGTAAGCATTCTCACTGTAACATGAATCTGATACAGAACAAGCCATAACAGTATACTGCTCTACAGCATATTACCACTGCTAGTAAGCCAGGATGTGTAAATCCAACTCACTCAGTTTACAGTTTATAGGGATGCACAGTCCAGTTTTGGCTATGTAACTTTATTTTCTACCACAGACAGCACACATTGAGCAGGAAAACAAATGAAAGGAGTAAGCCTGTGTTAAGCTTGCTTTTGTAAAGCTGTGGTGGTAGGCTTGATGGGGCAAACATGGGATTATCCATGTTCCCCTGCCCCACCTCCTCCTGTGCCAGAGGAAGCAATTGTGGGAGAGGAGGGCAAAAGCCCTGGCTTCACCAAATACGGTAAGGCCTGGCAAAGTGCCATTCTGATTGGCTAATCTGTGTCCAATGCCCTATTAGTCTTGGGCTAAATATTGATAAAAGGGGTAAGCAGGTAGTGTGGGGCTGCTGCTGCTTAATTTCGCATCCTGAAATTGCCTGGAGAGCTTACCAGGAACAGGCTCTAAATGCCTGCACACGATCAGCCTGCAAAGCCAGCATGACGTTGTGCTAAGACTGCACATCGCACTGCATCCTGCCTGCACCTGAAAGTCTCCTGCTAAGATCAGAAGTCCTAGAGATACACAGATCGTCCAGAGGATCCAGGAGACAAGGTCAGAGAATGTCTGCCTCCTTTCCCCAGAAGCCTGGGAAGAATCAAGTCTCAGCAGCCAACAAGACAGAGTTCCATGTGCTCTGGGTACTGTCCGATTTATACTTTGTGAGTAAATACTTAGTAGCCTCTTCCAGTATAATATTTGCATTTGCCGCTTTAAGAAATAAGTGCTCAAGTCTTACCTGTTCCCTGCATGTATAAATATCCAACCTAAGCATTTTCTGAACCTATGAATAAGCTTTCTGGCGAGTTTTACTGTTAATAACAGTCTCCATAGTTATTAACAATCATCACCTGGATATCAAAATTAATGCAGAATATTAATTTTGCATAATCCCTCACAGAAGCATCCAGGATACTTACAGATGTCAAGGAAACCTCACAAAAGTATTCCTGTGAGCAGACTGTTTCGTTATGGTAAGCTTTTGAGAACCTCCCTGTAACTGATCAGAAATACACTCTGTGGCCCTAATATTCTGAAAATTATATCTATAAAAGTAATATAATAACAATAATAACTACTCCACTACTGCCTATCATTTTTCTTTCTTTTAAAATATGATTACTGGTAATATTCCTGCAAACCAGTCTGGGAACAGAGACAACAAAAAAAATAATATTAAAAGTCTCACCATACTTCAAAAGATTTAAACTCCTAGAAATAACAAATACTTTTATGGCAGTAATACTACAGCAAGAAAATCTTTTAGAACAACTGCATCATTCTTTCTACAGTGTCTCACAAGTAAAGCCAGCCAGCTGTGTGAGACTGCTGTGGTAAGCACCAAATGTGTTTGTTTGTGTTTTTTTTCCAGTAAGGTGAACATCTGCCCATTACAAATAAAATGCAAACTGAAAAACTCATTTCATGCAAGCTACTCAGAGATAGCAATTGGTAGTAATGGTTTTTAAACAGAGCCAAACACAAACCAGAAACCCAGAACAGAAAGTTCTTTAATGGTATTAAGTATTACTCACATTGAACACTTGAACATCTTTCCTACTTCTTATTTCTTCAACAAGATCCAGTGGCTTTCCCTTAGGTACTGGAATAGTGCCAAGCACCACAGTCCCTGAGCCGGCCAGCGTTTGACGAACAGCTTGAATAAAAGCCTGGCTGAAGAGTTCCATTTTACCAATCTCATCTATGACACAAATCTTTTTTTCTGCATCACTGCCAAGGTTTACCTGTGGAAAAGTGCACCAAGAGACTGTAAACAGTACAGAATTTACAAGAAAAAAAAATATAATTTATATGCTGGTAACAGAAATATCTCCAAAGCAAATCAATTCAACTGTAATGCTGGGGAAAGTAGAAGAGTCAAAGCTGTTGCTGGTGACTGACAGACAAGTCTATAATTTCTACTTCCATACAGATTTCTGGAAATATCAAAGTATATATACAGCATAAATACCAACTACAATAGTAAATATCCATAACATCAGTTTTCCCTCAAAGTAGAATTCTCAGTAGTTCCATATAAACTATTAAATGATCAAGAACTGCACTCTGCCTACTAGCAGCTCTCAATTTGAGGGACATCTATTTTCAAAACTTTACCCATCAAGTTATGCATTTACAACAGATCAATATCCACACAAGTACTTATAAAAAGAAAACTGCTTCCATTAAATTCAGATTTGAAAGTTTCTCCTCTTGTTACTGGATTAAAGGATGTCACAACTAGCATTTCTCTCAGAACCAGTTTTTGAAAGGTATCCGGACGACAACCAAGCTATTTCCAGGTCCTTCTCACATGAGAACAGAACAGCTGACTTCCATTTCTTTGTCAAGATATAGCTTATTCTACAATTCTAACCATCCATCCCCCTGGATCATAGCATGGACACCATACTAACGATTAACCACTCTTATGATGAGCTTTTTTTTCATGAAGTGAACGCTGTGCCAAACACTATCATGTTGCAGAGAGGCATGAGCATCAGGGAAGTCTAGGAGAGGACATGGGTGACTGCCACTGAAGGGAAAGAGAACTTAGAAATTGAAGGAACTGTTCAACAGAAAAGGAAGTGCACTGTCTACACTCTCTTGGTCTATGTAACTAACAACTACACTCCGTTATTTATAGAACTGAGGAGGAAATCAACTCCAAGTCAAAACATTATTCCAGATCTACAAATATATTTCCATAGCAATCATGTCATACAGAACCTACCAAAGGAAACTGTTTTCCCTCGTGAAGGCAAAGTATTTGCTTCTGGGACAGCAGAAGAACTGCATAACATGCATTCTAAAATCCTTTCAAGCCAAGTCCCTGCTATGTAGCTGTTTTATCTAAAATCCTTTCATAGATCAGTGAGCTAAAAAGCCAGTACTAGTGATTAGGTCACATATTGAGAAAAGAGCATTTTGCTGTGACAAAAATTCCTCAGTGCTGCCTGATATAAAGTTTCCAGAACCAGAGCCATCATCCATTGCAGGATCTAAAGTCCTCAAAACTAAATGAGCCCACTGTGCTGCTCTGATCAAAGCAGAGCATACCTATGACACTCCTGAAACAAGGATACAAATGAAGAATGAGGGCAGTTCTATGATGTTCCTCACTCTCCTCTCCTGTTTTGTGCTGCCTGCATGCATGACCACACTCCCACAAAAGTGATGAACAGTGCTTTCAATGAGAACAGGGTCATGCACTGTTGAAATCTGCTGGCTCCTTTTTTTCTTCTTTTCACTCTCTTGTACTTGCAGAGAGCTACCAGAAAAATCCAAGACATTTATACAGTTGTACAGCATTGGCATAATATAGTCTATTTTATTAAACTATCCTTCTACTTACTAACATAGTAAATCAAGTTACAGAGAAATTAAACATTTTGCTTCCTATGACTTTGCTTCCCTAATCTCAGATTTTAATGCTCTTTCATAATAACAAGAATCAGATCCTCAATCTTATTTTTGCTCCTTGTACCACTGTTGCTTTCAAAGTTAATGAATAAGTCTCTTCTTAGGCCCCTTGAGTTTTGACAGTGTAGAAAAATCACAATGGGATTTTTTAGTAGTGCAGGTCAGGAGCTGCTGCACACTGTTTGTAATACATTATTGCTAAAATCAGATCTGCTCTTGTTTAATTTTGGAGAGAGATTAGGTTGGAGAGAGAGGGAGAAGAAAGAAGGCGACAGTTAACAGAATGTTAGGAGAATAGAAAAAGATTATATGGAAAATCCTGTCACAGGTGGAGCATTCCTTGTGCAGTAAGCTAAATCCTGAACTATCAGGCTGGTATTATCAGTTAAAACTAACCAGCTTGCAAGTACTGGATTAAAGAAGCAAATGCCTCTACTGGAAGATGGGAATCAGAGCAAGAGTGGGGAAAAAAGGCTGTAAAGAAGAAAAGCAGCAACAAAAGCCTTTTTGTTGGATCCAGTGACACCATTCAGTTCTGTGCACTCATAAATTTTGTTTGCTTTCCAATATGCAAGTGGCATAGGCAAAAACTTCCTGCCTCTCAGGCTAAGGATGGTGTGTCACAGGATGGTATCAGATCAAGAATGAGATAAGACTGCAATCGTTACACCACACTAGGCATGTAAGAATGAGCCAAATTTGCCCCTCCAGCTTTCTGATCTTGAAGCCAGTTATAATCAACAACACGCAAGAAATAGTCCACATTTATTAGCATAAAAAAAATAGTGATCTAGAAGGCCTTCCAATAACACTGACTATCACAAAGCATCCATTTTTCAGCAACTTTCATAGAATACTTACATTTGTCAGCATAGGTAGAACCAACTGCTCAAATGAAACAACGTCTACAACATACTGCCCAACCCGACATTCACGTCTTGAAGCAGAAAAATCAGATCTGAATTTGAAGAAGAGACACAAAAATCCTTCTAAGTAATGAGTTTAGTGAGAGTACACTACAGTGATTTCAGGTGGATTTATGAGAAGTTATCTTAGTAAGTCAAATCCCCTTAATTTTTCTAAGAAAAGAGCCTCTGCAAAACATTGATTAATTTGCATTGCAAATACCACACTTTCACGTAACAAATGTACTACAAGTTACCTTCAGAACTATGTAAGCTTAAATTTGAACAGTGCACAAAAGGACATGAGTATCTAAAAGCTAGTAGGTATATTCACACTGAAATCAAAATGTGTATCTTTGTATTTGGTAATGTGACACAACAGACAGCATCACAGCAGTAGTTCAAACCTCAGTATGGGCTGCAAAACCCTTAATCTTGGAAAAATGCTGGCTTTGCATGTGTTACATTACACTATCCCAGGTGAACCTCTCTCTATTAGCAGTATGCAAATTATTTAGTCAGATCAGGTATGTTTGAATGAGGTGCTAACATGGCACCTTGTCCTAGACTAAATTCTGCACAAAGCATGAAAAGCTAAATAGTCAACGAGGAGACACTGTAACCTCCTCTGCACTCCAGAGGTTCCTCACTTAGTGAAGCTCTGAAACTCCCTTATTCTTAAATTCATGTGTGAGTTCTACAGGCCAGGGAGTGGCTCTTTAAAACAACATCCTGTGCAACTTCCTTTTTACTCTTCACTTTTGACTTCACAAATCAGCCAGTGAAAACAACAGAAAAATCTTCATCCCTGCTTATAATAAGATACTTACTGTATTTCAAAGAGACACAGCCTCACAATAAAAGGCTTGGCAGTGCTTCATCTCTATCTGGTGTAAAATGGATAGTAAGAAAGAACACCCTTCCCTAGCACATTTTGAGTATTTGACTTAGCAACAGAGGTGTTGTTTACAGACACAATACAGGTAACAGCCAAAACACCAGCACTGAACAACAAACTCAAAAGCCACAAAAGCCCTATCTATGTGAAAAATTGCCTTGTGGAGGAGCATTTAGCATGCTGATATTCAGAAGCAGAAGCATGAAACCATAAGCCATTAGAGTTATTAAAACTTCAGTACCTGACCCTAGATAAAGGTCCTCGTTTTCCAGACAAGGTGACAACATCAAACCCTGTTCTTTTGCCGCCTTCTCTAACTTCTTCTGTGTAAAATCCATCAATAGGAATGCCTGAGGATTTTAGAGCTTGAGTGACTTTCTGGATCAAGGTAGTCTTTCCAATTCCTAAAAATAAAGAATAAACAAAAAGCACACAGCATTAACCTTCTACACACAAATCCCATTTTTAAACACCACAGTAACCATTAATTTCAGCAGGAACACTGATTACTTTTTAAGTTTGCAAATTGCCTTTTGTTAATGGCAGGGAAGAACACAAGGGCCATTTAAAGTTCACCCTGTACTGACACTAGCATTTTACTAGTCTTTAAGAATTACATCTACAGTGAAGTAACAACAAAATAGTGTAAATGTACCAGGCTACCCCTGAACTCCTTAGCTTAGTGTGCAGGCAAGCCACAAAGCTTGCCCCAAGCCATATCACCACATCATTTATATCCAAACTAGCTGGAAGACTGACTGATCAATCTCACTTTCTACCACTGATATTGACTACCTTCTAAGAACAGAGATGAATTAATCTACCTTTTAAATCATAAGGTGACAGCTGACCTCTATTACCAGAGGCTTAACTGGTACAGGACACACTACTTTTACTGATATCCCAGAAAGTGCCTCTGACATATCAGGCCTTCCACGGCAAAAAATACTTCCAAGAGAAATGTGCTTCTCTTATGGTAACTGAGTCAAGAAAGGTTTTGACTGGACAGAAGGAAACGCCTTTTTTGTATTGTGAGAACCACCACAACCCAGAAAGGTTGCCTAGAAAGACTATTCAGTCTTCACATCCCTTAAGGTTTTCAAGACCTGACTGGATAAAGCCTTGAGCACCCTGGTCTGGCCTCTCCTCATAACTGACCCTCCTTTACAAGTCCCTTCTCACATAACTCATCCTGTGATCCTCTAATCCATTTTCTTACCCTAAGCCACATCCTTAAAACCCTTGCCACATGATGTCTCCTAGCACAGTCTGATGTGCACCTTCTACGACATGAATGTCAGCCATCTTCCAGACAGCCTTTCAGTTCTCAGGAGCTATTTCTTTGCCATTGAGCAGATACCTCCCCTGACAATCTTCTTTTAAACTCAACTGCATTGCCTTTCACAACATTTAGTGTTAGCACTCATTTTTAATCACTGCTGATGCCGCAGAAAAAAATAATCCATGGCTTCAAGGGTACCTAGTCAAGCTACCAAGCAAACTTTTCAAACTCAAAGCCAAAGGGAATCCTGGCAATTGAACAATAAAATTACAAATGCAGCACCATCAGCAGCTACCATCTTTCCATGGCCTTGTCTCTGTAAGTGAATTTATACTAATTTGGTTAAGTAGATTTCTTATCTCTAATTAGGTTACCTCATTTAGTAAATTGCCCAAGAAAGCTAAAACTATTCAAACTAAGTTTAAGAAAGCTTAAAGTTGTACATTTAACTAATCAAAGCAGCACATCTGGTTTCACTTAAATGAAGAGCGGTAAAGCCCTAAGCAGGCTTAACTTCTGTGTCTCCCAAAAGGTTGCCTTTATTCAGGTATATGGAAAGACAGAGTGAAATGGGTGGAATATATTATCTCAGCCTAGCAGTAGCATTTTAAATTCACCTCAGACAAGACAGGTATCTGCAAAAAGTTCACAAAAAGGTGAATGGGGTACAGTGCTTTGCTTTCAAACCACAAAAGAAAGCTTTACCATCACAGTAACGGGCTTATTTCTTTATCAGCCTTACATACTGCCCTTTATACTATGCTACCTGCACAATAACAAGATTCCCCTAACAGAGTAAACTACTCCACTGCTTCAATCAAAGCCTGCCCACTTGGGATACCAAATTTTACTCTATAGCCGGAAGTGCTAAATTATTACAAGTAAGACACAGAAACAACGATCACTCAACAATCATGAATGGCTGCAGTTTAATTGAAGCAGGATGAGTTGTCCAGGTCTGGGTTCCCCCCCACCTCGCTCCAATACTGAAGTGCAGGGCATGCGCCAGGGACAAAGCAGTGCTGTGTGTAAACGAACACTAAATGAGGTTGGCGCAAGAGCTAAAATGGACTTTCACTAGGAACACTTAATGAATACAGCAGCCATAACCTCAACAGGTGACACCTAAGGACTGGAGCTGCTACACGTCTGCAGGTCCGCAGCCGGAGCTACTTCGCAGGCAGGCACCGGGCCCGATTACAGCCAGAGGCACTCCTGACGTTCCATCATACCCTGAGCTGGTGCTGGGCCCGCAGGCGGGTGTCACCCCCCGGTTCTATGCGATTCACTGCCCCGCCAGCCCCGCACAGGGAAAAATGGCTTGGCCTGACTAGGCTTGGCCTAACTAGGCCAAGCCAGCCCAGATCGAGCCACGTCCCAGAGTGGCCCCAGCGGCTGCACCACCTTCCCTTTGGCCCACTTCCCGGGTTCCTCCTGCCGCTGTTACCTGGGGGTCCCGTGAGAAAAACGTGCTTGGACATGACGGGGGGGTGCACGGACCGCGATCCGCCCTCTCCGCGACCCGACGCGCCGGGCTGGCGGGAACACCGCCCTGTACCGCCCCCACGCTCCGCCCCTGGCCCGGCCCCGCACCGCCTCAGCTTTCGGCCCGCGCCGGCGGCGGGCGGTGTTCCGCGGGCTGCTGCGGTGAGGCGGCACAGCGGCACGGCGATACCGCTCCCGCTCTCGCCCCCTCAGAGCGGCACCGCAGGAGGTGCTCTCCCGAGGCCTTGGCCCGGCCGTGCCTGACGTGGCGGCTTCTGTGGTCTTGAATCACAGCCGTCGATGTGCAGTTTTCATTGACCCGTGCCTGGAGAAATTGAAGATCAGACTTGATGTGGCCCTAGGCAGCCTGATCTGGTTGGAGGTGTCCTTATTCAGCGCACGGGGGTTGGACAAGATGACCTTTTGAGGATCCCTTCCAACCCTATACAGTCTGTGAACGGGCGGCGGGCAGTGACAGCGCCCAGGCGGAGCTGCCGCGCAATCCCTGGCAGCTGCTGAGGGGAACCTCGTTTCTTACGTGGGAGCCCCCAGGTGTGATTACTACAGGCCCGCCCCGGATAGGCAGTGTCTGTCGGCAGGCGCTGAGGGCTTGAGCGGTTAAAGCCGAAGAAAGAGCCGGCTGTGGCGGCCTCAGCGGCGCAGCCCAGGCGTGGGAGCCCGCCCGCCCGCCGTGATGTTTCGCAGAAGATGGACATTATTTAAGGTTAGGTGAGAGGAGAAAAAAAAACAGTTTCCTGAATTCCTAAATGCGGGTCGTCATTGACCAGTCAGCTTGAGCTGTTTGGTTTCTGACTATTTTAAGAAGGCCGTCTCCAGACTTCCCCCCCCGTTTTCAGTAAGCAGAGTGTTCCGGGATGCAGAGTAGTCAGAAGCCAGAGGGGTTGTGTGATAACCTCGATGCAGACAGCAAATCTAACTAGGGGGTTAATATACAGCTGAGAGCTGTTGCAAACCGGGCATCAAATGAAATGGTTTGGCAAGTTTGACAAAGGTGCTGATAGATACCTGTCTGCCCCAAAATGCCATATGCATGGGGCCTCATTAAACTCCTTCGATGGTAGCTGTTGGAGAGCAAGGAACAGGATATTTTACGTAGTGAGCTGTGATGCACTTCAGAAGTCTGGGTGAAGCAATGCCCTGCCACCAAAGCATAGCGATCCCTGCTCAGCCATAAGCGCCGGAATGAGCTCCCAAAAATACTGAGCTATCCTAGGGTTACATCTTGGTTATTGGTTGTGTCAGCTACAATGGATATCCTCAGTTTCAGCACGTCTTTGGCTTCCAGTTTCAGTAATTTCCCAAGGATTTAAAGATTCTTCATCATTTTCACACTAGATAATAAGCATCCTTTTCAGACACGTGAAGCGTGTAGATCAGCAGGTACATCACAATAGAAAGATATTTCCATTAATGGGACAAAATGGTTTTGATGTGTACATTGCATATGGCCACCCTCCCTTAAATTATGATATCCATAGTAAGATGAAGAGCAGCCCTCTGCTCAGTGATTCTGTGACTTTGAATACACAATATTTTCAGATCAGCTAGGAGCAGGGTCTTTGTAGAACTGTGAACCATCTAAAAGTGTGAGGGATGCAATCAGCTATTTCATTACGTGATAACAGTATCTTTTTCCAGTGCACCTCTGGCTTCTGAGAAAAGGGAAAGTTTCCTTCAGTCTCCAGTTACACTCCATTTGAGAGCCAGCACTCTTCTGAGGCAGAAATTATCATCAGCACTATCAGAAGGAGAAGTTACAACAAAGAGACGTTAAGAGGTGGGTAAATAAATTATGTATTTGCTCTTTGTGGGTATCATGCAGAACTAGAGCTGATGCCTATGATCCCCAGGCAATATAGAAAGAAAGGAAGGTGTCTTGCAGAGGTGATCAGAACTAGTACAGCTTGCTAGTAGCAGCTGTGGGGAGTATGGTTAGAAACACTCCCTAAACATGGTGCAGTGTTTCAGAACAGTAGAGGAGTATTTCTCTTTAGCTGAGAGTTATAAACCAGAACCATTTACAGCTGCTCTGTAATTAGAGGTGGAGCACTTCTGCTTTATGTAATAGGCTACCAGTTAGCCATATAGTAGGAAATCTGTATCCTCTTTACTTGCAGCCTCAAGTTAAGGAAATTTAAGTCCCTACTGTCCATTTCTCTGGACAATATTCTTACAACTAAATTCACAGGTGGAGGCACACCGCAGCCACAAATTCGAGCTGATTGGGCCACACACAGAACAGTTGTTTATGTAGAGGAGGGAGGATCTGATTTCTCCCTTAACAGCACTGCACAATCACCGGGTATATTACATACATACAGTGCACTTCTGTTCTACATACAACTCGGGGGGGTCATCAGACTCAAAATTTAAGTTTTAATTACAAGTAGGCCCAAGATACTTTGTATCAAGGTTTAGAACATCTATGCCTTTCTTTGGTCTAAATGCTTCATTGGGTGTGGCCAGAGGTCATTTCAGAGAAGAGATGTTAAACTCTTGTTTGCCTGGTTTCTGCTTTCATCGATGACCACAATTAGTTGATTTATTTTTATTTTAAGCATATTGAGTCTTATTTCTCATTTAACATGAGTAACATGGAACATGTTTCATGCTTAAATACTTAATTCAAAAAACCTGTCAAATCTGGTATGCCTCTTGGGAGGTAGGATGGTAGAGATGTCATGTCACCTAAAATGAAAACTGCATTTCCATAGTTTATATTCTAGTGCTTTGTTTTTTGGTGTGTTGGGGATTTTTTAGGAGCAAGGAAATTGTGATGCTAAATTAGGACTTCCTGAGGGTGTTTGTCAGGTGCCTTTAAAGAAAGAAATACAGAGAAGAGCTGTATATTTACTAGATTATTAACACAAGAACATGACTTTATAAATGGCTATTTTATCTTTGCCCTGAACTTCCTGTGCAGCACTTACTGTGATTGATCTTACAGGTAGGTTTGCTATATACTATTCAACTATTTCTGTCTATTGGCTGGTCTCCCAGGCAGACCACATAAAGAGCCCCAGACAACGTAGTTTTGTTTGACATAGAGTTTTATTGGGTTTATAAATCAGTCTTTCATTCTCAGATTTTCAAACATTCCAGGTCAGTTTGGATGGGACTTTGAGCAACCTGATCTAGTAGATGTCATTTCTGCTTGTTGCAAGGAGGTTGAACCAGATAACCTTTAAAGGCTCCTTTCAACTCAAAGAATTCTGTGAGAAGCATTTGTGGGTGTAATTTTAGGGCTATCACTACTGTTTGACAGAGTGTTTTATTTCTAGTACCATATTCTAAGAACCATTTAATCCTGTTGTCAGATCCAAGACTCTTGACAGTTACTTCGCTGTTTGGCTAAGGACATTGGTCTTGCAAACAGACGTGAGAGTTACAGTAGTTACAGTACCAAGGCTTAAATTAGTTAACGTTCCACTTTGATACCCTTGTCACTTGTAACTTATAACTTATTTATAACTTAACATTCTCACATGTAACTTATGCTCTGCCTAAGTTAGAGTCATTTAAATGCACTAAAACCAAGAAGTAGTTGTGCCAGCCCGGCTTTTGTAGAATGTTGCTCTTAAGAGGAGTTTGTTTGCTAAACAAATTGGAAGGTTTATGCATATTTTGTCAAAGATTTTTTTCCCTTTGACATATTTATTCTATAATCTAGAATATGCTGGTTGCTCAAGAAGCATGAGCTGCAACATGCAAGTTGTCTTCTCTGTAGCTGTGTGTAGTCTTTGAAGTCAGACTGTGTGCTCTCCAGTTCGTGGTATTTTTGGGTGGAGATTGTTATCTAAAAATAGAGATAGCAGTGTAGGTAACTCTAAACAAAGACAACATGGTGTTTACTCCTTTTTGGAGGAAGAGAGAAAACCCCACCTTTTCCTCTTCTACGTAGCTTAATTAATAGTCATTTATTCCTAAAAGGCTGCCAGCTCAAAATGTTTTTTCTAACTATCTAGATTCTGGTTTTGCTAGGTGAAGGTCAGTTAGATTCAATTCATGCTTAATTGAACACTATGGTTAGGCAAGGCCATGAAAGAAGTATTTACAAAAGTCTGGTGTCTATAGAATCACACAGTATCACACAGTATCATCAGGGTTGGAAGAGACCTCACAGATCATCAAGTCCAACCCTTTACCACAGAGCTCAAGGCTAGACCATGGCACCAAGTGCCACGTCCAACCTTGCCTTGAAGTGCCCCAGGGACGGCGACTCCAGAAGACCCTTTCTGGAGTGCCAGGGGCAGGTTGTGATTCTAGGTGGTCTGTAGAGACCTTGGAAGGAGGTGCCAATCATTGTTACACACAATAAGCCTGCATTTAATGCTGGAGGCTGACTAAAAAGAAAACTTGGATTGAGCCCTAGACCATTATGTTGAACACGGTAAAATTAATTAACTGCAAATTTCTAGACCAGTGGCTAAGAAAAGAGGTCATTTATGATATTTATGGTATTCCCTGGAGTAGAAACTGAAAGGAACAAGAGTGTAATTTACCATCCCTGCTCCTCAATGGGGCAGTAGTTTACAAGAGAATGCAAAGTTTACATTTCAGTACTCTGCCTCAAGAAAGGTTCGGTAGCACATTGTTACAGTTTTGCCTCTTGGTGTTAGTTTGGGTTTTTGTTGTTGTTTATTTTCCCCCTCTGTTGGAGACAGAATGGTTAAGGTGAAACCTTTTCTTGGCTGTCCAGCAGAATTTGGCATTTTGATTCATGGTACCTCAAGTCTGTACATCATTTTGCTTATGTCAGGATAAGGAAGTACACTTTGTTTTTTAAGGGACTGATTTTTAGAGAGTTCCATATTTTGTTCTTATTCCAACTTGCAAAGGATGTTCCTGCTCACAGATAACAGGCCTATCCAGAGAGATAAGCCACTAGCTTCATGCAGGGCCTCCTCTAGATGAAAACTGCAGTACTCCTTCTGTCAGTGGTGCATCTATGGCACTTTTGTTTGTGGTTCACACAGTGAACATCTTTTACGTTCCATCAATGGTCACGTTCCTCAGAACATAAAAAGTCCTGAAATTATTCCCCAACAGTAGAGACATATTTAAATACCCTCTATGTGGAAGTTAAAGATTGTCTGTGAAGCCAGATTGGACATTGTAAAGAGAGACCAACCAACTTCCAAAGCACATAGTCCCCTTGTCTCTACCAGCATAGCAAGTCAAATCTCTTAGGCAATCTCAACCAATTTGGCGGAGAGGAAAAAGCAGAGAATCTCATCAGCTGCTATACATTGTTTTAAAACATATGTGTCTGGATATAAGAGGAAGCCTCTTTTCATGGTCTGAGGCGAATTATGCAGCATAAACAGAACCATTATTAGGCAGGAGAGAAGCCACACAGAGTTCAATTCATAGCATAGATCCATAGGAGACCAGGTTTCATTGTTTCCATTCTCGATGAAACAGCTTGCTTGTTTGCTCTTTCCAGTAATTTCCCAGCTCCTACTTCTTCTAAAAGAAAACAGTCTCCTTGAAACTGCATGACATTTTTTATGGTGGTGTTATATTTTCAGTAGAAATAGAATTATAAATGGTTTAGGTTGGAAGAGACCTCAAGGACCATCCAGTTCCAACTCCCTGCCATAGGCAGGGACACTTCCCACTAGAACAGGTCACACAAGGCCTAACCCAACCTGACCTTGAACACCTATAGAGAGGGAGTATCCACAGCCTCCCTGGGCAACCTGTTCCAGTGTCTCACCACCCTCACTGGAAAGAACTCTTTCATAACATCTAGTTTGAATCTCCCCTTTTCCAGTTTAAACCCATTACCCCACATCCAGTCATTACAAGACCTTGTAAATAGTCCCTTCCCAGCCTTTCTGTAGGCCCCCTTCAGATAGTGGAAGGCCATTACAAGGTCTCCTTGAAGCCTTCTCTTCTCTAGGCTGGAGACCCCCAGCTTTTGTAGCCTGTCCTCATAGCAGAGCTGTTCCAGCCGTCTGGTCATCTTTGTGGCCCTCCTCTGGACTTGCTTAAACAGTTCCATGTCGTTCTTGTGTTGGGGGCTCCAGAACTGCACACAGTACTCCAGGTGGGGTCTGACAAGAGCATAGTAAATGGGGGAGAATCCTCTCCCTTGCCCTGCTGGCCATGCTTCTCTTGCTGCAGCCCAGGACATGGTTGCTGTCTGGGCTGCACATGCACACTGCGAGCTCATGTGGAGCTTTTCATCAACCCAGACCCCCAGGTCCTTTTCCACAGGGCTGCTCTCAGCCATTTGCCACCCAGTCTGTATCTGTGCTTAGGATTGTGCTGACCCAGGTGCAGGACCTTACACTTGGCCTTGTTGAATGTCATGAGGTTGATCTGGGCCCACCTCTCCAGCTTGTCCAGGTCCCTCTGGATGGATCCCTACCTCTAGCAACTTGACTGTGCCACACAGCTTGGTGTCATCTGCAAACTTGCTGAGGGTGCCCTCTATTCCTCTGTCCAAGATGTTAAGCAGCACTGCTCCCAGCACTGACCCCTGAGGGACGCCACTTGGCTCTGGTCTCCAGCAAGAAGTATTCATTCTGAAAAAAAAATCCCCAAAACCCAAACCTTCAATCCAGCTTGGTTTGTTATGTGATGATGAAAATAAATGTACTGTTAATCTGTTATTTTGACATAGATGCTCAGCTGTAAATTTCAAATTTCAACTGAATTCTGATGTGTGCTAGATGTCAGTGGAATAGTCCATAACTGAAGAGGAACTTCATTGCATCAGAGAATAAAATATGACCATACTGCTAAATTTTTCAATTGCTGGCATTTAAGGTGTAACAGTTTTGTCAAGAAAATGTCATTCTTGTGATTGTTGGTTTACATAGGCAGAAACAGAAATGAATATCCATAGTACTTTGAGTGACAGTTGGCAGAGTGCATGGTACAAGCAGCTATACTGGAACAAGTGCATCAGGCAGTAATTTCTGTAAAACAGTTCAATCAGAAAAAGACATAGGACTAAGTGAATACAAAAATCCCAGGGAAGTGAAGAAAATTATCTCCCACTGGGGCCTAATCTCCTTAAATGCAGCAGCATTTTTTTAATTAAACAATCCAAAATTAATAGGCACAAATGGTTAAGAGAATGCAAAGCAAAGCTGAGTCAGTCCAATGTGCACTAGCTACTTAGATGTTCACAAGAATGTAGTTTTCAAATTAGGTTTCCTCAGAGATGCTGCATTTTGATGAACAACTTTCCTCTGCAAAGGATGCCATGATAGACCCAACAGTATACTGGTGGACAAGTATAAAGATGTTCTAAGAAGGTGTCTATGTTTCTTCCACGTGCACACAGAAGAGGGCAAATATGGAGTGATCGTGTAAGCCTTTGGTTTCCACTAATGAATTGTCTAATTAAAGAAACTGGATGCAGTTCTACTAACCTGATACTATGCCTGGTTTCATTTGGGTCAAAGGAATGCTTGTACTTCTTACTTGTTACATCTTCCCCCTCACTCTAGTTGTTAGTTTATGGGAGGTCCTGTACCTCTGCTCTTATACAAAAAACACATTTTCCCAAGGAAATTCACACACTGGTAGTTATTTTTCCTATTCCTTCCTATTCTACCAAGAAAAGAACAAAGAGAAGAATTTCTGCCTGCTAAGTAAATTTCTCTTAGTGCCACCTGTGGTTTTGCCCACCCATAATGAGGAAAGTCACAGACAGTAAACAAACAGTCTCTTCTGTGCTAAAAATCTATGCAAACTCTGGCATGGCTGTCAATCATTTCTTGCCTGATATGAAAAACAAAACCCTGTTTCAGCATTAGCTGTTAATGGTATTGAAATTGCTGAATAGCCAATTCAGCTCAGTAGTACTGGGGGGGGGGGGGGGGGGGGAGTAATTTGAGCAATCAGAGGATGAAATTATTTTTTTTACATTAGAAACCATCTTCATGGTTACCATTTGCTTTAGTTACTAATTTTTATTATGTGTTTTCTAGTTTAGCTGCATTTGTCATGTTACTGGTAAGGTAGTTATGTTTAATTTCTCCTGTAAGCCCTTGTAAAGAGCTGTGTATAATTCTGTTTCTGTCATTATAAATTCTAATTCTTCACTTTAGGTTGTTGTTCTGAAGCCTTGGTTGCTAGAAACAGTTTTGCCTCCTTGCCAGGAACTGAGGATTTGTTTTCTTCACAGGAAAAGAAAGAACAACTCCCCCCAAAAAGGTCAAAACCAAAAATGCTAGTTATTTGTTTGCTCATAGTGTGTGCTTTGTCTGCATGGCTGATATTGGGATCTGTTTGTAATTCAGGTGTTTTTCAAGTAAAAACCTTTCATGAGTGAAGCAAGTGGATCAACACCAAGTGGGTAGAAATATCATAGCAAGGCAACACATTTAACATTTAAAATCTAGTAAAGTGTGGATCCCTGCCTTGTGACCTTGTGTCAGAGCCTGGCCATCATCCTGCAGGTGCTTAGGTTTATCTTCAATCTTGCCACTGTTAGGTGTTGTAGTAGGTCCATGTATCAGCAGTATCATGGTCTGTTCCTAGGGGTGGTGGAAGGCTCCTCCCTTTCAATTTAATTTGCACTAAATTGCACATACTTTTGCACTTGGAAACTTTTTCCTATGTGGTATTATTTGTTTTCCATAGAAGACTAAATCTGACTTAGCCTGGAATTGAGTTTAATTGTTGGAAAGTACATTTTGGAAAGTAATATCTGAATATCACCTGAGCAGTCGGATGTCAAAAGCAGAGCTGACTGCTCTGACTTGATAAGCTAATAGGAGATGATTTGACTTGATGATCTGTGAGGTCTCTTCCAACCCTGATGATACTGTGACAAAAGTCTTTTTTTTTTAAACTAGGGAAGCCATGAAAAGAAGAAAACACAAAGTGAGTGGAATAGTTAAGGCTCAGGAAGATGGTCTCTTTTCCCTAATTCATAAGTCTTCTGTCCTGTGCTCTTGACTGAAAATGTCAATGGATATTTATTTACCTGGATTGTGCTGTAGGCTTGTATTGTACTGGAAGAGCAGCAAAAATGTTTCTTTGTGTGCTCTTGTCCTGAGTTCTTCATGTGAGGGTAGAGAAGGTATAG
Source organism: Pogoniulus pusillus (assembly GCF_015220805.1). NCBI lineage: Eukaryota > Metazoa > Chordata > Aves > Piciformes > Lybiidae > Pogoniulus > Pogoniulus pusillus. The sequence goes on along the minus strand of NC_087281.1, from coordinate 16,009,354 downwards.
GTCAGTAGGTTGGATTGCTTGTACCCAAGGTCAGAAAAGCTTTCTTGTGGCTTTGCCTTCACCCTTGGTGAAAGTAAAACACTTTCAATCTTGGATACTATGTTAAAGGAGATCAGATTTGCTTTGGGATTTTTGCCTTCTCTTTATTCTGCTATCAAGTTAGTTGCCCTGTGACAAAGGGAGGAGTTTAGTCTCTGCTTTATGCATTCTCAATGCTCTGGCCTCAGCCCATATCCATTCCCACAAAGCCTCACTGCACCCTGACAAGTGCAGATTTTCCCAGCCTTAATTATAATGTTGTAGTCAATACAATTTTCATGTTATATTTCTCTTCGTCAGGCAATCTTTGTTTGCTACTGCTCTCTTGGGGTGGCCAATCCTGCAACTAAAATATCAATGTGTATATATATATACACACATAGTTTTTGTTCATGTTACTCAGTTTAAAATCTTTATTGTTCTATATTGGCAATGATTAAAAAGCCATTAATTGCCATACATTACATGTGATGTAACTCTTTAATGGTTTGGAAATTCTCTGTCAGGAGCAGCTGCCTGATCGTCAACGTTTTAGAGAGCAGCCTGTATGAGTACACATTAAGAGAATCTAAGTGAGAGCCAAATGGTCAGAGATTTAAAAGCAAAAGTTCAATGACTAAAGCCAGGTTACACTTTAATTTCTCTGCTTATCTCAGTGTCCTGACCAGAACATGGTTTTATTTATCTTCTGTTTCTTGAAAATTTCCTACTATGTTTTTGTGTTTGACTGTTGTAGCACTTGGCTTAATCCATTTTGATTGTGATGATTTTGGTTGTGTTGTAGCTGTTCATAAAGTACAATGTTTTCTTCCAGAGCTGTAAGCAGCATTTTGTTGTATAAGTTGACAGAAGGGAGAACAGTTATTCCCATGGTATGCATACAGTCCATAAACAAATCCTTCTGGATTAAAGATGTTCTCTAAGCATACAAACATAATCAAGACTGTTACAAAAACCTGTCTGCTGCTTAGAGAGTCTTAAATATACTTCTTATACACTTTCTTTGCTGGTAGTGCTAGTTCTTCAGTGCTTTTTCTGCTCTTCTTTAATTCTAATGGTTTTGGGTTTAATTTAAAGAAACTAAGCTTAGAATTTGGGCTCCCACACCTAACCATTATTCGTCACAAGTTGGTCCTAGAGCCTTTCCAGTACATGGTATTAGCTGTTATAAAATCTGTATCAAAGACACATGTAAAAAATATGTCACTGTTTAAAGTACTTTACTTCTCAAGTTTGGCATTTAATTTCTCAAGGGCTGGAATGACACTTAAGCATCATGCTTAGTTACGGGATCACAGGATATCAGGGGTTGGAAGGGACCCAAGGAGATCATTGAGTCCAACCCCCCTGCCAGAGCAGGACTATACTAGTGATGAATACTATGTCCAGTTCTGGGCTCCTCAAACATGGAACATGTCCAGAGAAGGGTGATCAAACTGGTGAGAGGCCTGGAACACAGCCCTGTGAGGAGAGGCTGAGGGAGCTGGGGTTGTTTAGCCTGGAAAAGAGGAGGCTCAGAGATAATCTCATTGCTGTCTACAACTACTTGAAGGGAGGCTGTAGCCAGGTGGGGGTTGGTCTCTTCTCCTAGGCAACCAGCAACAGAACAAGGGGGGACAGCCTCAAGTTGTGGCAGGGGAGGTATAGGCTGGATTTTAGGAGGGAGTTCTTGACACAGAGAGTGATTTGCCGTTGGAATGGGCTGCCCAGGGAGGTGATGGAGTCAACATCCCTGGAGGTGTCCAGGAAAAGCCTGGATGAGGCATGTAGAGCCATGGTATAGTTGACTGCGTAGGGCTGGGTGCTAGGTTGGACTGGGTGATCTTGGAGGTCTCTTCCAACCTAGTCACCAAAGTCTGGCATATATTGATTGTGTGATAGTACTGCATAGGCACACACACACATACATCTATATATAATTCATGTTGTCCTTTTGCTAATTTGTTATGTTGTCTTTTGACTCCTATTGTCCTCTTCTGTTTTGTTTGAGGTTTATATTATTATTATTGCTGGCTTTTTTTGTTGCTCCCTGCCTCAGAACTAGAACTTCTGGGAAGCCTTTCTTTTGTGGAAACTGGAATCAAAACAAAAGATACTTCAGACTCAAGCTCATGGACTGGAAATTCTGGGGGATTGCAGTTGCATCCCATCAGTGTGAGAGACAGCAGGTTTGCTGCTACCTCTGTCATTGCAATTCTGGGCCCTGGCATCTTCCAAATAGCCTGAAATGCTTGATAACCTTGGGAGGGATGAAACTGCTTCCTCCCTTTCTCAACTGCACTGATGCAGATCTTGCAGCTCAGCAAGAGCCACTCATCTCAATAAATTAAATCATCTTCAGGTGCAGTCCAGTTATGTCATCCACAATATCTCTTTTCTTCCAAAGTTTTGTTCAGAACTTTACCTGGAGGTAAAACCTGATGGTTGGATATTTGTGGATGTTTTGGGCTTAACACCCCGTGTTCTTTCTGCATTTCTTGCAGGTGTTGTTCCTTATTCCATCTTTTGTACTTTATTGTTCCTTCTATATCTGTCCTAACACCCCGTGTTCTTTCTGCATTTCTTGCAGGTGTTGTTCCTTATTCCATCTTTTGTACTTTATTGTTCTTTCTCTATCTGTCCTAACACCCCGTGTTCTTTATGCATTTCTTGCAGGTGTTGTTCCTTGTTCAATCCTTTGTACTTTATTGTTATTTCTAAACCTGTGGTTTACACAGATTAATTTAATTGGTGTGAGCCTGTTCTAGTGGAACAGGTGAAAAGCTGATACTGTAGTTTTACTGATAGTAACAGAATAGCACAGTCACACAGCCTGGGACATAGTCTGACTTTTCTGTCATGTGCTTTTAACTGTAGGACTAATTGAATTATAGAATGGTTTAGGTTGGAAGGGACCTCAAAGATCATCCAGTTCTAACCCCTTGCCATAAGCAGGGACACCTCCCACTAGAACAGGTTGCTCAAGGCCTCACCCAACCTGGCCTTGAACACCTCCAGAGAGGGAGCATCCACAGCCTTCCTGGGTAACCTGTGTCAGTGTCTCGCCACCCTCACTGTAAAGAATCCTTTCCTAACATCTAGTTTGAATCTCCCCTCTTCCAGTTTAAACCCATTACCCTTTGTCCTGTCATTACAAGACCTTGTAATAGTTCCTCCCCAGCCTTCAGATACTGAAAGGCCACTACAGGGTCTCCTTGACCTTATAGCATTAAGTCTGTGATCTCTCCATCCACGCTATCCCCAGCCTGTAGCACTGCTTGGGGTTGTTGTGGCCAAAGTGTAGAACCCTGCACTTGGCTGTGTTCAATCTCATCCCATTGGCCTCTGCCCACCCGTCCTGTCAGAACACAGCCAAGTTTCTGCTCAGTTTCACTCCAGAGGCTACATTCTGTCTTTTATTTTTGGCTTTAGTGAGGCTGTAAAGTGCATAGGCTTTTACCAGCATAAGAGAAGAAGCAATTTTTAATCTCTGTGAAAGGAAGAAAAAATACTCGAACATGAGCACTTAAATGTTTTTGTAGACCAGAACCCCTAGAGATTTATCCTGGTGGAAGACTGAGGAGCAGAAACAAGGCTTAAAATTAAATCTGACACCAGAAATAGTTTGCACTGTTGTTTTTATTACAAAGTGCATCACTGCAAAGAAAGAAAAAGCCAAAGAAACCATCTTTGCACAAACTACAATTCTCCCAGGATTCCATATACTCCCAGTGCACCATAAACTGTAATTGTGGCATAAATGATAATTCATGGCTTTGTTCACTTCCAAGCACAGGAAGTTCTGTCCACTTGCACCCTCTTCCTTGCTTCCCTCCTGCTGTTGTCTGGGAGGCATGGCAGAGAAGCAGCCAAACACAAGCATCATCAAAGGTATAAGAAATCAGACTTCAGTGGGTCCTACGAGATAATCAGTGCATCACACTTAAGAGACTAAGATCAGAGGATAAAAAACACCCAGAACCATAGCTTTGAAGTGCTAGATACTTTAGGAAAAGCTACTTTGTGCAGACTGAAAAGCATTTGGAAAAACTTCCTCTCATGTGTTTCATTGCATGTGTTTAGGTTCAGCATTTTACTGACAATCCTTCGTGTCAATACCTAAAACAAGCAATAAGATAGGTCCAACATTTTAGCTACAAAATTAAAGATTGCACTTCCCAGAAAGGAAAACAGAGCAATCCAGTAAGTTTTTACATTAAGTAGTGTTAAGCTTCCATGCTATTTTTAACCTCTTTAAGGAATACTTAGGGATTATCCGGACTGAACAGCAAAAGCCTCAGTAACACCTAAGGATTTCTTTTTAATTCTTCATGATGCCCATAAATCTAAATTGAAGAATGGTTCACCACTCCGTGATCTGTGCAGGATTCAGACACACTGTAACTCTGATTTTCTGTGTATAAAACAGAACATGTAATTTGCTGACTCATTCTGGAAAATCAGTTAATCTTCTGAAATGCTGTTTGCTTTGGACACAAAGTGACAGAGGAAAGATAATGTGCGTTATGATGAGGTTACTCAACTACTAATGCTACCACTATGGAAAAAACATGGTCCAAATGTACTGCCTAATGCATAGATCTGCATGAGATTGCATATGCAGCTATGAAACTTGACAGGGTAGAGACACTGTGACTTGAATCTGAAGGACTGGCTCAGCCCTTAACTCCAGACCACAGACTCTGTACACTGAATGTCTCAGTTAAGAAAATAAAACTCTTCTTAGAAAATGAACTTTCCTAATACTGACTTGGATAACCAAGAAAGGTTTAAAGGGACTTCTTATCCCAAGAGGAGGCAGGAACTGCCCCTTCAGTGAGGAGAGACAAATGGAAGAGTAGCATATTGATAGGCCTTGCAAGCAGTTTGTTTGTTGTTTGGCACATACATTGTTAACACTAGGAAGTGAGGCAGATATAAGAAGATGCAAGAGCTACAGGCTGAGGCTTGCTACAAATACATAGATTGGAGAGCACTGAAGCCATGTCCATTTTATTTCCCTTGCATTTATGGTATGCCTGTTTGTGTTTTTTTCCATTAAACATTCACTTTCCACTTCAGCAAAATCTTTCAGCATTCTGAACTGTAATACTCCTAAATAGGTTAATATATTAAGCAAATCATGAAAGTTTTCTTGTACTGATAGGATAATCTTCATCAGACCCATCTGTCCTTATGAATTCCACAAGGCAACTTAGACGTCACATTTGCGTCAGACTTCTTAAGTTGAACAGAAACCTCTCAATCTATTAACATTTCCATGATGCATCATCATAGCAAAGCAATTCAAGCCACATATTGCAAACAAATTAATTTAGATATTGACTTAAACTGGTAAAGAGTATTTTTTAAATGGTAAACAAACATCTGTTTTGATAGTGGCAATCATTCATTAGCCCTGGGTTTTGCCAGCATAGCACAGCAGATGTTATCTTGTATATTTTCGTCAGAATCAGTCATTGTTTAAGCTACCTTCTAACAAGGACTCAGAATTAAATGGAGATAGTTTAATTAAAAATTTAATGCTATTCTCCAATGTGAGTTAATTACAAGGACACATGGAAGTGAGAATAACTCATGTTCTGCAAATAGCTGCAAAATGGTTGCGATGTTAACATTTGTCTGATCTTTATGTACAAGTGGAAATAACAGTATACTGGAAATTCTTGTTATTGTGCCTCTGAGCATTCTCTTACAACAAGGATGTGCATATAAACAATGTACATTTGACAGAAGCATATATATACATGCACATATAACCACAGTCAGGTGTTTAAATTCCTGGGTTTTATCCAAGGCAATGCATTGAGTGGGAAAGAGCAAAAGAACTTGATTAAACAGGAATCTAACATTTCTCAGCAGCCCAGTGTGTTAAAGAAACTTCCCCCAATTCAGATAGCTTACTTCCCATTTCTTTTCTGACAGAAAATACCTCCAAGATCATCCAGTCCAACCTATCACCCAGTCCTATTCAATCAACTAGACCATGGCACTAAGTGTCTCATCCAGTCTTTTCTTCAACACCTGCAGGGACAGCAACTCCACCACCTCCCTGGGCAGCCCATTCCAATGGCAAATCACTGTCTCTGGGAAGAATTTCTTCCTAACATCCAGCCTATACCTCCCCTGGCACAACTTCATTCTGTGTCCACTTAGACAATGAAAACTGCATGTCAAGAATGAAAGCTTCAGAAAGGATGAAGAAGGGACAGAGATTGAGTGGTGATTGGTGAAACACTTCTGGTTTTGCACGGGGCCTGAACAGCCTGCACAGTCCTTGGCAGCACAGCAGAGGGAATCTAGAGCAGGAGTGGGGAAGCACGTTTTGCTATTATATAGCATTAGTGTGCCTGTTACTGGGCTTCTTTGTCCTGTGCTGATCTTAATAGACTTAGGAAGGGAAAGATGAGAGAGCAGTGATGTAGGAAACTCATTAAATCTCCCGTAATAAAAGATAAGCTCACAAATTCACCCAGTCAGGTTACTCGAGGTGACTTAATCACTCTTCACACACAGAGGAAATTTGGTAGTAGGGCAGTTTTAATGAGCTGTAATAGGGGAATTGGACCAACTCAGATTAGAAACAGTGCCAAATTTTTTAATGGGATGGTAATTAGCTCCTTGGACATAGCAGTTATGATAGATTTTCCATCAGTTCCAAGACCTTAGATCTGATTGTACACTTCTCCATACAATTAGTTCTGACTGCAGCTTATTAAAGTGACTTGTGAATTGTTGGGTGGGGGTAACTGCTCTGGCTAGGTTGCTGGAGTACAGTCATGGTCTGCAGAAATTTCAGTGTTTCCAGAAAGTAAAAACTGCTTCTGCAGACCACTAGAATGTGTGTTGGAAAGAATGGCAGTACTCTCCTTTATTGTGGCTTTTCTCTGAGTCAGCACTAGTTCTTCAGTGTGCTCTGTGCTCATTCTGACTGGTTACCTCCTCCTTGCATCTCCAGTGAGACCTGGCAGGCTACTATGTACTTGCTATTATTTGTCAGCAGCACCTGACATGTGAGACTGATTTCCTGCACTGTTACATCACTTAGCACTAGTGGAGAGTCCTGTGAATTCCACTCAGTGCTTCAATGGTACTTTTAGTGTGACTCCCTGGGAAACTGAATTCAAGTCTCTAAAGCTGTTTGTACAACAATGGAAGGATTAGATGTTTCTAATACAGGAGGGGTTAACTCCTTCTTCTGTAACTCTAGCTGTCATAGAATCATAGAGATGGGAAAAGACCTTTAAGATTGTCTAGAGCAATCACAAATCTAACACTGCAAAGTCTGCAACTAAGCCATGTCCCTAAGCACCACTGCTCTGGACAGAATTCACTTCCATTTAGTGTAAGTGTCTATTTATTTCAAAGTTAGCTATGATAAACTGAAAGCAAGTGCTGCAATCACTTCAGAACACATAATTTCCAGTGGTGAGGGGAACTAATGAAATTACATTTCATCCCAAGAGATGGGTGTCTGCAGGACACATTCTGCTCTATGATATCTCTGTTACTTTTATGATATTGCACTTGTGCAAGACTACAATATTTCCTGTGGTGTCCTGCCCATAGATAGGCTCGTGTCTGGTAAGACTGACCTGTCTCACATCTCAATAGCCCAAGAGGGAGCTCCAGGAAAATCAAAATCCTGTTTAATTTTGCAAGAAGAATGTGTCTCAATAACACCTACAATTTTCTTCTCTCTTGCCCTTATTTTACTTGTGCTCTCTGGACATCTGCCTCAGTCCTATCTGTTGTGCTGGAGAGATGCCATCTGCTATAAAAAAAAACCCAAACCCTCAGCTCAGTGGACACAGAGGAAGTTCTGGTAGGATCCAGAACCAGTCTGAACCTGTCTCTGGCCAAACAGGTCATCTAAAGATACCTAAGTGTCCATTATTGTAGCAGGTTTAGATGCATCTCTTCCATCTCACAGAAAAAAAATATCTGTGAAGGGAATGATTTTATTAGTTTTGGTTTTAGCCAACTACTCCCTGTCAGAGTAATCTCTTCTACTTTTATGAGGGGACTGTAGTAGCATAAATCCTTTAATATTGTGGTTTCTGGACTAACTTGCTGGTGGGTCATGACAGCAAGGGTTTTATTTGTTTGGGTGATATAAAACTAGTGATTTTTTTGTTGTTTTTTTTTGTCAACTTGGTTTGGAGGACATTGCTTGTAGAAAAACTCCCAAGATAGGGAAATACATTGATTCTCAAAGCTCTTCCCAAGGTTGTGCAGAATCACACAAGAGAGTGGTCCTTTTGAATGAGTGGGTTCAGATAACGAATCTCAAAGAGACACTTGCCTTTCTTCTTAATTCAGTACTGTTCTGTGTTGTGTTCATGTTTTAATCATGCCTCAAGACTGAAACATGCAAGGGAAGAGGAAATCATTCATTCATCTTCATGGGTGTAGTGATACATGTTGTAGTTTCTAAGCCACTTGCATCTCTGACTTCCCAGTGGTCCCAGCTATACACTTAAGGATGATGTCTCTCTCGCTGGGTAGTCCTGCTGCTTTCTCTCCAGTGTGCAATCCCAGGCTGACCTTGTCTGCAGTTTTCAGAGGATGCATCTCTACAGTTGGAATGGAGTATGGCATGGGGAAGCCAAAGTTATAAATGACCTGAGTTGGTCTTGCCTGCTCTGTGCTTGTCCATTCGCAGGTTATAGCTCTGGAAGGGAGAAACAGCACAACCTTTGTATTGCAACAAGGGCCTAAGTTGCAGAAAAGTAACTTGCACTGCATCTGCATACAGAGCATGGGAGGTCTTTGCTCTCTCTTCAACTTCTCTGCCCTGTGCTCCCAGCATGTCTTGTGAGCATGTGTCCTGACTACCTTGAGAGGTCTTATTTTGTCATAGCAATGGCAAGTTACAGTATTTTTCATTACCTATCAGGACTCATAAACAAAAGCATTACCTTTTAGAGAACAAAAATATTTAGGAGTTACCCTCTGTTCTTTTAAGCATCCATATCTTAACAGTTAATCTCCTGCCTTTCATCAGAGCTCTTCAGGGTCCAGCATCATAAAGCACTGTGCACAGCCAGCTCCACTTGGTTGTGAGCTCATTCATGTTAAGACAGACGGACTGTCCTCAAACCACTAGGTGTTAGTAACAGAGGCCCATGAATCTAGTCAAACTATTGCACACTTTCTCTTATGAGGTGAGGACATGAAACTCCAAAAGGCTTACTATCTTTCCTACTTGGTATTTAGGATTTACATTAACTGATTTACACTGTCTTAAGTGTACGAAGGAAGTGGATTTTTATCTTGCTTTTCTAACTCTGTGGACAAAAAGTCCTTGGGTATACATACAGCTATCAGAAAGTCTGAGTTTTTCACAGTTCTGGGGCATCCATCACAGAGTACACATTGATTTACTGTACTGCAATATAGAGACTTTCTGCCAGTCCATTCAATACTGGCTAGTTAGAGTTTGATTCTTATTGGCAAGCTTTTGAAGAACAGAGTGATGTAGAATAAAATTTTCCACCCCATTCAAATAGGGAAGGAATTGTTTAAGTAAAAGCAAGGGTGGGTGCCTGTAAGCAGCAAGACAATTGACAGAAATTGCAGGTCCTGTTCAGATAACTGGGTTTTTTTGTTTGTTTCTGTGATCTGCTTTGCCAGTTTTAGCTCCTTACTATCTCAGCAGCCACAAAACCTAACCACAAATCCCACTGGCAGTGTGGCTGAAGCAAAAAAAACCCCTATGGCTAGTTTTCTCATCTAGAAAAACAAATGCTGTGTCATGCTGTTTTGAAAATGTTTCTGGTGCTGCAGACTTTTTTTGTATACATCTTGCTTTCTTCATCCTGGAGAACAGTGAGTGAGAGGAACTCTGCAGCCTATTTCACATCTCTCACAGGCCTGGTTTATGTGGTCTCAGATTAAGTTTGTTTGGAAGAAGGGAAGGATGTTCACATGAAGATGGATAAGCTCAAACAGAGGCGTGTCTGTAAAACAATGGAGATAAATTTGCTTTACTGTGACTAAATCTGGGAATACTGGTTCTGAAAGTCCTATCATGACACATGGTTTCCTCCATCTTTTTCCTACTCTGCAGGGTTAAACTTAGAGCATAACCAGTGTATTTAGCCCCTTCAGAATGGGGAACAGTACAGGGTGTGATACACTGATGTGATGGTTTGGGTGTTCCCTGCCCCCCCACACTTTAGAAGTCACCCAGACTAGACTCAGCCGGCTCTGGAAATATGAATGAAGCTTATATTTACAGCTGGCACAATATATAAGCAGATATTTACAGTACATACAGTTATATACAGAAATATACAAGGTAAGAAGGTAATATAGAAACACAACAGCCCTCCCAGAAGCCTGAGTCCCCAGGAGGGGCTCTCAGCCAGCCCTTCACCTTCCCCCTACCCCTCTCAACCTTACCCCAGTCCCAAAGAAGAATGGAGGTTCGGCCAGGGGGTTAAGAAGCAAAGTGGATTAGTCCAAAATGGAGGGTGTGGTTAGAGAGATGCAGCTCAGCCAGCAGCCTGAGAGTGATGCCGAGTGTCTTATCTATGTTTTGACTTATATTTTTATACAACTTAGCAAGCCTATGAGGGGAGTAGACATCACTCTTGTTTTCATTTCACAGCCTATGATCTAGTCCTTCTTACCAAAGCATTCTAGCTAGCTTCAAACTAGCACAACTGGAAAGAACAGGACAGTGGTTTTTCAGCATCTTTTCCCCTAGCCTGAGTGAAGTGGACATATCAGAACAGTTTGACCTCTGCAGTCTCTCACTTTTTCAAGTCTGCTGGTACTAATGAGGCTCCCAGGCAAAACTGATCTCCCCTTTTTTTAATCCGTTCCTGGCTCCCTACCTCTTTGTTCTCTGCACCAGAAAGCTCATTTACTTGTTTTCTTGCTGGCTGTAGCTGCTGGAGTTCACATCCTTTCTGTGCATGTTTTTCAGCAGCCTCCAAATGTCACATATCTCTATGTCCTGCTGAGTTGTTCTTGTCTTATTGATGTACCAATGTGTGTTTTTTAATGAGAAAGCATGAAAGTACCATGAGCCTTCCTCTGTGCCTCCCCAGACTGATCATGAGAAACTGATGAATTGGATGAAGTCTGTAAAGATTTCAGAATTAATTTTAAGTCTGTTAATATGCACAAATAGGAGTTTGTTCTTTGGGAAATGGCTTGAAATCAGCTGTTTCCAAATAGCATACTTAGACTAGGACTCAGGGCTCTGAGGGCAGAGTGTAACCTGACATGGTATTAAGAAAGTAATATGGCTAATGAACTCCACTAGAGTGATAAAGGCATCTTACGTCATGAATTTTGGAACAGACTGGCTTCAATCTCTAGAGTTAACAATTTAGAGTCCATATATTATGTAGTAAGAGCCACCAGATACTCATGAGTTGGGTGTCTCCTCTCTACTGCTGATCTCTTAAGAAAGCGATGCAGTGCAGCCTCAGCAGTGGGGACCAGGTTCTTCATCTGAGGGCTGGAGGTCAGGTTGGTGAGACAGGACCTGCCCTTCCTAAACCCATGCTGGCTGGGCCTGATCCCTTGGCCATCCTGTAGGTGCTTTGTGATGGCACTCAAGATGACCTGTTATCTCTCTTACACAATGAACACTGTGGAACAAAAAATGGAGCCAAAGCACGTATCAAGTCAAACCAAGAGTTTGACATAGAAGAGATGAAAGTGAGGCTTCTCAATTGACAAGCAAGCACCTATCAGATTTTCAAAACCACAGTTGGGATGACTGCTGCCTTGGCCTATGAACAGTTAACCATCACACACCATCAGAATTACAAAACTTTAGAGCAATGAGTAAATGATCTTATTCATAGAATCAGAATTAACCAGCTTGCAAGAGACCTCCAAGATCATCCAGTCCAACCTAGCACCCAGCCCTAGACAATCAACTAGACCATGGCACTATGTGCCTCATCCAGGCTTTTCTTCAAAGCCTCCAGGGATGGAGACTCCACCACCTCTCTGGGCAGCCCATTCCAATGCCAATCACTCTCTCTGGCAAGAACTTCCTCCTAACATCCAGTCTAGACCTTCCCCTGGCACAACTTGAGAATGTGTCCCCTTCTTCTGCTGCTTCTTGCCTGGCAGAAGAGACCAACCCCCACCTGGCTACAGCCTCCCTTCACGTAGTTGTAGACAGCAATGAGGTCATCCCTGAGACTGGGCAAATGGGAATCATAAACTAGATTCCCCTGGTCCATGCTTTGTGAAGGTACATCACCACCACTAAAATTCCTAGACCACTGCAGGAAGAGTTTCCAAAGAGTGAGTCACTTTGCATTGTCATATACGATAATTTCAATCCTGAAATCTCATGTGAAGCCCAGGACAAAGAGGTGTGGGAAAGGAAGGATGAGGAAGGTCAGATGAAATTCTTTTCATGATACATGTTAAATATGGTAACCTAGAATCTGTGTATAGTTAGGTCAAAAGTTCAGAAGAAAATTAAACACTAGAGGAAAAGTACAGTGGAGGCTTCCCTTGAAAAAATATGTATCAAAATGTTACATTGTCCTTGAAAATAGGAACAGTAAGATGTAACAATGGAGTGCAAGCAAGACTGGATACTTAAATTATTGATGGCAGCAGACCTCGAAATCACAGAGAGCAGCAGGCAACACCCAGTGTTAAAGGATAACACATGCATATCAGCATATTGACACACATTCTCTTTTAAAACCTGCCCTCCTGTGTTGGTGTTTTCATTGGCAGCAAGAAAATAAAACTTGGCTAATCTCTGATTTTCATTCTAGATAACATCTTCCTCTTCCCAGCTGCCAGTAGTTACAAGGATGTCATGTGAAAATAGTAGATTACTGGTATGATCTGGTGCTTTGGACTTGCAAATCTCATGGTCCTGACTCCTGTTCAGATCAGCTGTGCTGCTGTCAATGGTATCCTGGCTTGTACTGTCCTGGTTGTTGAACGCTTTCTCTAGCTCTCTCCTAGAAGTGAGCAACTAAAACTCAAGGCAGTAATCCAGACTTCCTTACCAGCACTTGATGGAGCAGGAAATGTCTTTTAATGTGTTTATGTAGCTTAGTATTACATTTAGCTTCATCTGTCCACAGATGACCTTTGCCTTTTTTCTGTGACAGAGTAGTAGTGCAGCAAGAATGGCAAAGCTGTAGCTGCTGAGCCACTGGCAAGCTACACATGCATTGCATGTAACTTCTCTGTATTGAACTGTATAGACCATCTGGAAGCATTCCCTGTAAGGCAGACATATGGCTCAGACACCAGAATTTGTTTCTCCAGAGTGAAGTGTGGAAGACTTGTTTTCAATTTGCATTGAATCCTGCAGTATTCCTTAACAAACTGTGCTCAAAGAAACTAGGATGAATCTTGACAGCTGAAGGCTGCCAAGGAATAAGCCAAACTACTGTTGTAAGACAAGGCAGTGGTTTCCCTGACCATCCCTACTACATAGAGTAAAATATAGCCAAACACACTTGATTCATAGTACTTATATTTAACTGCAAAGGCAGCACTGTCAGGTGAGAAATTGTTTAAAGTGAAGCTATCCAAAGGGACTGAGTTTCTGCTGAGTTAAGCCTATTGGGTATTACTGAGATGGAGAAACAGGACTGCCGAGCCAGGAATCTCTGGGTTATGCTTCTGTGATGCATAACACTGTAAATGTAGAACACTGTCTAGAGATAAGCTTCAGTATGAAGTACTGAGCTGCTGTGTTAACAGCCAGCACCCAAGTGTTGCACAGCTCTGTGAGAAACCTGCAAGGGCTGCTCTACTTCCCAAGTACAGACATGCACATGAGCTGTACAAAAACTCTTCTCTGTTAGCACAACCCTTGAATGAATAAACACTGATAAGAGGCACTTAAATGTTGTGCCTGAACTATGTTTTGACAGCTGTCGCTTGTACTGTCTCCTCTCAGGTCTATCTTTTAATTACATCAAGTTAACACAATGTTTCATCTGTCACCCTTGGCTGATAGCAGAAAGGGACAAATTCAGCCATGGGATGAGCAGATTTGACTTTTCTCACTGCCATGACACACAGTTGGCCACTCTCCACTTGAATCACTCACTATCCACAGTCAGTTATCATGGCTGGAAAAAGAAGTAGCCTGTCTAAGGGCTGAGCAGTGGTCAGAGATATGGCATGTGCTTTGCATGACATTGGAGTCCAGCAGCTAAGGCATTTTTAGCTGAATCTGTAGCATTTGGTATAATTCTAAATCCCAAGGGACAACTATTTTCATCAGCCAAAGGGGTCTGAGAATTGTCTGCAGAATGAGTAAAAATAGCCTTAGCACTTGAGCAACTATTTAAGCTGTCTTTACAGCTTTCCATAGCTGCACAAATGCTGCTGCAAATTGGAATTGCTCAAATATTCCCAGATAATGGACAGCCTTCGAGGTGAACCTTCCCTCTGTGTGCAGACAGCTAGATGGAGGATGGAAGTAGTTAGCTTGTAATGACACGTTTATGGAGCTTAGGACAGTCTGCTGGTGAACTGATTTAGTATTACACATTTTCTGTGGTGGGTTCTGCACTGTTCCTGGGATCTCACATGTGAATAATGAATCTTAGAAATAGTCTTTGCAAGTGTGCTGTCTGATGAAGAACAAAGATTTAAATTGGTTCAAGTTACCCTGGAAATTTAATTTCCTTTGGAAAATTTGTAACTGGGACTGGATTGTCCTGGGGGTCTCTTCCAACCTGGTTGATTCTGTGATCTCTGAATAGACTCTTCACTGACTGTTGCAGAACTGTGTTAAGATGGAGCAATTATAGCTAAGGGAGGTTAGAGCGAGGAGAGGGGCAGCCTCTTCTCTTGGTGGCAAGCAACAGGACTACAGGAAATGGTTTCAGGCTGTGCCAAGGGAGGTTCAGGCTGAGTGCTAGGAAATATTTCTTCACAGAGAGCATTATCAAACATTGGAATGGTCTGCCCAGGGTAGTCATGGAGTTGCCTTCCCTGGAGGTAAACAACTGCATGCGGACCTGGCACTTAGGGACATAGAATCATAGAATCAACCAGGTTGGAAGAGACCTCCAAGATCATCCAGCCCAACCTAGCACCCAGCCCTGTCCAAATCAACTAGACCATGGCACTAAGTGCCTCAGCCAGGCTTTTCTTGAACACCTCCAGGGATAGTGACTCCACCACCTCCCTGGGCAGCCCATTCCAATTCCCAGATACAGGAAAAGGAGAGGAAGGGAAATACCTCATTGTGTTTTGCTTTTATAAAAAAAATAGAGAAGCAATTCCACTTCCATGCATTTTCTTCCAGCTCCAGCCACCTCACCAAAGGCCACTACAGTGCAGGTACAGTGCAGGTGTCAGCCTGACACCTTTCATGGCCAGCTAGAACATACACGGGACAAACCACACCTAGGGACTTATGTCAAACAGAACAGTTGCAAAGAACTGTCACTACTGTGTGTTGGCATAAAAGTCTCTGTGTTTCTGATATCTCTTGCACAAAATACCAGCCTTTTGTTCTTACTCCTTTTCTTGTCTGTGTGCTAACAGTTCAGACAAAACTGAGACTGCAAACAGAAAACAGGTAACTTTTTTTCAGAGAGGCAATGATTCTTGTGTTCATATCTGATCTGGCAGATTCTCACTTTGTGTGTTTCTTGGTTTTGTTTTTTTGGTGGGTGGGTTGTTGTGTTTTTTTGTTTTATGTTTACATTTTTTCTTTTGGAGACACCATTTGTTTCACCATCCCTGCCATGACAGGCATCCTGCTTCTATTCTGTAGTGCCATCTCACACACACAGTGAGGGAGGAAACTGTAGATGACTAAGCATTTGCTGTTCAGAAAACAAATGTTACTTAAAGGGATTTTCCCCCAGCTATCCTGCAAAGGGTTGTCTGCACTTCAGGTGGGCGAGTTGGAACAAATCACAGAGGAGACAGTGAATAGTCAGTTTAAGGTAATCTTTTTTAATACCTCCCTTTCTCTTTTCTTCCATTTCCCTGTCTCATTGAAGTTAGTTCTTTCAAGATCTTTCTTGAGAGCAAAAGGAGGCAAAGAAAGCATAATTCATTCATGTTTTAACTAGTTGTCAGCCAAAAGCTGGTCAGGCTTTAGCACCCGTGAAACTGTAACAAGCCCTCTCTCTGCTTCTGCACTAAATCCCGCTCATCTTGGTGAAACGTCTCCTACCTTTTCTACCTTTGATAAAAAGGAGAAACTATCTGAAATGCTCTGCAAAGTGACAAAAACCCAAAGCACCTTCCTGGAGAAGAAAAGGCCTGTAATAGCATGAGATACATGGACAGCCTTCCACAAAGAGTTTGTGTGTGGTGCAAATCTGAGACGTTCCTGCAGCAAGAAGTGAAGTGTGCACTGCAGCTCTCCCGGGGGCTTCACCCTCACCTCCTCACAGCCATGTAGCCTGGCACAGGCTCTCCTGGGCTGGAGTGCCCTAATTAATCTAGACTGAGTAGGACGCTATTGCCATTGTGGCAGAGGCACTGGTTCACTGTTGCCACTATACCAAGAAGTGGGAGCCCTGCCCTTAAAAATCCTTACTGACAGTGCTGCTTTGCTGCTGCTTTGTGCCATAATGGGCAACTGCAGCTGCATTAGGGTGCTGCTAACATTGATGCAAGCAGCATTAACTTTCCCTGAAAAACATTCTGGTCATTAAAGGTTATGGCCTTTCAAGGGTTATGCTTGCTGGATTCTCTGAACCTTGCAAATATCAAACTTGGCAATGATAGCATGGAGTAGATTCTGCAAACTCACCAGGAATATGGGGCAAAGCTCTCTCCTATACATCTGTGCTTTTGTCTTGTCCTTTCTTCCAGTTTGCAGATCCCTTTATTCCCTCCCTTGCTGTGTAGCAGATAAGAACATTTGTCTTTTTGCAATCAAAGCATCTATGGGGGGTCTCAGTGGGATTATTTTTACATGTAAGCATTGCACAAGTCCAGCTCCAGGAAAAGATGCCAGTGTTTTCTTTAACACATGCTGATATAAAATAGGAACAACTCTTCTAAAAGCTTAGAGACTCAGATGGCCTTGAATTAGATCCAAGGACCTCAGACTAGTTACAAAACTGAATCAGAATTAATATTCCTTTATAGTTTTGCTGCACAATGGTCCCTGGACTTAGTGAACCTAGATGTCGAATATATTAAGTTGTTTTGTGCTGAAGCAGAATAAAGGGCACATTTACTCAGCTGTGAATTACGTGTCTGTCCTTTGCTGAATTGTTGTTACTTTGTAGTATTCCAACAAATCTCAAAAGCAAAATCAGATCTCTGCTACTGAGGAGAGCAGTTAGCAAGGCAAATTCAGCTTGTTTTACTTAGTCTTGTTCCTCTGCCAGAAATTTGTCTCTCCTCTTCTGAAAACAATGCCGTAACATTTATCGTGCTACAGAAACAGCCACATGCCACAAAGGTCGTCTGTCCTTTCTAAAAGGCTGTCAGAGTAGAGCCTCTATTAGTGTTGTAAGTGTTAACTTGCAGAGTAAGAACCTCAATAAATTGTAAAGAACTCTCATTGCCTTTCAGAAAGGGATGAACAGTTCCTTTCATGCTTAACCCAGCTGCAGCATGCTTTAGAAACAAGGTTACATCTATTTGAGTCATTATGACAGCTCATGCAGCACTAACTGTGGGCAGATTTCCAAGCAGAGAAAAGAGTTGGGGCCTGCAGCATTTTGGGAAAGACAACATTTGGGAATGAGAGTAGCTCCAGGACCTACATTTGCCAGGACCCACTTGTTCACACAGAGGCACAGCACTGCTTGTCGGCTGGTTGGCACTGTCTTACCTGCCAAAAAATGAAGCATCTCCTGCTGGCTTACCAGCACTCAGAGTTTCTGATTTATGAAAGCAAAGTGCAATCTTGCATGCCAGTCCTGAAAAGAAGCTACCTACCCTGACGTGAAAAAAAGACAACAGGCAAATCTGTATAGCCCTAGCCAAGAATAAGAGCACACTTGCTTCTGAATGGAAACTACTTCAGTGCATGGTGAGAAGGAGGGACTTAGTCTGTTCAGTCTGCAGAAAACTCGGGGAGGTGATGGCTGCCTCTAGCTAGGAGAGCTGAGGAGATGGAGCTAAGCATTTTCTCAGAGGTGCACAATGACAGCCATGCAATGGCATCAGTCACACACTGCAATGAGACAAACACCAGGGGAGAATGTTACACCCAGAGGCATGCAGCACAGGGACACACCACACAGGGAAGGTGGAGAGTCTCCATCCTTAGAGGCATAAAACTTTTAACCTCACAAGGCCCTAAGCAACCTGCCATCATTTTAAAGCTGTCCTGGCAGAGAGTGGGATGTTGGACAAGACAAGCTCCAGATCCACCTCAATTTGTCTTTTATTCCAGGTTTTTACATCTGTTATTTCTTAACTAAAGTGACTATGGAAAGTCACTTAACCCTCTTTGCCTCAGCTTCCTTACTTTATATTGGAAATAGTATTTTACTTCCATGAAATGTATGTCCTACATTTTAATTGCCTTTTAAATTTCTAGGGTGCACTTGGAGGTATACAAGTCATAAACAAAATACCTGTCTTTAGGAAGGGAAAGACTGAAAAAAATCACAGGCCAGTAACTCAAACATCCTGACAGTGCTGTAATACCTTTTAAAAGCCCAACCAACCAAAAACCAAACAAACAAACTTTCTTGATGAGTGGGATTGAAATTATGAAATATATGTGTCAATCTGTCCCCTTCTTCTAGGCCTCCAAAAACAATATTGGGTTTTTCATCTGGATAAGCACCATTAAGTGGAGCAAGAAAAGTTCCATCTAGCTATTCCAAATCATTCTTCAAGCATCCTCCTGTTCCACCATGCTGTTTGCAACTACCTGAAGGGAGGCTGTAGCCGGGTGGGGGTCGGTCTCTTCTCCCAGGCAACCAGCAACAGAACAAGGGGACACAGTCTCAAGTTGTGGCAGGGGAGGTCTAGGCTGGATGTTAAGAGGAAGTTCTTGACAGAGACAGTGATTGGCATTGGAATGGGCTGCCCAGGGAGGTGGTGGAGTCACCATGCCTGGAGGTGTTGAAGAAAAGCCTGGATGAGGCACTCAGTGCCATGGTGTAATTGATTGGACAGGGCTGGGTGCTAGGTTGGACTGGATGATCTTGGAGGTCTCTTCCAACCTGGCTGATTCTATGATTCTATATCCATGTGAGAATTTGCTTGAAACAATGTAGAGATGGCCCAGTGTTGATGTATGATATATAGCTATGACCACTTCCTTCCCCTTAGACCTTTCACCCTTGGACAAAAGTAGTAGCACTGGAAACATTTCTCTACCCTTCTTGCAGGCAAAGTTTCCACTATGTATAGATACATGAGAATGGTCAAATAATGAATGAGCTGATTGGCTGAACATCTGCAGGTGCTCTATAATGACAACAATTAAGCTACTCTGAAGCTATTACCATATTAAATTATCTTCCTGCAATGCTATTAATTAGAATTCGTGTTCTAGAAATGAAACAGCACAGCAATTACATTGATATTTAATGACCCATTTAAAAAAATACATAAAACTAGTAAATGTTCTCATGTAATTAATTTAAGGCTGGAGGACAGTGGGCCAGACTGCTCCCCAGTGTAACTCCAGTCACTTCTGTGCTTTTGCAACATGAATGATTATGATCTGTGTTACCATACATCTTGAAAGACTAATTATTTGGCATCTGGTAACTAAAGTTCCCCCATTAGCTGTGCCAAAAACTAGAAATCAGGCAAATTTCATCTGGTCTCACTGTGAAGTCTGAAACTTTACAGTGTTTTGAGAAAAGGCTCAGTAAGGTTTGTGATTAAGGTTATCAGTTGATCTCAGCAATGTGTATTTTACAGACAAGATTTAGCAGTGATTACTTTTTTGTGTAACATATTAAGGCTCTCCATTTACTTATTTTCCATGCCATTCCTCACTGGGCAGAAACAGAAATGCTTTTGACTTATTATTTGCTGTTATTTCTCAGATTTTGTGACATAGTGACTTCTTCAAGATATATCATTGAAAATGCAAACAAATATGTCCTGCCTAGTTCTGTGAGGAGTTACACCAGGACCTATCCATCCTGGGTCACAGAAGCCTTTGCAGGTTTATGAATTTCACAAAGCAGTGGAGCTATTTTCCCTTGTGTGCTCGTCATGAACCATGCATAGAGCTTTGTTGTTGCTCTTAAACAGAACTGTTAATGGTGGATTTAATGTGCCTGGCAGCCAGGTCAGTCAGGACCCCTACACCTGCCCTTGCCTCTTTATTTGGTACTGCCTTACAAGTGGGAAGTCTAGATACCATCCAGTCATAAATCACAGTATTGTGAAATGAAGAGAATAAACTGGAGCAAGTGAAACACTTGTGGGTTGCTATCTGCAGCAGCAGTAGACACTGGGCTAGACAGGTCCTGTCCATGAACTATCATCCAGCGTAAGCACACCCATTGGTGTTGCTTTTGGCATGAGGGGGCTCTGAGGTACCACTCCTTCCAGCCCTCCTTCCTGATTAAGCTGCAGTGTGACAGAAGGGATAGCTATGATGCACATTGGCCTTCTGGAATACGTGTCCCTAGATCCTGACTACTTATCCACACATTTTCTATTGCATGCTTTTTGTGGAAAATGCAAATCCTTAGCCTATGGCATATAGAAAAAATTATCTGTAAGAGAAGCTGCTATACTTAACCCTGGGATCTTCCATAACAATGCCTCTTTTCAGCCTGATTTTCTTCCCCTGGTGAGAGAGGAGAAACTGGGATTTGAATAATTTGTTTTCTTGGTGGATATGAATGTTTATTGTTGTTTTAACTATCAAAGTGTATAGAGGATGGAATCTATCCAGAGAAAAGACAGCAATTTATTTTATTTCTTTACACTGTGTGGGGCAGTGGCAAGGGAATATTTCCATTGCTATTACAATAAGCATTTGCTTTTGGAACAGTGGGGCACAGAACTCTGTAACTTTGTAGAAAAACAGGATGACAATCTGGAGATGGGAGCTGAACATAGAGGTGTCTTTTCTTACTTGATACAGGTTCTTGGCTTTCCACTCCCTCTACAAAAGAACAAATAGTCAAAACTATTAAACTTCTTAGTTGTAGTCTCCTTTACATTTTTTTTCAAGGATTGGTGCAAGGACTGTGTGTATTTATTTTTCATTGCAATCATAGAATCAATCAGGTTGGAAGATACCTCCAAGATCATCCAGTCCAACCCAGCACCTGGCCCTAGCCAATCAACTGACCATGGCACTAAATGCCTCATCCAGTCTTTTCTTGAACACCTCCAGGGATGGCAACTCCACCACCTCCCTGGGCAGCCCATTCCAATGGCAATTCTGAAGAATTTCCTCCTAACATTCAGCCTATACCTCCCCTGGTACAACATGAGACTGTGTCCCCTTGTTCTGTTGCTGGTTGCCTGGTTAGTGTGTGCCTTTGTGCTTACGTGATACTACAGATATAACTGACATGCCCCATATAAAATCCCAGGAAGGTATTTCTGTTTAAATACCAAACATTACTTAGCCTGAAGAGTTTTAAATCAAGCTTAATCCCTTTTGCCTTTTAACCAGACACTATCACCCTATACTTTTGAAAATAGTTTCATATAGGTGAGCAGGGAAACATGGTCTTGACAGACCGCCCTTGTCCTCAGAAACTTCTGAGGCAAGCTTCTGAGCCTTCAGAGCAGATGAGATTGTCAAAAAGAAGTCAGAAGGCCCATGATTTATGTCTCACTTCTTGGATATCTGTAAAAAGGGATGATGAGGTGTTACAAAAATGGATTATTGGATTGTACCTGGAGCTTTCTGATCTTTCAGACTAAGCCATTATAAATGTTCTGGTATGACCCTTTGATTAGGCTGTCTGATGGAACTTTCCCGGCAGACGCTGTTGCAGTGGACTGTGCAATAGAAATCCCTTGGTGAGGCTTTCACATGTGGTTCAATTTCCAAAACCAACTGTGCTCTGTATTAGTATTATTTTAATTGCTATTTCATAAAAATGGCAATGTGCTCAAATAACTTTTCCTTCTGATATGGGTGGTGGAGACACAGAATAGAAAATGTATTTTCTTTTTGTTCATGTAGATTGAGAATTGAATCTGCCCTGGAGTTGTCTGTTGCAAATTTGGCACTAACTACTGTGTCCATAATTACAGGAAGCTTCTTGCATTAGGGTGCTAAAGTTTAATGGAGAAAAGGTGTCATGGGTTCCCCCACTTGTTGTGTGGATTTTCACAGGGGGCACAGAAAAATCCCGAAGTTCTGTGTAACATATGGGTCTCAGTGTAAAACTTGCAGCTCACTCTCTGTGGATGCACTTAGCCTAGGCAGGCTTATAAATTCAGGAATCAGAGGGTGATATATTCCCCAGAAGCTCAATGCTGTGTCCCAGGGGTCTATCTACTTCCACAGAGCCATACTTCTCCCTCTTACACGCTTTCAATGATTAAACAGAGCCATCAATCTATGAGAGACAAGTATGGGAAACAAAAAGATGGAAATAATTGTTCCCTACTGCACATGCAAGGATTCAGCTTAAGGATTTGAGCCCACACAATGCTATGGGTACTAATTTTAGACAGTCAACTTTTTGAAGCTTATCCTCACCTAATTAAGTGTCTGCTTTATCCTTAGGGCTGGCACTTTTACTAGATGAGATAACAGCTGCATCTCTGTGAGAAGCCTTGTGAAGGGCAAAATATTTGTTAGCAGCTGCTATTTTCAGCCTTGCCAGAATAAACAAAGAGCTAGGCACCTGCAGTCCTTTCTTTTTAAAAGTCATCACAATTTGTACATACTTTGGGGTCTACAAAGGAATCATAGAATCAACCAGGTTGGAAGAGACATCCAAGATCATCCAGTCCAACCTAGCACCCAGCCCTGGCCAATCAACTAGACCATGGCACTGAGTGCCTCTTTCAGGTTTTTTTTTGACACCTCCAGGCATGGTGACTCCACCACCTCCCTGGGCAGCCCATTCCAATGCAAATCACTCTCTCTGGCAAGAACTTCCTCCTAACATCCAGCCTATTCCTCCCCTGCCACAACTTGAGACTGTGTCCCCTTGTTCTGTTGCCAGTTGCCTGGCTACAGCCTCCCTTCAGGTAGTTGTAGACAGCAATAAGGTCAGCCCTGAGCCTTCTCTTTTCCAGGCTAAACACCCCCAGCTCCCTCAGCCTCTCCTCATAGGGCTTGTGTGTGATGGTTTGGGAGTTACCCGCCCCCAACCCCCCCCTTATGAAATCACCCAGACTAGACTCAGCTGGCTGGAAGTTAAGGAATGAAGCTTTATAGTCACAGCTTAGCACAATATACAAGCAGATATTTACAATGTATCACAAACATATACAGCTATATACAGAAATGTACAAGTTAAACGTAATACAGAAACACAACAGCCCTCCCATAAACCGGAGTCCCTCAGAGGGGTTCCCAACCACCCTTCCACCTTCTTTCCACCCCTCTACCTTATCCCAGAGTATACCTTACATGCAAGGTGAGTTTGGAGAATCAGCAAGGGGAGTTAGAAACAGAAAGATTAGTTACACAGAAGAAGCCTAGGGAGAAAAGCACAGACACTGACTCCGACAGAGACCCACACGCTCTGTCTTATCTATGTCTGTGTTCTTGTTTTTATACATCTCAGCAAGCCTATGAGTGAAGTAGACATCACAATTCTTTTCTTTTCACAGCCTATAATTATTTTTTCCTCATTAAAATATTCCAATTAGCCTCAAACTAGCACATATTACCATTCTTACTTGTAGTTTTTTTAAAGGAGGATGGGTATTTGAGGGTCGAGAATATTCAGATTGAATGCAGTATTTAATTTTGTTGTTATGAGTGAGAAAATCTCATTTTTTTACAGTTCTGCTAGGTCAATAGATGAATATGCATTTTCTGAAAATCTACTGTGAAGAGGAAGAGGCTTAAGACTTTACAGTGATGAATAACTTGTATTGTTTCTGATCTTTGAGGTATCTAAGGGAAAAATAAATGTCCCTCTTTCTGTGCCAGAGGGAGTCTCAGAGGGTCAACAGAGCCTGGTAAAACTATATATCCTGCCTATTTATAGTACTGCTGCTAAATGAGAGGGAAAAATCAAGACACTTTAAAGGCCTGGTGATCTGTTTTCCCCTTCAGTTAGTCTTGTAACATTTCACAGCCTTTCACAACTTTCTGGTAGGTTGGGACGTTGTGGGAGTATAAGGATGGAGATGTGCTGTCACTGAGTCTTCCTCTTGCAAGCTGACATTCTAAAACTAGAGTTTTTCCAACACACATTATTAGTTACTGTAGCTCTTCATTTACTTGGCTCTTTCACAGAAAAGGGCTTCTCTTGCCTTCAAGACAACATGTTTAGTGAGGCTTGCAGAGAAGCAATTGTCCTTTTTTGCCTGGTACATTACTGGCAGTGCCAGAGCAGGAGCCTAGGAAAAGAACCAGTCTGTCAGAAAAGTAACAGTAATTCTGTGCCAAATTTTGGCACCCCAGAGATTGGCAGAGTGCCATTCTTGGTTAGCCAAGAACTGCAGAGAGGATGCTAACTAAAGGTTCTGTGATGGTTTGGGTGTTACCCACCCCCCCACACTTTAGAAATCACCCAGACTAGACTCAGCCAGCTCTGGAAATTGAAGCTTTATATTTACATCTTACTACAAGATACAAGCAGATATTTACAATATATACAGTTATATACAGAAATATACAAGTTAAAAGGTAATACTGAAACACAACAGCCCTCCCAGAAACCTGAGTCCCCAGGAGGGGCTTCCAACCAACCTTCCACCATCTCCCACCCCTCTCTACCTTACCGAGATGTTGCCTTGTTTCCAAGGAAGAATGGAGGGTTGGCCAGGGGGGTTAGGAAGCAGGTGGATTAATCAGGCTAGGTTAGAGAGAGAAAAAAATGCAGCCCACAGCTCAGACAGAGCGCGACTCCCAACTCCCTTATCTACATTTACACTCTAGTTCTTATACATCTCAGCAAGCCTATGAGTAAAGTAGACATCACCATTGTTTCCTTTTCACCGCCTGTAATCTAGTTCTTCTAACCAAAACATTCTAGCTAGCTTCAAACTAGCACAGGTTCCCAACCTATTTTTGTGTTCATCCAACTTTCATCCACATAGTTGTCTCGAGCTCCACGGCTGACTGCAGTTAACACTGGAAACAAAGACTGACTAATGGTATGCCTAGACTGCTGACAATAATGACTATTATTTAAAGAACCTAATCTAAATATATAATCCTTCTCAGTAGATCTGGACTATCTTGACTGTTGGGTCAGCCTGAAAGTCTCTCCTCTGGAAAAAGATCTATATTTCCACCCCAGGCCCTTAGAAAACAATAGAAGTCAGAAGGATCTGAGAAAGCCCCATGTTTGCTTTCCCACAGGATAAAAGGATGGAGTAAGGGTGTCTGGGATGTAGCTGACTAAAATGATTATTTTAGCACTGCAGGGATCACCAGCATGTTGTCAGGGATGGGACAATGCATCCAGCAAAAGCTAGAAGTGCAGGAAAGAAGGGCTGCTGAGTATGTCCCCCTTTCTTATGCTTTTTACTGGACCTTTAGTTAAATGTGGTGCAGCCACTCTGTGAAGACCTAGATAAAACAGCTTTTAAAACTTGGCATATAATTTTTTAACTAAGTGATCAGTTCCCAATGGAAAGGTCTTTCGGCTTATCTTTGAAAGACAGCACTTTACTCTGCTCTGACTCTGATGAAGTCTCCAGTTTGCTCTCAGTTGAAGGGAGAGCTCTTTCATAATTTACAACTTCTTCCTCTTGAATCTTTATGCTCGGAGGGCTAACACCTCTAAATGGGGTGCAACCAAAGAATATTAATCTAAGAATAGCTGACTCAAAAAAATATGCTTATTAAATGAATTTAGGAAGATGATGGATTCTCCATGTTGTTGCCAATCTGTAATGCTGAGATCTGCACTTCTCTGCCTCCTTGCTTGCGCTAAGGAAGGGTTTACTCCTTGGCACTCCAGGTTGCCTCTGTTGTTACACCTGATAGGTTCCAACTAAAATCTGACTTCGAAAAGCATGAAGCCCATCTCTTTTGCCTAAGGGAGAGTAATGCAGAAGGCAAAGCTCTTGCTGTTGCTGAGAAGCATCCAGTCCAAGCTCCTGGGAAATCTGACTTAGTAAGGACATTTTTTTCTCTTTTGTTTACAAGTAACAAAGTCACTTTTTTGATAATGGATTCAAGCCTGAATAATGTAGCAGGAACTGCATTAAAAGCCCTGCATCCATGTTTAAAGCAATTGTTACTGAAATCCCAAACCACCCAAGCAAACACACTTCAGATTTGGCTCATTGTACTTGATTCTTTTGGGAACAGAAACCAAGTTTAGCATCAGAAGTTAATTTCTTCTCATGGAACATGCAGGAAAGAGTAGAACAAGCAAATCAGTGTATTTTGTGCTATATCTGTGAAATTTGCTTAGGAAAAGTATAAAGGAAAAACTTATGAAGTTCTTATATCACATCTAGTGATTGTCTTTGAACAGTGACATCAAATTGAATCAGGAAATGTAAAGTGCATTTATGGGTGGTGCTGTCTTTTTCCCTTGAGTATGAATGGTTTGGGTGGGGGGAATTTAAACATTTAATTGATGCTTTTTTGTTGGCTAAAGCAAAATGAATTCTAAATTCAGAAATTAAGAACTATCTGTTTGATAGATCTTTTAAAAAATACAGTAAGAATACAATGTTCAGAATGATTTATTATTCACTGTAAAGCTGGAGTCATGCATAAGCAATGAAGGAAGGCATTCTATAGCTGTGTTCCAGCTTTGCAAGTTCTGCTGCTGGATTTAAAGTTTGTAACTTTTAAAGCTGTTCTTCACTTACACTTCATTCTTGACTTAAATTACAGTGTCATAGAATGGTCTGGGTTGGAAGTGACCTCCAAAGGTCATCCACTCCAACCCCCTCTTCAGTAAGCAGAGACATCCTCAGCTAGATCAGGTTGCCCAGAGCCCTCTCAAGCCTCATTTTGAGTATCTCCAGATGGGGCCCCAACCACCTCCATGGGCAACCTGTTTCAGTGTTCCACTATCCTCATGGTAAAGAACCTGTTCCTAACATACAATCTAAACCTGCTCTTCTCTAGTTTGGAGCCATTGCCCCTCATCCTGTCACTGCAGGCCTTTGTAAACACTGTCTCTCCATCCTTCCTGTAGGCCCCCTTCAGGTACTGGAAAGCTGCTATTAGGTCCCCCCGGAGCCTCCTCTTTTCCAGTCTGAACAGCCCCAGCTCCCTCAGCCTGTCTTTGTAGCAGAGGTGCTCCAACCCTTGTTTTTAAATGAGCCAGACAAAGATCTGTCAGGACTGATGTAGTTACAAAGCTGATTTTTGCTTAAGGGCAGGGGAATGGGTTAGACGAAGTCTTGAGCTCTCCAAGCTCTGTAGTTTGTCATTCTCTATGTCACTGCTGAATTCAGCACTTCAGTTTTCATGTCTAAAGACAGGCTTGAATACACAGGGAGCCTGAGATTTCACTCAGACCTCTCTCCTGTGCTTTCCTCTAATCCATAAAATGAAGTCCAGAAGGGGTAGATCTAATTATGTTCTAGTTCAGAGGCACAAGTATTGGAGAGGTAAGAGATAAAGAGAAGAAGCTTGGGTGAGAAATGTCTTGCCTTCCCAGTGACAGTCTGCCAAGTGTACTGAGTTCAGACTCGTTATGCTCCCAAATGACCCATCTATGATTGCATTAGCACAAAGCATCACCATCTGAGAAGAGTTCACATGCAGAATTCATTGAATTAAAACTTAAGGCAATAAATGATGGCTTGTAATGTATTTGCAACATTATCAGTAGCAGTATTGCCAGCATATTATTGACTATGATGGATTGACTACTTGGGAATTCATTAAATTTACAAGAATCTCCCTAAATTATTCTGCTGGCTAAAATACTAATTGCTGCCCTTGGGAGCACTTTGGCCATTTAGTTTCCAAGCAGAGTTTACTCTAATGATGCTACTGATGTTTGCCTGAGTTTAGGTGTAGAGTCAATTTACATCAGAGCTTTTCAACACTGAAAAAAAAAATTGTTTGTACAAAGCTTGTTGCCTTACTAAACACAGAGCCTGTGAGAAATAAGTTTATGAGTGAAAATACATAATTTAATACAAAGTGCCCTAAAAGCATAAACAATAACAAATACTGTACTGGTGCAATGAAGCTTAATCTAAAGGCTCTGATGCTTTGTCTGTGTGGAGGATGGTACTGACTGTGTAGTCACCTTTGCTAGAAGAGGAGCTGCTGAATCTTCAAAATTAATGTATAGAAATTGTCTACTTTCCTTCTTAAACTGATGGATACTTTAAGGTTACTGTTGCAAAGTCAAGTATATCCACATATTTGTGAATGTGCACTGGAGAAATTCTCCACAGACCGAGACTGTAACTGTCTTCAGCAGTGTGGCTCTGTAGAATTGTTCTTTAATTAATTCAGAGCATAGTGGGTCACAATATAGATTTAACTTTCTTATTTGTAAACTCTGATTCTAGTTCGGACAACTGCAGATTGACTGAGGTAGAACAGACCTTCACCAGGCACTATGTATCACAAATTGGTTTCTTGACTATAAAACTGAGATTTGTAATAACTTTCATGGATCAGTAGCTGCTGAGTGATTTCTTTAATGGAACCATCAATTGTAATGTAAAAAAAGATTAAGTATTTTTTGGATGAAGTGACTTTTTTTTTTAAACCCCTAGTGTTACATACTAAATATTAATGAAAACAATCATAACAATAATAGTTATTAATGGCTGAGAGAGGAGAGGAAATGTAGGTCTTGTTCATCTAGTACTAATGGGCTGGTTTTCTTCTGGGACTCTGAAGAATCATAGAATTATACAATCAACCAGGTTGCAAGAGACCTCCAAGATCATCCAGTCCAACCTAGCACCCAGCCCTGTCCAATCAGCTAGACCATGGCACTAAGTGCCTCAGCCAGGCTTTTCTTGAACACCTCCAGGGACGGTGCCTCCACCACCTCCCTGGGCAGCCCATTCCAATGCCAATCACTCTCTCTGGCAACAACTTCCTCCTAACATCCAGCCTAGACCTTCCCCTGGCACAACTTGAGACTGTGTCCCCTTGTTCTGATGCTGGTTGCCTGGCAGAAAAGACCAACCCCCACCTGGCTACAACCTCCCTTCAGGTAGTTGTAGACAGCAATGACATCACCCCTGAGCCTCCTCTTCTCCAGGCTAAACACCCCCAGCTCCCTCAACCTCCCCTCATAGGGTTTGTGTTCCAGGCCTCTCACCAGCTTCATTGCTCTTCTCTGGACACATTCCAGTATCTCAGCATCTCTCTTGAATTGAGGAGCCCAGAACTGGACACAGCACTCAAGGTGTGGCCTGACCAGTGCTGAGTACAGGGGAGAAATAACCTCCCTTGTCCTGCTGGCCACACTGTTCCTGATACAGGCCAGGATGCCATTGGCTCTCTTGGCTACCTGGGCGCACTGCTGGCTCATCTTCAGCTACTCTCTACCAGTACCCCCTCAGTCCCTTTCTTCCTGGCTGCTCTCCAGCCACTCTGTTCCCAGCCTGTAGCGCTGCTTGGGCTTGTTGTGGCCAAACTGTAGAACCTTGCACTTGGCCTTGTTAAATCTCATCCCACTGGCCTCTACCTACCCATCCAGCCTGTCAAGGTCCCTCTGCAAGGCTCTCCTACCTTCCAACAGATTGACATCTGCTCCTAGCTTGGTGTCATCTGCAAGCTTACTGATGATGGACTCAATCCCCTCATCCCGATCATCAATAAAGATATTGAACAGGACTGGGCCCAGACTTCCTGCATCACTGCTCGATAATAAGGTAGATGTTGGGTAGGAGAAAAAACATTTTCTTGCACTTGTAAATTTTGTTTCAGATCTGCAAGTAAAGCCAAACACAGCTGCAGTGCTGGCTGACACGACCTGCTTGTTAGAATAGAGTTTTTCAGTTGTGCTTTTCCTTCGCACAAGACATAACCCTGGCTTGTCAAGCCTGGGCAATGATTGACTCCTCTATTGTATTACTCTATTCTCAGTAAATTGCAGTGTGATTCCCAATTTACCTGCCATATGGCCAGTTCTTAAAAATCTAACTGCATAACCAATTTGTACCCAAAAACACTGGAAGGGAGCACATTACTTACAAAGTACGTAATCAAGCACTGTGATCCAACCCATTAACTGGCTGACATCCTTCTCTTTGTTTGGACAGTTTACTGGCTCTGGGGTTTCAAGTGGGAGCTGTCACTTACACTTTCTGATAATAAAACTTAATTGAAATTTCATTCCTGTATGAGCAAGTGCCAGGTCACCAGATGGTCCCTAATTGTTATGTCCACATATTCTGTGCTGGATTGCAGCAGACATTGTTTGTGCAAATGTTTCTGGGACAACTGCTACATGTACTTTGCAATTTATTAATATACACATCTTACTGTTTAAATAATGTAAAGAGAATCATCTCAGTATTTATTAAACAGTGTAGAGGAATAACTTCCACAGGGAACATTTGAAGTTGCAATTTTAAGTTATTTTCTAAATCATCAGTAAGACTAAACCAGCTTTTTTATCACAATTAACTAGTGGGTTTTTATCATAGAATCAACCAGGTTGGAAGAGATCTCCAAGATAATGCAGTCCAACCTAGCACCCAGCCCTAGCCAGTCAACTGACCATGGCACTAAGTGCCTCATCCAGTCTTTTCTTGAAAACCTCCAGGGACAGCAACTCTACCACCTCCCTATTATTTATTTATTTATTTATTTTATTTAGTTATTAAATAAATCAGACTTTTTGAATTTGTGAAACCTGCAAAATTCAGCTCACACTGTTTCATCAGATCATTGTGTGCAACTTACCCTGAAGCAGATACCTTCAAGGCTGCAGGATAGGATACTCAAATTGGGAAGCTTTTGCAGATTTAAGGAAGGAGAGGTACTGAGAGGACATGTATCAACACACTTCTCAGACTCTTGCTGAGTATCTTTTGGGCCAGGATATATACTCAGTGTGCTGGGCTTAGAAAAAGTGTGTCTTGAGCTTGCTCTTTGAAGCAGGGCAGGCCTATCAGTGGCAGAAAGGGAGAATGATCACTAAAGCCCATTGAAGTTGCAGACACTGGTAGGACTCTGCTTCCCTGCCTGCCTGTGTATTTGGAGGTCTTTTTCATTTTGTTCGTATGTGTGAAGCAGTAGCCTGGCCTTTTCCTTGTGGCTATTTCTGTCACTGCATGTGGGATAATGAAGCAGTAGGAGGTAAAGTGCTTGCAGAGGTGGAATCTGGCCTGCTCTGAGTAAATGGGAGCTTTCATGCAGAAATGGACACAACTATTTAGGTCTCTTTAGGAGTCATAAACATAATGCTGAATGACAGAACCAGCTGCCTCGTTAGACATAGTTGTGGAGGAAAATCACAAAGGCAGCTTTTGGAAAACAGAGTGTAATCATAGATGATATCGTGCTTGAACAACTTCCTGACCACTTGCAGGACTGAGGACAGGAGGTTTCCTAGATGATGCATTTCAGCAACTCATTGGCATCAAGAGATATTTTGCACTTACCCCCAAGAGGTGTCTTTTTGCAACAAGACTGTCAGGAATGGCTCCCAGTGGCTGTAAGGAAGATGAACAAGTAATCCTCATCAGCGCTGGTGGCTTTGGAGCAATCTAAACTTCTAGTGGCAAGGCTTTCCTCTTTGCTTCTTCAGTTGTTTTTGCTTTACTCCTTTAACTAGGGTGGCAAAGGGTGTTAGATGGTGTGTGTGTGTGTTTCTATGTATACTGCTTGGTTTTAGCTTTTTGTCCAGTGAAAATCCCAAGCTGAAAAGGAAGAGACCTGTAGGTTGTGGTGTTCAGTGCAGGTATGGGCCACTATTTATTTGAAGAATACAACACAAGATGTCATTTCTGATATGGAATTTTTACCCAGATTGTTTTAAAAGGCAAACTTCCTTGTGATGTCAGGAAGGTAGTTGAGATGCTTAAGTTAGCCAGGGGAGAAGCAAATGAAAATAGGGCCCCTCTGAAAGGAGCCTGTCCCTAAAACTTAATCCCTTCTTCCTGTTCTTGTCTTCACTTTAATGTCATGCAGGTCAAAATGCAAAGTTTGTGGGGCTGTTCCAGAAAGACATACTTTCTTTGACCTGGAGTGCTGGGAGCAAACTCCTGTTGTTAGCATGGCATCAGTACAGCTTTAGTCTGGTTTATGCTGTACATCTGATCCATAACTTTGGTATTTACTGCAGTTGCAGAACTGTTGTCAGGCCTGTGGGAGATGGCTCCAGCAAAAGCAGAACTGATGGGATCTACACTATTGCTAAACCCAAACCAAAACACATCTTCACAGTTCTTCCTATTGAAATCAGAAGTAATAAATACAGTGAAGGATGCTGCTCTCAAACTGTTTGGGATGTTAAGTGGAATGGGAAAGTGCTTAGAAGTATTTCTCAAATGGTTTCTGTAAACATTCCTTGAATAACTTCCCTGTGCCTAGGTTTAGTGTGTTTAAAAAGACAAGGTACTTTCAAGAAAATTAGTTCTTGTCTTCTCTTTGACTTGTTATAAATCTCATAGAGACTAGGGCAACAAAACTTCAGTTCCATTTTAAGACTCTAAAAGAAGCAAATAAAGTTTCATCGGAACATCTGGAACTTAGTCCCCACCTTGACACCAAACTTCCCTAAGTTTGCTCATGAGCCATTGTGGTGGTAGGCTCAATGGGGCAAACATAGGCTTATCCATGTTGGCTTGCCCAGACATGTTCCTCTCTTCCCTTGCTCCTCCTGTGCTAGGGTAGGCAACCATGGGAGGGGAGGGCAAAAGTCCTGGCTTCACCTAATATGGTGAGGCCTGGCAAAGTGCCATTCCAATTGGCTAATCTATGGCCAAAGGGAATCTGTTTGTTACTAAAATTAGGCATATAGGAAATGGACTCAAGTACTTTGCTTTGGGGTTCACAGGATGTTACGGGTTGGAAGGGACTCAAAGCGATCACCAAGTCCAACCCCCCCGCCAGAGCAGGAGCATACAATCTAGCTCAGGTCACAGAGGAACACATCCAGATAGGCCTTTAAAGTCTCCAGAGAAGGAGACTCCACAACCTCTCTGGGGAACCTGTTACAGTGCTCTGGGACCCTTACAGTAAAGAAGTTCCCCCTTGTGTTGAGGTGGAACCTTTTGTGCTGCAACTTACATCCATTGCTCCTCGTCCTATCACAGGGAGCAAGTCAGCAGAGTCTGTTATTTATAGACATTTATTAAATCCCTTCTCAGTCTTCTCTTCTCCTGACTAAAAAGCCCCAGGTCCCTCAGTCTCTCCTCATCAGGAAGTGCTGCAGTCCCCTAATCATCCTTGTAGCCCTCTGCTGGACTCTCTCCATCAGATCACTGTCCATCTTAAACTGGGAAGCCCAAGACTGAATGCAGTGCTCAAAATGAGGTCTCATCAGGGCAGAGTGGAGGGGGATGGGAACCTCCCTTGATCTGCTGGACACACTCTTCTTAATACACCCCAGGATCCTGTTTGCCCTCTTGGCCACAAGGGCACATTGCTCTCCCATGGTTGTCATCCACCAGCATTCCCAGGTCTCCCTCCACAGGGCTGCTCTCCAGCAGGCCACCTCCTAGCCTGTACTGCTACAGTTTATTATTCCTTCCCAGGTGCAGGACTCTGCTCTTGTCCTTGTTGAACCTCATCTGGTCTAGTGGAAGGTGTCACTGCCCATTTAGGGGAATTTGAATTAAATGATCTTTGGTCCCTTCCAACCCAAACCATTCTACTAACTGTGTTTCAGAAGCTTACAGCATTTTTAAGAATGCAAGAAGTTAGAATTATATAGAAATGGACTCTGAATAGGAAATTACAGTGCACAGAAGCAGGAAGGGGACAAACATGCAGAACCCAGCAGAGTTCAGTTTGGTATCAAAGATGAGAACAAGCCAGTGAAGGTAACTGAGAAGTGTTTAGAGATTTTTTTTTTTTTTTAATGCTAAGCAGGGCAAGCTGAGTTTGAGAGATAGCATGAAATATGTGATAAGGAGAACCTGAATAGGCAAGGCATCAAGGTGAAAAGCACAACACAGATTTGGTGGGGGCAGAGAGATGCTCCTGAAATAAGGTTCTGGAAATACCATAAGGAATAACAGGCACAACTGCATGGTGGCATTGAAATTCAAAGAGTCAAAAGTTCTGTACATAAGCTTGAGACAGGAAAAATACTCCATCTGCCAACAGTGAAAGACAGGAGAAAGAGCTGGAATTTCCTTGACACCAAAGGAGTTTCTTTCAATCAGGATACCACTAAACTTTCCAAATGGCTCTGAAAATATTTGTTGAAGCATGACTTATCTTCTTTCAGAAACATTTTTGCATACCAAGAGATAATATTGTTAGAGCCTCTGCATGGCTTTCCATTCTGTGACCTTTTATTGAGGTGACTAATTCCCATGGAATTTCAAGGTATTTGACCATGTAAGTACCTTTCCTTCCTTTTGAAAACCTACTATCTTCTGTTATTGGATACCTAAAGAACCA
Source organism: Pogoniulus pusillus (assembly GCF_015220805.1). Classification (NCBI taxonomy): domain Eukaryota; kingdom Metazoa; phylum Chordata; class Aves; order Piciformes; family Lybiidae; genus Pogoniulus; species Pogoniulus pusillus. The sequence continues at coordinate 15,974,760 of NC_087281.1, read as the reverse complement.
AATTCCTAGTTGATTTAGCTCAGATACTCTAATGTATGAAGGAAATCTACTGGGCTATCACCCAAAATGTTTGAAAAATGTCTATGATTAGAACAAATACATAACAGACAACTGAATTTTGTTTACTTAACATTTTAGGGTTTGGGGTTTGTTGGTTTGGTTTTATTGGCTTTTTGTTTTGTTTCAATTAACTGTACCTGAGCCAATCCTGAAATGTTAATTTAGTTAGGAGTAATATGTATTTAAACATTTCCTCTACCAAGCCATGTTATCTTGAACAATTGGTATGTGAATCACTTGCAGAGGTCTCTGCAGAACTGAAGATTAATAATGCTTTCTTCAGCATGAGACATTCAAATCCATCAAGAAACCAGAACAAAACACCGACTGCCCTTCTGGGAAAATGCAAGCAATTCCATAAAGTCAGAGGAGGTTTACATTACAATTGTCAGATAAAATTCAGACAAGTGAAGTCATAAAAGCCAAACCAAAACTGTTTAATACAGGTGACTGTCAATGCCAAACAAGAGAGTTAAGCTGCAGCTCATCAGGGCAACTTCAACATAACAGAACTGCATATATACAAGGAATTTAAAATGAGGGAACAATCTGAATGTGAGCAAAACTGAAATTGAAATCAAACAGTATACTCACTAAAAGGGAGATGGGAAATACAAGCAGCTAGCTGTCAGCAAACATCAGCTATAGCAGATGTGATTGCCATTAGCTCTAGATTCACGTTACATTAAAGCCACCATCTATTCTCACAAAGAACTTCCTCCTAACATCCAGCCTATACCTCCCCTGGCACAACTTGAGACTGTGTCCCCTTGCTCTACTGCTGGTCACTTGGGAGAAGGTCTTCCAGTAAGAATATGGAAAACTACAGTAAAAAAAAAAAAAAATTCCACAAATAAATCATATTACAAGGAAAAGGGGAATTAGTAAGTGTGCTAGTTTAAGCCTACCTGGGATATTTTGGTGAGAAGAATTAGGTTATAGGCTGTGAAAAGGACATTAATGGTGATGTGTACTTCACTCATAGGCTTGCTGAGATGTATAAAACCAAGAACACAAACACAGATAAGAGAGTTTTGCTCTCTGGCTTTGGGCTGCGCTTCTCTCTAACCTGCCATCTCCCTAACTAATCTGTCTGCTTCCTAACCCCCCTGGCCAATCCTCCAAACTCACCTTGAATGGAAGGCAAACGCTGGGGTAAGTTAGAGGGGTGGGAAGGGGGAAGAGTGGTTTAGAGCCCCTGCTGGGCATGTCTAGTCTGGGTGATTTTCTTAAGTGTCGGGGGCGGGTAACACCCAAACCATGACAGTAAGTCTGTCATTTGACTCCGAGGATAAATGTCTTAATTGATGAAACAAACTACTCAAGAGTGGAAAGGGGGGGGACAGGGTGGGGAAACGAGGACAAGAAAGACCTACAAACTAAGCCAGAAATGTTAAGCCCTCTTCGGATTCAAGTCAAAGGACATCTGAGATTTTTAACAGGGATGTGGACTCTTTTAAAAAGACTCAGGAGTTAAACAAAAGTTGTTAACTTCAGTGATCAAAATGGAAGTCATAAAAACCAAACTGGAAATCAAACCCGAACACATCACATGGTAGTTCAGCCACCATAAGGAGATACAGCAAATTTTTCCATTATCCTGAATCCTTAAATCATGATGTAATACACCATTTTGTTCCAAATTTCTGGACAATAGGTGCGACCCCTCCTTTTCCCCAGTGTCAGAGAATGCAATCAGGGAGTTGTGAAGCGTTGAGAATTTAATACCATCTTCCCTACTCTTTACTCAGTCTTCAAGGTCAAGTAACTTCCATCAACCCCTCAAAGCTTTGCCCAGATTATAATGATTTACTGTCACCAATAATTCCTAAACTCTTTTGTAATAAATTGTAAAAAACTGACCTAATGGGAAGAAACTTCAATCTAAGAAACTCTTAACAGGGCTCATCTAGTTCTGGTCACTATATTGATAGGAAAGTGAAATAAATACATCATTATAGAGATTAGCTGCTAAAAGTCTGTGCTGTTACAGGCTATGCCTGTATGTTCTAGGTGACTATTTGTAATGAAAATGAAATGTGGAACTATTTTCATGAGGAATAGATACTTCAGTTAGCAATGTATTTTATACTTGGCTGTTTCTGTAGGATGTTATCACTTCTAACCTGGATAGGTTTTGTGTGCACTTACTGCATTTCCATCTTCATTTCTACATTCAACGGTATGTTTCTTGTGCTGTTTGGATTACTTTTGTATTTAGATACTGAAAGTCATGCTCAGCATACCAATTAAGAGCCATTTATTAGAGATTCCAATAGTAGTTTATTCCAAAAACCTCTTAAGTAAATTCACCATTGCATTAAATGTGCATGATAAGGCCTTACATTAACTTGTCTATATTGCAGATAATTGTATAATGCCTTATAAAGTATAGTATCTTAATCCAGATAGTGAAAACTTTTGACTACATTGTGTATCCTGGAAGCTTGCTCACTACAAGTTCACTGATGTCTTTGTACTGATTAGGAACACAGAGTTTCCCCAGAAAGTTATCCTCTATGTCAGACATACTGTCTTCTAGGATGCTAAGTTCAGGATCAGGCATGTTAGATGGTAAGTAAGAGCTAACCTCAGTTACTGACTGTCCTTTTTCTGCAGAGGTCTGCCCCTTTCCTATATTCAGATCAGATTCCAAGCTAACTTGTTTGCTTCTCTGTGTAGCTACTTGTTTAATGTGCCCATCACCCTCATTCTCATCCTCACTGATTTTTTGGGCTTTCTGCTCTTCATCCAATAATGACAACTCCAATTGGGCAAGACTAAATGAATCAACTGATTCACCACTATTTCTCAGGCTGATTTTTAAGTCATGATTTCTCTTCTGAGATTGGCCTGGAGATGAAGCTGAAGAAATTGACAGAGGCTCTGAAGCACTTTCAGCTCTTTGACTCATCTTTGAAATTCTGGACTTGTTGGATTCCAGCTCTGTACCCTGCTTTTGGCTTTCAAGCCTCAGAGGTTCAGGACTGCTGTCACAAGCTTCTAAGTTTCTGCCTACATGCTCAGCACTGGTGAAATCTTCTGAATAAACTGTGTTCTCAGGGCTAGCAACAAAGTCATCCGAGTATATGAATTCAGAGCTGTTTTCAATACTGCTGCTGGGGCTTGGCTTACAACCACTTGCAACAGACACACCACCATGCTCCATGGTTTTACGATGGATTAAGTGTATTACTTCCTCATTACTTCCCTTTGCATGAGTGAGTTGGGTTTTCGCAGACTTTTCCTTTTCATCGGGTTTTAATACAGTTTTCTCCTTTAAGGAAGCTGGACCTCCCCAGTCTGCAATTTCATTGTCCTTCAATAGACTTGCAGTAACCCATTTCTGCAGGTCCAGGGACACATCTCCTGTCACTGAAATATTATCTGCGAGAGCATCATTTTGCAAAGTCTCAATGGCTTTATGAAACTGATTATCATTCTTTGAACTGTCTGTCTTGCCACAATGCCTGTAAGAAACCGCATGCTGTTCTCCAGCAGTTCTCAGCAGCTTTCTTTTGGATAAAGTGCTTCTCTCTTTCAGCACCTCAATTTGCTTTTTTCTGTACTGCTCTCTCCTTTCATGAATTTCCAGCTTACCAGGGTTGGTCTGCTGCAGCCGCAGTCTCAGTGTATTTGTCAGCCCGTACAACAACTTCCTTCTGGGAGGTCTGTTTTCCTTAGTTTTGCAGTTCCTTTCAGCACCTGTCTTTCCTTGGAGTAAACCTTTCTTAGGTCCTTTCTTAGGCTGGAAAGACTCTGGTGTGGTGGTATCTTGCTCTTGCTTGAATTCAGACTTGGCATCTTCACTGCTTCCATGAACCTTCATGGGTACCTCTGAAGGCTTGAGGGCAGAGGAGTGGCCAGGGCCAGGGGGCTGTGAGGCCATGCCACCACTCCCTGGGACCTGGTAGAGCCATGCATGTTTGGGGTGCGCAACAACAGGTGTAATGCAGCGTGTGAGCACCGACAGCTCTCCCAGCAAAGCACTGAGTAACGGCAGCTGCCCCAGTGTGTGATGGAGGTGTTGAGGGCTGGTGGGGTGCAGCAATGAGGGCCCAGCACTAGGACGTGGGGGGCTCTGGCCCTTGTCTTTGTCCTCCAGTCTCCCGGCCTTGATATACTTCCATTGCCCTGTGGTTGCATTTGCTGGTGACAGATGGGACTCAGCTGCCTCGCGACTGTAGTAGAGCATGGGAGGGCAAAAGATGTTGCCCTCCAGCTCCTCACTCTCCTCTTTCTCCTCGGCCCTCGGTTCGGGGGACGAGGCAGGCGGCGTAGCAGCGCAGGGGCTTGCGGTGCTCGGCGGGGGCGGCTCTTCACCCGCCTGCAGGCTCGTAAGACGGTAGCCCAGGACCAGCTCCCCGACGGGATGTCCCGCAGCGTCTCGCAGCGGGAAGCGACCCCGGCGACTGCAGGAAGCAGGCACCTCGGGCTGCTGCAACAGCTCGGAGGCGGCGGGGGCCAGGGATACGTCGCAGCTGCCGAGGAGGCGTGGAGTGCTCGGAGCGAGCTCGACTGGGAAGGCCAAGAGCAGGGCACGGAGCGGCTGGCGGCAGAGCGCTGTGTAAAGCGAGCTCCGGCGCCAGCGGAAAAGGCAGCGCTTGCCGCGGCCGAAGGGGAAGGCCCGACCGGGCCGCAGGGGGGGCGCGGCGGCGACGGGGTGCAACATGAGGGTGGGGAAGCCCAAGAGGCGCAGCGCCACGGCCGGGCGCAGCGTGGGACCCGGTGCCGCGGCCAACACCACCTCCTCCACCAGCAGCTCCAGCGCGAACAGCCCCTCCGCGGCCGCCGCCATGCTGGCTCCTGACTCTGCTCTCGCGAGAGGGGCGCGAGGGGGCAGTCTCGCGAGAGGAGGGCCGCCCGCCCCGCGGGAGCAGCGGCTCCTGCCGCCGGGCTCCTGCCGCCCGCCCCGCCCCGCGGGGACAGCTGCGCTCCGCCGCCGGGCCCCTGCCGCCGGGCTCCTGCCGCCCCGCGGGGGCCCCTGCGCTCCGCCGCCGGGCTCCTGCCGCCCGGCTCCTGCCGCCCGGCTCCTGCCGCCGCTGCTTCGGGGGATGGTCTGTCCCTGCCGAGCCATACCGCCCCGGGACAGCCACGGAGCCGCTACCAGCTACTGCCTGCAGTGCAGGCGGAGGACGGCCTCAGGGATTCTGAGGGGCTGCCTCGGCGCTGGTGCTGCAGATGGGGAGGTGGGCTGGGCTCCGTGGCCTCCTGAGTGCCCTCAGCGTGTGGCTCGCCACAGCCGTGTTGTGGTCTGCCATGGCAGAGATCACTGCCTGGGTCTGGGGCAGCTGACACAACCTGTGGAAACAGTGCTCTTTGGTACTAGTCTGCTCACAAGCGCCCTGTGCAGCAGAGTGGTTGGTGTCTGCCCCAGCCCTCTCTAGGCTACAAGCGATGCTCTTGATCATGTTCCCCACTGTGGCTTACAGGAGCAGGGATAGAATGGTGCGCTGTGCGCTGTCAGCAGGAGTGTGTGCGAAGGCATGAAATCGGAGCCAAGGAGTCTCCACAGTAGAGGCTTCATTCATATCTGATCTTTTGAGAACTGTGGTGCTACATTAATTAGGTTTTTCTAATCATCTGTGAATGTCATCTCTTAATGTTTCCATCTCTGTAATGCCTGAGTGCCTTAGATACGCACTGATAAATTCCTCTTTTCTCTCCCACCTGCATATAAAGTGGGAGTTGGGGTAGCAAAGGAACTTCCACTTCTCGCCTCCTGCCTGGCAAAGAGTGTGCTCTTCTCTCCCTGACCTCCCTTCCCTTACACCATTCTTGCTACAGGCACTCAGTGTTTGCTACCAGGGAAGTAATTATAACACCAATTCCCTCTCTTTATTCCCTCATTTCACTTCTTTCTTTCCTTTACTAAATCACAATCACTTTTTAGAAAAGCAGAACCCAGCAGGAACTGGTTAAAGAATCCTGACTCTTCACTCTTGATCAGGTCTCTTGGTCATTACTCTTTAAAGGACACCTTCCATTAGCTGTCATCTCTGAATTGTGGCCAGGCCTTAAGAAATAAGTAATTAAGCTCTTCTCAGTTCTTCCACTGCCTCTATTCTAAGAATATGAGCCTCAGAGCTGTAAGTTGTCTGCTATCGAGGCTGCGAGTGTTGAGATGTTACCACTGTACTGGCATTGTGGCAGACAAAACAAATGGCCAATGCATTTCACCATCACATTCATCTCCAGCTACCGCTTATCTGCTGTTCCTCTGTTTCCTTCTGCCTGTTCCCATGCCAGGAAGGACTTAGAGTTCAGTTGTCATTCTCCATAAAGGGAGAATGACAAAAGACTCTCTGATACACTGAAAACAACAGAAGCATTTAACAATGGTTCAAATAGTTGCTTTCAAGGCCTCCTGAGAAGAAAATGGGTAGGTAGGTGTTTTGCATGTTGTACAGATGGGCATACTGTGGTTGTATACTGTAGTATTTCTAACCTCAGTGTTGAAACTACCAACCCATGTAGCCATCGTGTGGTAGCTTTGACTGGTTAGAAGGGAAATCATGGAGGAACTGAAGCCTTGCTTTAAGGTGCTGAGCCTCTACATTCCCAGCAGTTTCCTGTGATGCTGAAATTTTCAGGTTTATCTTCCTGAAAATCAACTCAATTCCTTACTTTATTCTGCACAGACAATATAAATAAAAATGACTGCATACTTGTAAAAATATCAGTGGTAATAAGTTGTGTAAGGTCAGTCACCAAGTTAGTGACAAAACAGTCATTTAAATGGAAAGAGGTACTGATTTTTAACTTTGTTCTTGTTTTATTAAGTTAATCCTCTGGTCAGAAGAGCACCTTTCTCTTAAACCAACAGATTGAGCTTCAAGTTAGAAAAAGGGACTTTTTCCCTCTGATGGTCTTAATTTCTACTAGCCACCACTTAAGGAGACTCATGATAACACTTCTTCAGATGCACCTCACAAAAGACTAGTTTAGAAAATAGGCATGCCTCAGAGAGGCAGGGTTATGAAGCTGAGTTCCATTATGTGCTACTGCCCAAAGGCAACAGGTGCATATTAGAAGGCACATTAGTTGCAGTTAGTAATCTTTTTGAAGTAGCTCTGGTTCTTCTTAAAGGTTGGGCTGCATGATCTTGGAAGTCTCTTCCAACCTGGTTGAGTCTATTCTCTGTGCAATCTCTTTAGTCCTCCTTTTTTAGAACTAAACTTCAGTTCTCTTGTTTCTTTTCTTTTTTCCCTAAAAAACTCTAAGATTGAGGAATTTTGCTGATTCGGTGAATGAAGTCTTTTGTTGACCTTATTTGTTTGAAGTACCAACATTTCATCTCAAAAAATTCTACCCTAGACAGTTGATAATATGAGCAGCAACTCAGCAACTTTGATTCAGATCTGTTGTTTGAAAGCTCTGAAATGCCTTCTTTTGCCCTTAATTTCTGAAATGTTTCAGATGTATAGATCTGTCTACACAGAGTTTTCTGTACAGTCATGTGCCTGTTCATGGATAGAGAAGTGTGACTAATAAATAATGGGAAAAAATTACACACAAAGGTGGATTTTACTAGATCTACAAATATACCTACTTACTACAGTGTTGTTCTGAAATTTGCATTTTCTACAGATCAAATTCTGGAGTAAGGATCATTGTTCACCTGGAGATTGCTCTTCTCTGTGCCAAATCTACAGGGCAATGCTTGGAATTTGTGCAAATATTCCATCTAGTGGCACTCTGGTTCAGAAGGGGGTCAGTCTGCTGGCATGTTCAGCTGCAACATAATAGCAGTTCTTAAAATACTCCATCTTAAAATGCCATGCAGATAAGACTTATTTAGTCTTTTCTCAGCTATCCGTTGAGTCAGCCACTTGCAAAAGGGCAATAAACAGAAGTAAGGATGGCAGCCTTCAGCAACTCTCTCAGTATTCATTATCTCTCTTCTTCGGTTCAGAAGAAATGAGAAATTATAAAAGACATGAGCAAACCATCTGAGATTTTTGCAATATATTTAGACTTCTTGAGGAATCTGGAAAAAGTTTCAAAAAGGAATGTTAAATCCAATCAGAAATTGCTGTTTGCACATGCTTCTGTATATTATGCCCAGTTTTGGAAAAGGCTTTACTGTTTCCAATATCCAGATTCTACTTCATGCTCTTTAACTTCATGTTATGGACAGCATAGGAACAGTTGCAATGATATTACTGACACAGGCATTTTGATACCCATTAAAATAAAGGAGACTGTGATTTCCTCCATTTCTCAGGGTGTACTTTCCTGTGCACAAAATTCCTGGTTAGTTGGGTGGTTAAAATGCCTCATACAGAATCTCTTCAGACGTAACAGCTCCAAAAATACTACCTGTGTGTTGCTATCCTAAAGATGGTTGTTAATTTCTCTTACTTCAGTGTGATAGCTCTCATGTTTATTTTCATTCTCTACTATCGCCAGCAGACTTTGGGAATGTTAAAATAAACATTTGCCTAGCTCAATGCTCTTCTCCATTTGGCAAATGCCAGTCTGGTTTTTGTCTTTTTGGTGATTTCATTGCTGTCCTTAGCATTTTGCTTTCTCAGAGTGGTGAGAGTTAAGGCTTATGGTAGAGTTGCTTCTGTAAAGTCAGCAGAGGTGGCACAGTGGATTTTCTTCTCATTACGTCAGGGCAGAAATGATTCACCTGTAAGATCCATGCCTTTCACAGCCAGCTGGGAAATACAACCTGTGCCAGCTTGCCTTCTGAATCCAAATTTCTCCAAGAATTAATGAGACTGCAGTAAAAACACAACTTCTCCTTGTGTACTGAGTACTCATTGTCTTTCTTGGATGGGGGGGAACTCAGTTCAAGTAGACAGTTAAAGGAAACATGGGAGAATCTGGCTAATATTTGAGAGAGTGGCACTGTAAGAGCAAACAGGAAGCAGGATGTCACAAATACAGGAGCTTAGACAACTGTATTGAATGTGACAATGAGACATATCCACAGGGGTCACATCTGAGGTGATTTCCTTTATTTAAAAAAAAGCTCTTATTAAAACAAATATTTTGGTTGCAAACAAAACAATAGTGAAAGGTCATTCTCAGAATTCAGCTCCTTGAATATTCTTTGCATAATGCCCAGCAACATGCAAAGCTGATTTCTTTAAATAACTGTGTGTCCTTAACTGTGGAAGCTTTACCCTCAGTCTTTCCTTTTATTTGATATACATCATTGTGGTATTATTCAGTATTAATGGAAACCACATGGGTTCACATGCTGTCATTTAGCACTGATTAATATAACAGTGTTTAAATTGTATTTGCTCCTCTTTCAACATCTGGGAGGATCTCAGAAAGTTCACAAAAGGATTTATTTATTTTCTTTGGTTTCATGATTGCAGCCCATACTTGTTATGCATGTATGTACTGTATGACAAAAGAATTCAGGTATGTAGCCATCTGAAGAGGACAAGTCAAGCACAGAGCAGCACAGTTGTGTGTGTTTGAGAAACAGAGAAAATTGGTATCTAAATTTTTCTTCAAGGTATGAAGGTCCTTGCAGCTCCTGTTGTCCTCTGCTCTCCTTTCTCTCTGTAGGCAGTGATTTTTCAGACTCACCACCTCCTAAAAAGCTACATTGAACAGGGCTGGGTGCTAGGTTGAACTGGATGATCCTAGAGGTCTCTTCTAACCTGATTGATTCTGTGCTGTTTACATTTACAGCATTTCTCTAGCTCAAGCTGGAAACCACTGGGGGTAAATTGCAATTCAAATTTCTGACAGAGCTTCTCACAGTGAAAGCTCTTGTGAGCATCAGGGTAGTTCTTAAAGTCAATTCAATAGTTAGATGAGATTTCATTAAAATAACAATAATAAAAGAATTGGAGATGTCTGCAAATATTTAAGTAGGAAACAGTATTGTGTGTGTTGTACCATCATACAGATGGCACTCATCGTTTAATCTGTCATAATTACCATTGTAAAATGTTTTCAAGGAGTTTGCACTACAGTTGTTTGGTTCATTGAACCTTTTCAACAACTAAGATGTTTCACTTTTCCCTTTTAAAAACAAATTAAAATCTGTTTGACTGCTTTGAGAGCTGTTCTTTAGAGACAGTAAAACAAAAGGAGTTGGGTGTTATGCAGAGCTGTGCCAGATGCTCCTCACTGTTTGTGCATGAGTCTTAGTAATAGTCAAGTGCTGCCTGTACCTAGTTGGAAGGGGGCAGAAGTATTCCATCCCACTTAGTGAACAGGAAGTAAGAAGCTGCTTGTGGAGGTCACAAAAAGATGAACCTGTTAGTTCTATGTTTTTCATGTCCCTTCTTGTTTTCCTAGGAGACATGGTGGCAAACGTGTAGTTCAGTAAGGTGAACTATTGGAAAAGTGACTCTCTGATGGATGTTTGTCCCTTGCTTGCATGGCAGTGGGATTTCTAGTCTAAAGCTGAGAGCTTGTTCCAAGAGTCTCAACAACATTATCCCCTCTCGAATGCTTCATCCTGCCAAGCATCTGTCTTTACTCTTGCTCTGCCAGGTAGTGAGTGTGGAGTACTTCTTTTTGGTGCCCTCCTGCTCTCTGTAACATGCTGACTCATACCATGGTGATATCTGTGAAACTTAAATGTATGATCAGGGTGAAATCATGGCCTGTTATATTGCTTTATTGATTAGAAGGAAAGAACAAAGTGTGTTTTACAATGGTATGTGTGGGAATCTGGAGATCTAGCTTCTACTCTCTTTTGCCATAGGTTTTTCTCAGGAAGAGCTAATTAGCTAATTTCTTTGTGCCTGAGTTCCTCTCATACAACATGACCTGTCTTTTATAGCAATGCTGAGTGGATAAGTACTTCCTGGAAAGGGAAAAAAATCTCTGGGATGCACAGGATACACAGCATGCTTACTTGCCCTACAGGCTCCTGCCCTGGGGAGTGTTGGCAAGTGGCTATTATTGAGAATTTTTTGCTTGCCCTGAAATGTGTTACCACATCTCAGTAGTGAGGCCAGTAGCTCTCACAAGCAGCAAAGAGTGGCTAGAGCATTTCCTTGTTTTAAGATCCAAACTGCTACTTGCCACATTTCAGGAGTGGGCAGTGCAGCACAAGGGGAGACACTCTGAGAGGCCAGTGTATCTGCATAGCTCACCATGCTGCCAGTCAGGGGGTTCTTAGGCACTGAAAATGTGGCAGTTTGCCTAGGCTAATTATCTCCTCAGCTCTTGAGAAGGCTAGTACAGGCATAGCACTGTGCTGACACAGCTGTCCTGCTGCTTGTTTCTTGGCTGATCCCATGTGGGGGATCCCAGGGCTGTGTTCCATTCCAGAGTATAGCTATGCCTGTAGGAACTTTTCATGGGTAGTCACAATGCTGGAAAAGTATTTAATTCACTGCTATGCAAATAGCCCTGTGGGCTACAGCTAGGGAGGAAAATAGGCTTGTTCCACTTGTGCTACACCACGTAGTCTGTGTGGGCAGAAATAAAGAGCACTGTCTCTTGTAAGCCCTTGAACACAAGATCAGACAAGAGTTGAGCCAGTGCAGGGGCCTGGTTGGTCAAACTCCCTCCTTGTCTAACTCCACTGACTTTGAGCTAATCCAGGGATGTTTGTGGTCCAGTAAGTTCAGCTAAAGCAGCAGTGATTGCCCTAACAATTTCCTGGGTTTGCCAGTATGTATTTTAGGCTTATTGCTATTTCAGTGCAGTTTTGTGCATTTCCTATTTGAGCAGTTCCTGTCGGAAGCATGTATTGTTTGGGAAGACGTGGCATTAACTGCTGTGGGAATTATTTGTCGTCTGGGTACGATGGAAGAAATAGATTGGAACTATTCCAAAGGGTCTTTAATGAGTTCAGTCATCCAAGATCCTGATTTCCATCTCATAAATAATAAACTGCCTGCACTATGCTAATTTAAATTTGCCTTTAAATTGTTGGGGATTTGTTGTTTGTTGGTTTTTTTTTTTTTTTGGGTGTTTGTTTGGTTTTTTTTTAATTTTTCAGAGGAAATAAGAACAAAAAGTTCTGAAAAATGCAAGCCTGCCCTGTTTTTGAGGCAGGGCACTCAGAAGTTGCAGTGTCTCAGCCTTTTCCTCATACTAAGTTCTGATGGAGTTTGCACGTGACTAAGCTGGTAAGGGTTGGGAATTTTGAAGAGTGGCATTTGAAACCTTATGAATGAAAGTATGTATGAAATCTTTGCTCCATAAAGGAAGGATCCTTAATGTAATCTTATGCAACAAGGTCTTTGCCATCTCCTTTTGATGGACTCTCCAGTCTCAATTTCTTCTGCTGATCATTTGCTGTTCAGGTCAATGGAGGCCTGAAGTGTTATTGTGACAGCAGACCTAGCCTCTGGTAAGGTAATAGTGTGTGCTCAGCAGTGACCCATCTGCTTTGTCAGGTGCAACATCAACACTCTTTTAGACAAGTCTCATCTAATCTTGCAGTAGAGGGTGAAGAAAACCTTCTCATGTTTGTAGATGTTTGTATGAGGCATGAATGTACCAGGAACTGGACTAATGATTTAAGGATTTCCCACTCTGCTCACTATAAATAGAAATATTTCTGCTTCAGTCAAGCAAGCCATTACACTCCAAGTGTTTGGTAGCAATGTAACAGTTAGCCATGAGATTTTTCTGTTCTGAAAGTATCCTTTTCATTCTCATATTCTTCTCTCCTCATGATTTTACATGAACCTGCGATCTCTGAGCTGTCTTAAGTCCAGACTAAACAATAGTGCATGGCATAGAAAAAATGCTGCAAGAAAAGGAAAATGAAATGTCTTTTGGGTGAGTTTTATCCGGTCACACATCATTTAGATTTCTTAAGGTTCAATACTGGATAAATCAACAGAAATAGAAGGCCTGGATGGTCCTACAAGCATGTCTTACCGGAAACACAGTTGCAGAAATTTCATTTCATGAAATGAACCAGTGGAAAAAAATCTCACACAGGTTACTCTATTTCCTGCACTAGAAGGAATGGCAGGTTTTTGAAAACATTAATATCCTCAGTCAGGCGTCACAAATATTGGTTCTCAGTTCCTTCAAGGGATAAAAAGAGATAAAAATAGAAGCCACTCTGAGACCTCCCAGAGGCTGATAAATGCATTCATTCATTTCTTTATAATGACATCTTTCACGAAGGCCTTAACACTGGAAATTCTCTGAGGAATATTCCTTTCCCCCCCACAATACTTTCTCACTTCAGTTGAAAGCTTTCTGTATCATTGCAAACAGGCAGGGGGTAAAATACTTTCTAAAATCTCAGCTATGCTTTGTAGGCTGATCTCACACAGGAAAAAAACCAAAACAGCAGAAAAACTCATTCTCCTGAGTCCTCATTTGAGTAGCTTACATTTAGAGATGTAGGTAAATTGTATCCACAGAGCTTCCTCTGTGGCCAAAATTCCAGAGCAAGGGATCAGTCACGTAGGTGGACTAAAGATACAGGACTGAAGGACACCACCTGAGTCATTAAGTCAGTGTCTCTCAGATTGCAGACAGGCATACTGCAGATGCACAGTCCTGTGTGCTGTAGCTCATCTCACCCCAGGATGCTGTACATTTCCAGGCTTCTCACAACAGACTCCAAGTCAATGCTAGAAGACCAAATGCCACAGTAATTGTGTCACAGGAGCAGAACAGCAGAGATCAAGGGCACTTCTAAGTCTTCCTGGCTAGCAGGAGTTTTGCAGGGTGACATTTGCGAGCGCTTCTGAACTATGCACTATACTGCAGAGGAAGACAAGCAGAGAACAGTAGTCTGTGATGAGCTAATCTGAAAGAGAATTGCTTTCCTATTCCAAATAAGGTGACTAGCTCAACCCTGAGCACGAGAACAAGTATGGACAGCTGATGGATGCTGATATCTCGAGAAACATTGATGAGCCTTGCATCTCTCAGTGACCATGCTTACACCCTTAACTAACTCAACGTGAAATAAAATACTCTTAAGTCCTGAATTGGTTGTGGCAATTAACAAGGCAGAAGATATAAAATATGTAGTTATTTTATTTCCAGAAAGCCCTGCTCATGAACTGTATACAAACTAGTTAAATTTGGGTTCTAATTCATTCAGGAAAATCTTCACAAGGATGCTTACAGGCGATTTAGTAATGTAGGAAAATCAGAAAATTGGAAAAGTTTAGCCACAGAATGGCTTTGCCCTGCTTATAAATAGGCAGCCCAGAGCCCTAGGGAAAGTCTGTTCTACTCATGGCAGTGGAGTAGGAATTCTGAGATAGTTCCTGGCTTCTTTGGGGCAGCATTGGATCTGCTCAACATCTTGATAGTCGTGGAGGGGATTATAGGTCTTCCCAGGCTAAAACAAGGTGCTGGGAAAGAGGCAGACAATCTCTGTTCTGATCCTGGTTCCTCTTGGACTCCAGATTTGGCACAAAGGTTTGCAGAGGCACAGGCAGGATGTCTTGCAGATGTGCAGAGAGCACAATGCCGGTGGCACTTCTGATCATGTTGTGAGGCACTTAATGCCTTCTCCTGGTAAACTTGAAGCACTTAAGTTTCCAAGTAGTTCAAGCCCAAAAGATCAGGGCTAAGCTGATCTGAAGCACAAGGCAGAGCAGAACACGTTGTCCAAGCCAAGAGTAGCAAGACAGAGCACATTGAGCAGAGCAGCATGCAGTGAGACACAGGCAGCACCAACTGCTCGCAACTTAGCTCAGTTTATATTATTTGCCCATGTCTAATGGCTCCTTTGTCCACAGAGATTTGTCAGTCAGAATGGCATTTGCAAAACAGACCATAGTAGGTGAAACCAGGGCTTGGTTACTCTTATTTGGGCAAGACACTAACAAGTACCTAAACACCTGTGGGTACCTATTTATCACTTTGGGAGGGGACATAGTGGCCTAAACCTTTGTCTTCCTCTGGCCCTTGCTTCCTCCATGAGCAGAAGGGTGGGGCAAGCCAGGACATGTTTTAGGCCTATTATCCTTCCACAACAAGAACATGAAGAGGGTCTGGGAAAATTATGCTGTTCAAGAAAAATGTCAGCCCTGGGAGTATAGCCTTAATCATTAAGCAACACTGGTCTAATTTTACAACTATGATTTCTCATATACACAAGATCAGAGGATCACAGAATGTTAGGAGTTGGAAGGGACTTTGGAGATCATTGAGTCCAACTCCCCTGCCAGAGCAGGATCATACAATCTAGTGCAGGTTGCACAGAAAAACATCCAAGTGGATCTTGAATGTCTTAAGAGAAGAAAACTCCACAACCACAGTGGGGAGCCTATTCCAGTGCTCCATCATCCTTATAGTAAAGAAGTTATTCCTCATGTCAAGGTGGAACTTCCTGCACTGTAGTTTACATCCATTGCCCCTTGTCCTACAACAGGGCACAAGTGAGAAGAGTCTGTCCCTTCCTTCTTGACACCCAGCCCTCAGATATTTATATACATTTATTATATCCCCTCTCAGTCTTCTCTTCTCCAGACTAAAAAGCCCCAGGTCTCTCAGCCTCTCCTCATAGGGCACATGCTCCAGTCCTTTAATCATCTGCATAACCCTCTGTTGGAATCACTCAAGTAGATCCCTGACCCTCCTGAACTGAGGAGCACAGAACTGGATGCAATATTCCAGGTGAAGTCTCATTAGGGCAGAGTAGAGGGGGAGAAGAACCTCTCTCGATCTGCTGGACACAGTCTTCTTAATGCACCCCAGGATCCCACAAAGGCACATGGCTTTCCTATGGGTAACTTGTCCTCCAGGACTCCAGATCCTTCTCCATGGGGCTGCTCTTTGGGGGATTGTCTCTTCTCCCAGGCAACCAGCAACAAAACGAGGGGACACAGTGTCAAGTTGTGCCAGGGGGTGTATAGGCTGGATATTAGAAGGAAGTCCGTCACAGGGAGAGTGGGAGTATGGACTGCCCAGGGAGGTGGTGGAATCACCATCCCTGGAGGTGTTAAAAAAAAGCCTGTCTGAGGCACTTAGTGCCATGGTCTAGTTGACAGGACAGGGCTGGGTGATAGGTTGGGGCGGAGTGATCTCGGAAATCTTCCAACCTGGTTGATTTTATGATTCTGTGATTCCATTCTATGATCGCTATTGGGAGGTTATATTTTTCTTTCATAAACAAAGGCTTTGCTTTGTAAAACATTACTATTTGGCACAGTCTCTGGTTGTATAAAAAGCAAATCTTTAAACACTGTGCTGTGATTGTATCTGATATGCAAGCTGGAGGGTACATCATCCGTATGATTTGTGGCAGGATATTTGCATAGATGTGGCAAAATATATTGGAAACTCCTCTGAAATCACACAGGAAAAAAAAAGAGAGAATATTAGCTTAAATAAGTGAGGCTGTAAGCTTAACAGTGCCATGAATATGTATTCTTTCCAGAACAGGAAAGCTCAATTTGTAGATAGTTATTCAGATCAGAGAAAACACTTGTGTTTTTCTGTCACTAACTCTTGGATTATACAGGGAGCTGTTAACTACTTACAGAGAGTTTCAGCCATTGTTCGCAGGTTTGCAGGTGGCTCTATAACTCCACTGCTGATATCTAAAGGCTCTCTTGTTCCCAGAAAATTGGGGCTGCCATTCTGAAGTCATTAATTGGTAAGAGGTGGCATTCTGCAAATGACCAATGCAAATTTAGTTGGTTCCTCTGTTGGTATTCTTGAAAGGAGCTACTAAATAAAATGAACATTGCCAGTGCTGTTCAAGCTAAATTATATTAATAGACCTTTGTGGCCAAAAAATCTGGGTCGAGATATGTATTGTTATAATTTGGGAACCAAATGCAGCTCCTGGTGTCAGTGAGTGTGCTCATACTGCAAATTAAAATGTACTTTACTTTCTGCAGCAGCAATTCTGGCCAATTTCGTATATTCTGTGTTTGTTTGAACAGAATAAACTGTGCTGTACTGTACATAATAAAGGTCTTCTCTTCCTGAACAGTAGTTGTTCCACAACAGTAGTTGTTGTCACCTAGCAAGAATACTAGAGAACCTGAAAACATCAACTTTACCCAGGCAACCAAAAACTTTATATCATGCCAGTGGTTGCACCTGCTGCTGTTAAAGAGCTCTGATGCTGTTAAAGAGCTCTGATGTGTGAAGGCTAAAGATAATGTAATGCTCCAGATCTGGAACTGTAGCTTCCCCAGTGTGGGAAGTGTTGGTTATGCTCCATGTCTGGCTGTTTTGTAAGTTGCAGGAGATTTTAATTTCTCTTGTAACACAGTGTAAAGAGAGAGCATGCACTGACTTCTCTTGTTAAAATTTCTTTCAGTTTCACAATTTTTTCCCCTTTACTAGTTAGGAATGGTTAGGTTGGTGGAACCTTTCAGCAAGGGCGAAACATATTAATCATGTTGCAAGTCCTGGCTGCTGGGATGCCTCTGTGCACTGGTGTAAAGGCATTTCAGAGCCCTAGGGAAGCTGTGTATGCACACATGGGCACCTGATGTATGGGTTATCTTGTAGAGGTGGAAAACAGATGAGACATGAAAGAATGAAAAGCAACAAAGTTCTGCCAGATGCAAAAAGTAAATTAGCAGAAGGAAACTCAAACTCTTTTTCACTGCCACTTTCTTTTTTACCTCTTAGGACAAGCATGATGTCCAAATTAACCATATCTTTCTTTTTTCTTGTCCTTGACTGTGTCTTTGTGTTTATTGTTGGGCTTTGTCATGTTGTTAGCTTCTAAGAGTGATATTCCAAACCAGACATTTCTGTTCCAAGTTGCAAGTCTCTAAATAGGGCAAATGTGTTTAGTTTCTTCTCTAAAAGTTTAGAATGTCTTTGCTTGCTCCTTGAGTCCTCCATGAGCTGCTATTCTGGTTAAATTCAACAGCTTGGTTCCAGAGGTTTTGCTCCACGAAGGAGATCAAGCTTCTTCCTTTGAGAGCTTACTCTTGACCTGAATGACAAAGAAACTGAAACAAGGGCAGGATGAGGCTAAGCAAGGTTTGCTCAGTGATGTAGCTCATTACAGGACTTCACTGTCTTGCTCTACTAAGCCTTTTGGTTCTGCCAAGTTTCTTGATGAGAGCTGCAGGGGTAACAGTAGAAAAGTAGGTCAGGAATGGATCCTGTAAATCAACTCAGAGGACCAAGAGGACAGTTTGTGTAGAAGAAGAAAGAAAGTAAAGAAAGAAATAGGAAGATTTTAGGGTGAAGAGAATAGGAAGGCCAAGGTTTAGGTAGGACTGTGTGTGTGAAGCATTGTGCACCTGATTACAGATTGAGTTCTTACAGTTTCGCCAAAATTCTTCAATTTCTTCAGCAGGGCTTTCATTAGCACTTCTGACCCCCTTATTGTGCAACTGTGTTAGCAGTAAGGCCAGCCTGCCTGCCTGCCAGCAGGGATTTTGACTGTACAGAGAGTGAGCAATGTGCTGGCCTGCTGTATACACATTTTGTGTGTGTAGCTGCATCCCTGCTGAGACCCAGGGAAAAGCAACAGCTGGAAAACAAGAGCTTTTGCAGGATGGATGGTTTCCTTTGAAACGTGGTAGGCATGTGATTTCTTTAAAGCAAAGGAAATCAATAGAAGGATTTTTTAGGTTGTCAGAAACACCATCCCCAGCATTGTCTTTGGGAATGAACTTCCAAAGCAGATCTGAGTTTGAGCAGTATGTGTTTGTTTATGCAGCATGCACACAGCGTACACCTTAACTTTTTATTCAGCTGAACTTTTTGCCATGCTGGCAAAACTTTGTACATGTAACATGATTTTTTTTTTCTGTTTAGGTCTAAAATCCTAGGGTTGTTTAACCCACAACTTACTGAACTGTAACCTGATTTTAAGCAAAAGCTGAATGTGACTTTTCCAGCAGAGAGCTTCCAGCAAGTATTGTATACATCTACATTATATATGTATTTCTTCTGTTTTGTATCAGAACTTGGCTGTTAGGGGCTTTGCCATTCAGGTCTTTTAACTTGTTTTCCACTTTTGTTTTCCTAGCAGTTAGACTACAAGTTTTAAAAAAGCATGTTAGCATGATGCATCATTTCATCTGAAGTTTACAACTACCTGAAGGGACACTGTAGCCAGGTGGGGGTTGGCCTCTTCTCCTAGGCAACCAGCAGTAGAACAAGGGGGGACAGTCTCAAGTTGTGCCGGGGTAGGTATAGGCTGGATGTTAGGAGGAAGTTCTTCCCAGAGAGAGTGATTGGCATTGGAATGGGCTGCCCAGGGAGGTGATGGAGTCACCGTCCCTGGAGGTTTTCAAGAAAAGACTGGATGGGGCACTTAGTGCCATGGTCTAGTTGACTGGCTAGGGCTGGGTGCTAGGTTGGACTGGATGATCTTGGAGGTCTCTTCCAACCTGGTTGATTATCTGATTCTATGATTCTAAGTAAAAGCACTTTAGCACTTCAGTGAGAAAGTGGGTCTGAAGGAGAAACAGCATTTAGTCTTAACTAGTGTCATGCTTTCATGTGGAAATTTTCTCTTAAAATGTTATTTTGGTTTTGGGACAGCTTCCTGTGGATTGGGCGCTTCCCGCATTCAGTGGTACAAGCCGGGACATTTCCCCACTCTCAGTCAAGCTGAGCACAGTGCTGCCTGCTGCTTTCCCCTTATAAATAATTAAGAAGTCAGTTAGCAGGCAATGAACATTTTATAAAGGCCATTTAAACAAAACAAAGCAATGTTTTCCTTGTGTCTATCAACAAGAGACTTTTAAATCTGTCATTTTCCTTTTGAAAGTGGAAAACCTCTGCCAAGAAAGCACAAACAGGAGACTGTTGTCCTTGTAGCACAGTTTTGAAGAAACTGTCTCAGCTTACACAACTACATTTCTATGTGAAATGTTTTCTCTCTTAGTGTTACAAGGACTTCATGAAACTTAGAGTTTAAGGAGATACATTTATCCTTGTTTTTCTCCTTTACCTCCTCCTTCTGACAGCCTTTTTCTCTCTACCTAGCCTCAAAGATTCCCAGTATCCCACCATTGAGCTCCCCGTCCTTGTACAATGAGGGCTTAGGCCAGTTTCAAACATACAGGTGCAGAACTCCAGTATGTGTACAGGAGTCAGAGGTCAACAGCAGGAAAGCTGTTTTGAAAACAGGGTTGGATTTTTTGCTTTTAAATCTATCTGAAAAATCTTTGTGGTTACTTTTTTGACAACCCTGTGTTTTTCTGGAAAATAGGTCTAATATGGAGTAGGGTAGTTCTCACCCACAGGTTCCCTCCTCCTGCATATGTGTGGAATCATAGATTGTTTCAGTGGGAAAAGACATTTAGGGTCATGAAGCCCAACTGTTTTTGCTACTGTGTGGCCTGGAGGCCTCTGCAAAGGCACCAATATGCTGAGAAGGAGTAGGTGAGTCGTACACTGAGGAGTTAGTAGCCTGTAGGGAGTATTAGTGATGGATGGGAGCTATTTATATTTTGGGCAGCAACCACAAAAACCTGCTGCAGAGAGGCCTGGGACCAGCAACTGTCCATGTTTCTGCATTGAAAGAGTCTCCAGGGAGTAGCACAATATGAGTGACCTCACATAGCTGGCAAAACTGACCAGCCTTGTGAAAATCTTGCAGCATACTCTCACTACTAAAGGTAATGAAAAGCATATTTAGTATCCTAACAAAATCTTCTCTGCCTGTGTGGAAGGTTGAAACACTGTTTTGTTGCTTGGCCTTTGTCTGGACTTGTAGTGTGTCCACAGAGGTGGTGCCGTGTGTTGTTTCCAGATTTCTGGGAGTAGCTGACCCACCTGCCAGGTGCCTTTTGTTTGTGTTCACTTGCCCTTGGTGTTGAGATGTTTATGTGTTGTTGTTTGTTCCACTAGCAGCATTTTGGAGCGACTTGGATAGGCTGGATCAATGGACCAACATTAATGGGATAAGTTTCAACAGGGCCAAACGCCAGGTCCTGCACGTGGGTCACAACAATCCCAAGCAACACTACACACCTGGGGCAGTGTGGCTGGAGAGCTGCCTGTCAGAAAGGGATCTGGGGGTCATAATAGACAGGCAGCTGAATATGAGCCAGCAGTGTACCCAGGCAGCCAAGAAGGCCAATGGCATCCTGGCTTGTCTTAATTTGGCACTGCAATAAAAGAGAGATGTGGAGGTGCTGGAGCGAGTCCTGAGGAGGCCAATGAAGCTGGTGAAGAGTCTAGAGAATGAATCTCCTGAGGAGTGGCTAAAGGAGCTGGGGCTGTTTAGTTTGAGGAAGAAGAGGCTGAGGGGAGTCTTCATTGCTGTCTACAACTACCTGAAGGGACATTGTGTAGAGGCTGATGCTGATCCCTTCTCACAGATAATTTGAGACAGAACAGGGGGCAGTGACCTCAAGCTGAGACTGGGCAGGTTTAGATTGGACATTAGGAAAATTTTTTCATGGACAGAGTGGTCAGGCACTGGAATGAGCTGCCCGGGGAGGTGGTGGAGTCACTGACCCTGGATGTGTTTAAGGGTCGTTTTGATGTGGTGCTTAGGGATATAGTTTAAGGTGAATCTTGTTGAGGAAGGGTTATAGTTGGACTTGGTGATCCTGAGGGTCTCTTCCAACCTGGATGTTTCTGCGATTCTGTGCTTCTCATGGGCAGTGCTCAGTGAACTGAGTCACAGGTTGCTAGCAGCTGTCACTGGCTCAGGATCTGGCCCATCATGCACCTTAGTGTCCTGTCAAAAAACCCCTCAACAACCTCCAGGAAATGAAATGTGGTATATAAGCTACACTTCTGGGTGAAGGATTTGATTAATTTATGTCTTGGCATTTTAGGTTTGGTTTCTTCATGCTTTTCAAATCAGTAGTAACATTTTCAGTGGTACAATGGCACAATGGTAACGTTGGACTCTTTTCCATTTTTGTTATAATTCATGCCTTTTCCTCACACCATCTGTCATATGACCAGCATTTCCCAGCTATTTTCTAAGGGAGCTGTATAATCTTTGGATTGTTAGAAATATATAATAGTTGATGCAGTTTTACTTACTTTGCTGTTTGTAGTGTACATTAACTTAATGGTCCTTATGACCACTTATGAGCACTTTGGCCACAACAACCCCAAGCAGTGCTACAGGCTGGGGAAAGAGTGGCTGGAGAGAAGCCAGGAAGAAAAGAACCTGGGGGTACTGGTAGATAGTAGCTGAAAATGAGCCAGCAGAGTGCTCAGGTGGCCAGGAGAGCCAATGGCATCCTGGCCTGGATCAGGAACAGTGTGGCCAGTAGGACAAGGGAGGCCACACCTTGAGTCCTGTGTCCTTGAGTTCTGGGCTCCTCAATTCAAGAGAGATGTTGAGATACTGGAACGTGTCCAGAGGAGGCCAGTGACGCTGGTGAGAGGCCTGAAACACAGCCTTATGAGGAGAGGCTGAGGGAGCTGGGGTTTTAAACTGGAGCAGAGGAGGCTCAGGGGTAACCTCGTTGCTGTCTATGACTACCTGAAGGCTGTAGCCAGGTGGGGGTTGGCCTCTTCTCTCAGGCAACCAGCAACAGAACAAGGGGACACAGTCTCAAGTTGTGCTGGGGGAAGTATAGGCTGGATGTTAGAAGGAAGTTGTTGCCAGAGAGAGTGATTGGCATTGGAATGGGCTGCCCAGGGAGGTGGTGGAGTCACCATCCCTGGAGGTGTTCAAAGAAAAGCCTGGCTGAGGCACTTAGTGCCATGGTCTAGTTGATTGTTTAGGGCTGGCTGCTAGGTTGGACTGGATGATCTTGGAGGTCTCTTCCAACCTGGTTGCTTCTGTGATTCTGTGATAGACAAGACTGTCTTTAAAAATGCATTGTGTGCCTAACTGAATAAATTTCCTTCCTTGGAAACCTCAGTACTGGATTTTGGTTAAAGAAAACCTTGACTATCTCTTATCTTTCTCCTTCCCTTTTACAATTATTATTTTCTTAATTTTTAAATCATTTTCAGCCAGAACTGTGTTGCAGGCCAGTGTGAAGTTAAGGTTCAGATAAAATAGGACTGATAAGCCAGCTACTATTTTGGGAATAGGCACAGAAATATTTGGAATACTATCAAACAGTTGTTTTGGTCATTTAACCCATCTAAGATGGGAGCTAATAGATTAGGGGGAGAAAATGAATTTTTTTATTTGCCTGTAAGTCAAAAGATGCAAGTATACAGATTTCTTATTGACAGGATTCAACTGTTTGAGCAGAGTAACAGTGATCTCACTGCATTGTCACACAAGTATTTCTCAAAGATTTCTTATGTACCCTAATTTTGGCCCACATCCTGCTGCTTTGGGTTTTAATTAAAAGTTACCCTGAATTCATTACATCTAGATTTTCTCATGGGGCTGTAGGAGTGAATACACTCCTTTTCTTCTATCTGTAAAGCTTGGTGTTTAAATTGTTTCTTTCTTTGCCTCTTTTTTTTTTAAAGAAGATCTGCTGATTGCAATTTGATTACCTGTTCAGCTTTTTACAAATTACATTACTCTAATTGAAGCCTAGAAATAGAAAGCAAATAAATGGCTGCAAGTTAACCTGAGAGATATTTTATTTCTATTATTCTATTCTGTTCACCTCAAGGTTCTGTATTTTAGCAGATTATGTTTTTTTAAGCTTTTTTAGAAAAAAAAAAAAAAACAAACCTGAACTAAAAAACCCAAACCACAAATCAGAATACTTGCATTTATTCAGTAGTTTTCCTTAGAGACTTCAAATATGGACAGATGCTGACTATATTGTCATTTTCTAAACAAGACAACTTACCCTGATAGAAACCAGGACATTTTAAAGTCAGATTTTCAAAAAAGCTCCTAAGGAGTTTAGAGGCATGGGTTTTGTTCAAAGGCAGGTTTACACCAGCCAGAGATTCCTCTTAGACAGGGAGGGAGGTTACGTTATCAGAGGGAAAAGCAAATTCATTTTGTGTATGTCTCTGAGTGAATTTTGCTTGTGGGCAGATCTGGCTATCTGCAGCAGAAATCTGATACTCTTCAGCACCTCAAGCTGTCCTGGAATCTCACTCAGTGTTAAGCTGTATGTAAACACTTGTCTGACTGGGGAGGTTTTTCTCCACACCATGCTTTCCCAGTGCACTGTCCCAGCAGTGTGTGTCCCACGTGTGCTGCACAGCAGCATTCCATATTAACCATGGGATAATGCTGTGGGATACCATGGGTCTGGCTGTTCTCTGGCTGCTTGCCTTTCAGTCCCACCACCCTTCATCCTCTGATGTGTAGTACAGAATCTCTGTACTGCACTGTGCCTTAACTGAATTACTCTTGTGTCACCCGGGCGCTGTAATGCTATAAAGGCTGGTTAACATATATATGAAAGCCATGGCTCACCACTGTGCTTTCTGTGACACTGCTTTTGTCAAAGCCTTTCATCACACAAAACCATTAGAAGATCGTGACTGGTACTGAAAATATCCAGAAACAGGACTACCAAGTAAAGAAATAAAGAAGCTGTTCCCTGCTTGGGTTTCAGGTAGGGAGGGGAATCTCTTGATTTAGTCACTTTTTACTTTCTGTGCCCCTTCAGCTCACAGTGTTAAAGCTGTTTAAGCCTCACTGGGTTCATGCTGAAGGCATCTTGCTGCCAAACACCTGCAATCAGTAGTTGGGAGGTCGAAGGCAAAACACATGTGATACAGAAATCACATCACCCCCTTCTCTGAGTGTTGCAAAGCTGTGAGGAAGGCACCCAACAGGGCTTTTGGGTATACAGTTAGCTATAGGCCATAGGCTTGTCTTACGTGTGGTCAACAGTTATGTGCAGAGAGTCTCTGGAAAGTATTATGTCCATCAGGATCAGAGGTAGTGCACTACCCATTGTGAAAACAGGATGTTGACAACAGCGCTGCTGAGGCCTGCTGAAGGCCAGTTTGTGTTATGTTGCTCATACGGTGTGCTTGAGCAACGATGATCATTAGTTTGCCTGCAGATGTGCTTTCTGTTGTCATACTGTTAACCTTAGCAATGCCAATGTGCTCCCCATATGTGCTTCCATTATACAGCTTCACAGAGCAAGTGTGCAGGACACATCTCGCGTTGGGAAGAGTGTTCTCAGCCCAAGCTTTACTGATGCCTGAGGAGAACAGCAAGTCCTGTGGGCAGAGCCAGGCTGTGCAAGGGTTCTTGCTTCACTGCAAAGAGTAATGGGGAACTATTTGCTGCTGCTTGATTGCTGGAGCCAAGAAAGACTTTATGCCAGAGGTGAGAGTGCTGGTGGAAGGTCGTATCTGTGGGGAGCAGCTGTGCCTGCAGGGCTGCATGAACAGAGCAGCTACAGGAGCATGCAGGACATCCTGCTTGTGTTCAGCACCATTGCATCCTGTGGAGTGAGAGTGGAGATGAACCATGTTTTCAAGGTGGTGTTCTTTTCAAGTTGCTGTGAATGCAAAGACTTTGTTTTGAGGCCTTATCCACTTAGGTATATAGTAGAAGTTCAGACCAGCACTGGGCACAATAAACCAGATTCAGCCTCACCAAGGCAGAATAGAGGAGAAGGAGGAGGAGAACCTCTCTCAACTTACTAGCCATACCCCTTCTAACACACCCCAGGTTGCCACTGGCCTTTTTGGCCACAAGGGCACATGACTGATTCATGGTCATCCTTCTGTCCATCTGGACCCTCACTTACCCAGGTTTCTTTTCCCTACACTGCTCTCCAGCAGGTCAGTCCCCAACGTATGCTGACACATGGGGTTGTTCTTTCCCAGATGCAAGACTCTGCACTTGTCCTTGTTGTATTTCATTACATTTCTCCCTGCACAACTCTACAGCCTGTCTAAGCCTCACTGAATGGCACAGCCTTCAGGTGTGTCAGCCACTCCTCCAGTTCTGTGTCATCAGCAAACTTGCTGACAGTGCACTCTGTGCCCTCATCCAGGTTGTTGATGGAATATATTGAATAGTACCAGCCCCAGTACGGACCCCTGAGAGATTCCAGTAGATACAGCCCTCCCACTAGACTCTGTCCCATTGCCCACAGTTCTCTGACATCCTTCCTTCAACCAGTTCACATTCCACCTCACTGCCTGATCACCCTGTCCTCTATTCCAGACCTTGGCATTAGCCCCAGCAGTTCTATCTATCAGCATGCTCTCTTCTATCCAAATACACATGCAGAAATAAACTGAGTTTTAATTTGCCTTTAGGCAGATCAGTCACTTAGCTTTATCATCAGGCACCTGACAGTGGGCATGTTTGCTAGCGACCCACAGGAAGGCAGAGTCATGTCTCAGTCTCATATAGCCTCGTACAGATGCATGATGTTGCTTTCATGTCTGGGTGCTGCAGGGGTCTGAGTGACACTGCTGGGTGTGCTGCTATCTGTGACCAGCAGGACCAATGGGCCTGGGTGAGGTGACACATCCTCTACTTAAACCGTGCTGGGTGAGCATTGTTCTTAGCCCCATGCCGTTTCTCTTCTTGTCAGCAAAGGGATTCTTGATGAGATTCTCAAGGCTGACTAGAAGACTGAGCTATATAGCTGCCACTGAAATTAATGACAGTTATACAGCTAAACCTGCCAGCTGGCCCTGGGAGAGCAAGCCTCTCCCTGTCTGTGGCTGTTTACTGGGGAGAGAGGCTGCAAGAAGTTAAAAAGTAGCAGAGGATGCAGTAGTTGTCAGTTGCTGCAGAAGCTGAAGAGAATTAATGCTCTTTTTCTTGCCAGATCTCCAGCTGCTGTAAACTGGCTGCTTTCTGCCAATGTCAATAGAGCTATACCAATTTGCTCCAAATCAGGATCTGGATCTTTCAGGCTGTATCAAAATATCTGCCATTTCTCCTTGGAAGCAGGTGAAGCACTAATGAATATGGAACAAGCTCTTGCAGTCAGGGGATTTTAATAACTAACAATATATTAACGGAAATCGCAGGGCCCTGCTCCTGTCAGCATTTGTTTTATTCCTGCCCTCCACGTCCCCCCCCCCTCCATTCTTTCTTTGTTCCCTGTGATTGCATCTGCATTGCTATGGTAACTAATGAATGATTATTTAATTTACCAATCTCTGGATGTGGCAGTTGAGTGTTTAAAATATTCCAGTGCTGTCTGTCATACACATATGCACAACCACATACAGTGATTTCCCGTTGGAATGGGCTGCCCAGGGAGGTGGTGGAGGCACCGTCCCTGGAGGTGTTCAAGAGAAGACTCGATGGGGCACATAGTGCCATGGTCTAGTTGATTGGCTAGGGCTGGGGGATAGGTTGGACTGGATGATTTTCGAGGTCTCTTCCAACCTGGTTGATTCTATGATTCTATGATTCTGTGATAAATACTATGGGTACTTGGTCCCAGTTTGAAGGAGTCCCAGGTATGGGAAGTTGGGATTCTCAGGCACAGAATTAAGGCATAAACGATGTCAAACATGTAGGTTAGCTGCATTGCATTCATATGACATACATACATGAGGATAGAGAGGGATGAGGAGAGGAAAAGGGGGAGAAAAGAGAGAGAAGACAAAGAAGTACCCCCATGCAGAGAGAAGAAAGGTCACCCTGGAGTCATTTGGCATCCTGAAAGTCCGTTTGAAGAGAGTGGGTGGGGAGTGCTCTGTCTGTAGGTTGGAGCTTCTCCTCTTTTACCTGGCTGCCTCATTGAGTAGCAGTGCTTTTCTGAGAATCACTTAGCATTCTCCAGGGGTGATTTGCTTAGCCAGGCCCACTGTCCAGTTGTGTTGGGCATGCTCAGTGTGGTAGGGGGGTTCCAGAGTTGAGCCCTTCTTGTCCAGACAGTTTCTCCGAAATGATCGCTACTGTTGATAAACCAGAAGCTGCTTGACCGCAGTTGGGTCAGAATCAGCATCACCTGTCACTACAGGAAGCCTTCACTTCCTGTGTGTGTTCAGTGACAGGAGCTCACTTCCAGGTGTGGTGGTCCAGAATGGTGGTCTTTCAGTCCACGCAAGCTGAGCAGTCAGGCAGGTGGTCCCATGTTAGTGTGCACAAGCTCACTCTGCATTTCCCAGCTGTTTTTTTTTTTTTCTCCCAGTTGTTCATTTTTGGGAGCTTCTGGGAGTCTGAGCTCATGCAAGAGAGGATTTTTGAGACAGTAAATACAAGCAGGGTGCTTGCTTAGCACTGCTCAGAAATTTAGCTCAAAACAAGTTTTTTTCTGAGATGTTGGGACATTTTATTTATCTTAGTCTCTGATGGCTCGATACTCAAAGCTAAATCTGTTTATCTGTCTCTTTAAATGGGATGCAAGAGCTTTGTCTACTGTGACAATGTCCACAAGCTCAATCACATGTACAGATAAATGTAGTTGTATTATTTCATGTTTACTGTCAGTGTGAGTCAGCTCTCAGCCAGCACACCTGAAATTAAGGCAGCACCATTCACATCCCAAGGGACTTCTGCCCAATTCCCATTTTTTTTGAAGAAAAATTATATTCCATATTCATTTAGCCTGGAGAAGAGGAGGCTTTTAGCCTGGAGAAGAGGAGGCTCAGGAGTGATCTACAACTACCTGAAAGGGCATTGTAGCCAGGTGGGGGGTGGCCTCTTCTCCCAGGTAACCAGCAATAGAACAAGGGGACACAGTTTCAAGTTGTGCCAGGGTAGGTATAGGCTGGATATTAGGAAGAAGTTCTTCACAGAGAGAGTGATTTCCCATTGGAATGGGCTGCCCAGGGAGGTGGTGGAGGCACCGTCCCTGGGGGTCTTCAAGAAAAGCCTGGATGAGGCACTTAGTGCCATGGTCTAGTTGATTGGCTAGGGCTGGGTGCTAGGTTGGACTGGATGATCTTGGAGGTCTCTTCCAACCTGGTTGATTCTATGATTCTATAAGTGCCAATCTAAAACTGTTATTTTGGATAATTGAAAGGGTAAGAACAGCTTGCTTTTCAAAAGGACAGTGGGCCTTCAGCCATCTGAAGTCTTACAAAAAAAGGATAAGCAATTGCTGAAGGAATGTTACTGCAGCCACATGCTTTTCCTTGGGGCTAAGGTAGGTGGGAACTGATTGGAAAAGGTAGATTGTCATCTACTTTCATCATGTTTTCTCCCAGATCTCTATCTATTTCAGTGCTTTGATGAGCTGCAGATTTTCAGGAAATCCCTAGACACCTAGATACATTTTTGCTTGGGGAAGAGTGGTTTATTCTATTCTAAAGAACTGTGCAGCTGACTTCAGCAGAATGTACCTCTGCTACAGGTGAAGCAGGTAGTTTTAATAAAGTTACTGAGTTCTCGTTTGGTTGGTTTTGGAGTTTTGTTTGGTTTGTTGGGGGGTTGGTTTTGGTTTTGTTTGTTTGTTTTCTTTTAGGAAGAAAGTTTTGGGTTGTTTGTTTGAGGAAGTGAGGGGACAAGAGTGACAACCTACATCCAGACATGATATGCATTTAAGCTGCTGAGTAGCTGTAAGAGAAGTCGTGTCTCCTTCCTGAAGATGGTAGGATCTGAGATCCTGTGCCTGGAGAGGAAAGTTTGCATAGGCTTGAGAGAAGGAGGTGATATCAGGTACTCAGGAGAGAACTGTGAGAAATGTTGTGCTGTGCAGCCCTCCAGCTCTGCTCATGTGGGAAAACACAGCAGATTGAACTGTGGAGATACCCTGTTGCCCATGGGCTGCAGAAGGTATACAGTTTCTTTTACCAATTCTTTGAGCCATCCTTAGATGCTCAAAGGTAGAAATTCCAGGCTGCAGGCAGTCATTCCAACTTCACTTAGCTGGGATGTACATATAGGTACATATGCAAACTGTATTTGTAGTGGCACAATTGAGCAATATCTGATTTGCATAGGTGGAGCTGAAATCTGGGTACACTCCACTTTGCCCAAGCTGTGACCCTAAAAGCAGCTTTTGGCATGATGGCTGTGCTTCACTGCTGCTTCATATCTGAAATGTATCTGAAATCATGTTCTGTTGTTGATGAGTAATTGTGCAGTGATCCTGACAGATGGCTACATGGAACTACCGGATTGCATAGTGGTTCCTGGCTAGCTTGTGATAGGATGAAAGCAGGGGCACTAGACCAGAATGAACTGTTAAATCCCAAGGTTGATTTAAGGCTAAAAAAGGACTTAGATCCACTCGAACTGTGAAACTGGTCCTTCTGCAACAAATGTTTAATTTCATTGCCCATATCTACAGCAGGCTGCTTTAAAAAACAAACAAATCTGGTTCCTAATTCCTGATCTTGACCTGAGCATGAATTGCTAGAGCCCTGGTAGAGGCAGGCAAGATAGAAATCCTGTGACTTCTCAGTTCCTGCAGCTCTCTCCCTCTGGGTTTTTGTTAAATCTCTTAAATTTCTGTTCCCAAACTCTGAGGAGCCCATTTAATCTGGCCTTGCTTCAGAGGTCCCTGCAGTTCAGGACATGGTCATTATGTGCTGTGCTGCTGCTCACCTGGAAGCTATTGAGTGTCCCAAAAGAAAATTACAGCCGTGATACAGGGATGAGTCATCTCCAACAGCTGGTTAAGAGAGGATTTTCTAGTTATACACAACTTTGAGGTTTAAAAGAAACCCAAACCTTTTTCTATTCAATACAGGGCTGAAAGCAAGTTCCTTCTATTTTTTATGGGAACAAACACATGAATCATAGAGAGCCAGGTTGGTAGAGACCTCCAAGGTCATCCAGTCCAACCTATCATACAGCACTATCCAATCAACTAGACCATGGCACTAAGTGCCTCGTCCAGGCTTTTCTTGCACACTTCCAGGATCAGCAACTCCACCACCTCCCTGGGCAGCCCATTCCAATGCCAATCATTCTCTCCAGCAAGAACTTCCTCCTGTCATCCAGCCTAGACCTTCCCAGGCACAACTTGAGACTGTGTTCCCTTGTTCTGTTGCTGGTTGCCTGGGAGAAGAGACCGACCCCTGCCTGGCTATAGCCTCCCTTCAGGTAGTTTTAGACAGCAATGAAGTCACCCCTGAGCCTCCTCCAGGCTGCACTCCCCAAGCCTCTCCTCGTATAGCTGTGTTCCAGGCCCCTCACCAGCTTTATCACCCTTCTCTGGACACAGTATCACAGTATCACAGTATCACCAAGGTTGGAAGAGACCTCACAGATCATCAAGTCCAACCCTTTACCACAGTGCCCAAGGCTAGACCATGGCACCAAGTGCCACATCCAACCTTGCCTTGAACTGCCCCAGGGACGACGACTCCACCACCTCCCCAGGCAGCCCATTCCAGTGCCTAATGACTCTCTCAGTGAAGAACTTTCTCCTCACCTCGAGCCGAAATTTCCCCTGGCGCAGCCTGAGGCTGTGTCCTCTTGTTCTGGAGCTGGCCACCTGAGAGAAGAGAGCAACCTCCTCCTGGCCACAACCACCCCTCAGGTAGTTGTAGACAGCAATAAGGTCACCCCTGAGCCTCCTCTTCTCCAGGCTAAACAACCCCAGCTCCCTAAGCCTCTCCTCGTAGGGCTTGTGCTCAAGGCCTCTCACCAGCCTCGTCGCCCTTCTCTGGACACGCTCAAGCATCTCAGTGTCCTTCCTAAACTGGGGGGCCCAGAACTGAACGCAGTACTCGAGGTGTGGTCTGACCAGTGCAGAGTACAGGGGCAGAATGACCTCCCTGCTCCTGCTGACCACACCACTCCTGATACAAGCCAGGATGCCACTGGCTCTCTTGGCCACCTGGGCACACTGCTGGCTCATGTTCAGGCGGGTATCAATCAGTACCCCCAGATCCCTCTCTTTTTTTAAAGGATGGGTTTTGTGTTGTGCTGAGTCGACTTCTCCCCGGGGGGCACCTCCCCCAACCCGGGACATCAATTCTTGGTGCTTTTTCCAAACGGAGGCTTCTCTCCTTCTTACGTGCATTGGCCAGGACTCGAACCTGGGCCACCAAACACATCCCCCCCTCTGGGGAATCGAACCTGGGTTGCCCACATGGCAGGCGAGAATTCTACCACTGCACCACAACACCCACCCCACATTCCAGTATCTCAACATCTCTCTTGAATTGAGGAGCCCAGAACTGGACACAGCACTCAAGGTGTGGCCTGACCAGTGCTGAGTCCAGGGGAAGAATATCCTCCCTTCTTCTACTGGCCACACTGTTTCTGATCCAGGCCAGGATGCCATTGGCTCTCCAGGCCACCTGGGCACACTGCTGGCTCATGTTCAGCTACTATCTATCAATACCCCCAGGTCTCTTTCTTCATGGCTGCTCTCCAGCCACTCTATCCCCAGCCTGTAGCACTGCTTGGGTTGTAGATCACCACTTAGCATAGCCAACAGTTCATTAATCAACTCCCATCAAGTGAAAAAGATTCAACATTGCAGGCCTCCCACATTCCAGAGATATGCTTTGACCACAGAAGTATTATGAATGTTCTTCACAATCTGCAGATTTTTTTATGCCAAATGGAACAGTGCCAATCTGTGAAAATTTGAGGCTGGCTTTGGTAGGTAGTTAATAGATTGATGGTTTATAGTATCTACCAACTACACAGAGGTTCTATGTTCAGGCCTGTGAGAACACAGGACTTTAAACTGTTGTTGATTGTAAGCTTCTCTGAGGTTTTGACCATAAATTATGCCCTAGCAATGAAACATCTTTGCTGATAAAAATTCTGGCAATGCTGCTATGTTTCCTTGCAAAACACTTGTTTCAGTCACTTTCTATTTTCTGATAACAAAATGTTTCATTGAAGAACATCATGATCTACCTCCAAGTGTTTGACAGCATTGGATCTTTTTTTACTGTATTTTGGTAGATTTCCAATGACTGTTTTCAGAGTGGTCCATTTTATATGGCTTAGAATCATAGAATGGTCTGGGTTGGAAGGAACTTCCAAAAGTCATCCAATCCAACTCCCTCTGCAGACAGCAGGGGCATCCTCAACTAGGTCAGGTTGCCCAGAGCCCTCTCAAGCCTCACTTTGAAAATCTCCGGGGATGGGACCCCAAGCACCTCCCAGGGCAACCTGTTCCTGTGTTCCACCGCTCTCATGGTGAAGAACCTGTTCTTAACCTCCAATCTAAATCTGCCCTTCTCTAGTTTGAAGCCATTATCCCTCATCCTGTCACTGCAGGTCTTTGTAAACACTGTCTCTCCATCCTTCTTGTAAGTCCCCTTCAGATACTGGAAAGCTGCTATTAGGTCTCCCTGGAGCCTTCTCTTCTCCAGGCTGAACAACCCCAGTTGCCTCAGCTTGCCTTTGTAGCAGAGGTTCTCCAAGCCCCTGATCATTTTTGTGGCCCTCCTCTGGACCTGCTTCATGTCCTTTTTGTATTGAGGGCTCCTGTATTGAGATGCAGTACTCCAGGTGAGGTCTCCTCAGAAAGTGGCAGAATCACCTCTCTGGATCTGCTGTCAATGCTGCTTTTGATGCAGCCCAGGATGTGATTTGCCTTCTGGGCTTTAAGTTCTCACTGTTTGCTCATGTCCAGCTTCTTGTCCATCAGCACCCTCAAGTCATTTTTTACAGGGCTGCTTTCTATCACCTCATCTCCCAGGCTGCATTGATTGTGAAGATTGTTCTGGCCTAGATGCAGAACCCTGCACTTGATTTTGTGGAACCTCATGAGGTTCACCTGGGTCCACCTCTCCAGCTTGTCTAGGTCCCTCTGGATGCCATCCCTTCCCTCAGGCTTATCAACAGCACCACTTAGCTTGTTGTCATCTGCAAACCTGCTGATGGTGCACTCGATCCACTGGCTGTATCATTGATAAAAATATTAAACAGCACAAGTCCCAGTATGGATCCCTGAGGGACACCACTTGTCACTGCTCTGCATCTGGCTTCAAGCTATTGAGCACTACCTTCTGAATGCTTGCTAGTATGTGACTCACATCTTTCATACCTTAGCTCTTTCTTCAGAGGACTTTGGGACATAGGACTCTGGTGCACTATGTGGTAAAAAGAAAGAACATTTCCAAACATGAAATGCACTTCCATGTGATGAAAAATGAGAGATTAACTATTTCCCCCAATTTTTAGTGGAGTAAATTAAGAGAAATCTATTACACTACTTGATACCACAGAAAGGTTTGGGGCAGCTAAATAGCAATTTTGGTGTCTTTATTGGGTTTTAAAATTGCATCAGCTGTAAAAACAGAGAGGCTGTTCTGTTATCTGTGGTGGCATATCACAAACCTGGAATTCTCCTGATGACCTGACTGGGATAAGAGAAGGTGGTCTGCTTTTTTTCTTTCTAATAGATACCATCTAAAAAGTAGAGCTGTTCTTGTTCTTAAGCACACTGCTCTGCTTGTTTTATCACCCAAGTATTCTGCCTTCAGAAGAGGTCTGTGCAGAGGGTCCTTACATGGAATTTCTCAGCTCTTAAATGAGAAAGGTTGATGAATCTTTAACAAATCCTTCCCTTTGACCATTTGACTGAGGACATAAATAAAATCTCAAGTGCTTTTGCCCAAGATGAGTCCTATCTCAGATCCTAAGAGAGAAGTGGGTTTTTTTCATCTTGTCCAAGAGACTCACTAAACCCATTCTTGGATTCTGGATGCAGCCCATCACCTGGGATTTGTGTTCCTGATTTCAGCAGATGGACGCGGAGCTAATCACAGCCGAACCTCTTATCAATCAGCCTAGGAGACAAAAGGGTGGAGAATTCAAACTGTTTGTGGGTGCTGTATTGGTGGGGAGAACATCAATTTAGATAAAACAGTGCAGATGCTCTAAGCAGACTGAATTGAGGAGTAAGGAAGCATGGCTTTGGCAGTAATGTGGTAAGTGCTGACCAGAAAGATACTGCAGAATGACTGTCTGCAATTTGCATGCAGTGGATTCGCAGGGGGAGCATTTCCTTTTCCCCACACCGAGACTGCCTCTGTGCAGTGTGGTGCAGAGATGGCACGGTGCCTCAGCCTTGGGTGTGGAAAATGTGTACTTGGCTTGTGTCAGATCCACTTAGCGTGGATCCGGTGATGCTGTGTACTGGCTTTGCTTCTGCTGCCTCCGGAGCTAGCTCAGGCGTTTCTACTCCAAACTTCTCTGCACAGTGGAGGCATTTCCTTGGAGGTGAAGAAAAATCCTTGGTGGAATGTGGCTTGTGTTGCTCAGGGGGATTGCCTGCATATGTGCATGGGTGTATGATTGTTCTGTGTGTAACTAATCTGTTTTGTGTCTAGATGTCAGGCCTGAAGCATGCCATTGGTTTCTCCCTGGATTTGAGGAAGAGTGAGCTCACCAGCTTACATATTTTTACCCATACTTAAATATCCCTAAAATAAATCTTTTACTTAACTATTGCTATGTGAAACTCCAGTGTTCATGACTAGAGTCAGCATTTTTAGTTAGTTTTCTACTTAGGAAGCACTGATAAAACATGAACAAGGGCATAAGAAGCCTTTTACTCTTTGAGTACCATCTAGCGAAGTTAGGCTTTGTGAGTATCTGATATAGCCAAGGACACAAGAGAGATGAGTACACTTTAATGTTTTTCCTCTCAAGTGTTACCTTGGGGTGACTTCCTACTTATAAAACTGCTTGGGGTTCTCTCAAGCTAAAATTGCTCCAAGGCAACACTTTTGATCAGGTATGACAGTGAAGTACATCCACTGAGGCATAATGTTGTATGTGTCCTGCACAATAAATAGCATTTGGATACAGGGGTGATCCACAGCAAATCACTGTGGGCTATCACACAGCACTGCTGGCTGTCCCACAGGCATCCCACAAAAGTCAAGACATGCTCTAGTGGCCTCCCCCGGTGACAGCTTCCAAACCAGGGTGCAAATTTCAAAGGCAGCAAGAGCAGCATTCTGAAATGCCTGTTACATTTTATCTGTTGGACTTCCATTTATTTCTGGATACTTCAGCAAGAAACAGCTTTGCTTTGATTTTCCTTGCCCATCACTGGCTACATATAACTGCTAGTGTGAACATTTGCAGTACTCCTTCTTTCTTCTTGCCAAGTACAGTAACAGAAGAAGAGGGCACAGAATTACACTGTGGCAGTCTCTCTCTTTGCCTCTGTTTCTTCGCAAAATGGGAAAGTGTTTCTCTCTTTGCTGGTTTTGGTTTTTTTTCCCGACAGTGTGTTGAGCTGCCACTCTATACTCAATAAAACAGAGACTTACCTTTTTCCCTTTTTGCTGCTGGTGGGATGTAAAAGCTTGAATCTGTTTCTAAGCTTATGGGAAGAGGAATGTACAGGCAAGCCA
This sequence comes from Pogoniulus pusillus, assembly GCF_015220805.1. Lineage (NCBI taxonomy): Eukaryota > Metazoa > Chordata > Aves > Piciformes > Lybiidae > Pogoniulus > Pogoniulus pusillus. The sequence goes on along the minus strand of NC_087281.1, from coordinate 15,938,775 downwards.
GGTTGGTGTGTGCTGAGCACAAAAAAAGGTTGATAGACAATTTAAACAGTATACTTCAACAAGAGTTTCTGACTGAGGAGAGGCTGAGGGAGCTGGGGTCGTTTAGCCTGGAGAAGAGGAGGCTCAGGAGTGACCTCGTTGTTGTCTACAAGTACCTGAAGGGAGGCTGTGGTCAGGTGGGGGTTGGTCTCTTCTGCCAGGCAACCAGCAACAGAACAAGGGGACACAGTCTCAAGTTGTGCTGAGAGAAGTACAGGCTGGATGTGAGGGAAGTGTAGGCTGGATGTCAGGAGGAAGTTCTTCACAGAGAGAGTGATTGGCATTGGAATGGGCTGCCCAGGGAGGTGGTGGAGCCACTGTCCCTGGAGGTGTTGAAGAAAAGCCTGGCTGAGGCACTTAGTGCCATGGTCTAGTTGACTGGATAGGGCTGGGTGATGATCTTGGAGATCTTTTCCAACCTGGTTGATTCTATGATTCTATGACTGATCGTCAGAAAACACTTCTTTTACTGTGAGGACAACTGAGTGCTGGTGTAGGTTGTCCAAGGAGGTTGCAGAGTCTCCATCCTTGGAGATATTCAAAAGCTGTGTGAAAATGGCACCCAGCTCTAGGTAGCCCTGCTTGAGCAGGGAGTTTTGATGAGGTGACCTCCAGAGATCCATTCCAAACTCAACTCTCCTGTGATCCTATAATTGCAGACTTTGGGCTGTTACAGCCATAGTTCTGTCAGGCTGTAGGGGAGATAGCATTTGTGAGTAAAATTATTTTTAATGCACTAATAATATTGCTAAGAAAAAAATTGACAGACTGTTTGGCTTAAGCTGTCATCACATTCTATATGCCTAAAGTCTTGGGTATTTTTATAAATACAGGGGCTGTTTTAATGAAAGATACTGAGCTTATCCACACTTGGGTTTTAGTTTTTGTTTAATATAAGCACATGCATACAATGCAGATTCTGATAACCTTCAGAATTAGAAAGAGAGGTAACTATTTCTTTTTTTAACTTAAAAATGCAAGCCATGATCAGAAAATGTACACTCAGACCAGCAGGACCTCTTTCTGACACTAGTAACTGCTTTTTCCAAAGGAGAGACCTCAGCATTCAGCCATGGAAATGGAAAACCCTCAGGAGACAGAGAAAAAAAGATGTGTTCATTGCTAATTTCAGTCAGTTTATCAGACAGTTGCCTCTAGTTAATACAGTCCACTATGCTGAGATATAAACAGCCTGAAGGAGTAGGGAACTTCTTGACAGAATAGTTGGATTAGGCTTTTTCAAATCAGCTAAGCAGATCCCCATTGCATACCTGTGACCAGAAAGCTACTCCAGCTAATAGTATAAATTATAAGCATGAAGAAACTGCAAGATCTAAGCTATTGAGATGCTCAGTCATCAACTCCGCAAAATATGCAACAAAGGTCTGCATTGCAACTTCCAGATCAGTGCTGCTGGAAATTGCCTGACCTACAAGGGAACACAGTCTCAAATTGTGCCAGGGGAGGTCTAAGCTGGATGTTAGGAGGAAGTTCTGCACAGAGAGAGTGAATTGCCATTGGAATGGGCTGCCCAAGGAGGTGGTGGAGTCACCATCCCTGGAAGTGTTCAAGAAAATACTGGATGAGGCACTCAGTGCCATGGTCTAGTTGATTGGATAGTGCTGTATGATAGGTTGGACTGGATGACCTTGGAGGTCTCTTCCAACTTGATTGATTCTATGATTCTGTAGCCAGTCATTGGAGTGTCTACTTCCTCAGCCTTGCAATTTAGTCCCATGTCCACCTAATGTATTTCTGACACATTTCCATAACATTTAAATTACTTCTCCTCTCAAATATGGCCAGATGGTCAGAAACTGATGCTCCACTCCATGTAAAGCTGTGACCTGGTACTAAAATTTTGACTTGAAGGAAATGCACCCTGTGATGGTTTGGATTTTACCCACCCCTCAACACTTTGGAAAATCAACCAGACTAGACTCGGCAGCTCTAGAAATTGAATGAAGCTTTGTATTTACAGCTTGGCACAATATACAAGCAGATAGTTGCAGTATATGCAGTTATATCCAGAAATATACAAGGTAAAAGGTAATACAGAAACACAACAGCCCTCCCAGAAACCTGAGTCCCCAGGAGGAGCTCTCAACCACCCTTCCACCTTTCCTCCCACCCCTCTACCTTACCCAAGACTTTGGCTTATGCTCGAGGTAGCTTGGAGAGTTGGCCAGGGGGGTTAGGAGGAAGATGGATTAGTCACACAGATGGCAGGTCAGGTTAGAGAGAAGTGCAGCCCATGAAGCCCAGAAAGCAACTCCATTATCTGTGTTCGGGTTCTTGTTCTTATACATGTCAGCAAACCTGTGAGTGAAGTAGACATCACCATTGTTTCCTTTTCACAGCCTGTAATCTAATTCTTCTCACCAAAACGTTCTAGCTAGGCTCAAAGTAGCACACACCCTGAGATGCAGAGGTGTGTAAGACATAAAAATCAAAAAGCCCCAGAAGAGGCACAGAACAAGGTAGAGAGGCCATCTCAAGTCTTACAGACTGACTTTAATGACATTTGCATTATCAGTCCTTGCTGCTAAATGCCATGCGCTTGTCCCCTCAGAGCTGTCCATATTAATAAAGTGTGACTCTACCAGGAAGTGATTTACTTTAAATATGCTTCTCTCTTTACAGACAGCAGCTCTGTGCTGAGGCAGAGAGAGAAAGGGGTTAAGTGCACTCTGCAAGTGAAAGGCACTTTCCTATGTTGGCTCATGAGCGCCCATGAAAAATGTCTCTCCCCTCCACCACTACCTGGCCTGAAATGTTTCCCATCTCAGGGTCCGTACTGCACTGAGGAAAATGGTTTTGCAAAGGTCTGGCACAGAGAGCTGTGGTGGAAGGGTCAGGATCAGCTGATGCAGACCTGCACTGCAAAGGCACTGCAGATTAAAGTAAACTCAGCTTCCCTACAGTGCCTTTTCTGGATATATTGTCTCACTTCTGCAGTGTGAAGTGGGCAGGGCCTCTGACAGCCTTCTGTATTTCTCCAGCTTTAAGCATTGTAGAAATAAGTTCATATTTTATGGTGTATCAAGTTTCAGATAGACACCACTGTCAAAACATGACAAGTAGACAACAGAAAATGAAATATCGCTGTTTCCAACTTCATAAAACCCCCCAAGCAACTTCTTTAATGACTGGGACTTTACTTTGATACGAGGCAGCCTGCACCATTTGTGGCTAAGTCATCCCCTGGGTGCTTTTATTGTATAGATGGAATGGTTTATGTTGACTCATAAATAAAGAGAAGTACAGCTTCTTACTTCTTCCCACAATGAACAGTGAATTAATAGGAAACATAACTGCTGAATCTGTGCTCTCAAAGTTAATGCAGAACCCAAGTGACATCCCAAGTAACTTTGGCTTTCTAAGAGTTAGTAATCTAAGCTGTCCAATGCATGCTTTCCTAGAGGGAAACGGAACCTCCAAAGTGGCTCAGATGTCTTAACTAAGCTACTTGTTTTAAAATGAGCTTAGTTGTTTTCTGAGGGTTCTTGTGTCTCTTCATTGGCTATGTTGAAAGATATGGGTGACTTAGCATAGTTTGAAGAATTTCAAAGGCTATCTTACTAGTCTGAGAGATTTTTTAAAGAGATGACTGAATGGTTTCAAAATGTAAGTAAAGCTGCCAGGAGTTTAGTTTAATTTTATACTTTCACTTATATGACATAGGAATGAACTGGCTGAGTGACAAAGCTCAGAGGATTGTGGTCAGTGGTTGTGATCATCCTCTAGCTGGAGGCCTGCAGTGGTGATCCCCAGGGATCAGTACTGGATCCAGTCTTGTTCAATATATTCATCAATGACTTGGAAGACTTGTGTTGTGGAGGCAGGGGATTCATTTGGAAATACAAAAATATAATTATTTTATTTTCCTGAAATACTCACCCCCAAACTACATACAAAACTAGTCTGGGGTTATTTACAGATTCTAATTCGATTGGGAATTCTTCAAAAGGATGTTTTTGTAAATAAGTTTGCAGATGACACCAAGCTAGGAGCAGCTGTGGATCTATTGGAGGGTAGGGGAGCCCTGCAGAGGGACCTTGCCAGGCTGGATGGGTGGGCAGAGGCCAAAGGGATGAGATTTACAGGGCCAAGTGCAGGATTCTACACTTTGGCCACAACAAACCCAAGCAGTGCTACAGCCTGGGGACAGAGTGGCTGCTGGAGATCAGCCAGGAAGAAAGGGAACTGGGGGTACTGGTAGATAGTAGCTGAACACGAGCCAGCAGTGTGCCCAGGTGGCCAAGAGGGCCAATGGCATCCTGGCCTGTATCAGGAACAACGTGGCCAGTAGGACAAGAGCTGGACAGGCTGAAGAGCTGGGCAGGGAGAAACCTGATGAAGTTCAACAAAGACAGGTGTAGGTACCTGTGGAGGAATAACTCCATGCACCAGTACAGGTCAGGGGTAGACCTGCTGGAGAGCAGCTCTGTAGAGAACGGTCAGGAAGTCCTGGTAGGTAACAAGTTAATTGTGAGCTAATAATGTGTGCTTTGTGGACAGGAAGGCTGGTGGTATCCTGGAGTGCCTTAAGACAGTCTTCCTAGTGAAGCCACTTGTGGAGTATTGTGCCCAGTTATGGCCTCCTCAGTTCAAGAGAGACAAGGATATACTGGAGAGAGTGCAACACTTACCATGTTTTATGGCAAAACAAAGATAAGATTGTTCCTAAAGAGTCCTTGAAAGGCAGAAATAATAATAGTTTGCCTGTTGTGGACACTTAGGCTATTGAAATTGTTGTAGATGCAGCTGAGAACTCTTAATTTCTGAAAAATACTGTTTCAGACCACTGGGAGGTTACTTATAGGAAAGTAAGGCATAATTTGTATGTAATTAAGCCAGTCCTTTCTGTTTCTCATATCTCCAAGGAGATAGATTTGTTGTTCAGTTTATTAGAAGTAGGCAATTTTTGGTACTTCTAACAAGAGGATTAGTCTGACAGTGTCATTAAGGATCTGAGGAGAAATAACTTTGGAAGACAGGCACTTCTACTTCATGAACTCTTTTTAACTTGGTAGTTGGAAGTTAAGGACTGTGAATGAAAAGTTACACTTGACACCTGGATTTGTCTCACAAAAGATGCCAGTAAAAAATGATTTAATGCTTTTAATGGATAGATTTGATTGCAGGGTAGTAAGTACTGCAGTTTTGTGCTCTCAGTCATGTCTTCTGTGAGGCTACCTGCAGACTAAAATGATTTGTCCTCACTTGTAGTACTGTACACAAACTATTCTTTCAGCTGAATAAATTCTGAAAGCTGCAATTCAAATTGGTTCACATTTTGCCTTCCTTTTCTTTATCTAATTTCTGCATCAGCTAAACCCATCAAAATTGAAAAGGTAACATGTCACTGATTTTCCTGGGAGATTCGATGTTTCTGGGAAGCTGACTGAACTGTAAGCTTTTGATTCTTTAAATAGCCATAATGAAATGTTAACAGTTCTTCTGTATCATCTCTGTAACAAAGTGGGAAGATTAGAAGTGAATTTCAGCTTCAGCAAATCCAATTGTTGTCTTTTAAATTGGTTTTGCTGTGGGCACTGTGCCTGTAGTTTGCTTAATCTGTTATGTTGTTGTTTTTTTTTAAATTAATATTTTGGACAATGATGAATGTAAACAATTTACATTTACAGCTTTTGTTTTGTATGTTTGTTGAGCTGGATTTGCAAAGGCATCAAGCCAGGATATAATTCCTGCCTTTATTAGGTTATGAAACAGAATCTAGCCAGAAGATAACCACATCCTTAAGTTGTAACATCAGCAGCAACAGACAGCCCTTAATGCTGCTGGACCTAATGGAATTAGATTTCATGTATGCTTAATGAATGCAAATGCCACTTAATTTTTACAGCCTGAGTTGTAAGACATTGCATGTGACATATCTGCTACCAAAAAAAACGTATCAAATGTGTGATTCTTACACCCAGCATCCAATTTCAGCACTGCAAAATGTATCCTCTTAGGGAAGAAGGACTGGAGAAACATGCCAGCAATATTACTGCATAATTTAAAGCACCACCAAAGAGAAATGTTAAAATATGCACCAGGCAATTAAAAGCATATCTGTTTTTATTCTCCTTTGCTGCTGTTCAGCAAGAAGTAGTAAAGAGATTTAGAGCAAGCAGCAACCATAGCAACAAGGAATTTTTGGTTCAGCCCAGTGCTGTATAACTTCTGGCAAAGAAACACATTTCCAGATACTTTGTCAACTGTTGACTCTTCCCACAGACATTGCTACCAAGGAATATATTCTGCCTCCTAGGCACTGGTTCCACAGAGATATGTGAGATCCAATCGCTGTGCAGGCCCAAGTAGGAGTGACGACAACTGGGTTACACCATGGTACTTGTTCAGCAGTGGTCCCTTGGGTTTGTTAATTATCAGAGATAAGAAGTGCCATTCTGCTCTCTGTGAGAGAGAGGGGAAACAGATGTGATGTGGAAAAAGGTTTTTATCCCTTACCAGCCTCCTGCTCCATCCAGCTGTAGCTTCGCTCCTCTGACCTGGTCACACTCAACTATGCTCCTCATGGTGGGGATGAAGGGCCTCATCAAGCACAGCTCCTCAGCAGTGGTAATTACCACAGTGACTGTATTCTTAGACTTAATGTTTGTCCTTCCTGACACATTCATTTCACTTGTAGACAGGTGGGCATTGATGCTGAAAACGAGTCAGTGGAAACTTAAAGGGAGTAGGGGTGCTAAAAAAACTTGATCATGTATTTAAAAAGCACAGAAAATGTATTCAGTTGATGATAGGTTGTTTTTTTTTTTCTCAAAGACAGTCCAGTGTTCAGTCACTATGCATTTTGCAAGCTAGAGCAGGTCTGCATAATATTCAGAATCATAGCAGACATTGTAGTCATAAAGAAGTCTGCCTACTGATCCCAAACTCAGCTCTGCCAAGTCAGAAGGATCTGGGACTCTCAGGTGTAAAAGTTGACCTCTGGAGCTAGACACTAAAAAGAAACATGCATTGCTTCTGGTGACAAGGAGTTAATTTGCAGAGTTAATTCTGAAATGAAAACAGCAGCAAGATGATGGCACAACAAATGGTGTGCAATCTAAAAGATGAGACCAGTGTTATTCCAGAGAATGTTAGAAACAACTGTCATTAAATGTCAGGGTTTTCTCACTCTGTTGGAGGCAATCTTTCTACTTTTTGTGTAAGATGGAGCTGTTCTTCACACTGACTTAGAGCAGGCTGAGGGCTTTTTATTCTTATTTGATGGCCCAGACACATTCCCCAGTAGAGGTACTGAGGAAGGTAAGTCTCTTATATGAATAGTCTGGTTTTCCTTAGCCTTTCCTCATGGTCACCTTAGGAAGACAGCTTGCATACCCCAGGTTTGATGAGGCACCTCTTGGAAGTCCCTTGGACAGACATTAATTCCTGCCACTGAATAAGCAGTTTGTTCTCCCAGAAACATCTGGAGTCCTTTGTCACTAAGTAAGGAACTCCCTCATTTTTACAAGTGATTTGCCAATTGCCTTTTTTTTTTCCCCTAGGCAGAATAACAGTCACAGAATCACAATCACAAAATGGTAGGTGTTAGAAGGAACCTCTGGAAATCATCTAGTCCAACCTCCCTGAGACAGGAGGTCCCAGAAACGATGCACCATAAGTACTCATCTGACCATGTTATCTAACATTCCTTTGAAGGTTGGTTATCATGAGATACTGTGACAGCATATAGAATTATGGAATCATAGAATCAACCAGGTTGGAAGAGATCTCCAAGATCATCCAGTCCAACCTATCGCCCAGCACAGTGTTTAAGGATTTGCCTTTTATACAACCAGAGACTGTGCCAAATAGTAATGCTTTACAAAGCAAAGCCTTTGTTTATGAAAGAAAAATATAACCCAATAGAGATGATAGCATGGAATCATAGAATCATGGAATCAACTGGGTCAGAAGACTTCAAGGTCATCCAGTCCAACCTATCACCTAGCCCTGTCCAATCAACCAGACCATGGCACTAAGTGCCTCAGCCAGTCTCCTTTTAAACACCTCCAGGGGTGGTGACTCCACCACCTCCCCAGACAGCCCATTCCAAAGGAAATCACTCTTTCCATGAAGAATTTCTTCCTAACATCCAGCCTAAACCTGCCCTGGAACAGTTTGAGACTGTGTCCTCTTGTTTTGTCACTGGGTGCCTGGGAGAACAGACCAACCCCTGCCTAGCTGCAAACTCCTTTCAGGTAGTTGCAGACAGCAATGAGGTCTCCGCTGAGCCTCCTCTTCTCTGGCTGAACAACCCCAGCCCCCTCACCAGTCTTGGTGCTCTTCTCTGGGCATGTTCAAGGACCTCAACATCTTTCTTAAATTGTGGGGCCCAAAACTGGACACAGTACTCAAGGTGTTGCCTAAGCAATGCTGAGTACAGGGGCAGAATGACTTCCCTGGTTCTGCTGGCCACACTGTTCCTGATGCAGGCTAGGATGCCAGTGGCCTTCTTGGCCACCTGGGCACGCTGCCGGCTCATGTTCAGTCAGCTGTCGACCAGTCCCCCCAGAAGCCTCTCTTCCTGGCTGCTCTCCAGCCACTGTGTCCCCAGCCTGTAGCACTGCATGAGGTTATTGTGGCTGAAGTGCAAAATGTGGCACTTGGCCTTGTTAAAACTCATGATATTGGCCTGTGTCCATCTGTCCAGCCTGTCCAGGTCCCTCTGCAGAGCCCTCTTGTCCTTAATATAGATGTTTAGGAAGGAGTGAATTAAGTGAGGCAGAAATATAGGATCTCTTGCTTTCACTTTTTTCAGTAGAACCATTTTTTGCACAACCTGTGATAAAAAAAGTGGAAGGTGGGTGGTATTATTTGAGTAAAATTCCTAGGAATTTTTGCATATGGAATAGTCTTTGTATTGTGCAGATTATTTTCCACCACACATATTTTGTTTCTTGCATTGGAACATTTAAATCATATCCAGAAGAGTTATACATCTGCATAAATATTTATAAGTCTAATTGTGCAGCCTGCAGCACACTTTGACCCTTGGGCATATAAGGGAAGTAAATGTGCATTTTACCTGTATGTAGCATGTTAAGGTGATCAGGGAATATATGGGATTGCCTGAAGCATCAATGGAAAGCATCAGCTCTACTTGTGCCATTTCAAAATCAGAGGAAGAACATGTTGGTGTTTTGTAACTGAAGAGAGCTGCTGTTAAATTAACATGAAAAATGTCAACTTCCTACTGTCACTTCCATTATAAACACCTGCCTTTCAGGGAATCTTTCACATGTGAAAGAGTCTCATCTTTAGAAATGTAACAAGATAAGAAAGAGGTTTAGGATGAAGGATGGTCTAAATACTATTTTAGTTCATAGCAAAAGAGTTGTTACTCGTGGATTTAATTTATCCTGAAGAGAGGTGAGCTGTAATTATAGCTCCTAGAAATACAGTGTGCAGAATTTCTGTCTTTTATTTTCTGCTAAATATAACTTCTAACCTAAAGCAAACAAACAGACAGCTGTTTTCATTTGAAAAAGCTGCCTCTGAATGTGTACCAGTATACTCTGTTCTTCCTGAGTCATTGGTAAATTGAAACACTAGTGCTGAGAAAGAAAAATCTTATTTTTTCACTTCCTGTCCACATCCATTTTAAATGTAGAAAACCTGAGGTAGTTCCTGTAGTTGGGCAGAAGATGAGGATTTCCATCCTGTGGAAAATTTGGATATTGCTGATTTTTCTTCATCATAACTGGGAATGAAAAAGTTGAGACAGTTTAGGGAAGCCCCAAACTTTCCAGTCTTAGTCATAGTGCTTGTTTAACCAAAATATAGTAGTAATAATAATAATAATAACAATATATTATTAGTAGTAGTGGTAGTAGTAGTATTACATAATATTAATTATATAATATTATTATTGTTGTTGTTGCTGTTGTTATTACCTTCAGTATCTCCAGAAGACTGAGAATCTGAGTCTTAGGGGACTTTTGCTTCCAGCTCCTCTGCTTTTGAGTTTTCTCTCCAGGTTGAGTGTCCTGTTCTGAGCCTGTTTGGCCACAACACAGTCGTGCACTGCCCATATACATGTAATTGCTCAGCCAAAATGACAGGATGAGAATCTATCCTCCTTAGAAAAACTTCTGTTGTACCAAAGTCTTGTGTGTGTAGCTCTGCAGCAAGTCGAGTGGACACAGTTTAATGCTGGACTAATACACTGCAAATTCATCTGAGATGTTTCTGTTCAGGCATTTCATTTCTGTGGTCTAATGGAAAAGTAAAAAAATTACTTTTGCCCACATTCATTTTGACTTTGCAAAGAGCTGCATTTCCTGTTATAAAGACACAGGCATTTTTCTTGATCAGTGTAAATCAAAGTTGTTCTGTTTCAAACATCTCAACCTTACCTACTGGACAGAGAAAGCAGAGCACGTTGCCCTGCATTTCAATGCAACTGCTCACCCTCAGCTTTTCAGCCTTATTGAGGGTAATGAGAAGAGACCCACATTAAAAGAAACAATAATACTCAGTTTAAAATGTGTGTGAAGAGTGGAATGTGCTTCTTTAATAACATCTCAAATATTTGAGATATTCTTGCTGGTCACCAGCCAAGCTGGTCACCCTGCCCATTATTAAGGAAAGAAACAGGTCCTTTTATGGCTCTTTGCCCTTTCCAGGTACCTATATCGGGACACAAGATTCAAACCTTGCAGGTGTCCATTCACTCTCATCTTTGCAGAGACTCAAAACAGCTGTCTCAGGGGAAAGGTCCTGTGTTTAGTTAAATCAGTCATAGTATCATAGTATCATAGTATCATCAGGGTTGGAAGAGAACTCACAGATCATCGAGTCCAACCCTTTACCACAGAGCTCAAGGCTAGACCATGGCACCAAGTGCCACGTCCAACCTTGCCTTAAAGTGCCCCAGGGATGGCGACTCCACCACCTCCCCGGGCAGCCCATTCCAGTGTCCAATGCCTCTCTCAGTGAAGAACTTTCTCCTCACCTCCAGCCTAAATCTCCCCTGGCGCAGCCTAAGGCTGTGTCCTCTTGTTCTGGCGCTGGCCACCTGAGAGAAGAGAGCAACCTCCCCCTGGCCACAACCACCCCTCAGGTAGTTGTAGACAACAATAAGGTCACCCCTGAGCCTCCTCTTCTCCAGTCAAGGAGCCTGTGAAGGTAACTCCTAACTCCAGACATAAGGAAGTATGACAAGTATTTTAAAATTGCTACTAATCCATCACTATAAATGCTTCACTGAAACTGGCTTGTTACTTGTTCTGTGTTGTTACATTGACATTGTCACACTTTTAATGACATCCTCGTAGCCTGAGGAGTGTTAATAACTGTGAATAAGTGAGGCTCAGATCCAGAAACCATCACATTTGCATTCAGCTTCAAGAGAACTTTGCTTTTTATAGTAAAAGGAGCTGGCTATTTGAGATATATGAGACTAACACTCAATAAATACACTGAGATATCTGTAAGTAGTTTTGGCAAATGTCTGATTTCTAAATGGCCTGGTCTGCTTTACAGAGAGGCACTCAAGGCTTACCAGAGCACTGCATGTGAGCCCATAGATCACAGAAGGTACATTTATAATGAGTTATCTGTCTGAGGCTGGTATGGTTTTTAATTTCTTTCTGAAGGTGAAGCCCTCAGTTGTGGTTCAGAGCTAAATTATATGGGGTCAGTGTTTTTGCAAGGCTTTTTAACACACACACACACACACACACACAATGAACTTAGCAGCTAAGGAAATGTTTTTAGAATCATAGAATCGACCAGGTTGGAAGAGACCTCCAAGATCATCCAGTCCAACCTATCCCCCAGCCCTATCCAGTCAAACAGAAAGTTGACTTTAAAATGAAGTAGATGGAGAGAATAGTTAGATATGGAGTCTCCTGGGATAGTTGGCAGAGACTTTCTAAGCCAGGAAACTGCCTCCTTTTCTTCCCTGAAAGAAGCAAGATTTGGAAAACTATTTGGTGAAGTGCAAGCATCCAGGATCATTTGGGATGCTCTGACACTATTCTGCTTAGCTTCCTACATCCTCTCCAGTGGGAAATGACCTTCCAGAAGTCCTGTGCCAGATGTCGCTTGGATGTCCTGGGAGGTGTCAGATGTTGTTAGGCATGACCAGTATACTTTACATCTCACTCTTAACAGAAAAGAATCCAAATCTTGCTGCTTGAGCCAAGAAATTGGCAATATAAAACCCACGGAATGCTCTTTTTAGGCATTTGCCATCGTACATAATATCAGTAATTTTCTCCTGTATTCAAAACCAGTAAATGCAAATAGGATTTCAGCAAATTTTTGTACATATGAATTCTAAATCAGATATTCTGAGTGCATGAAATGTGCAGTCTCTGCCTGAGAATGACAAATATGTGGGGAAACATTGAGTTTTTCTGAAGCAGATGAAGAGGGCAGACAAAACTCTGAAGTAAACCATTTCAAGACTTTTGTTCTGTAGCTCTACATTTGGCTTCCTTTAAAAATTATCTGTGAGGAGTGCAGATGATAAGTAGGATGTCTCTAAAAACACTCCCTGATGTATGGATGCATAATCTGCTAGGAGAGACTCCCAATTTGGCACCGTGCTGCACTTTGAAGTGCACATGGATGGTGCTTGTGGACCAGGCCACTCTTACTTGCCAGGTAGAGAGGGGGAAACAGAGGAAGGTGAAAGTCTCTCGTAGCTGCCCCACAGCTCAGTTCACAATTGGAGCCATCCAAAGTGCACGTCATGTCAGCTACCTAGGAGGCATTTGTAAGAAATCAGAAATTTGCATCATCTAAGTATTTTTAATGAATTTAAGACATTACTTCCATGGCTGTTGGTGTACACACATTTGATTTCAACAAAGCATTCATGGGAGCTGTGGCTGTAAAGGGAAGTGTTGTAGCACATGGATTGGAACAGGAGCGGTGCTGCATTCCTGGAATAAAAGTGATCAATCTGATCATTGGGAGTTAAGGTAGTACCTGATGTTAACCCCAGCAAAGTTAACTTTATCCTGCTTTAGATATCTGACATTAAACCTAGCTGTCTGCAGAGGCAGCATTGGTGAAGCTATCTTGCCTTCCTAAATGCTTTTTAAGGACAAAGTGCTGCAGCAGCAGTGCGTTTGTGGCTTTTCTCTGCAGTGTACAGACACCTCCTCAGAGCAGCAGAAGCAAAGGCTAAAGTTACATGAATCTATCACACCCTGGCATGCCAACCCTTCACGCCCTGGCACTGAAAGCAGTGCTGACTGCTCTGGTTAGAGACCTCTGAGGAATCATCAGGCAGCAAGAAACACTCACTCTGCCAGAGATGCCTTGTGCTGCCTACAGGCAGTGGGCTGCACCTGGTTCTGAAGACTGCTTAACTCAGTGTAGAAGATAGCATAGGAAGTGGCAAAAACTGACACCACTCGGTCAGTGGAGTCATTCAGGTTGGATATGCCCTGAGGAGATAATTTTCTTTGTGGACACAGGGGTCGGGAAAGTGTCTTGGCTTTTCACATGGTATGCTTGCATGTGGATTTAGTGCCTGTGTGATTTGAATGAGGTCTGGTAGGACGTGTTTAAAAGGAGGAGGCCTGACAGTGGAGCTTGAGACCTTCCCTACTTAGAGCTGTCACCATCTTACTCTGAACCAACAACATTCCTGCTCTTCCAGTTATGAGATTTCCCTAAGATATGTTCTGGGTCGATGAATTTATAGTGGCTTAAATGACTGGTGTCAACATGAAACAGATGCTTCTTGTGATAAGATGCTAGAATTGGACCCTGGTTTTGAGAACAGAATAAATGGATTAAGCCCTTTCATACTTCTCCCTTCTTAAGAGATAAAACGTCTGCTTGTCTGCTAGAAGACTGGCAAGGATATGTGATTGCTTGTGACATATTGCTCAGATTTTGCTAATCACTGCAATTTCACATCACTTTGCAGAGTTTTAGGTACATGTTATCCTACACTGAAAATCCATTTGATTTGGGAAGACTGCAATAAAGGTTTATCATTGTTCCATACTTTATTAGATGATCATGCTGGTAGGTTGCCATAGCTGCAGGTGCTGAGTAGTCAGAGCTCTTCTTTTTCCATGAGGACTTCAAATTCTCTGTCAAAAGAAGGGAAATATTTTTTCTTCTGACATCTACAGCAGTAGTTTATGTTATGGTTACTGAAGAATATGTAACAAGAACACAGGAAGTGATTCACTAGTGAGAAACAAGTACAAAGGCAATCTAGACAGCTGTCATTTACATAACGGAGAGGTCTGATTTTATACAGCCTTACACCTGTATTATTTGCAGAGGAGAGTTGTATAAAGACACAAGGACTTTTTTTTTTGTGGGTTTGTTTGTTTGTTTTTCATACAATGTCCTATTTGTTTCCCCAGTTACAAGTTGCACTGGTTTAATGAATAGTTCAGGTTTCTAAAGCTTATTTTACTCCATGGACAGCAATCAAGTGACACAACCATAATAAAACCAGCATTCTTGAAGTCATCACTCTCTTACAATTGCCTTAAGGGAAACATTTCAGATCAGTGACTACTGAGATTTACCATCACATTAATCAAAAAGTCACAGCCAGCCTGAATTTGCACTAATGTAAATTAGAAGTGAATCAGCTTTGCACCACTGTGACTTTAGTACCAAGCCCATTGCTAATCTGTGTTTCTCATACTGACTGCTCTGATAGGCTCAGTTCTTTTCTTCCTGTAGCAAAATAAATCCACACTTCTGTAGGAAATGCTTTTATATATTCAGTTTCCATGTGTGATAAAATCAGCAGCCAGTCTTCTGCACTTCATTTTCCCTGACACAGGATTTATTTCTCCCAGTGTGTTCAATGCATATTAAAACAAGCATATTCTTCAGCAGACAAGAGTCAAGTCTATGCTCAAAACCAGTTCAAGAGGTGGATCTTTGATCCTTCACTTGATGTAATTTATAAAAAAGCAGACATAATGGTAGGTGTTAGGAAGATTGCTAGGAACTTTTTGCTAAAGTAGAAAAGATGAAGAAAATACCTGCTCAGTCTCTCCAAGGCTGACAGAACAAGCTGTGGTGGAAATAGGGAGGCTTCATTTCTCTCTGCTCTGTTTCACCGGTTTCAGACAGCTAACTTAGGTGAAGTCATCTTTTGTTAACGATGAAAAGATCAAAGCCAAGCTAGATTTCCCTTGTGAAGTAGACTTTACTGCTTGTCGACCAACAAAGCCATCAGAACTTTAGTGTGGAAAGTGATATCAGCATCTAGACCTACAAGTAAAATAACCCCATCAAAATTCAACCTCTTGTCATACTGAAATAAGGAATAAAAACCCCAAAAAACATAAGCTGAAGGGGAAAATAATTTCCAATTAAGAAAGCAATTTCACTTTCAAAGGATTTGTTTGTTTTGAATGAGTGATTTAATTTCTTTTTAATTATGGAAATTGTGTTAGTGAATTTTTCCTAAGCATTGTGAGTCCTATAATGTATTTCATGTGGGAAGCTGATTAATATTATATTGCTTGTGTCTGAGATGTGAACTTTCTGCCTTTTTTCCCCCCTTTTTTTAATCATCAAATCTGAAACACTGACTACTGTGTTTCAGACTGGAGAAACCAGAACTGTCAGTCCCCTTCTAATCAAGCATCACCCTTGCTCCCTTGCCTCTCCCAGCACCTTGGAGCTGCTTCCCTGGGAGAGGGTGTAACAGCTGAGCTGGACACTGTTTTTTCACATCCTGAAGGATCAGAGACTCACCTGTGGGGACTCACCCTTGCTTTGGCTTGAAGTTCACCAGACTTCCCTACTTTTGTAAATCAGGCCATGGTGAAGCTTGCTGGTTTTCAGCTTTGGCTTCACTGACTGTCATATAGGTCCTGAGGAGTCTCCTGTATTGGATTAATGATACTGACTCCTCTTTCAACTGCACTGCTACTCCCCTGTGCTATTCCTTACAGCTGAATTTCTCCTCTGGGTATTTGATCACCAGGCACTCCTCTCCCACTGCCTACTCAGGGCTTCTTACTGACCTGGCTACAAGTCAGGGCTCTTGTTTGGCTGCTGTCTCCCTCTGAATTCTGCATGTGACAAGTGTCTAATGCTCCTATGTTCAAATGACTAAGATGCTACATTTCCTCCATTGTGCCAAATGCCCCCATTTCTGTACTCTAATTGTAAGTGCTACAGGCCTGTCAAGTCTTGCTCATCTGAAGCTTTGCACCTCAAAAGCTCTGAAGTGGAAAGAAACAAGTCTCTTATTAATGGATTTTGCTTTCTCCTCCAGAGATGATTCCTCTGGATGACCTATTGTGGCATATCTTTAATCTCCCAGCTCACCTTCATTTCTGGCTTTCAGACATACAAATCCATCTGCTTGAGTGGTATGAGCTTGAGAAACCATGGATATTTCTCAGCAAACATGGAAAGGAGGGCAGGCAGGCAATGGGCTGCAAGGATGTAGAAGGGGGGTTGGGAAGATACTGTAATTATTTATGTTCATTAAAAGAGCTTATTTTATTTACATACCTGGCTTTTTAAATTGTCTTGTTCACAGCTGGTGCTATGAGATACAGAAATTTGCATGACATCATGTCTGCCCAGATGCCCTACGAGGAGAGCCTGAGGGAGCTTGGGGGTGTTTAGCCTGGAGAAGAGGAGGCTCAGGGCAGACCTCACTGCTGTCTACAACTACCTGAAGGGAGGCTGTAGCCAGGTGGGAGTTGGTCTCTTCTTCCAGGCAACCAGCAACAGAACAAGGGGACAGAGTCTCCAGTTGTGCTGGGGGAGGTATAGCTGGATGTTAGGAGGAATTTCTGTACAGTGAGAGTGATTGGCATTGGAATGCGCTGCCCAGGGAGGTGGTGGAGTTGCTGCCCCTGGAGGTGTTCAAGGAAAGACTGGATGAAGCACTTAGTGCCATGTTCTAGTTGATTGGACAGGGCTGTGTGCTAGGCTGGATCTTGAAGGTCTCTTCCAACCTGGTTGATTCTACGAATCTTTGGTTTCCTTAGCTGACCTGGGATTGCCAGAGAGAACTATGTAGTTTAATATAGAAACATAGAATCAGTCAGGGTTGGAAGGGACCACAAGCATCATCCAGTTCCAACTCCCCTGACATAGGCAGGGGCACCCTACCCTAGTTCAGGCTGGCCACAGCCTCATCCAGCCTGGCCTTAAACACCTCCAGGGATGGGGCCTTAACCACCTCCCTGGGCAACCCATTCCAGACTCTCACCACTCTCATGCTCAAGAATTTCCTCCTCACATCCAGTCTGAATCTCCCCACCTCCAGCTTTGCTCCATTCCCCCTAGTCCTGTCACTCCCTGAGAGCCTAAAAAGTCCCTCAATTAAAATATATTTGAGGCAATAAGAGCCCTTGTGCAGCTGATGAAGCACCAGCACCGACTGAGGTTAATGGGGAGAAACAATCCCTTTAGAACATGCTTGGTGTGGTACCATGGAAATTGGAATGAATTTGCTGACTGAAGAAGATATTTTTCTTTGAACATGACCTCTTTCGAAACAAACTTAAACTCCATCCTGCTCCTCAGTACTGTGCACTACTCTCTAAGGCCAAGACACATGATGGATGGCTCACATTGTTTGAAGACAAAGCTGTTTATAAATATCTCAGCCTGCAACAATGGGCTTGATCTCACTTGTGCCAATTTTAGCCCAGCTTTATGTGAAAGAAGATCCATAGTGTAAAAACTCTGGAGAGCAAAATTTCATGCAGAAAAGCAATTTGCTTTGTGTATTTATAAGATATTTATGCTTCCTTTCTCTCAGGCTGGATTCTGCAGGGGTATTGTTTTTTCCTAAGCAAAAATTGGTTTGTGATCTCTGATCATGTGGCTAGGTAGGAAGTCCACTCTGCATTTAGAAGACAACCCCAGCTCCCTCAGCCTCTCCTCATAGGGCATCTCTAAGTTAAATTTTGGAAGGAAATGTGTCATGGCCGTAGAAAAGAACTCCCTACAGAAATATACTTGGAGCAGTGAACTCTGAGTGGGCTGTAGGAAGATATATTTATTAAATGGACAAAGAACAGTGAAAATTAGCTCCAGGCTATAAAACTGTAGGGCACTTTGATCAAAGAAACAAACAAAAAGATGAGAAAAACAGACATTTGAGTGTTTGAAAATTGATATTCCGAATAAGAATCAAAGATTTAAAAGAATTGAAAAGGAAATTGTCACCCAAAATCGATTTGAAAGTATTTGATTGTCTCATTCTGGTCACATTGCAACAGTTTAGTGTAAATTATTAAACATCATGCCATATTATTTTAAATAGTCAAAATAGTTAGGTTAAGTGTAAATATTTTTTGCCTCACAAAACCAAGATGGCATTAACAAAATGGAACATCTGATGTAAAGGCAAAGCTATAGAAAATGTTGATTTAAACCTCCTCCTTTTTTTTTTGGTAACTTGGCCCAGATGGACACAGTTCCTTTAAAACTTTCACTTCTGGAAAACCTTTAAGGAAACATTTGGTCAGCAAATATTTTGCAACTAGCAGTAGGGTAACAGTTGTGTCCCTCCAGGGCATATTAGGCTCAGGGTGTTCCTACCAGCAATTTGGCAGTTGCTGATGAGTCGGTGAAACAGTGTTTCTTGAAAGTGGGCAAGAGTTAGCCACCCTTTCACCAGTTCAAAATTCAGCCTCACAGCCCCTCCAGAGCAGTAAATCACAGACCAAATTCTTTTACTTTCTGCAAACATACACTGTCTTTTTGGGTCTTCAAAATCGTGCATACCTGGAAGAGTTGAAAAGTCTGGATCAGTTTTAGTCTTTCTGTTAGAGCAAACCACAAGCAAAACCGCTTCCTTTCTGCTACTTTACAGTTTCCTATAACCATGGCAATTAACAGGACTCATAAAAATAAATCCTGCAGGTTGCTGGGACTTTAAGTAGTAAATGTGATAATCCTCTTATGTTTGTATTTCTTTTTCTACAAGGAAATCCTTGAATCTGTGGTAGTGCTCCCATTTTTCACACACAAAGAGCAATCAACTAACCTTGGAAGCCAGGCTAATTAAACTGACTAAAATAGACTTCTGCTGAAAGAATAGGGTATAAAAACACTCCTTCTCAACTTGCAACTAAGAAAACTGAAGCTCCAGGATACTTCTCATCTGTACTCAGCACAAATCAGGCCACACCTTGAGTCCTGTGCCCAGTTCTGGCTTCCTCAATTCAAGAGAGGTGTTGAGGTGCTGCAATGTGTCCAGAGGAGGGTGACAAAGCTGTTGAGAGGCCTGGAACACAGCCCTGTGAGGAGAGGCTGAGGGAGCTGGGGGTGTGCAGCCTGGAGAAGAGGAGGCTCAGGGGGGACCTCATTGCTGTCTACAACTACCTGAAGGGACATTGTAGCCAGGTGGGGGGTGGTCTCGTCTCTTCTCCCAGGCAAGCAGCAACAGAACAAGGGGACACAGTCCCAAGTTGTTCTGGGAGAGTTCCGGGATGGATGTTAGGAGGAAGTTCTTGACAGAGACAGTGATTGGCATTGGAATGGGCTGCCCAGGGAGGTGGTGGAGTCACCATCCCTGGAGGTGTTGAAGCAAAGCCTGGCTGAGGCATTTAGTGCCATGGCCTAGTTGATTGGATAGGGCTGGATGGTAGGTTGGACTGGATGATCTTGGAGGTCTCTTCCAACCTGGCTGATTCTATGATTCTAAGGAAGAAGATCTTTATGAGAACAAAATGCATGAGGTGTAAAATAAGCAGAGATGATGCCAATCTATGTTCTGTAGAATTTTCAAGTGGCTCTTTCCATGTGGATAATATACACTAACATTCTATTGAATTAAATATGCTATAGCTCTCTTTTTCCTCTCCCCCTCCCCTGCTGCCTTTTTACCATGACATAAAAAGTAAAACTGAGAACTTACTGCTTTAATAAATGTTATAGGAGTTTCTAGAATGGAAATATTATTTCTTCCGTGGCATTGTACAGTATTGCTTTAGCACATTTTTATTTCCTTTTGCATTTCAGTTTTACTGCCTACAAAATGGAAATAACATTACCTCCTATGGAAAGCAGCATAAAAGACCCAGTACTAGTGCTTTTCCTGTTTTTATCCTTCTTTGGTGCAAGCATTCAGCTCAGTGTAAAGTGTCATGATAGATTGTTTCCATAGCTGGAGAAAATGCCAACAGAATCAAAGGTTTCTTTGATTTCTTCTTCTTTGTGGAGCCAGAGACACACTTTCCTGACAGGACAGGGGTTCCAACTGGTCAGTGTCCTTGCCTGCAGCATTGAGCCCCTTTCCACTTTGCATGTCAATGCAGAAGTCTCTTTGGTTTAGTTTTTCTCAGCACTGTGTACCTAGACTTGGCCTGACTCTGGTCTGGTGTTTCTTTGCAGCGGTCTGCCTCAGCATCTCTGTTTCTTTTTATGTTTGTAATTGATACTCACGTCTTTGCAAGATGGTGGAAGGGTGGTTGAGAGCCCCTCCTGGGGACTCAGGTTTCTGGAAGGGTTGTTGTGTTTCTGCATTACCTTTTAACTTGTATATTTCTGTATATATGGTAACTCTCTGCTTGTATCTTGTGCTAAGCTGTAAGTATAAAGCTTCATTCAGTTTCCAGAGCCACTGAGTCTAGTCTGGGTGATTTTCCAAAGTGTGTGTGTGTGGGAAACAGCCAAACCATCACAATAATTTTTACAATTGTTACAATTCCCTGGCATGAATACCTCTGTAAGGTCTATGAGAGTGAAGATTTGACTGTTCCACTACAACATTTGCTGTAGGTCTGGCACACCCAGCTCACATACAGATGCTGCATCATGTCAGGATTTTAAACTGGGTTTATTCTGTTTCTTTTATTTTCTTCCTCCCCCCCTATTTTTGTCTTCTAAAACTATCTAGATGACCAGGTGCTCAAAGAAAAGTCACAGAGGAGAGTACTCCAAATATACTAAAATATACTGAGAATGTTTCACAAACCTTTATTATTTTGCCACAGTGAACCCATCCCTCCAGTGACTGCTCTGAGTCAATGATTTGAAAACATTTAAAAGCAGATGTTGCTTTAGATGAAATTTAACGTGCAAATGCTCAGTCCTAGGTCCCTCATTTTCCCAGTTTCCCATAGAGGTGAGATTTCAAGCAATTTGCACACAGCATTAGCAGAAAAATCATAGAAAGCAATTCACAAGCTCCAGCTGTCACTTAGGAGGACTGGCTCGTCAGCAGCATACCTTGAATTTCACTGTTATTAAGTGCTGATTGGTGCAGCACATGCAGAAAGCATACTGCAGCATTTGCTTTGTTGTTGAGATTGCTGATATAAATTGGCTAACCCCCTAATTACCAAAATCTTGGGACTAATAATTTACATACTGTATTTTCCACTCAGTATAATTTATTTGAGACCCATAGGAGTGCAGACTCTGCCTACTTAAATGCCAATTTTGAAAGCCAGAGGCTAACTACAAGTAATTCAACATATGTGCAGAGGTGCCAGAAGCATTCAGGCTCAGTCTCGAGCTGCCTTAGCTGAGTTTGCAATTTATCCTAGAGCTTATCTCCTGTTTCTGGCAAAAGTAGCAAAATTTATTATCTGTCCTGGTGAGGCTGGAAACAACCTTATGAATATGTCTGAACTGTTTTGTTAGCTTTGCAAATTCATTGTTGAAAAGATCATGTCTCACCTTGAAGAAAAGACCAGAACAGATCACATTTCAAGGTTCTGTAAAATACTGAGAGAGTAATCATATTTTTTACAAGAGCCTCCAGGCAGGCTGCTCTGCAGGGGTAGGTCGAATATTCTCAGGTAGTGGGACAGGGGGTGAGAAATGCTACTTGTATTGATCAAAGCTATTGTGACAGAGAAAACCAGTAGAGTAATCTCTTTGCCTGATCTGTGTTCCTTCCTCCTTATTCTAAACCACCAGCACTGCTATATTTGTTATTCAGATATAAATGTTTATTGACTCTGACATGTTTATGGGCAGGGGAGTGGTTTAAGGCAAGACCTTTGCTACAAGGGCTGCTGGGTAGTTCAGTGTGAGAGATCCATCATGTGTGCTTTTAAACCTCAGGCACACTGCAACTCAGTGGGGACATCTCAATGAATCAAATCATGACACCAAGTTGGGGGCAGTGTTGATCCGCAGATCCGGAGGGTAGTGAGGCTCTACAGACGGACTTGGATAGATTGCATCGATGGGCCAATGTTAATGGCATGAGCTTCAACGAGGCCAAATGCCAGGTCCTGCACTTGGGCCACAACAACCCCAAGCAACACTATAGACTTGGGGAAGTGTGGCTGAAAAGCTGTCAAGCAGAAAAGGACCTGGAGGTTGTAATAGACAAACAATTCAATCTGAGCGAGCAGTGTGCCCAGGTAGCAAAGAAAGGCAATGGCATCCTGGCTTGTATCAGAAATGCTGTGTCCAGCAAGAGTAGGGAGGTGATTGTTCCCTTGCACTCAGCTTCAGTGAGGCCACACTTCGAGTACTGTGTTCAGTTTTGGGCACCTCATTAGAAGAAGGATATGGAGGTGCTGGAGTGAGTGCAGAGGAGGGCAACAAAGCTGGTGAAGAGCCTGGAGAATAAATCTTATGAAGAGCGACTGAAGGAGCTGGGGCTGTTTAGTTTGAAAAAGAGGAGGCTGAGGGGAGACCTCATTGCTGTCTAACCTACCTGAAAGGACATTGTGGAGAGGCTGCCACTGGTCTCTTCTTACAGGTAAATAGTGATGGAACAAGAGGGAACAGCCCTCAAGCTGCAACTGAGTAGGTTTAGACTGGATATCAGAAAACGTTTTTTCACAGGAAGAGTGGTCAGGCATTAGAATGAGCTGCCCAGGGAGGTGGCTAAGTCACCAGCCCTGGGTGTGTTTAAAAGTCGTTTGGATGTGGTAGTTGACAATATGGTTTAAGGGTGAACTTTGTAGAGTAGGGATAAATGGTTGGACTTGATGATCCTGGGGGTCTTTTCCAACTGGAATATTTCTGTGATTCTGTGAAATGAAAACAAAGCCAAAGCAAAATGCAGAGATGGTCATTAATATAGTCTCAGTTTCCTTTACATTGGCATAATAAACATTTGTGCATAAACATACTACATTTGTTGGTGTATTCCAAATAACTTAGATATAAAACATGGGTGCCGGGTGGGTGGTGAGCAAACAGAGGGGTGGCAAAATATGATACCCATATGTTGTTTATTTGCTCATCTTGTCCTTCTAAGGGGTCTCATTCTTGCCCTAGGTTGTAGTGGGGGGTTGTTCCATGTGTTCTCAAGCACAACATTGGTAATGACAGGAAATATATTAAAAAGTATCACTGCCAGCAGTGCTTGGCCATTATTACAATACAAATATCTAATATGCTTTTGTGGGAGGCATGGGGCTGTGGTGCCACATATGCTTAAATGTGAATGTATGTATGTCTGAGCACTTAAGTAAACTACACCAGTAACCTGATAGGATTTTGATCTCAATGATTCCTAGACTACAGTGGTATCATACTCTAGGCTCTTACTCCTCTGCCCAGTGAGTCAAACACTCCTTGAATCCATAGCTTCCCAAATGAAAATTTCTTGCAACACTCAGAAAGAATCCATGTATCAGACAGTAGATGTGGTTTGCTGTAGAGGGGCCCTGCAATGTTTGTTGATTCTTTTCTGAATCTGGCTTTCCTGATAGATGCAATCCTATGAGGAGAGGTTGAGGGAGCTGGGCCTGTTTAGCCTGGAGAAGAGGAGGCTCAGGGGTGATCTTATTACTGTCTACAACTACCTGAAAGGGCATTGTAGCCAGGTGGGGGGTGGCCTCTTCTCCCAGGTAACCAGCAATAGAACAAGGGGACACAGTCTCAAGTTGTGCCAGGGTAGGTATAGGCTGGATGTTAGGAAGAAGTTCTTCACAGAGAGAGTGATTGGCATTGGAATGGGCTGCCCAGGGAGGTGGTGGAGGCACCGTCGCTGGGAGTCTTCAAGAAAAGACTGGATGAGGCACTCAGTGCCATGGTCTGGTTGATTGGATAGGGCAGGGTGATAGGTTGGACTGGATGATCTTGGAGGTCTCTTCCAACCTCGTTGATTCTATATGATTCTATATGATTCTATACGATGCTGGCTTTTCTGTCTCACTTCCAAACTGCACCAAGAGAAAATTAAATAGGGTTGAATATTTATGACTTTACTATATGAAAACTTTCTGCAGCTAACATGGAAAAAAAGGCCTCTGCAGTTATGAATAGGAAGAGACAAGTCTGTAAAACTGAAAGTAGACAGGAGGTCTTTGCACTGCTGTTAAATTCCAGCCTATGCAAACAGTAACTATATAGAAAGTCACTACCAACTGCCCCCTAGATTTTCCTGGGAGAACGATTAGGTCACTGTTGATTGTCTTTGAATTCCCACATTGGGCTTGTCTATTTTTTGCTTGGCTGGCATTGTCTTGAAAAAGCTACTGGCTTTTTACCTTTGTTCTGAGTTGCTTACATCCATAAGCTACATTAAATTTTATACTAAAGCCTGCTTGCAATGGATAGGAATAGGCTGTCTTTTAAATGGGATGCAGCATGTTGGCTGGCCCTACTGTGCTGCAAAAGACTGCTAGCACTGCAAAGGCTTCAGGTAACACCTCACACAGTTATTTGAACCTTATTGTGCTTTCCTCTAGGATTGTTGTGAAAGGAAGGAAGATAATAAAATAGCCCTCATTGCAGGCACACTAACACTATCTAGTGGTGATCTGCACCCACTTAGAGTATCCTCAGATGTGCCTGAGGTGTGGGTAAGAATTGGGCAGAGGATTGTGGATTTGCACAACTGCTGCAAAGCAGAGGGTGTGGGTGAGGGCAGAAGCCAGAAGCTGTGTGCTGTGTCAGCAGAAGTACTTCTGTGCTGGGAGTTGCATCAGAGAACCGAGTTGGCAATAATTTTTAAGAACATATTTATTTGATTTTATTTATTTGTGCTAAGCTGGATCAGTCCTTTCCCTTGGTCACCCCACAGCCAGATGATCACTAGTGACAGAGCAGAGGGGAGGATGGCATATTCAGCCAGGCGGGAAGGAAGGTGAACTTGCCTCTTTTCAGAGCAGCCCTAAAGCTGAAGGATGGTTTAGCAAGGCAAGGGTGTAGGAGCCCAGGCACCTCGTGGGAGGGTGGAGCAGCTCCAGCTGAAGAATATTTCTTGCTGCACTGGGCAGGGCAGAGGCTTTGCAGCTGCTGCCCCCAGTGTGAGAAGGCTCTCACTCACCTGGCCTTCTCCCGTTGGTGGTGGGTGAGAGCTGAGAGATGATATGTTTAGCTTGTCTAACCTGGGGCAAAATCATTGTGTTCAGAGGAGCGACTCCAACTCGGTGAGTCTCTTTATGGCAGTGTGAAATCCCACACTGCTGAGCAGCAGAGAGAGACGTGTGGGAGGAAGGGGTGGTGGCCACTCTTGCATGGGTGGAGGGCACATTTTCATACATGGGGTTCTCCCTTTATTTGCCGATTCCATCTAACTGGGTCCTCTGAGCAGGGAGGAAAGTGTAATGCCTTGAGGCTTTGTCAAGACAAGGTTTTGCAGTGAGGTCTGTGAGTACAGAGAATAGGAGCTCCATGGGGGTGAGACTAAACGTAACAGTGCAGGTAGGCTGCTTGACTTCCACCTCTCTAGATGTGCCTGTACTTCCTGTTTTCCTTTGTGTCTTGGGTTTTTCTCTTGGCCTGGGTGTTTTTTAAAGCCTTGCCTTCAAACTGCCCTGGCACTAGAAAAGCAAAAGATAAGCCTCTTGTTCAAAGAGAAAAATATCCATAAGTATGTCTTGGATGTCTTTCACTGCACAATATCCTCTTTCTGTTTGCTCATTTAGACAAGCAAAGATGTTCCCCACCTCAGAGTGCTTGTTTTGCAGCATTGCTGGTGTGGAACGGTTGCCATATCCCATGCACAGGAGACTGATGATCCCTACATATCCACCATATATAATCTGTTAAATGATTCTTTGCAAGAAGAGGAACTTTGCAAAAGTCAATTGTTATTGCCATCATACCATTACTTCATTCCTCTGCAACAAGGCCATTTCACCCACCCACCCTGCCACTCTGTCAGCATTCCCTGCTAGACAAATAGTAGTGCAGATACTCCTGGGATGAGTCACTGGGCTGCTGCAGTAGGGCAACTGCTCATCCTTGGATAAGCTCATTACCAGTCCAGTTACCCATGACTCAGAAACTGGAGTCCCAACTTGAGTCAGCAGTGGTCTGATTCTGTCACTATGCTGCCTTAACTTGCCTGATATTTTCACCTAAGATGAAAACCAACCTACTATTGTTAAAGCAGCACCTGTGTGATTCCAGTGGACTCTGAATAACTACTCTAACACATTATACTAGTGGAAATAACCTCAAGGCAGGGACTTCCAAAGCTGTATTCCTGCAGAACCACCTCATGGGTGAAACAACAATGCAAGAGCCATGCTAAAAAATGCATCTTGAAAGACATACTTTTATATCTGTTCTCATGAACAAGTATTGGCCCGAAGGTGTCAGTCCTGACAATGGGATGTCCTTGGCAGCAGCTTAGTGCTCTCACCTCCACATACCTCTTGCCACCCCCCAGAGTCTGTACTGAGTCCTGGTACAGCCCTGAAGGAGGTAGCTGCAGATCCATCATGAGTCCAGCCATCTAGTTCTCTCAATGACAGGCACAACTCAAGCATTTCAGGGCCTGATCCAAAAATTTGCCCAGATCCTAGTAGCTTACAGGCTGCTCTTCAGGACTAATCTCGGGTGGGGATTTGTTCCTTAAGTAATCCTGCAGCAGTAATGGCTGCTTTAATGCAAACTGCAGAATAAATGTAAACCTTTACTTTCTTCTGACTTTCAAGGACTTTTCAAGGAGCTTTAGATGCTGTTAGTTTTCAGGTACCTTTCAGATTTGAGAAGACTGTGGGGTGAGCCAAACTGAGAGAGTAATGACTCTTGTGTGAGAGGTGTCTACCTTTCTCTTGGTTTTCTGTTTAGTCACAGGGGGATACATCTTGGATCCAGGGTGGTTTGATGTGTTGTAGTTCTGAGTTGTGGATGACAGTAAATGATCTGTGTCTAAAGACCTTGACAGAGAGTGGTTTGGAGATTGAGTGCCTGTGCATGTTTGCCTCCTATGGTGGTATAATAAAAGGCCACATCTCTACATCCAGAGTGTTGTGCTAATACACAAAGGAAATTACCACAATGTTGAGAGCAGGCATGTTCTGAGGAGAATGGCAGACTGACTCTTGCCAAACAAACTACTAGGGGGTTTGAAAAAGCTAATGAAAACTGTATTCAGAAAACAATGATGAATGTAGAACCTGCTTGCTCTGAGTAATTTGGCTGATTTCACTACCTTGATTTAAGAATCAGCAATAAAAAGAGAAGAAGCTAGACCCACAAGGTGGCACAAGTCAGTGCAATTTCCCTGAACTAAATGGAGCTGTGGCAATGTAAACCAATGAGCCATCCAGTTTAAGCTTTAAGTTGATAATATTCTCTGTTGGTGGCTGATTATTACTGATACAGTTTATAGAGTGCCTCTGAAGAGCAGTACTGTATCAGTTCAGCACATTACATGAGCCTCAGACTTGCTTCACTTTTCTTCAGCTTGTTTGGGGCACCAGAATTCACCCTCATTTTACAGTGGTGTAAGTCTGGAACAAAGTCACAATACACTGGCAGCACACCTTCAGGTACAGATTTGTACAAACAAAACCAGCAGATGAAACTTTTTCTGTGCCAGGACATGGGAAAGTGATAGAGGTAGTTGATAAATGGTATTAGAAAAGAGGCACTTTGAATAGGTATCAGTGACTTAGTAACCTTAATTTCTGTTTAAAGCCAAAAAAGAGTTGTTTTCCTTCCATGTATCCAAAACTGATTAGATTACTCATTTCCTAAAAAGACTACTATCTCTCCAAACCCTATGTAGAGGACCTAGTTTACCTTAGGCAGTGAGAGAGTGATTTGCCATTGGAATGGGCTGCCCAGGGAGGTGATGGTGTTGCCATCCCTGGAAGTGTTCAAGAAAAGACTGGATGAGGCACTTAGTGCCATGGTCTAGTTGACTGGATAGGGCTGGATGCTAGGTTGGACTGGATGATCTTGGAGGTCTCTTCCAACTTGGTTGATTCTATGATTTAGCTCAGTTGTAAATGTATGTTAACAGATGCCTTAATGTCTGGTGAATCCCACTCTTGGTAGCAATAAGGACGCAAAGGGGATCTGAGGATACTTTACAGTTTGCAGAAAGTGCCAACCCCAGATTTAGAACAAGGGAGAAGCTGTTCAAATTAGACACAGCCGACAAATCAGCCTTTTAATTCAGCAAATTGCTAGTAACATCACACTCAGCACAGAAAGAACATAATGTTTCCTGCTCTCTGTAGGCTTTTTTAGACGTGGGGAAAAAAAATCTGATAGAGCATAAAATTGTCAGAGAAGGCTGCATATGGTTGATGCCTTATATAGGTTTAAAGGAAATTCCCATGACCACATTTGACCTTCCTGTTTTCTAAAACACAATCAGCATCCCGTATAGTTGTGCACCTGTGTATTAGCATCTACGTGGCACATTGATGAAGCTGCAGAGTTATGCTAAAATTGGCAGGATTCAGCTTGATGTATCTGCCAAGGCAGGAGAGAAGTAAGTTGTCTGTAAAACATGTGCTTTTGCTCTGACAAACTTGGTTTACCCATGGTACAAAACTCTCCTCAGAGTACTGAACAAAATAGTCCTTTCAGTGAATACAGAAGGAACACCAGAGTGTGGTTTTTGAAATACAGGCTTTCTTCTGGGAAATAAGCATTGTCATACATGGTCCAGTTTGCTAGCAACTCAACTCAGTTATTCACCAGAGTTTCATACAGATCAGTTTTAATGCTGCATAAAGAAAAATCTTACCATATAAAGGATGGGCTCTAAGCTACTATGTAACTACACAGAAAAAAAACATACTATATCTGGAATCACAGATTTTGCAGTACTTACTACTTCAGTGAAAAGAGTAGATGACATGAAAAGTTCTTCTGATTGATAGATTGGAGCCAGGATGCCCAGAAGCTTGTGGGATTGAGTATCTAAGACCAAATTTGGCAAGATGCATACCCACAGTTAACATCTGGCAACGTGCATAATTTTATTGACATCTCTAGAGCTAGATGCCCAGCATACAATTAAGAATCTCTTCAAGTCTTTGAACAGCTGGAGTTTCAGCTCAGCAGTTGAGAAATGTGTATTTTAAGTATATCACAAAACACCCCAAAGGCTGGGTTCTAATTTCCATTCAGCTGTAAGCTGCACCTCTTGTCCCAAGACCTCTCTTTGTCGTTGCAAATGTGTCAGGGAGCAATGTTCATCTATTATGAAATATCTTCTAACAATTTTCCTAATTCTTCTGCTGAATTTTCTCAAGCATCCAAATGGCATGGAAAAAAATGCTTGCAAGAGGCCTCAGTTTGAATCAGGTGTGTAACTTCAAGCTAGTCATACACTTAAATTGCTGTGGGAAAGCACATAGAATTACTTAAAATTGCAGGCAGATTTTCCTACTCTTTCCATTTTACCAAGTGGAATGGTGTTTCAGAATGAACAAGAACCGTTGGTACCTTCCCAGTTCCCTGATTAGAACAAGCCTGATAGTGTTGCCTACTCACTCAGTTGGAAGCTTTTCCTCATCCATTTAATCTTTGTGTGCATTTAAAAGCACTAATGAGGGCAAGATCCTGGTTCTAGTAGAGGCCTTTGGGCACTGCTGCATTAAAATCACAATACATGTTGAACCCTTCCAAGCCACGAGAGGGTATGTCAAAGATCTGAATCAAGGTAGGAAATGTTAAATGTCATGTTGATTTGGAAATTATATTTGATGCTGTCTCAAAACATAGGACTGCATTTCAACTTGTTTAAGAGTCTCATGCTGGTTTAACTATTACTATCTGTTTGGACAGTAATGGTTTGGAATGGAGGAGACAGATAAAGATTTTTTTGCTATAGATGATGCCTTTTCTACATGAGTTGAAAAAGACCAAAGCTTAGAAGGATAGAGGGGCAGAGACTGTAATATTTTATGAGAAACCAAAGTATGCATCTCAGAGGGAAAAAAAGTTGGAGCTGGAGGACTCAAGATCTGTGCTTGGGTTTGGGTCATCCTAATTAGAGGAAGATAAAATGGCAGCTGTTCACATCTGTGCAAATCAATTGGATGTTTTGTATTCAGAGGTCTTGGCAGTAGCACTCTATGGGTCAAAGAACATTTGTTTCACGAAATGAATGCCTTTTAACACTGCTAGTGCTTAACTATCATTGCATTTAGTTCTCTTGGGAAACTCACCAGCTCTCTCACTCACTGGCTTTGATTTTCCTTGTTTAGTTTGTTTCTTTTAATTCTTCAGTTTTCATTTTTCTTCTGGATTGAACTTTGTGCCCATGCTTCCTGGTCCATCATACTGTAATAATTTACTTACACACAGAAAGCTGTAACACCAGCGGCATAGGTGCCAGCTTCCATGCTCCATCCTGGCACATTATTTATGAGTACCACTTTGTAAAAAAAATAGAATTATAAAATCAGCCAGGTTGGAAGAGACCTCCAAGATCACCCTATCCACCTATCCAGCCATCCACCTACCCAACCTGTCCAACCTAGCACCCAGCCCTATCCAGTCAACTAGGCCATGGCACTAAGTGCCTCAGCCAGGCTTTTCTTCAACACCTTCAGGGATGATGACTCCACCACCTCCCTGGGCAGCCCATTCCAATGCCAATCACTCTCTCTGGCAACAGCTTCCTCCTGATGTCCAGCCTTTGCCTCCCCTAGGACAACTTGAGACTGTGTCCCCTTGTTCTGTTGCTGGTTGTCTGGCAGAAGAGACCAACTCCCACCTGGCTACAGCCTCCCTTCAGGTAGCTGTAGACAGCAATGAGGTCATCCCTGAGCCTCCTCTTCTCCAGGCTAAACACCCCCAGCTCCCTCAGCCTCTCCTCACAGGGCTGTGCTCCAGGCCCCTCACCAGCTTTGTTGCCCTTCTCTGGACACGTTCCAGTACCTCGACATCTCTCTTGAATTGAGGAGCCCAGAACTGGACACAGCACTCAAGGTGTGGCCTGAGCAGTGCTGAGTACAGGGAAAAAATAACCTCCCTTGTCCTACTGGCCACACTGTTCCTGATCCAGGCCAGGATGCCTTTGGCTCTCTTGGCCACCTGGGCACACTGCTGGTTCATGTTCAGCTACTATCTACCAGTACCCCCAGGTCCCTTTCTTTGCACTATCCACATATCCTGGACCTTTTTGTGATCTCTCAACAATGCCAGAGAGTACCAGCTTTGATGACAATTTCTGCATTTTGACCAGAGAGGTGGTGGAGTTGCCATCCATGGAAGTGTTCAAAAACAACTGGATGAGGCACTTAGTGCCATGGTCTAGTTGATTGGATAGGGCTGGGTATTAGGTTGGACTGGATGATCCTGGAAGTCTCTTCCAACCTGGTTGATTCTATGATTCTAAGATACTATCAGTTTATTTAGGACAGAGCTTCATATAGACATGTGATAGTGAAAATACAATAGGTTTATTGTTCTAGAGCTGTAACATTGGATATAGTTATATTGGAGATATATATATATATATATATTTGGTATAAATATATATATTTGATATAGATACATATATTGCTATACTTCATAGCATTCTTCTTTAACTAAAAGGTACCATTCAGCACCTGGGAAGCTGACTTACTGTGCTCTCCCTCCATACTTTGCAGCCTTACTGATTATTTATTGGGATAGCAGGGTTCTGTGGTTAAAGCACTGGACTGAGATCCAGGAGAGACAACTCTTGCCTCAGCCACAGATGTTGCTTTTGATCTTGTGGAAGTTGTTCAGTGCCTCTGTGACTGTCAGCAGTAAGAGCTCTGCCCTGTGTTACAGGAGTGTTGACAGAGGGTTAACTCGTTTGCAGCAAATAGATCCTGCTAAAATTGTGCGTTGGCTGAGGTGCAGAAGGCAACAAATGAGAGGGAAGGCAGAAGTTACTCTAAGGGATAGGCTGAACATACAGATCCAAGGCAACCAGGCTACATCACTCAGTTTTGTAAAGATAAACTGATTAATCCTTGTGAGGTGCTGAGATGGGTGAAAGCCATGGAAAATTCCAACTATAAATATATGGACTAACAGAATATCAGCTTGCACATCTATGAAAATCCTGACAGTTTGGTGTTTGTTTGGTTTGTTGTTTTTAAACCCTAGTGGTTAAAACATTTTTTGTTTGTCATACAGAATTACACAGTGCAGTATTCAGAGTTGGGGGGAAAAAAGTTGAATTCTAAACGTCAGGACTGAATTTTTGGCTATAAGACAGATCAAGCTGAAAATGAATTGCATCCTAGGAAGCTAATGTAATGGCCATTTGCAGTGTGGGGGCACATTGGGGAGATTCTTCACAGCTTTCTTTTATTATATATATTAAAATGTTAAGAGCAACCTCTCCCTTTAGAAATACATCCAGAAGTAAATCCTGCTGCACCAGTGCAGTAACAGAACTGGGTCTGGAGAGTGACAACTTAGACTTACAGTTCTCCATTTGCTGCTTTGGAAGGTGTCACCTTCACATGAATCATGAATCTGTTCCCTACTGCAGAGGCCAGAATAGCCATTGCTACCTGCAAAATGTGCCACACTTCTGCACTAATTAAAGTTCTTGACTGCCTTCTTTAATTGTACAGATGATATTTGAATGAAAACTGTCATCTCACGAGTTCCAGTCTGAGTTATCCTACAACAGCATTCCCTTGATTTTTCAAAGAGCTCAGTGTTCTTTATGCTCTTAAATGAACAATTTTTTTCCACAAGCAGTCTTCAAGTACAAAGCACAGTGATGGGGTGAGGAGAGTCTTTGTTTTTCTGAGCATCCAGACAAAGACATATGTGAAAAAAAAAAATCATTACCTCATTGACCAGGAAAGTAATTCCCCTCATGTGCCTAGTTTATAGTTCTGCCAGTGTTTCTGGGAGGTGGCATACATAGAGTGGCACACTAACGACTTGCACCAGTGACTTGACTCAGGAGCTCTGCAAATGTGCTGGGGATTTTGTGATATGAATAGGTGTAAAAGGCATCTGCAGGTGGATGCCTGGCTGCAAAGAGCTTTTGCAAAGTACTCTGAAATCAAGAACAGCTTCATGCCAGTATACCTCTTATCAGTGCTTTCACATTAAGGACATACTTGGGGTTGTAGTTATGCATATTTAGCCTTCATAACTGCAAGCACCAAGAGTAAAAAAAAAGACAATGAAGAAAGGTTCCCTTACTCATCTGGCAGCCTGCAGAAGGGAAACAAAGACCAGCCTGGGTTATACCCATGTGGAGGCTGGAAGTGATGTCAGGAATTTCATTATTCTCTGCTGTGCTGAGCTGCAAATTAGTCTCCAGTCAACCTTTCTCTTCCCGCCTTACTTCCATCCTTTTCACTTATTCTCACAAGTTGCTCACCTCTCATTCTTCTTCCCCCTGCCTGTATTGTCGACCACTCTAGACAGCATCTTGCCTCAAGATGTCACCTACTGGCAGTTCTATGGGAATACTACAGTTGCCAGAGCACAAACACAAAACTTGAGCTTACAAAGTACTCCGTGGGCTTGTACTCCATGCCTCTCAGCTGTCCTTGCAGACATTGCAGCTTGCCACTGTGGTGAACAGAACTAAGCAGGCAACTCAGATGCTCCCAACTCTATTCTCAGCAGCTGTGTTTGCAGAGTAAAAACGTTTTGCTATTTTCCTGCTTTTATCTCTTGATCATATCTGATAACCTCATCTGTCCCATGATTTCCTTACGCTGGAGGAAATCACCATGCTTGTGAAGCCTGGTTTGTGGAGACCAAATTGCTAAGTGCAAAGGGCTTCCATACAGAAAGCAGTGATTGCATCAAAGGTCAGGGGAAGTGATCAGACAAATAATCTGTCTTGGTACATCATGTCCATTTTGACTTGAGGAGATCAGAAAATAACATGTATTAGTCATATTACTAACAATGGTCTTTTGGCTACAGATTGGGCTAAGATTCCAGTTTCTACCAACTTATTCTAGGTTGAGAGCAATTAATTTCTTTGTTGCAACACAAACTCTGAAATATTCTTAGTGACACTGACTGAAGGCAGGTAGAAGCCCATTTTCCCAACTGTGCTAATTTGAAGCAGGCTAGAATGTTTTGGTGAGAAGAACTAGACTACAGGCTGTGGAAAGAAAACAATGGTGATGTCTACTTCCCTCATAGGCTTGCTGAGATGTATAAAAACATAAGTCAAAACACATATAACACACTTGGCTTCATTGTTGCTGTAAATATCTGCTTGTACATTGTGCTAGCTGTAAATATAAGCTTCATTCATATTTCCAGAGCCAGTAGATATTTACAGTATCTACAGTTATATACAGAAATATACAAGGTAAAAAGTAATACAGAAACACAACTCCCCTCCCAGAAACCTGAGTCCCCAGGAGGGGCTCTCAACCGCCCCTTCACCTTTCCCCTACCCCTCTCAACCTTACCCCAGTCCCAAGGAAGAATGGAGGTTCGGCCAGGGGAGATAGGAAGCAAAGTGAATTAATTAAAGAATCATCAGAGAGGCTAGAGAAAGAGAGAGAGAATGCAGCTCAGAGCTTCCCAGCAGCAGAAGTGTGTTATCTATGTTTCAATTCTTATTCTTTTATCTCTCAGCAAGCCTATGAAGGAAGTAGACATCAGCCTTGTTTTCCTTTCACAGCCTGTAATCTAATTCTTCTCACCAAAACATTCTAGCTAGCTTCAAAATAGCACATGTTCAAAAAAAAAAAAGAGCCACTCTTGAGAGTTAGAAATCTCATTTATGTAAGATTGCATTTTATGGTGATTTATGAACGCTTCTGCTCTTGTAAGGCTGAGTGATTGATTAATTGATTGGATGGCTTATTTATTTTAACAACCCCCCTGAAATATTGGATATTACCTGAAATATTGGATATGTCTTTGTTCCACAGAGAGTAAGGCTTAGCTCTGTGGGAAGAGGTGGCTCACAAACCATGAGTGCTTGTCACCTGGGGTAGAAAAGCCTACTGCACTTAACTCCCATAATGATGCTGACATGACAATTCCATGAGGGTTTTTTTTTTGAGTGAAAAGAGGTCATCTTTGTCATCTTAAATATAGTAGCAAATTTCAGTTAAACAGTTGAATACTTGTTTGGGGCCTTTTTTTCTTTGTAAGTGAAGAAAATCTCAAAGCCTTGATTTTGACTGTTTTGACACATTCTTTCATGAAGGTGTCAGCCTCTGACTTGTAGTGCAATTACTGCAGTGGCACTGACACCTCTGTGTTGGTGCTATTAACACTTCCATTTCATGTCCTCTAGGTAGGAGCTTTATCTTGAATATACTTTGGTTATTTGCTTCAGGAAATGCTTGCAATGCAAAAGTAAAGGAAGTGTAGAATTTCTGGCTTTTTTAAATCCTAATTGTCTTTGTGACACATTCAATGTGTGCTGATTTTCAGTTGCAGCTGCTTTTGTTACAGGTGTTATTTGATGTGATGGTGTTGGTAGACAGAGAGGACTGGAACAGTTCATACTAAATTCCTAGGAAAAAAAAGGTCCTCTTTAAAATACAAGAATGAAATCACTTTGTTACAGTAGCTACATAGTTTGGTAATGGCACAGTCTGTCTAAATAGCTCTGTAGATTTGTGGTCCATCACCAGAACCAGTAGGAAGTGGAAAGACTGTCATGACATTCATTTGCATTTTCACCACTAAAATGGCAGATCTTATTGCTGCTCAACACAAGAAGCTGTCCTGGAGGGAAGGAGGAGAAATGCCCTTACTGTGAGAATTCCAAACAGGGCAAAATTGTCAGTGTCTCTAGGACACCAGGAAAATTATTGAGCTTCTCTCAAAAGCTAATGAAAGATAAAACAAAACTAACAAAATTTGCATTTTACTAAGCATGTTACTTTAACCTGACATAAACTTCTGCTGCTGTTTGTGCTGCCCCAGCATGGGTTTAGGAAGGGCAGGTCCTGCCTGACCAGCTTGATCTCCTTTTATTATCAGGTTACCTGCCTGGTGAATGTGGGGAAGGCTGTGGATGTAGTCTACCTGGACTTCAGCAAAGCCTTTGACACTGTCTGCCACAACAAGCTCCTGACAAAGCTGGCAGTCATGAGCTCATGGCTTGAACAGATTCACTCTAATGTGGGTCAAGAACTGGCTGGAGGGTCGGGCCTAGAGTGGTGATGAATGGTGCCACATCCAGTTGGCAGCTGTTGCTAGTGGTGTGCCCCAGGGATCAGACCTGGGCCCAGTCCTGTTCAATATATTTGTTGATGATCTGGACCAGGGGATTGAGTCCAGCATCAGTAAGTTTGCAGATGACACCAAGCTAGGAGCAGGTGTGGATCTGTTGGAGGGTAGGAAATCCCTGCAGAGGGACCTTGCCAGGCTGGATGGGTGGGCAGAGGCCAATGGGATGAGATTGAACAAGGCCAAGTGCAGGGTCCTACACTTTGACTACAACAAGCCCAAGCAGCAGTACAGGCTGGGGACAGAGTGGCTGGAGAGCAGCCAGGAAGACAGGGAGCTGGGGGTACTGGTCTGGTTGACTGGACAGGGCTGGGTGCTAGGTTGGACAGGTTGGATAGGTGGATGGCTGGATAGGTGGATAGGGTGATCTTGGAGGTCTCTTCCAACCTAGTTGATTCTATGATTTTCCTCTTCATAAACCTTAGTAACCACTTGTGCCTGCTGCCTCTTGTGGTGACATGAACATTGATATGATTCATGATGAATCAGACAGAAGAGTAGATGGAGGTGAAAAGTATCTCACTTGAAATTATGATCTGTGTGCGCTTGCCCAAAACTGGTGTGGGTACAAGACTGGCACTAGCAGCAAGGAGCCATATGAGGGAAGTCCCTGGCCATTCTGTGCTGCAGGGAATGAAGAAAGTGTACTTCAATCACAAATATTCTCAGAAAGAGCTTAGCTGCTCCCTGTGCAGGAAGCAAATTGAGTACAGGCTTGGTTTTTCTCGTTAGAAAAGTGGGTCAGGAAGACTCAAGGATTCTCAAGTCCTGACTCTCATGCCAGTTCATGACTCAGAATCACAAAGGTATACCAAGATCAACATCAGGCTCAGAACTTGTGATGATGCTCAGAAAATGCTTATTTCAGTCTGAATCAGAAGCAGCTCTTTCATAGTTTACACAGCTATGCTATCATAGAACCAGTATGACAGGACAATCAGGTCTTAATGTCAATAATTATCTGGTTTCCTCACTTTGGGCATTCCCAACCGTTTTAGCAATGCTTTCCACATCTTTCCCATGTGTAGTTATCTTGTCTGCCAGACTGGAGCTGTTTGAATTTCTCCTGGTGCCACCCATTGGTCTCAACATTGCTTTTGTGACTTTGTTTGAGGAGCACAGGGCTGCCAGAGCTCCTTGCAGGGTCAGCAACCTTCCTTATTTGTAGTCAGGGAGAATAGATGGTGCTTTAATGGTGATGTGAGAGAGAAGCCCTTGTGCTTGCTCCTCTGCCCTGACAGCCACTGCAGAGAACGTCTGAATGTCCTCTCATCTGAGTTTTCCTTCTGACCTCCAGTTTCACTAGTCTGAAAATGGTTTATGTAGTAGTTGATCTCTCCTCTTCAAATTTCAAATCAGACCATTGACATCACACACACATGCAAACACAAACACATCTCTCTTATTCACTGCTGTTAATAAATGTTTAAAATAGATCCTGGGTAGACTGCATTTTATCACAGTATCAACAAGGTTGGAAAAGACCTCACAGATCATCAAGTCCAATCCTTTACCACAATTCTCAAGGCTAGACCATGGCACCAAGTGCCACGTCCAATCCTGCCTTGAACAGCTCCAGGGACGGCGACTCCACCACCTCCCCGGGCAGCCTATTCCAGTATCCAATGACTCTCTCAGTGAAGAACTTTCTCCTCACCTGAACCTATGTAAGGTAGCAGAGAAAGATGGTAAGCTGGTAGTCCTTATATAAATCTCTTTTGCAGGAAAATACATCTCCTTATGCTGACAGCTGCTGAAATTGCAAGTTTTGATAAGCTCAAATCCACAATTTATTAATTATATGATGTGGATGAGGGAATTGAGTCCAGCAGCAGTAAGTTTGCAGATGACACCAAGCTAGGAGTAGATGTCGATCTGTTGGAGTGTAGGAAATCCCTGCAGAGGAACTTTGCCAGGCTGGATGGGTGGGCAGAGACCAATGGGATGAGATTGAACAAGGCCAAGTGCAGGGTTCTACACTTTGACCACAACAAGCCCAAGCAGCAGTACAGGCTGGGGACAGAGTGGCTGGAGAGCAGCCAGGAAGAGAGGGAGTGAGGGTTACTGGTAGATAGTAGGCTGAAGATGAGCCAGCAGTGTGCCCAGGTGGCCATGATAGCCAATGGCATCCTGGCCTGGATCAGAAACAGTGTGGCTAGCAGGACAATGGAAGTTATTCTTTCCCTGTACTCAGCACTGGTCAGGCCACACCTTGAGTGCTGTGTCCAGCTCTGGGCTCCACAATTCAAGAGAGATGTTGAGATACTGGAACGTGTCCAGAGAAGGGCAACAAAGCTGGTGAGGGGCCTGGAACACAGCCCTGTGAGGAGAGGCTGAGGGAGCTGGGGGTGTGCAGCCTGGAGAAGAGGAGGCTCAGGGGGGACCTCATTGCTGTCTACAACTACCTGAAGGGAGGTAGTTGTAGCCAGGTGGGGGTTGGTCTCTTCTCCCAGGCAAGCAGCAACAGAACAAGGGGACACAGTCTCAAGTTGTGGTGGGGGAGGTCTAGGCTGGATGTTAGGAGGAAGTTGTTGGCAGAGAGAGTGATTGGCATTGGAATGGGCTGCCCAGGGAGGTGGTGGAGTCAGCGCCCCTCTAGGTGTTCAAGAAAAGCCTGGCTGAGGCACTTAGTGCCATGGTCTAGATGATTGGATAGGGCTGGATGATAGGTTGGACTGGATGATCCTGGAGGGCTCTTCCAATGTGGTCAATTCTATGATTTTTAATGTCTTCCTCTTTCTGTAGTACCAGTTGTGTGTTTTATCTAAGAAAATGTAACATATGCATCTTGTTCTCCACTCCTTGCCTCCTGGCAAAAGAGTCAGTGTTTGTCCTGGAAAATTCAAACATGTAACTGGATTTGCTAAAGGGCTTGATAACTTCTTTAAGAGTGTATTGAACAAATAATGCTTTACCTGGAAGAACCTTCACATGCCACATACCAGATGTCCAGATACCCATGTCAGCTGTTGCTTTGCCTCAGAATATTTCAGAGATAAAATGCAGTGCCTAGCTTTTACCCCAACTTTTCTTTTTCTTTCTCTTTTTATTTTTCTTTCTTTTTTCTTTTTTTTTGTTTGCAGCTTAAGCTCCATGAGCTGATTGTACCCACCATAGCTTCTCAATTGCTGCCAGATGACTGAAAAAAAACCCCAAACCCACTGTAGCTAAATTTGGGTGTGCTTTCTCATTTGGAATACACTTAGTATGCAGTTCTTCTTCTTTCTCAATTCAAGCTTTGCTTCTGTAGTCTATCTGTGAATCACTCTTAAAAGCATCAGCCATAGCCATTTCCAAGCATTATCTGCTGAAGGAATTCAAAGCACAGTGACCTGTTTCCCCATGCTAAAACAGTTTAGCTGACATGTTGATTTCAGAAGATGTTTCCAGACAGGAGCTTTTTTACTTTTGCAGCCTGATGAATCTGATTTTGGTGCCCTCAAGACAGTAATAATTTACCCCACATGTGCTAACGTACCATTAAGTATGAATAAGAGTATTGCCATCAAGTCTTACATAAGCTTGTTTCAGGCTCACCTAGTACACTTAATTTTCTTCTTTCCCCATTCTCATTTCTCTCTCCCTCTGTGATTTTCTTTATAGTCTTGTCAGTTTTTTTGACAGCAGCTCCTATCCTCCTGAACAATTTTCTAATACTGGTCTTTGACTTGCCAAATAATTTCAGGTCTTGTCAGTCAGGTGTAACATTTAGGCACTGCTAGAGAAGCAACAGATACTGGGTTTACATCAACTTGAGGTTTCCCAGTGCTGCCTGATCTTTCACTGTCCAGAGCTTCCAGATGTGAGTCTGGCAGAGAGTAGCAGGAGATTGGCTTATGCAGCTGCACCATGATAGAAATATTAATGAAATGGTTTTAGGTGCTGAAGGCAATATAAAAGGAAAGGCAAGGCAAGGCAAGGCATGGCATGGCATGGCATGGCATCTAGGTAGGGTGGCATGGCTTACCACGCTGCTGTAGCTTTCTCTTTCCATTATTGCCCCATGCACACAGCTCCTGCTGTGTCCTGACACTGCAGCCTGAGAGAGGGGTGAATCAGGGCAAGGCACTAGAGACCTGTGTTCAGTTCTTGGCTGTGTCAAGGATTTCCTGTCACCTTGGGTATTTCCCTTCCTTATCTTCTCTCACTTTTTTTTTCCACCTGCAAAATAAGAAGAACCTGTTTCAACTCCTCATAGAATAGTTGTGATGGTAAACCCAAGAAAACATTCAAATAGTAGTATAACAAGTCATAATGCAATTTATGAATGGAGTGAAACAGAAATTCCTGTTCCTACAGGAATTAGTTCAGGGGTTTTTTTATAGTGTTCTTTACTTTCTAGAGGTGTTTCTGCTTTCCTAATTAATTCATTTCATATGAGCTCTCCTCCCCTGCCAATGCATTCAAACATAACAGTGGAATATAGGCAGGTCATGGGCAATGTCTGTTGGTCACAGACCTCTTGGGATTTGACTTGGGCAAAGTGTGCATGTAGCCTTTTAAAAGAAGACCGTGGTATGTAAACCAGCAGATGCATTTTGGTGTCATTGAAGATTCAAAATTTATCTCTATTTGGGCCTTCATTCTCCTGACTGGAGGTGATGGGAGCTTTGCTGCTAATTTATCAGGGAGCTGGGCTGAGGTGAGTAAGCTAGCAGTGGTAGTTGAAGAGAAGCAATGCCAACTAGGTAATCTCTTCCAGAGCACTAGGGAAGGCATGTGTGCTTTTTACCTTTCTATTTGAAAACAAAAGGCTCTGACTGGCCCATAGAGCCAAGAGCAGACAGCAGAAATTTATAGGTCTCCCATAATGGGGTTTGCTGAGCCATTCTGCAAGGCTTCATTCCCTAAGGAGAGTGCTTTTGTCTTCCTCTACACTCCCTCACAAAGTTTCACTGCTAGTTCCCTGGAGACCTGCCTCAGGGTCACTGTGCTGGAGTCCTTGATTTATCCCCACCCTGCTTGCAGCAGCACTGCTTCCACTATAGTGCCTTGCAACCCTGCTGCAATGCTGCTGCCTTCTTGCAGTACGTGGCTGCCAAGAGGCAGTGGTAGAGCTGAGGCAGCTTGCTAAGGAACATGACACTTGCCTAGTTGCTTGTGAACTCAGTATTAGACTGCTTCCCAGCATGCATAGCACAAAGCTCTTGTAGGCCTGCCTTGATGAGATGCTCTCTGTTTGCAAGGTCCTTGCACTGCATTGCCCCAAATGGGATGCCTTGTGCCAAACTTGTGAGCAAGGCTGGCAGCTGTGTTTGACTTCCTCAGGAGCAAGCCATGCATAGAAAGGCGACGCCTCTCAGCCCTCCTTCACCACTGTGCAGTGTGGCTCAACATAGGTTGCCACATTGCAAGCAGCGAAAGCAGCTGTGCTAAGGGAAAAGAACTAAAGCTGTGTGGATATATTTAGCACTTAACCAAATTGAGATGCCATTTCCATGTGCAAAGATGAGTCTTCCTCACTGCTCAGGGCAGATTTAGAAGCAAGCACAGCAGCATTATCTCACATTACTACATCTTCATTACTTTAACAGTGGCCTGTTTCAACTGGCTGTGAGACAGCACTTCCTGAGCTATTAGGTGTAATTAAAATTAACTTTCAACTGCCAAACCAAATAATGAGACTAAATGTATTTTTCCTTCCTTTACTTTGGGTCCTCTTTGTTCCTCTACTGAGTGGAGTTACATGGTCCTTTTGAATCCAAACCAAGTCTGAGCTAGTGATCACTTCTGCAGTGAGTGTCTGGGCTTGGCTCCATCCAGAATAACAGCACATGCACAATGAGCTGGGAGTTCCTGTTTGGGGCAAGGTGAAACTCACAGTGCAAAAACAAAAGCCAATTGACCACTTTTCTATAACTCACCAAGAAGTGACATTATTTTGACAGGTGAGAGGCACTATAGCTCACTGTACTAAGGGAGAAATGTCTGGGTAGCCACAATCACCCCAGGTAATGTATGTGAAAAGGAAGACAGGCCAGAGAAAGAAACAGTGCTCTCCTCACACAGTCATGCTTGCTCAACATAACGTAGGAGACAGTATCTACAAAAATACCAACTTTTCAAAAGCAATAGGAATTAGGAGATTACCCAAGAGTCACTGCCTCATTTATTGAATCTGTGGAAAACTGTCTGGAAACTTGATCCACTTGCCTGCTCTTCTTTGGCTATTATGCAAAGAGTAATTAACATTATCAACCACCCAGTAAAACAGGCAAAACCCCATACTGAATGTTTCTGTTCCACTGAGCTATTTAATGGGTGAATGATCTTTTCATTTCGTCTGCATCTGACTTGTGAAGGAGAGAAAGCAAAACTGAGTACCAGTAGTAAGATCATAAAATGGGGAGGGCGTTTGTGTTTTTCTGTGAGGCATCATGCAAAGATCCACTTTTGACCAAGTTTGCATGTGACTAAATTTAGCATTGCTTGGACTTCCGTGTCCTGAGAACAGTATATCCCTCTGACCATTACACTGCCTAGACTCCACAGACCTACCCATCCACAAGGCTAACTGTTTTGGGTACTGCACTGCACTGCCTGGCTGGCACACCTCCTGCTCTGCTTAGGCCATCTCCTGTCTCCAAGTTTAGGCCAGCTCCATGATGATTTGTAAATGTACCCAAGCTCTGCACCAGTATGGTTTTTTTTCATTCAGAGAGGGGAGGAGAATTAAAAAGACAAATGTTGTCTGGCATGGAGCAAAGCTGGAGGTGAGTAGGTTCAGACTGGATGTGAGGGGGAAGTTGTTCAGCATGAGAGTGGTGAGAGCCTGGAATAGGTTGCCCAGGGAGGTGGTTGAGGCCCCATCGCTGGAGGTGTTTAAGGCCAGGCTGGATGGGGCTCTGGCC
The DNA here is from genome assembly GCF_015220805.1 of Pogoniulus pusillus. NCBI lineage: Eukaryota > Metazoa > Chordata > Aves > Piciformes > Lybiidae > Pogoniulus > Pogoniulus pusillus. Next base: position 15,895,597 of record NC_087281.1, on the reverse strand, counting down.
AGCCTGCTCTAGGGTAGGGTGTCCCTGGGCATGTCAATAGGGGTTGGAACTAGATGATCCTGTGGTCCCTCCCAACCCTGACTGATTCTATGATTCTATGATTTGAAAACTATGCATCTTGCCTCTCTTTCCTTTTCTATGTACCAGACTCATGCTGTAAAACTCTGGCAAAAAACTTGCTGAATAAGAGATTCCTACAACATCAGTAAGCTTTCAGTCAAGCCAAAAGAGCAAGGTTATATTGTTGCCTGGCTGCTCCAGTTTTCCTGTGTCCACAGTGGCAGACTGTCAAATCTAGTAATTCACATCAAGCAACCTTCTAGCGTAAAATGGAAAAGCACAACAGCAACAAATGTAAATGGTAAAATGAGAGGGGACAAAAACCCAAACCAACACAAAAAAGAAGTTGTTTCTCAAATACACGAGTAGTTAAGATGAAATAGTTGCAACTCACAATATCAGGGCTCAGCTAATGCCATGTGTGTCTGTCATAACCCCCCCCATGGGATTCCATCAGTGTGATCAGCCAGCCAAGAGAACCTGAAATGCTTCTTTTTCTAAGCTTAACAGAGCCATTGTCCCTTTTAGCTAACTCTGGCCACCTAAGTAGTTCTGTGGAGCAGAGTTGCTCAGATTGACTATGTGATAAAGCCTCTGCTGTAATGTTCCCTCTTCAGCTGACTACCTCAAACTTTTACTGCTCGAATCTGTTACTGCTCCCATGCAGAAAGTCTGCCCAAAACAGCCATGCAACTGAGCAAAAGCTGTGGTTGCCTGGGCACTCTGCTTGGGCTCTCCTAAGATCAAAACCTTGCTGCCAAAGTCAGGCAAATAAATCGTTGGTGCAGAACAAACTCAAGTCAAAGAATCCAGAATTTGGTCTGAATCACTTATGACTTAAGCACAAAGAAGCCTGAGGGTACTTGCAATGTTTCCTCTGTGGCCTGCTCATTTCTGGAGTGGAATACTCAATTCACAAGTTTTAATGCAGCATCAGAAGAAACATAAAGGTAATGTTGCTCTAATACTCCAAGTGATGGGTGAAGAGTCACAGCAGAAAAAACAAACCTCACCGAACTATTAGATGTCTCATGGTAGATGAGTCAGAAACACTTTGTTTCCTGCTACACTGTTAGCAAGTTAGCCAGCTGTAAAACAAGAAAAGCTCTGGATGACAAAGAAGAGATAAATGGTGAAAAGTGCCCATAGCTTTTGGGGTAGATGAAAGACAAGATATAGCAATTACGAAATATTAGGAGACACACTATGTGAGCAAAGGGTGTGTCCAGGTTCTTCAAGTATTTGAGCAATTAAAATGTGGTTGTCATTCTTTCCAGTAGTTACCAGTGAGAAGAAGCAGGTGTCTTCTCCAAAGACCACTAGTAGATATATCAGATACCTGTTGCATATGGCTCCAAATGAGAGGCGAATGTTTGGGCTCTAATGATCCTCAGTTTGAATGCCTTGTGAATCCTAGGGGGCAAAAGTGTTTTCTGATGGGAAAATGTATGAAAACAGTGCTGTCAGTGAGGTGCCACAGCACAGAGCAAGAGCAGAAGTTCAGAGGTTATTATGAGGCTCAGATTCAAGATTATTCACCTTTGTTTCCCCCATGTAAGCCAGACTTACTAATGAAATTAATTTCATGTGTATGTGATCCAAGTAAGGCTTCATCATCTACCACATAACCTCAAAGATAAAGAGTTAAATACAGCTTTGGGCCATGTGCAAAGAACCATCAAAAGTAAGTGCATTTGCATTTTGATTACACTATACAGAGTTTGGTGAACCAAAGCTAATGATTTCTATAAGATCTGTGAATCCTTTCATTATTACATAGCAATGCTATATAATAAACCTACATAATGAGCTGTTGTTGTTTCCTGTCTTTCTGCTGTTTCAAACTGAATGCCTGAGAAACAAGAACTGGGAGAGGTGAGGGAGAATGTGAGCTTAGATTCTATTGGCACAGTTTGAAAAGTAACTAAACAATTCAATAGGAACTTAAAAAAGATCTATGCTTGAGGAAAACATCTCTCTGGGGTTCTTGACAGTGTGGCATCAATACTCTCCACTGTTTCAACAAGGAGTTTCAAACGAGCTCAGAGGCAAAACAGTTCAGAGAAAAGGTATGAGAATTATTATGGGAAGTGAAAAGCAGATCATAGTGAAAAAATAATCTGAGTATGTTATTGGTGTTTTAAAAGAACTGAAAAAGGAGTAACAGAGTTACTATTCATAGGTACAGAACATGAATGAACTTTCAGTCTAGGGGACAAAAGTATAACAAGATGCATTGACTGAAAGGCAGACAGTTCAGACTAGGAATGAGGCACACACTTTTAACAGCAAAAGTAATCGAAACAATCAGCAAGGACTTGAGTAAATTTTCCATCAATAAGAATACATATAGAACAACTGGAAACTGTTCTAGAAGACATCAAGCTGAAATAAAGATTAATTCTCCAAAGTTCATTGCTGTGTCATACACAGGAGGTCAGACTATATTGTCACAAATGAGCCTTTAGAGCTTTCAAGTCTTGGAATTTATGGGAGATTGAAAAAATATTAACAAATTTTCTTCCACCCAAATGTCCTTAACAAAGATCAGTCTCTCTATCAATGGATTTTCTATACTTTCCATCACTGTCTTAAGTCTTTTACAAAGAAATTAGATTAGTGTAGTAAGATCAATAGTGATTTCACAGCATCTTCTCTTTTTCAGCCTGCCTCCCTTATTGAAAGAACTGTCTCATCTAGATATATATGATCTTTCATTCCAGATCAGAAACAACCCATCCAATTACATATCATTAAAGCATCTTAAAACGAATGTTGTAATGAGCATAGTAAAACTGCTAGCTAAGAAATGCCAAAACTTCAACAGGCCTTTAAAAATCAGCTCTGAACATCCCTCTATCATGAACTAAATATTTTTATGACATAATTTCATTTACAGTTTCTAATTTCAGATTTTTCTGAGCTACTCAATTGCAAAAGTGGACCATGTGGAAAATAATCTTTACATGCTTTGATAGCTCTGCTGATCATCATTCATCTTTTAAATACCCCAAACTTGTCATGTGCTAAAGCCAAGTCTGGAGAATGTCAGTCTCAGAGAACAAGCTTCTCAAAATAATAACACAACAACAACAAAAAAAGAGGAGTGGTCATAGTAAAGACTGAACTCAGAGGTAATTGCAGTGGAATTTTGGTGCATATTATCACTTTGTCTGAGATGCAGACATTAAGAGACCTGCCAGCAGAAGCTGCCCAGGAGGTGTGTTGAAGCAGCCTATTTCTTGATGCCTAGGTTGTCCTTTCTCCTTGAAAAATCTGGCTTCATTCACATGCCTCGTCATGCCAATTTAATCCAGTCCTTTCCCCTCCCTCCTCAACACAGTTGGATGTTGCAACCTATCTCCAGTGAGGAGTTACCCTTACTGGGTGAACTTTTTGCTACCTGTCAGGAAAAAAATCCGTGGGACCTATCAGTATCTGTGAAAGAGGTAAGAGATGAGAGATGTCATTCCAAGTCACTGAAGATTTCTGATAAAGAGCACAGCAGCACTCTGCTGGAAGTGTGGAAGAGCACTGATCCCATAAAAGACCATGAGATATTCTTTGCAAGTAGAAACTAAACATCTGGATCAAATATTGGCTATTATTTCCCCAGTCCTGGTGAAAAATGGTGTGGTGGATGTAAATTTCACAGGCTTCACGAAAGTTATCTCACATCAATGCAGGATAGTTATCTGTTACCTGGCATGACAGTGCATCTGGGAATACCCACCATACGGTGAGATCACCATGGTACAAGAGAAACCCAACTTCTTCCTGCTTCTCACTGACTTTTTTCACCTCTATACCCTCAAGGTTTTGTGTCTATTGAAAGACGTTCAGGTGGAATCTGTGGTAGAAATGTATGGCACTAGGCATGCTCTTTTCTTACCAGCACTAGGAGGAAGCCACTTGTGGGCTTTCAAAAAGCTCCTCAGCAGAGGAGAGGCTACAGTTGCCTTCTTCTACTGCAGTCTTACCCTTGAAGATACACCCACTGCCAGGACCCACAAGTTCTGCTTCCTGTTGCATTTGGCTAGGGTGAACCTAGCTTATTGTCAGAAGTATGTTTCAGTGAAAAATAAAATACTAACAAAATAAAATAGTTTGTCACAAGTGAAACAGGGAATTCAAGCCTGAGAATTAGTGAGTATTGTGGCTTCTTTCTACAGTGAATAGAAGCCAAGAAGGCAGTGAATCCCATTTCAGCATCTAACTGTCAACCATGGTAAAGATGATAATATGTTGTTTAATCTTATCTGGATATGTCCCCTCCAGTGGTTTCCTGCTGGTAAACCACAGAGAAGAGAGGCAACAGTTAGTAAACTAGAGGAAGTGAAATGAAATATAGTATGGTCATTTGGTTAATAGAGATTCATGTAAAGGATATTGCTAATTAAAACTAATAGTAGTTTCCTCTATCTGGGGTTTCAAAACCAGTTTCAGAGGATAGAGAGGATGTTTTGTTTCACTGAATTGCTCATAGTTTAGGGAAACCACTAGGATGAAATATTAGTATTGTGGTAAACTGTGATTGTGCTTTAGGAGCTTTACAAATCGAGTACATGGTTTCACCCACATCATGTCCAAATGAAAAAGCAGCTTGGGGTTACAAGAGAAAAATCCACCCACAGCCTACACTGAGATACAAGAAACTGCCAAACAGTCATGGATACTGGAACAAGAGCTCTCTTGTCTCCACGATACGTGTGTGTAGCTCCAGGGCTGCTGGATCTACAGAACCATGAGGTCCAGGGATCTGCTTGCAGCACTGACCTTCACACCAGCTTGCAGATGGCATGGTGACTCACAGGGAGTGCGTGAAGCCCGCGGCTGACTCTCTGCTACTGCTCACAGCTTCCCTCTGGTGTGATCAGAGGCAGTTGAAGTTGCTCCAAAGTCCTAGCCAGAATTCCCTTATAGAGCATCTCACCTCATTAACTGTATCAGTAAATACTGAGCAACGCCAGCAAAAAGATTAGTGAGTGAGATGACATCTTTATGCATGGGTAAGATCTTTTGCTCAGCATGCACTTACTTCACCTGGATTCTAGACCTGTGCCCAAGGCTGAGGAAACAAAACTAAGCTTTCTTCAGCTTGCCTATTCATGAGTGCTTTGTGTCAGCAAAACATGCCTCATCATGTGGCTACTAGATGTTTTCTCCACCTCCTGCACCACCTGCAAGAATCCCACTCTGACCCACTTCCCCAAACAACAAATGGAAAAGTCCTATTTTGCTGTTAGTCTTTATGCCACTAGAAAGAGTCTGTGGAGATACTGGGAACAATTGTCTGTGTATTACTAGTGTCTGAAGACTAGCCTCAAATATCACCAAACTAGGTACTTTGAAATTTAATATGAATGGGAGGAGTGATTAAAAGATACTGCAAGAAAAAGTTTGCACCCGTCTTAGGAAGAGCTATGCAAACTGTGGCTTGTGGAATGTCTTCTGTCTGGCTTTTTGTTGTGTGTTATCTGGCACATAGCTGAACTGTTATAGTAGCTTCTGGATCCATATTGTCCAAGGCTGGCCTGTCCTGCTGTAAGTGACTTACTACAAGTCTGCAGCAAGTGAGTGCCCTTTGCTAGACAATTCAAGTAAAACAAACGAATCCTGGAAGAATCAGAATTTCCTGAATAGAAAATCAGTCTTCTCCTTTCTCTTCACTGATTTCAATTACATTTGAATGTTCGTTAGTTTTCAGTTTAGGCAGGGGATTCCTCTTACCCCATTTGTTCTTGTGCTCTTGGGGCTTGAACAGCCCTGCCCTTTGTTTTCACAAGAGCTCTTCTTTACCTCTTTTCTCAGTGTTCTGTTTTCTAGCCATTGCTCTTGTTGTTGACACCCTGAGGATACACAGACGGTAGCCTAGAAGTCAAAAGTAATGGTGCTGAAGAAGTGAGAGGCAAGAAAAGTAAGAAAGGGGAAAACAATAAGAAAGGGGAGGGGGAAGCAGCCATCATAGCAAGCCTCCAGATTGTCCTAACAATAAAACCCTGATACTTACCAGTGTGCTGGATCTTTTCAAGGTGCAGGTAATGCATAGTTCTGGGAATGCAGCCTGTAACTTGTAGCCTGTTGGCTGCAAATGTTTAGATCTGTTAAGTAAAGGTAGCACAGTTCTGTCATGAAGTACATTCTGTCAGTTGAGAAGTATTTTATTCACAGCCAGTAGTATAGTTACCCTGTTCTTTAATGGTGGATGGCAGCCTCAGGGGCACCACAAAGCAGAATGCCGTAGTGCTTCCCATGTCCAAATAAAGCCCCCTTACACAGGCTGAGGGCACAGCATGCAGAGAGGTGAATTCACCCATGTGCAGGAGGCAGTCAGTCTGAGCAGTGTGGTCTTGTAGGGATTGACTGGCATTTTTTTCAAAGGATAAGGAAATGGTATCACTTTTGGCTAATTTCAGTCATGTCCTTTTTAAAGCACAGTGTTCTTTGGGATAGCAGGTGAAACACCGAAGTATTTTTAGAGAAAGCTGATTTGCATCCAGAGTGCTTTATAAAACAAGCTTATAAAGGAAAACCCGATAAGCAAATGCAAATACTGTTCTTTGCCTACAAAATACTGCCGCTCCGTTCCCTGGTGGTACCCTGTGTTACCATCTTTCCAGGTTCGCGCATGAAACGTCGCCAAGCTGATAAAGGAGCAGTTCAGCGTCACAGCCGACACGGTAGAAGCGAGGTGCTTGATTGCACCGGCGAGCGCAGACAGACCGCAGCCTCTGCACGGACCCGGTGTGCCGCCGGCGCAATGGCCAGAGGACACCTAGCGACTGTCAGCGGCAGGGGCGCTGCTCCGACCGAGCGTACCGCCCCTCCGCTTCCCCTCGCCGCCGTCCGCCCCTGACCCGTGCCGCAGAGCGCCTGGCGAGGCTGCCCTGCTCGCAGCGTGGTCGTCCTGCAGCCGTGGTCTGGGGAGAGCTCAGCTGAAGGTCCGGCGGGGCTTGCAGAAGGCAGGCGCCTGGCAAAGCCCTGGTCGGGCCTTCAGACGTGAACGGACGCTGCCGAAAACCAGGGTGGGACCAAGAGTGTTTTGCATAAACCGGTATTATCACTCACTTGTCAGAGTAGGGTTCTTCGTGGCAGGTTGTAGAGAGGCGCGTTCAAACCACAGCAGAAGTATGAAACTACATAGCTTGATGTAGAGGGAGTGAGTTTTAGCAGAGCCGATCGAAAAAGAGAAGGAAGCTTGCTAAAGATCTGAGAGTGGGGAAGAGCAGTTCTGCTGTTCATCTAGTTTTCCTTCAGAGCAAGAGATGCAGCGTACAACGTGAGTGATAGCAAGGAGAGAAAACTCAGCAACTGCTTGTCTTCCAAGTGAGAGGGACACCCTGAAAGGCATAGCCAGAACACTCCAGTAACGAGAGCACAGCCAGCACAGAAATCAGAGACAAATACTGCCTGCTATCCTTGGTACACACATACACCTCTGCCAATTCTTTGCCTGTCCATTGACATTTCCTGGGCTAGGTTTCAAAGGAATGAACCTTCCAGGAAGAACACTATCTGTAAAGTGATTCAAGTGGAAAAAAGACACTGTTCTTTTCACTTGCAGTATCCCCCCCTTTTCCCTCCCCCCAGGAGACTCTTTTGTCAAAACAATAATAATAATATTACTTCCGTGGTCATGCTTTAGTGCAGAGACAGTCTGCTGCCTAACTGGACTAGTGATTTGGAGTAGAAATGACAACGTTCAGATTATTTTAACCAACAATATAACACTCAGGAAGGCGTCAGAACATGAAGCAATGAATGTAATGTTTGCCAGTTTCAACGCTGAGATCTTTGGGTATGTTCTAATAAACCTGCATGAACCTTTGCTTAAATTTATGATTGTAGACTGTATTTATTCATTAATATAGGTATATATATATATAAAAGGATCAGTTAAGCACAATAACCTGAAATTTGTCCTGTCCTGGGAGTTTTGGAACTTTAGCATTCACGTAGCACTTCCTTTCCACTACAGCCATCTGCTCTGTTTCCAGTGAAGGGTAGGCCATGAAGAGGAGTTTGCACAGCAGTGGAACACTTGTAAATGTCAACAGGCACCCTGCTCACCAGAGCCGAGTGAACTGGTACAACCAGAAACTTACATACCCATAAGAGGTGGGCGCGGGTACAGGGGAAAGCAAGCGAGGGAGGATTGGAAAAACATAAAAGAAACTGGGGTTGTTTCTGTAGGAGTAGGCTTTATTCCAATGATGTTGCAGGTCTCGTAATTTAGAGTAGCAAATGGGAGCAGCCACATCAGTCCTGATAACATCTTATATTTTGCAACATCTATGTAGAAGTGGTCCCTACGATTGCAGATATGGCCCCTTGCAGAACTGGCCTGCAAAGTAGAAACAGGGAAATCCAAATTCCCAAAGCAGACTTTGGTTTGCTTACTAGAACACATGGAGGAGGTGAAGGAAATGCAAATACCTAGCAATGGCTTATTTGGCAGGCAAAATAAGCATGTTCGGGGCTGTACAACACAAAGGGAAAGCACTGCTGCTCTTCACCATGTGCAATTCAGGGGCAGTATACAGGAGGCAGAGCACACGGAGAATTCCAAGGACTCCACTGCCAGGTGTTCCTTGGCTCTAAGCATCACTGGTTTAAAGTTATAGGTAAGAACGCGCTGCAGCACGTGCACAAAGATAAAGGTTTGGCAGGTATCGCCAAACTACTGCAAGCACGGGGGGCGGGGGGGTCTTGAGGCCCTTTCGCACAGACAATGCATAGCTAAGCAGGATGGCACAGAAGCCCCTTCACCCTACTGCTCGCCCCCCCGCGGGGCTTCTGAGAGGAGCCGGGGCGTGGTAGGAGCCCGAGGGCGGGCGGTGCAGGGCCGTTTGCCGTAACAGCAGTGGGGTAAGGGCGGCAGGACGGGGGCTGAGAGTCCGGGTCGGATCGGGCCGGGCTACGTGGCGTTGTCCAGGGTCTTGAAAGCAAAGTCGAGTGCTCGTGCGGGGCACAGGCCCTGCTGCCGCGATGCGCCGTGAGCCTCGGCGGTCCGATGGGGCTTGGCTGGACACGGCAGCACTGGCGGAGCCGATCCAGCTGGGGCGGCAGCGCGGGCTCACGGGCTTGCTGCCGGGCAGGGCTCGCTGCCGGGCAGGGCTCCTTTCCGAGGAGCCGTGCTTCCTCTTCCCTCCGTCCCTCCATCCCACCTGTTGCTCTGTTCACGGACTCGTAACCTGGCTCAGCAGTGGCCCGCGACACTGCGGTCATCCTCTCCTACGACCCCCGCCGCCGCGGTTAAAGGTGGCGAGGAGAGGCAGAGGGAGATCGCGGGCACGCCGCGGGGCGGGGCCTGGCGCTGTGTTACGCGACAGCGCGAGTGGCCAATGCAGAGTTCGCGTTCCCTCGGGGCCGAGCCGGCGGAGCCGGGGAGGGGCGGGGCCCGCGGAAGTGCAAGGGCAGGCGAGCGCTGGTGAGTGTCGGTGCTGCTCCCGCCTCCGCCGCTCCCCTGCCTGTCCGGCGGCTGAAGCGCGCTGGAGATCCAGCGCCGGGGCAGAGCGCGACGGAGCGGGAGGGCTCGAGGAAGAGCGTCGCGGGGCGGGAGGCGAGAGGAGCGGCGCGCACACTAGCCCGCGAGATCGTAACGGACTCCCCCCACCCCGCCCCGATTCCATTAACGGCTGCGGCGTCCCACGGGCGGCGTGTCCCGCCTGGGAACGATAGGGGGAGCCGAGCCGAGCCTGTGCGCTCACGGAGTGGGGCATGGAGGTCCCGAGGTGGGAGCAGCCGGAGCACAGGCAGGAGCCGCAGCATCAGGTAAGGAGCGGTGCCTGCCACGGCGTCTGTGCGCCGCGGCATGGGGGAGTCGGACGCGACGGGCGGGCGGGGTGCCTGAGAGAGCGCTGGCGTACCAGTGGTTTTCTTCCTGGGAAGAGCTCAGGAGCAGTCTGGAGATGGGGGTGCCCTGGGGAAGGACCAGTCTCCTCTCCCGTGAGGTGCTGTTGGGAGGGAGCCTCGGCTTCTCTGGGCTCCGCAAGAGGCCGGCGTGCTGGGGAGGTGGTGAGCAACGAGAAGCCGCGGGCCCTTTTCCTCGCCCCAGCTTCGACATCGTTCCCACTGCACCGAAGTGGGATGGCTCGGTCTCGCACGTCGCCTTTATAAATAGCTTTGGAATCTTCTACGTAAATAATACTCGCGGTGTCCGTGGGGGCTGCGAGGGGGTAAACCGAGTCGGCAGTCACCTGCAGAGCGGTTCTGCCACCGGCGGTGGCGGCTCTGCGACCAGTCGCGTTGTTTCCGTCTCCGAAGCCCACTTCAGTGGTAATTGCGGAGTAAGTTTGCCTCGATCGGACGTCTCAGGGGTAATAGCCGGCGTTTGGAGCGGAGATGGTGCAGCGGTGACCGCTAAGGGTTTGTGGTAACAGAGGAGAAGATTCTTTAGCCCGTGCAATTTACTTGAGTGATGTTAATGTTCTTTATCTAGTTTCTGTGTACGAGGCGCAACTTGTAACCTTTTGCGCTCTGTTGTTTTTTAGTGCTCAGATTATGCGTTCAGTGGTCCGTTCTTCCGATTTAGGGTTTGATTCGTTAAGTAGCAGCCAGTTGAGTTGAACTTTGCTTTATTTTCCTGGCTGTGTACCTCTTCTGCGGTGCTCCGCAGCGTTTTGCTGAGCTGGTGTGTGTATGTCGTCGTGAACGCGAAAGTAGCATTGCGCGGTCTTGACAAAGGCAACTCTGAAGTTGACACATTTCAGATGCGGCTATTAACGTTCATGAAATAGGTCTGTAACCTAGGTTAGCGACTGATGCTGGATTGTTTTAACATATTAGTAGCTTGGAATATTTGCTTTCAGCCTGGCTTTTCTAGAGGAAACGACTTCTATTTTCTATGGTGCAGAAGATATGCCAAAGTTAAATCGCACATGCAAAAAATTCCCGAGCTCTTTTGTGCGCAGTTTTCACTTCTAATAGTCAACGCTAGATGGCTTTCTTATATCAGGTATCCATCAGAGAAGGAAAAGCATGTAATCTGTCTCTGCAGCCTACTATTTCTGTATTTGTCTTTTTTTTTTCCTTCGTGTGAATAATAAACTACCTTCTTGATCACTTCTGCACTAATTAGACAAGAGCAGACTTCGAAATTCGCTTACTATCTGACATAATGCTGTGCTTTGATCAGCTCACCTTGCTACGTACAGGCATTATTTTATATACATACTGTCAATATCTAAAGGAAGTTTGTTTAATTGGAAGGTAGCTCTGCAAAATATTTAGGTTGCTCTAAAGGAAAGCAGCTGGATGAGGAGTGATGTCTGAAAATGGGACAAACACAATGATTCATTCTGGGTTATTACTTGGGGCTTATTTTTAAAAGGATACTTTTTTATCTTTAAAATATCTTTATCTTTAAAATAAATCTTTAAAATAAGTATTTTTCTTTAAAATATATTTTAAAAGACATTTTAAAAAGAGATATTAAAAAAATACTACTGCACAGTGCATTAGTATTGTTTGTTAAGCTTTCCCCACCCCCTCCCCAGATTCTGCACCTAACTGCATTAGATTGGTTTTGGAGTTGGGTTCAGAAACATAGTATACCCCACTGGATATAGGAATGCCTAGACCTGATGACATGCTAATCTGTTTCTTGTTTTTCTCTGAAGCTGTCTGTTGTCAGTGGAATGTGTTATTCCCCCTCCCCCCGACTTCGCTTCTTTGCTAGCAGCTCTGAAATATTTCAATCTTAAATTCGATCTTTGAAATATCTTTTATTATTAATGCAAACATGTTTAAATCATCAAGAGCTCTAATGCATTATGGATATTTAAGCATCACTTAGGCTCCACAACAGTTGATTTATAATTTATGTAGCATTCCTATGAAGCTAGATTTCAGAGAGGTCTCTGAATGTATTGTTTTGGTTTTGCATGCCCAGTGGGTTACCTTACCAGGTCATGCAGCACTTAAATGTGACATGGAGGAATACTTTCTTGTAAGGATGCCAGACTGTTTCACCAGTTGTATTGGATCAATTAAAGACTGTGCCATTCTCTGAAGGGTATAACGTGAAACCTGGAACTGAACAAAACCTCAGTTCTTTGTAACTGGTATTGCTTACTCAGCAAACCAGAGTATTTTTGAAGGTTTCTGTTCTGTGTCCCTGAAAGAAAGATAATAAGTCTTTTTTGTAGACATTTTCTGACATGCCATTACTCAAGTGCATTGTGAAATACTCTTACAAATAATGGGAGTCAAATGAGGAACTAAGTGAAGCAGTGGTCAAACAGGCAAAACCATCCCTTTCATTTGCTATTTGACATTTGTAAGTGAACTGAGGCCGTTTATTTTCTCACTTTCAGCTTCATCTTGGCTGTATTAATCAGGCTTGCACTTGAGATTTTTATTTGCATATCAGCAGCTCAGGCTGAGGGAGAAAGTAAATATTTTCTTCTTGCATTGGCTGGAATGATTATATTTAGGTGGCTGGATGTTAAAATATTTTTCAGTAGGTTTGTACCTTCATACCATTTCCTGATGAGTGATCCAGTTTGATAATACTGACTGAGAAATGCTGTGTTATGAAAATAAGAGGTAGGTTATAGAATGTGGAAAGAGGGTGGGGTGTTGGGTTATCCAGTTTTCTCATGTTAGTCATCCAAGATTACCAAAAGTGGCCATGTTGACAGCTTGAAATGATGAATGCTCCATGCATTTTTTTGCTTTTTAATTTAAAATGCTTTGCAGTTTCAAAGTATTTGGGCAAGCTGGGTTGTGAACCAGTAAAGTGGAGATGGCTGTTTATGTTTTGCAATGTTGTACTCATAGTAGAAATTTTTGGTATGTTTGGTAGCATAGTTCATCTTAAATTATTTGAAATACTACCTTTTGCAAAGTTGAGATAAACTTCAATTTATCTCTTTATTTTTAAGGGCATTTCCATGCTCTTACAAATCTGAACACTTCAGGAAGTGCAGGGTAGGGATGCTCCTCAGAGTGGTTTTCTAGGGTTTTTTGTTTCTTTGTTTTGTGTTTTTTGTTGTTGTTGTTGTTGTAGTACTGGAATTATTTTGATGAAATACTGTGAGGACTGTCGACCAAATCTGGAAATCCATGAATACCCTGAGGATGACTATAGAACTTTTATTTAGTAGACTAAGAAGGATATTTCTTTTTTTGATGCTCATTTTTCACACAGATTGCATTAAGAATAACATTAATCCCTCACGACATTCAGTGATGACAGCATATGACTGGTTAGATATTTCAGAACTGCTGCAACTTCACATGAATAGTTGTCTATTCTTTTTTAAATCAGTTTCTTGTGAAAGGAAAAACTTAACATTAAACATCTGATTTATCCTGACTGAAGTAAATGAGATGGACCCTGCCTTCCTTTGTAGGAAAACACTGACCTGATCTAGGGTAAGGTGTCCCTGCCCATGGCAACGAGGTTGGAATGAGATGATCCTTGTGGTCCTGACTGATACTATGATTCTATGACCCCAGATTTAAAGCCATTTTCAGACATTACTGAATGAGTTGAAGATTGAGAAGGATTGTTATAATTGGTGATATACTTCTAGTTTTTATCTAGAGCCTTGATAGCAGTAGGCAGAAATAGCCTCGTGATTATTTTCCACCATAGTTCTTACCAGAAGATATGCAGACTTTTGTTTGGATCGTGAAAGTGTAATTATATCAACAGTTAAGTAGTCATTATTTTTAAGTGGGTTCTTTTAGGTTTCTGGAATTTCTTAAATAGTGATCAGTTCATACATAATTAAAGGTTGTGTTTAAAAAAAAAAAGTCTTCGATCTTTATGGACATAATCTTCTGAATGCATAATAAATGTAAGCAGCTGCTGTGCCATCTTTTTGAATCTGCAAGCAAACAGCTTTATTGAATCTGGTGCTTGTAAAACATTTTAGGAATAGTAGATATTTGAAATGAAGTAGACATTTGTTGTAGTTGCTTCTAACTGGAGACTGTGTTCCTTAGGAAAATGATCTGTACTTACTTGGTGGTTGTTTATTTAAAGAAGTTGAGAGATACAATGTAGAAAGATGTGATAGGTGTTTGCAAAGTAAAGGAATCTAGGAAGAGGCTGGAGGAAAGGTAGTGAATTTATGCTGTAGTAGCTGGGAGTCTGGAAGGTGGCAGTAGCTGAAGTTGTTATGACTTTCCTTCCCCATCAGCAGCTCAAATGAAATTCTGGGCACAAGACTTGGAGTTTTGCCATTGACTTTGATTCTTTTCTTATATAATGTCTTAATTTGTTGTCCTGGATCCTGCAAAGTGATATATCCAGCTCTGCAGATACTTGTATGCTCTTCCTATGTTATTTGCTGTTCCTTTCTTCCTTCCTGGTCTTCTCCCTTTGCTGCCCAAATTTTCAGTGGCTGTGATAATACCTGCTTGCTACCTCATCTTTTAAGGAAGCTTTTGAATCGTAGGTATTTCACAATACCTGAAACCGACTTGATGGAAATCTTGTTCAAGGTCATGCAACAGAGATGCAGAGCTCTTGTACAACTCAACAGTTTGCCCTGCCATTTCCATTTTGGTTCACCAGTTTATTTTAAATGTGATCCAATCTGTGATAAAATTGAAGAACTCCTTTACAGATTACATAATTAACAGATGACAGTATTTAATACGGTGGATTTATAGGAAATAACCTTAACTTGCCACAGTACCAGTTGTGTGGCAGGTTAATTCAAATGGAATAAAATGTTCTTTTTAAAACCTAGTATATATTCCTGAACACATTAAGCCAGGTTTTGCTGTTGGTGCTGTTTTGTGGCTTTTTGACACTTGTTTGTTCCATGTGTGAGGAAAATGAGATTCTGGGGCACCCAATATTTCTTGTTGGATTTCTGCATGCACTTCACTGAAATTAGATAAATTGTGAAATAATGTGAGAAGGAAATGGCAATTAACAGGAGTAAGGACAGAGTAAAGCTTTTGATAGATGTTATAAATGCACATACTGTTAAAATACTTAGACTGTTGTTTTTTTACCTTTCATGTGGGAGAGTAAAAAAGGAATTCTGCAAATAATGCACAGTTCTTAGCTTTATCTCCTATGTTTTATGGAGAATGCAGCTGAGAAAGAGGTGAAAATTCAATCTTCTTTTGTTTTTATCTGAGAGTTGCAAGTTACTTAATACACTTCCTCTCTGGCTGTTGACATTTGTGGTTTTCTGTTCAAAACTAATTATTTCCTACTTTTCTTGAATTTACTGTAGGTATCTAAAAAGATTGCTCCTATTTTTCTAGTCTCTCAGCACTAAAAAATATCTGACACATTTTAGAAGGAACTCTCATTACAATATTAGCGTAACACAAAGTGGAAAATAAAAGTGCAGCTGTGCATATGTGTACTTTCTCATGCATAATGTGCATATCATCTATAGTAACATAGTAACTGCGTGTTTTGTTGTGGTGGTCTTGCTTATTTCAGTGGCCAGCTGCTCTTTGTAGAATTCTGAGCAGTTTATGGTGATCAGGTTATCCTTGCTGTTCTGCTGTAGCAAAGTAAGCCTTGGTTTTGCTTTGTAAGGTTGTCAGGACAACAGCTTATTATTGTTCCTAGTGGTTTTTCTCTATAGCAATGGAGGGAGCTGTTTCAAAGAGTGGCTGCCTTGCCACATTGGGCTGCAAGATTGCCAGCTGTGATTTGGGTTCAGCAGGATGCTCTGGGTTTGTCATGTAAAAATTCTAATTGATGATGAATGCAAACCCAGTGTGAGAATAATTTTGTTCATTGGGCTAATGCAAAACAAGCCATCATATTTACAAACCCATGGCCTATTTTCTCAGCAGTATTGTCATTACTCCTCTGTTCTCTTCCATCTGAGACTCAGAGAGAAATGTTTTCTGTTTGACAACACGGAACCTAAGACCTGAGACGAGGTAGAAGTTAAAGCTACAATATATCAGTGTGCTCCAGTATGACACTGGGACTAACAGGCAAAACCACTGTGGATTTCTGCTAGGTTTGGTTTGTCATGTCTTTGATAAAAACACTGTATGAAGTTGCTGTTTGGTGATAAGCCATAGAGTAAGTCTTTTAGTGTTGCCATTTTGAAGAACTACTCATGTTACATGATAAATGAGGAAGAGAACACCTGCTGCTACACATAGCAAGCTAAATGACTACAAAGGTGCTTCTCCATAAGTAGTCATAACATGCAAGAGGTGCACTAATTTCAACTGAAATAAATTTTAGGGTGTTGGGATGCTCAATAGTATCCTGGGGCGCATTAAGAAGAGTGTGTCCAGCAGATCAAGGGAGGTTCTCCACCTCCTCTACTCTGCTGGTAAGGCTCCACTGGGAAAATTGCATCTTGTTCTGAGCTCCCCGGTTCAAGAGGGACAGGATCTGCTTGAGAGAGTCCAACAGAGGGCTATAAGGATGATTAAGGGACTGAGCACTGCCTTATGAGAAAAGACTGAGACACCTAGGTCTTTTTAGTCTGGAGAGGAAAAGACTGAGGGGGGTTCTAATAAAGGTATACAAATATCTGAGGGCTGGGTGTCAAGAAGGAAGGGGCAGATTGTTCTCACCTATGCCCTGTGGTAGGACAAGGGGCAATGGCTGCAAACTACAGCATAGTAAGTTCCACCTCAATGTGAGGAAGAACTTCTTTACTGTTAAGAGTCATGGGGCACTGGAACAGGCTCCCCAGAGAGGCTGTGGAGTCTCCTTCTCTGGAGACTTTCAAAATCAGTCTGGATGCATTCCTGTGTGAAATGTACTAGATTATATGGTCCTGCTCTGGCAGGGGAGTTGGAGTCAAAGATCTCCAGAGGTCACATCCAACCCCTAACATCCTGTGATCCGGGAGAGCCGAGTAAAGAAAGCTTCCAAATAACTTGGAAGATTTTGGCAAAGTTTCATAAAATATGCTAACACTTGGGATTTTTTGGTTTTTTGGCATTTCCATAACTTCCTTTGTGTTGTTTATATAAAGACATCCCTTAGTTTGATCTTCAGATACTTTGATCTAGGCTGATCTGCAGTAGTCAATGAAGTGATGTCCAGGTAGTTAAAAATCCCCTATCAAAACAGTAACCTTCTATTTTAAACTCCCTTTTCAGACAACAGAAACAACAGTCCATTCATAGAGCAGTTTGGCAGAGGTACATAGGCATCTGCCTTCAGTTATGTAAGCTGGCTGACAGAGCTAGAAGCTGTTGGGATGAACCTGTTAGTGCTCAAATGTTTTCTCCTTTATCTGGAGATCAGGCACGAACTCCAGAATGACTCCGTACCTCTCAAATTCTCTGGTACTTGCTGACCCCTCATCAAACAACTTTCTAAGTGTATTTGTCCATCTCTCGTTCACACAGCTTTGTTTACATAGAACACCATCTCAAATTACTATTTTTGAAGGTGTTGAGTCAAGGTAAGAGATGCATAAGTGGTTGCTGTAATCCAGAACTGCTAGAACAGGTTCAGTTATTTTCATTTCTCCTCAGATGTAGAATTTGACCATTTTGTTACAAGAAGGAAACAGGATAGAACAGATTTTCTGAACTGTTCAAGATCTGTACAGGTGGTTGGTCAGGTTGTAACCAGGTGGGGGTTGGTCTCTTCTACCAGGCAACCAGCAATAGAACAAGGGGACACAGTCTCAAGTTGTGCCAGGGGAGGTCTAGGCTGGATGTCAAGAGAAAGTTCTTGCCAGAGAGAGTGATTTGCCATTGGAATGGGCTGCCCAGGGAGGTGGTGGAGTCTCCATCCCTGGAGGTGTTGAATAAAAGCCTGGCTGAGGCACTCAGTGCCATGGTCTAGTTGACTGGGTAGGGCTAGGGGATAGGTTGGACTGGATGATCTTGGAGGTCTCTTTCAACCTGGTTGATTCTATGACTGCTACACTGAAACCCCTCAGACTGTCAAGTGTCAATTGAGATCCAACAAGGGATGAGATGAGGTTTCTACCATTAGAGCAGTAGGGTTTTCTGGGACTCTGAGCTTTGGTAGGCTTCTTACACTGCACACCTGAAAAATACTTTTTGGTGATTTCTAAGTGTGAAGGGCAAGCAGCACTTCAGTAATCTGAGGTTCTCAGATTTGGTGATTTTGCCAATATCTGTATTTCTCTCTCAGTTAGTATGCTTTGTACTTTTTCTCTGTGTTTGTGTAGCTTTTTAAAATGAAGTTTCTATAAGCATAATTACCCTTGAAAGTTTATCTTTTCTATCCAGTTTTGCTGAGTCAAGTAACAAGGCTCAAAACATCTTGAGGTGCAGGGAGGTGTTGCACCGTATGGTTGCTTAGGATTTATCTACTTGGAAAATAACTCTTTGAAACAGCTGATCATTCCTGCCATAATACTGATCTACAGCAAATGGATAGTGCATTTTATGAAGAGATTTGGGTCTACTTTAAATTTTGCTCCTGCATTTTTTAAAAGTATTGTTAAATATGTAATATTATATTAATAATCTTCCATGTATCAATGTGTGTCTTTGTACCTGGTGGTAGGCATACAGACAGTATCACAGTATCACCAAGGTGGGAAGAGACCTCATAGATCATCAAGTCCAACCCTTTACTACAGAGCTCAAGGCCAGACCATGGCACCAAGTGCCACATCCAACCTTGCCTTGAACAGCCCCAGGGATGGCGACTCCACCACCTCCCCGGGCAGCCCATTCCAGTGTCCAATGACTCTCTCAGCGAAGAACTTTCTCCTCACCTCCAGCCTAAATTTCCACTGGCGCAGCCTGAGGCTGTGTCCTCTCGTTCTGGTGCTGGCCACCTGATTGAAGAGAGCAACCTCCTCCTGGCCACAACCTCCCCTCAGGTAGTTGTAGACAGCAATAAGGTCACCCCTGAGCCTCCTCTTCTCTTTGTATTCACAAATAGTTACCTAAATATCTGCCTTGCTTGGCATCTATGAAAATATTGTGGCTGAATGCTGAAATAGAGTATTTACATATGTCCAGAGAAATAATCATTTGTCCTGGGAAAAGAGATGTTTAGTGGTAATGTTTTTCTTATCTAGACTGTACCAAACAGTGTTAATGTTACTGTTTACTCATTTTACAACATTTGATATGCCTGTAGGTCAAAGGTATTTAAAACTGCAAGTTAGATTCTCATAAACCATTTTTCCCCTTCTCAACCGCATCTTTCAAGTACAACTGTATGAATTCTTTGTGGCAGCTACAGCAATCACTGTGGTGAAAAGGAATAATAAGAGACATTTGAAATATGTTTGTCCTCTTTGTGCCTTAAAAACAGGTTATGAGGTTGAAAAAAACAACACCAGACAAACAATTTCTCATGGACTCTTCAGCAAGTACTGTCCAGACTCCCAATCATCTGTGGGGCACATTTGCTCCACTATAAGTCTCTTAAATAAAGGCCAACATGTCTTTCAGAGTCCTATATGAAATGCTAATCAATTAAACTGATAAATAAGTTTAACTTGCATTTAAGTCATTATTTGTATTCCTTTTTGTGTTACAGCATGAAGTCCTTCCTGTTTCATAGTTGATGTATAAGGGGAATAATGACTTTGAATTTCTCTATTTGTGTAGTGACATTTAGTTTTTGTTTTCTTGGCTTATATTTACAGTTCTGAAACCTAAAAACCTTTCCAGTATGTGCATAAACATATTTTTCTTCAGGCCTATTTTCTTCCCTCATAGGGAGAAATTTAGTGCAATTATTTTGAGCTTTGCAGATGTTTTTTGTTTTGTTTTCTGTGCCTAAACAGTAATTAAAATAGCCTTGTGTGAAGTTTCTGAGTTATCTTCTATACACTTATCAATAGCCCTGGGACCTTTCTGTATACTGTTGAAACTGTAAATGCCATCAGAGAGTATTTAATATTGCTTGTGGCAGTTTGCCTATACCTTGAGTTGAGTCAGGCTTTTAGCGTAGTTTTCACAGCATATAACCTAGTTGCAGTGTTATGGTTTGGCTGGGAAGGCTGGCTGGATTGGCAGGCTCCAGATGTACTAGCTAATGGCTTGCATTCCACCTTGAAACTGGAGTACTGGGACCTGTCCTTTTTAGTACCTTGATCAGTGACTTGGAGGAGGAGATGAAGTGTATCCCCATCAAATCTGCACATGGCATCCCATTGGGGGAGTATTTTGAGGACAGTGCTCTTTGTTTTAGAGAAGGTGGTGGATTCAACCATCATGAACCTTGTGACATTGCAAAAGGATAGATGAATATTCTTATGCCTTGCAATAGTACAGGGTGGCGACTGACTGCCTGGGGAGCAGCCTCTGCTGAAAGGGATGTGAGTCAGCATGTCAGTCTTCACTCTGACAGTGAAAATTGCTACCAGCATACTACATGGGCTTTATGAAGAGAAGCATAGCCAGTGGATTGCAGGTATTCAGCATTCCTGAGACATACTGGATAACTGCCATCTGGTTTTGGTTCCCCAAATATGTGAGAAACTTTAAATTGAAGCTAGTTCAGTGGAGGGCCAGCCAAATGAGTTGCTTGAAGAACATAAGGTACATGGGGAAAGAGACAGTGGTCATAATCAAAACCAGGTCCTGATTTGGCACTAGAAAGCAAAAATCACTCTGAAGACAGGAAGGGACTGGAACAGGTAGAACAGGCAGGTTGTGAAATCTATATTCTTTCCAGTTTTTAAGACCAAATTGGCCAAAGCCCTTAGCAAGTTGGTCTGAATTCAGGTGCTTTGAGCAGGAAGCTGGGTTAAATGATTTTCTGTGGTGCCTTCCAGTGTTAATTGTTCAATGAAATACATGATTCTTTTTTTATGATAGTTGGTCTGTAACTCAGAATTTTAGCTGATATTCCCATGCACTGTGTGATAGGACAGAGTAGTTCTACAGGGTATTTTTCTATTATGGGGTTGGGAAGATTATTTTTTTACAAGACTAGGAAATAAATAATATCATTATATATTCCTTATTTAAGCCAGCTGACACAGATTCCCAAATAAATTATTGACAGTTACACGTTGTAGAACTGTAGTACTTAACAGCAGAATAAGCATATAAAGAAAGCAGCATCCTTTCAGGTTTGGCTTCAGGTATACTTTTGTTCACCTTGTCACTGAGTTGTAAAATGTGATTAGCAGTACTAGAATTTGAATGTGTGAACTTCTGTTGAGCGATTCTGAATCTCTTCCAAAAGAGATGTGTTTTTTTTTACTGTTAAAGAGCAGGATGTGCGAGTTTAAAATTGGCTCCCAACCAATTCTTTGACTTTGACTACTAATTTTAGTGCTGTGAAACTTTTGATTAATCTACACTAGAGTTTTTCAAGTAGCTGGAAAAAAAAAGTGGTTCAGTTGTGAAAAACAATTGAGGTTTGCAGCTTTTAATTCAGTATTCACTTCATAGCTCTGTTAACTATAAAGAGACAGCAGAACCATAGAATATTGAGGTCATTCCTGTTCTTACTCATCCAACTTCACACTAATTATACTTTTTAGTATTTCTGTGTTTACCCAAGTATGAACCAGACTTTGAGATCTCTGTTTTGGTTTTTATAATTGGTTTTATTAACTGCTTAAAAATGCAAGGTTTTGTATAACATTCAGCTTCAGTATGAGAGAGGTTGTAAATACTTGCTGAATTAAGTATAACAAATGGGAAAGGGAATGGAAAGAATTTCCTTTGGGGTAAAATTCCTTATAGTTGAAATAACCTTGATAGTGCTTATCAGTTGGCAGAGAGGATTAGATACTTTGCTTTGGAAGATCTTTTGCTAAGAGTGAGGTGATGTGGAGCCTATTGTCTTTTTGGGCCTTATTTTCAACAGGAAGAGTAAGAACATTCATTTTATTAAACTGATAGGTCCCCCAAATTATTGAATTGTCTGATGATAGGTGCAGATCAGCAGCCCTACCCTCAAATCTGCCCTGAACTGAACTTCTCATTTGTCATTGATATGGACAGTGGAATTGAGTGCACCCTCAGCAAGTCTGTGGATGACACCAAACTATGTGGTCCAGTTGACATGTTGGAGGGAAGGGATGCTATCCAGAGAGGCTTGGACAGGCTTGAGAGGTGAGCCCAAGCCACCCTTGTGAAGTTTAACAATGCTGGGGTTGAGGCAATGCCAAGCACAAATGTAAGCAGGAGTGGCTTGAGAGCAGCCTTGAGGTGAAGGACTTGGAGGTGTCAGTTGATGAAAAACAGCATGAGCCAGCAATGTGTGCTTGCAGCCCAGAAGACTGACCGTGTCCTGGGCTGCATCAAAAGAACTGTGACCAGCAGGATGAGACAGCCAGTTGTCTTGCTCTGCTCTGCTCTTCAGACCCCATTTGGAGTACAGTGTCCAGTTCTGGTGCCCCCAGCATAAGATGCACATTAAATTGCTGGAGTGAGTGAAGAGGAGGGCCACAAAGATGCTCCCTATGGGGACAGGCTGCAAGAGTTGGGAGTGTTCATCTTGGAGAAGAGAATGCTTGGAGGAGACCTTACAGCAACCTTCCAGTATCTGCAGGGGCCCTATAAGAAAGCTAGAGAAGGACTTTTTACAAGGATTTGTAGTGATAAGATGAGGAGGAATGGATGTAAACTGGCAGAGGGTAGATTTAGATTGGATATTAGGAAGAAATTCTTTACAGTGAGGGTGCTGAGACACTGGTACAGGTTGCTCAGAGAGGTTGTGGGTGCCCTGTTCCTGAAGGTGTTCAAGTCCAGGTTGGACAGGGCCTTGAGCAACCTGGTCTAGAGGAAGGTGTCCCTGACCATAATTGGGCAGGGGCGGAAGGGCCAGAGCTGCATATTCCTTAAGTCCCTTCCAACCCAACCTATTCTATGATTTCTCTTCCGATTCAGTTGCTATTATAAAAAAACCTGTATCATTGAAATCCTTCATAAGTTTGTTGCATTTGGTTTTGATTTATTGATGAATTTCCATTGTTCTGGGTTGGTTTTGTTTTCCCCCATGTCATATTTGTAGTATAAGGCAGTTCAGTGATTTGCTTTAGTGAAGACTAACCTGTATGTGGAGCCAATAGAGATTGCAGCTTATTTGTTTGATTTTTACCAACATCTCTGTTTAACCTAAGTACTTTTTCTTTCTTCTTGATACTTACCAGCAGGTTTTGGACAGCTTTTCTGAGATTAATCTAGCCAAATCTTAGCCAGTCTTTAAACTAGACAAACCTCTTGTACAGTGTGGTGGCTGGGCAACAGAACATGTTCTGTTTGCATGTTGTTTTTATGGCTAGTAACAGTTTAAGCAGCATTCTACACAATTGCACATGTACTCATGGAATATACAGGACAAAATAGAATTCCTCAGAACCTGTTGTCAAACCAGCTTCTGCAGCTGGCTGTTTCACAAATGAGATAGAGTTGCTGCATTTTGAAAGTAAATGTGTCTTAGAAACACTTCAGAACAAAGTAATTCCAAAAAAAGTCAGTAAACTCTAGAGACATTGGGAAAACTGTAAATGGCACTGAAAATTATATTGTAGGGAGCAGTGAGTTCTGTTTGTCTTTTGAAGCTTTTGACTCTGATTCTAAAGTCAGTTACTCATTATTTCCATTCATTAGTGGGTTTAAATAGTCTGTTCATTAGCATTCTATTTTTGGAGTGGAGTCAAGATTTCAAAATTCATCTCCTGTTCTTTCTAGTTACCAATATTTTGTTTGCATGATGGACTAGTGTGAGAATGGCAATTTCATTCCTCAAACTAAGCCCCCCCCTGCAAATGTTGACCTTAGCATAATTCCAAATGCTGTACAGTGTGAGTAATTAGGAATTGGAAGTTAAACATTATATGGCTAAAATTGGCATGCTTTACCAAAAAAAAAAAAAAAAAAAAAAAGGTGCATATGTGAGAAGAAAACAAAAAGTAATCACTTAGTTCTGAGTGTTCTGGAAGTCATAGAATCATGGAATCAACCAGGTTGGAAGAGATCTCCAAGATCATCCAGTCCAACCTAGCACCCAGCCCTATCCAATCCACTAGACCATGGCACCAAGTGCCTCATCCAGGCTTTGCTTGAACACCTCTAGGGATGGTAACTCCACCACCTCCCTGGGCAGCCCATTCCAATGCAAATCACGCTCTCTGTGAAGAACCTCCTCCTAACATCCAGCCTAGACCTCCCCCAGCACAACTTGAGACTGTGTCCCCTTGTTCTATTGCTGGTTGCCTGGCAGAAGAGACCAACCCCCACCTGGCTACAGCCTCCCTTCAGGTAGTTGTAGACAGCAATGAGGTCACCTCTGAGCCTCCTCTTCTGCAGACTGCACACCCCCAGCTCCCTCAGCCTCTCCTTATAGGGTTTGTTTTCCAGGCCCCTTACCAGCTTCATTACCCTTCTCTGCACATGTTCCAGTATCTCAACATCTCTCTTGAACTGAGGAGCCCAGAACTGGACACAGTACTCAAGGTGTGGCCTGAGCAATGCTGAGTACAAAGGACAATCCAATCTTTTCTTTTAACTTGCTGGGACTTGAAAAGAATTATAAAAAGTATTGTCTTCATTTTGGCCATCTCACTAAAATTGAATTGAGCAATCTGAGATGTGATTACTCAATGGGAAGGGTACTTTAAAGCAAAGCAAAAAAATGCACCCACACCACTAAGGAAATCTGATTGAGGGGAGTTGTACTGGAGATCTAAAAGCATTAAGTCAACAGCAATTACGTCACTCTTCTTTCTTTTTTTTGGGGAGGGTTTCAAAGGTTTGGCTTGGGGTGGAAAAAAAGACTTATGCATTGGTCCGTTTCCCCTCTATCTTCCCTTTCCCCCTCCTGAAGGCAGTCTGGCTGTCATTCAGCTTCTTAATGCAAGGATCACAGATTACTATATTGTAATAGTTATTTTTTTCAGTGTTTCATTATATAGCTTTTTCTGGCCATGATAATTCGACTTAGATCTGTTCACATAATGGTCTTTTGGTAGCATACACCAAAATAAACACACGGTTTTGTGTATTTGCTTTGTGTTTTTCGGTCTCTTTACTGTTTGTTTTATTTTTGTTTGTTTGTTTTGTTGTTCATTTAAACTCAATTTCCACAAAATTGCACCTAATCAACTCAGATGATTTATGGCAGCAATATAAAAAGTTCTCTTAGTTGAGCTCACCACAGCAAAACCTTGCAGTTAGGAGATGTTATGAAACCTAAGACCTGAGCTTCTAATAAAATGTTTATGGCCTGCAACCTTTTTGGCAATAAATAATAAGAATGAAAAAATCTCTTTAGAGTGCATTTTGTTCTTAAACTGTAATAACATAATTTCTGCCCTAATACTTTCCTCTTCCCACGTGCAGTCTTTCATTCTGACAAGAAAAGTCAATATGTTAGCAGCAGTTTCTCTCCATTAACTGATGGGCTGTAGAATAGGTCCTGTGTTGTTTAGCTTTCTACTTCTATGTTTGTTGTGTAATAAGTCAGTATTTGTTGCTGTTGCAGAGGAGGATTGCCAGTACCTACTCCTGTTTGGTGAAGGGGATAAATTAATTAATGTAAGAGGATATTTATAAAATAGATATATATTTATTTTTCTCCGATATTTTCAATTCTCACCACCCCCAACTACTGAACTTCAATATTAAATTGTTCTTTACACGATTATGAAGTCATTATGGGAATATATATCTACAAGAAACTTATTAATAACTAGCAAACATTCAAACTATATACAGAGAGAGAGTTTTCCCTGTGGCTTAATGCTGCCTGGGGTCTTATACTATTTGCCCAGCAAAGCTGAGCTGAAAGCTGCTCTCTGCTGTATGGCAGAGGTAATAGAAATTACAGAGGCATCTACTCACAATTCAGGTTAATCAATAATCACCCTCCAGAGCTACGTCACAGCCTATTACAAGTGTCCAGTTCTTCAGGGTCTCTGCCTGTGGACTGAGGCTGGAATCCTCCGGTTTCAGGGGCAATGGCAGTCTGACCTTATGCTGCCAGATCCTGCTGGCTGCTCTCTCCAGGGGTACGCAGGCAGGATCTCCAGTGCAGAGGCAGGGTTCTGTGCAGTCTGAGCATGGGTCTGACGCTGACCAAAGGCAGGCACACAGCTGCAAGGAAGTACGCAGGCAGGCAGGCAAGCAAGCATGCGGTGGAGCCGCAAGTAACGTGGGTGAGGCTGCACGTGAGCCTGTGCACCCCTATTTATTAAATGTGGGCCAAGAGTTGTGGTCTCCTTGGCCACTTGAATGGCCAATCAGGTTGGCAGTCAGCCAAACCTTACCATACTAGGCAAACCCCACGGGCCTGGACTCCAAATATGGGAATCACATGGGCCCAGCACCAGCCAGGCATGAGCTGGGTGTGTGGGGACTTACGCAATCAGGTGTCCTGGGCAACTGACTTTATGGCCCTGGTCTGTTGTGCCCCTTTGTGCTCGTTTACCCCTGGTGCAGGCAGAGAGACATGTCCAGGCAGAGCAGGCATAAATAAGCCTGCTTTTGGGCCTACAGGCCCTCCACAACAGTTGCCTTTAAGATGCTCTTAAATGCAGAATGAGAAGACCAAGTGAATGGAAATGTGGCATGTAAACCCACTAACAATACTTTGCATATATACAAAGTCTTCTCTGTTTTTCTGGTAGATGAAAAGAATTGTCCATCTGTGTCACATGAATTTAGATAGTGTTTTTTCCTTATGTCAGTAGAATTCCCTTCAGCTTTTTTCTTGGCTGTTACTGGATGAGTACAAATGGGATTGGAGATGTATAATTTGCGATCATTGATCACTGAAAGGAGAAACACTAAGCCTTTTGTGGGAAGGGAAAAGAAGGGCTGGGTGACATTTGGGATATTTGTGATGGCTCCAAAGTTGTGTATGTTGCAACTGTACAGAAGTATAAAGCATATTTTTTTGTACTACTAAGCCTTTGATGTGCTGTTTTTTGTCAAGCCAGGCTCAACATTGTAGCCAAGTGGTAGGCATTTCTTGTGCAAAGCCTTCTCCTAAAAAAGAATTAAAAGAACAGGAAAGTGTTTGGGTTGGGAAGGAGTGAAATCTTTGCCAGATGGGTGAGTTACTGGGATGTGTTATGTGTGCATGCCTTTGCACACATCTGACTACAACTAACTGAAGGGACATTGTAGCCAGGTGGGGGTTGGCCTCTTCTGCCAGACAACCAGCAATAGAACAAGGGGACACAGTCTCAAGTTGTGCCAGGGGAGGTCTAGGCTGGATGTTAGGAGGAAGTTCTTCCCAGAGAGAGTGATTGGCATTGGAATGGGCTACCCAGGGAGGTGGTGGAGTCAACGTGCCCGGAGGTGTTGAAGAAAAGCCTGGATGAGGCACTTGGTGCTGTGGTCTAGTTGACTGGACAGGGCTGGGTGCTAGGTTGGACTGGATGATCTTGGAGGTCTCTTCCAACCTGGTTGATTCTATGACTGATGGTTCTCTTACCTGTTCTGCACATGTGAAAAGAAGCAATTCACTCTCAGATTTGAAAAGGAGCACTGATTCTTTTATGTTTTCATTAATCCTGATTTTGTAAGTCAGCATAAAAAGACAGTTTAACTTTGGTCTGAGATATTAATAATTGCCTTTTTTTGGTTTTGATTGCTAGATATCTATTCCTGGTGGAAATGCTGTATGGTGCTGACTGATTATTTTCATTACTCTTCTATCTAGATTTTTTTCAGTTTTTAGAATGGGATATAGGTAGCATCCTTAATGGTTGTAAGCTGTTATGCTAGTGCGTTATTGAGATAAAACTGTGGTGACACATACACTTTCAGAATGCCTTGTAAATCTTTCTAGTAGCAACTGAAGCTTTGTAATGCAAGAGTTTGTCTTCATTTAGTTTTGATTCAATGAGTGAGACCATAGAATCAGTCAGGGTTGGAAGGGACCACAAGGATCATTTAGTTCCAACCCTCACTGCCATGCTCAGGGACACTCTACCTTGGATCAGGCTGGCCAGTGCCCCATCCAGCCTGGCCTTAAACACCTCCAAGGATGGGGGCTCAACCCCCTCCCTGGGCAACCCATTCCAGGCTCTCACTACTCTCACGCTGGAGAAGTTTCCTCCTCACGTCTACTCTGAATCTCCCCACCTCCATCTTTGCTCCATTCCCCCTAGTCCTGACACTCCCTGATATCCTGAAAAGTCCCTCCCCAGCGTTTTTGTAGGCCTCTTTCAGATACTGAAAGTCCATAACGAGATCACCTGGGAGCTTCCTCTTCACCAGATTGAGCAGCCCCAACTCTTTCAGTCTGTGCTCATAGAGAGCTGCTGCAGCCCTCTGATCTTTAGATAAGGGATGTGTTTCTAGAACTTTGGCAGCTTTGGAAGTTTGTTTCAGGTAAGGTTAAATTCTTACTTGTTACTTCTTATTTTAGCAAGAGTTAAAGGCTGCATTCACAAGATCAAGATATTAAGGGAGGGAGGAAGACTTAGTGTTAAGGTGTAAAGGGTTAACCCTCCTGGGGGAGTGGTCTTGACTCTGACCTGACATCAGGTGGTCCTGATGCTTCCCTGGGGGCGGGTCCAAACACTCCCAGGTGTGGTGGTTAGCCCACACCCACTTTCTATCTAGCCTCTCTGTATAAAAAGCAGGGGAACTTCATCTTTTGATCTCTCTCTGCCTGCTTCTCTGCTGGCTGGCAGTCACCATCCTGTTTCCTGCTACTCTTTGTTTTACCACGCGGCCGTAACCTGTGAGGCAGACAAACCATTGCCATCTAATCTGGTTGTATGTATAAATTTTGTACCTTGTTTTCCCTTCCCTATACCTTTTGTAACTTCCTTACCTCGTATACCTTTTATTTATTGTTAAACTTTTCTTCTTTTAATTGACAAATCAGAGTGAGATTATTTATTTGGGTGTGCTTACTCTTCCTTTCTTTACACCTAATTCCTTTTCTTTGTGAAAGAAGGGGGAGGAAGAAAAGGAATACTATAAATTGTTATAGGTTCTATTAACTCTATTTGAGTCTCTGGGAAACTAAAATTAGAACTGAGACATGAGGTGAAAAAGCTGTGACACGGCATGATGCCAAAGCCATTGAGTTCTGCTCAACCTGTGCTAGCTCTTGGGGCGTGTGAAGGTCCAGGGCATTGCTGTATTTCTGAAATACAATGATCTATACAGTGTTTGAGTATAAAAGATGGCAAGAAACTTGATAACTTTTTTACTCCCAACTGAAATACACGATGCTTATTACTTTCATTTGCATTCTCTCCTATGCATGACCTTAGAGCTATTGTAAGTAGTGTTTGGAAGGAAAAAAGAAGTAGTACAGGGAAAAAACATACATTGAGAGAATGATTTGTTTTCTTTATATAAATGTAATCATCCACATTTTGTTTCACAGAATATTATCCCAATATAGCCTCTTAATCGTATATTTACATTAACTATGAATCGCTTAAATATATCTCAAACCTGCTTACTATTGTTTTGTCTAGGACTTGGTTAGGTCATCTCTGAATTATGTTAAATCTTAACTGGTGGAGTTTTAAATTGAGATTGCAAATGTATTTAAAAAAAACAACCCTGGTTTTATTTCTGCTATGCATGCTGATTTCTAAACTCTGTGCTAAAATACAAGGAGTGGATTTGTCTCTTGGCTGCCTTTTCTCATCCCACCCTGCCCCTCATCTTACAGGTGGTTATTACTCCTGCTTCACAAGTACTGAATAACTGTAACTACAACACAGATAAGGACATCTATGTAAGTGCAGCAGCAGATGGCCTCTTTGAAAACACAAACCTATCTTACTGATGATGGAAAGAGAATTACTGAATATAGCACATGGCAAAATGAAACTGTTCCACAGTTTAGATAATTTAGATGCACGGTATTGTTTTTCTGTTCCTCAGACAAGTAAAATTTATAGGAGTCCCCAACAAATACTGCTTTTGCATATTTCTGGTACAACAAACAGAAATTAGTACTTTGTTTCACAGGAGTACAGGAGGTAGGGTATTAACCTGTGTATTTCCTCATCTCTTTTGCAGTAGTGCCTTTGGGATGCTTCTAGTTTGATTGAAAGGCAGACATGTCTGAAAGAGACTGTGTTTCTCATTCAGAACCGCATGAACTGTTCTGTGTTAGAGGTTAGTTGTTGATGTTCCATCTGCAAGAATAATGAGTTTAGCAATTTAAACTGGAAGTTTTGTATAATTGGAGTTACTATTCTATAAATAAGGTATTAAGCAGACCTACTGGAGCAATATAAAAAATGCACATCATATTCTGTCAATAATGTTCACAAACTGAAATTTACTTAAGTTTGTTTATGCCTGCTTTATGGTCTGTGAATAATTTTCAAATGGTTGCTGCTTTTAGCAGTTTTCCTGAGTCAATTGTTGCATTGCTCTTGAATTGGAAATTGTCAGTTACTGTGTAATCATCTGGCAAGTAATTGATTTTATTTTTTCCCTCCATTTAAAATACTTTATATAATCTGCTTTTCTGTGGAGACCATCGATGATTCTGTCTTGTGTAGTAACTTCAGTTACAAGTTTGGTAACTCATCTTTGTCACATATATTTTCAGCATTTATGCTTTCACAGGGTTTCTTTTTGTGTTAGGTGGCATCAAATGCACTGCAGGTATCACTGTACTCCTAAAATACATAAGAGTCATATCTCTTTACTTGTGGGATGTGGCATCCATCTTTGCTGTGGTTATACCAAGCCACTCACATTTAAGCAGTTTACCTCTTAAATCCTGTGTTGGAGTCTGGCATGGGACCTGATGAAATATATCCCAGAGTCCTGAAGAAACTCACTGATGTACTTGCCAAACCATTCTCCACGATATTTGTAAAGTCCTGGCAGTCAGATGAAATCCCTGGGGACCAGAAGAAAGGAACTGTTATACTAATCTTTAAAAAGGGTAGAAAGGAGGACCCTGGAACCTACTGACCTGTCAGCATCACCTCCGTGCCTGGAAAGGTCATGGAACAGATCCTCCTGAATGCCATACTGAGGCACTTGGAGGACAGAGATGTGATTCATGACAGTCAGCATGGCTTTACTAGGGACAGGTCCTGCCTGACTAACCTAGTGGCTTTCTGTGATTAAGTGGTTAAGTCCTTAGATAAGGGACACCCTACAGATGTGATCTATCTGGACTTGTGCAAGGCCTTTGACACAGTCCCCTGCAACATCCTGCTCACCAAAGAGATGTGGATTTGATGGGTGGACCGTTCAGTGGGTAAGAAGTTGGCTGGATGGTCACAGCCAGAGAGTGGAGCTCAATGGCTTGAAGTCCAGGTGGAGATCAGTGACAAGTGATGTCCCTCAGGGGTCTGTGCTGGGACCTTTGCTACTTAATATTTTTTATCAATGACATAGGCAGTGGGATCAAGGACACCATCAGCAAGTTTGCAGATGACACCAAACTGTGTAGCGGTGTTGACACACCAGAGGGAGGTGGACAGGCTGGAGAGGTGGGCCCAGGTGAACCTTTTGAAGTTCAACAAGAGCAAGTGCAGGGTCCTGCACCTGAGACAGAACAATCCTTACTATCAGCACAGGCTGGGAGATGAGGTGTTAGAGAGGAGCCCTGTGGAAAGGGACTTGGGGGTGCTGGTGGACAAGAAGCTGGACATACCCTAGGCTGCATTGAAAGGAGTGGCCAGCAGAGCCAGAGAGGTGATTTTACCACTTTGCTCTGGTGAGATCTCACCTGGAGTACTATGTCTAGGTCTGGGGCCCTCAGTATAGGAGGGATGTGGATCTGATGGAGCAGATCCAGAGGAGGGCCATGAAAATAATCAGGGGGTTGGAGAACCTCTGCTACAAAGATAGGCTGAGGGAGCTGAGATTGTTCATCCTGGAGAGGAGGAGGCTCCAGGGGCACCTAATAGCAGCCTTCCAGTACCTGAAGGTTGGAGAGAAGCTGTTTGCAAAGGCCTGCAGTGGCAGTATAAGGGGCAATGGGTACAGATTTGAGAAGAGCAGATTTAGATTGGATGTTAGGAACAAGTTCTTTACTATGAGAGTGGTGGAGCACTAGAACAGGTTGCTAAGGGAGATGGTTGAGGCCCCTTCCCTGGAGACATTGAAGGTGGGGCTTGATGGGGCCCTGGGTGACTTGGTCTAGCAAGGATGTCCCTGCTGACTGCAGGGGGGCTCTACTAGAGGACCTCTAGAGGTACTTTCAAGCCCAGACCATTCTATGACAGTACAAAGTGGAAAAAAACAATGAATGTGAGCACAAAATGCTGAGCATTCCTGTCAGAGGACAGAGAAGCAGCAAATACAGAATGGATCTGAAAGTGTCTGTACTAAACTCTATTATAATCTACTGTGTTTTCTATAATCTTTATGGTCCAGTTGGGATATTTTGTGGTGCCAAAACTGGTATGTGTCATGCTGTCTTTGTGGTCTTGATTATTACATGCCTCTGCTGTGTGATCAAAATGACATGTTGCAATGGGGAAAAAAATACCTAAAGCTAAACATCATTCCTTAGAAGAAAGATAAAAGATGGGAGTGAAGGTGATGTTCATGTTATAGAGATGAAGGGCAATGTATGAAGCAGCATGTTGAAAATAGAAATGATAAAGATGTAACTCATTGTTCATTACCTTTTCCTAAAAGTAATTGCATTCCATATTTATTACTAATGCATTGTAAGTAAAAAGACATCTAGAGAAATGATAGTGTGGGGTGTTGGGTTTGTCTCTTACAAAGTAGTTTGGTGTAATCCACATATCCTATAGCTGTCTCTATTTCCATTTCCTGCTTTTAGAATGGAGAATATTCGTTACTGAAGATGATACTCAAAATGTGATGGAACTTCTCTCTTCTTTTTTCATCTTCAGGATAAATGTATCATTTGAGTGTGTATAAGAAAAGTAGGGTGACCTAAGGGTAGACTTATTTACACTGCTGCCTAGAGTGATCCAATAGTGTAGATTGCACTATCCAATGTACATGTTAACAAGTGTTATTGTTATCAGAGGAGGGATCATCCGAAGTTGCAAGTTGCTCAGTGGGTTCCACAATTCTTCTCAGCAGTCAATCAGACTTAGGCAGAGAAAAGCTGAACAGATACTGCATTTCAAATTACCTCTGCCATGTAATTAATTGTGCCCAATTCAGTAGTCAATACATAGAAGAATTGTGTCCAAAGCCAAGGATTTAACAAGTTTTAAAGGAAAGATACTGCATTGCATAGCTTACATTCAAGGCCTTGAAAAACAATTTGATTGTTTTGCAGCAGGAACTGCATGGTAAAGGAAAAGACAGAGGGTGGAGTTGGGAGAGAACTGGAATGAATACAAACCAAATCAATGCCTGATCAGTGACATCTGTTATGATATCTTTTAGATGTCAGATCTGTTTTAGATCTGATGTCTAAAAGCATAGGCTTTTATTACATTTCACTTTCTAAATCTTGGTGCCTGTTTGTTTTTCTGTATCTCATTGTACAGAGCAAAGGGCAAAAAAACCTATGCTGTTGATCTTGGTTTATGGCTTGTTTATTGTTTTTTTTTTTTGGTCACACTAAAGTGTGCTGCTACCTCCTTAACATTTTCAGTTTGAATTTCAAAAGTAGCATATTTTATCTCTGAAATAAAGAATTACAGTAGATTTCACATATGAAACACCTGCACAGTTAGAAGTGAAGTAGAACTTCACAGATTCATGGCAAGAGTTCTGTTGCCTTTCCTTCCTATAAACAAAAGGAGTCACTTAGAGAGTGGGAAATAGGCTGTTTACAGGATATTTTCTGTATGAAAGGAAGGAAAAGTGCCTTTACAGAGATCAGCCTATTGTGTTGGGAATATTGGAAGTGATAGGCAGTTAAATTGAGTTTGGAGGGGAAGTAAACAGCAAAACAAATATATCATTTCAGTCTTGGCCCTGAGCAGTGCTAGATGTCCCCATTAGCTGCTGAAATCAAAGCAAAAGTTAGGGTATGGAATGCGTTGGATTAGTCCCATGTTGTATATGTAACCTGTGGTTGTTGGCAGAACTTTGTCCGTTATACTTTAGAATAAAAGCTAAGAGCTCATGGAATGTGGCTTTTAGTTAAAACCAATCACTTTTGATACTTCTGATTACTGATTCAAGTTACATTTGTGCAGTTGTTTTCCACTTGTGTGTCTCTGAAATACAGTTGTCTTTGTTAGAGATGCCTTTTTTTTCCTCACTCTGAAAGTAGTGGTTTTAAGTGGGTACAGAGTGTACATATTTTCCAAGTTCTGCTTCACCTGTGAAATATATTAACTGTAATTCTGGTGTAAGTCAGCCTATCTTATTCTTGCCTGTGTTAGAAAATGAATTTCTGTGAATAGCTGTTTGAATTTGATTTATCTTTTGTAATACCATCAAGAGCCTTTATAATGAGTAAGAATTATGATTAGGTACTTAAATCTAAATTCTGCTTAAGCATTATAAAATAATCTGGCTTTCTTGAAACCTCAGGTGTGTGTATATATATATATAAGCTGATAGGACAGACAATAGCTATGCCAATAAAACCTAGCAAGGTAGAGAAAAATGTTCATACAATATTACTTGTCATTAGATATATCTATATTTTATCTGCAGTTCTTTTACTGTAGTTGCACTTGAAAATGGAAACTTCATTGTAGCAGTTTTTGTCATCTTTTTTTGCTTGATATATTAAAAGTAGTTAACCCTTGAATAGTGACAAAAGGCAGTAGCAAGAATGGAAATGAAGAAAGTAAAAAATCTCGTTTGCTTAATAGATACTGGAAATTCACTTTAAAAAAGCAGTGTTTAAGTGCAAAAAGCCTTATCAGCAGGGCTTCCTTTTACAGAAATTATTTTATTTTATTTTATTGTTATTTTATCTTATTTTTGCCCACTATGTGACAAATCCAGTTCCTTACACGGAAATCCTGATGCCATTCTGATTTGGCAAATAAGACTGGAGTGTGTGCATGTGTGCGTATGTGATGGTTTGGGTGTTCCCTCCCTCCCCAACTTTGGACATCACCCAGACTAGACTCAGCCAGCTCTGGAAATTGAATGAAGCTTCAGATTTACAGCTAGCACAATATACAAGCAGATAGTTACAGTATATACAGTTACATACAGAAATGTACAAGGTAGAAGGTAATACAGAAACACAACAGCCCTCCCAGAAACCTGAGTCCCCAGGAGGGGCTCCCAACCATCCCTTCACCTTCCCCCTACCCCTCTCAACCTTAGCCCAGTCCCAGGGAAGAATGGAGGTTCGGCCAGGAGGCTAGGAAGCAAAGTGGATTAATCACAGAAATGGAGGGTGAGGTTAGAGAGAGAGATGCAGCTCGGAGCTCCCCAGCAGAAGTGCCTTATCTATGTTTATATTCTCGTTCTTGCACATCTCGGCAAGCCTATGAGGGAAGCAGACATCAGCACTGTTTCCCTTTCACAGCCTGTAATCTAGTTCTTCTCACCAAAACAACGCTAGCTAGCTTCAAACTAGCACAGTGTAAATGTTAACTGAGTGGCCTATCTCCTGGCATGCCTTCATGAGGAGAGCATGTGCCCTCTTTTTGTCCTTGTAGAAGAAATAGAATGATACCTTTGCTGCCTGCATTTAGTTTTGTGTTCTGGTAGGCCACAAGTCTCTGTCTGCTCTTTTGCTTTCTCTCTGTAATTTTAAAATTTATTCATTCTTGGTAGTGTTACCAAAAGAGCTACAGCAGTCATGAATGTGACTTTAAGTGTAGACAAAGGCATAAGGTATCTTTCTAAAAGTGTGTGGAGTCTTGAAGAAGCAAATGTTGAGGAGGGACATTGAGATGCTTGAGCGTGTCCAGAGCAGGGCGACATGGCTGGTGAGAGGCCTTGAGCACAGCCCTATGAGGAGAGGCTGAGGGAGCTGGGATTGGTTAGCCTGGAGAAGAGGAGGCTCAGGGGTGACCTTATTGCTGTCTACAACTACCTGAAGGGTGGTTGTGGCCAGGAGGAGGTTGCTCTCTTCTCTCAGGTGGCCAGCACCAGAATGAGAGGACACAGCCTCAAGCTATGCCAGGGGAAATTTAGGCTCGAGGTGAGGAGAAAGTTCTTCACTGAGAGAGTCATTGGACACTGGAATGGGCTGCCCGGGGAGGTGGTGGAGTCGCCGTCCCTGGGGCTGTTCAAGGCAGGACTGGACGTGGCACTTGGTGCCATGGTCTAGCCTTGAGCTCTGTGGTAAAGGGTTGGACTTGATGATCTATGAGGTCTCTTCCCACCTTGGTGATACTGTGATCTAGAGCAGGTGCCTCACTAAGGCATTAACTAGTCTTAGTGATGCTGTATGGAATTTGTTTTGCTGGTCTACATATAATTTTGAACCAGTGTAATGGGATTTTGGATGTGTTTTACATCATTTCAGTTTTCAGTCAGACCTGTGCTTGCTATTTGTGTTAATCAGATGTTAGGAATGAGCTTTTTCTTTTTAATGCCCTTAGTTTTCAGATTTTGCCTTCTGTTGGCAGATTTTGTGATACTGGTCGACGCCACTACTGAGATTGATTAGCTTTGGTTCAGGTTTCCCATAGAAGCTTCACTGGTGAAAGTTTTTTTGGGTCAAGCTCTAGATTACAACTACAGGAGGTGGTTTTTCCCTACTGTATACTTAAGTGGCTGCCTAGTTTTGGCAAGGCCTAAAATGAGGCTAGCAGTAAACTGGGCAGAATTCCATCTACATGGGCTTGGTGTTTTTTGCTGCGTGCTGTTTGTGTGTGTTTGTTGTTTTGTTGGTTGGTTTAATGTCAGTGATTCACAGAACAGTTTGGGTTGGAAGGCACCTTTACAGATTTGTGGTTACCTTGGGATTTTGAGGTTCTGTGTTCTTTTCCATTGTGTTCACTAGGCTGTAAAATACTGACAAGTATTATTTCTATCCCTCTGGTCATGGTTTAATACAGGAAATAACATTGGTTCCTGCTCTGTGTGCTTTCTTTTTCCTTTCTTTCAATATGAATGTGACATTGTGTATTCTCAGGCTGGATTTTACTATCGGAGGTCATGCTAAAAGGAACTCCCTTTGTAACTGTGTTAGTGCAGATATAAAATAGCAAACCAAAAAGCTACTGCTTCATGATAGTTTTATGTTCTGTATTGCTGTATGTTGATCAGAAAGACGTCTGTAAAATACTTTGACATGTGCTGTTTCAGAAGTAGCAGCTTTAGGTACTTTACTGGCTGTAAGTCATCTCACAGGTTTCCATAGAATGTTTCCAAACTTTTTGGATGACCTGGCTACTATCTTGGTTCAAAATATTTTATGGAACTTCATTAATTTATCTCCTGTTTGTAACTGAAAATGTCATTAAGCTACTTGCCTTTTATAACATGATTCTAGGAATAGCTATAAACCCTTTATTGTGACCTTTGAAACACAACCATAATGAACCAGCAGCTACTGCTTCATAACCTTTTCCCCTAGCAAAGCTTTTTTCCAGGTATTGCCAACAGCTCTGTTACAACATGTACACATGGTATGTGGTTGGGACTTTTCAGGCTATCAGGGGGGACTAGGGGAATGGAGCAAAGCTGGAGATGGGTAGGTTCAGAGTGGATGTGAGGAGGAAGTTGTTGAGCATGAGAGTGGTGAGAGCCTGGAATGATTTGCCCAGGGAAGTGGTTGCGGCCCCATCCCTGGAGGTGTTTAAGGCCAGGCTGATCTAGGATAGGGTGTCCCTGGGCATGGCAGCAGGGTTGGAACTAGATGGTCCTTGTGGTCCCTTCCAACCTTGACTAATCCTATGATTCTATGATTACCCTGACTGATTCTGTGTTATACTGTCCTAAATTTTGAAGCCATTGAGCTGTTCTTGATATTTTATTTTCATGTATAAATTAGTACATTCTCATTTTGCACAAGTGTTCATTTAAGTAATTTTTACTTATGCTTGATAGAGTAAATGGACAAGTTAGTCAATAAATAAATAAAAGCAAAATCATTTTTTACTTGCAGGTACCTCCATTTTGCTGATATCAGAAAGAAAAAAGCATCTCAAGTTGGCATCCTTTGTGAATTCTTCTAGCCAAAGGTAAGCATAATTTCTAACCAGAGACAAATGCATTTTTAGTGTGCTTGTATAATTACTCTACCTCTGAAATAAAATGGCAAGTGTGATAGTGTCTTTATTGATGCAAGATATCTCACAAACTGAGTTTCTTTAGGATATCTAAAGCATTTTAACAAAGTTGTATGCTGAACTGTGTAAATGATTCACTTACAAGTGGAGTTCAGTCTTTTTTGAAGCCTGAAACTTGGCAGATTGCCTCTCATTAATATTGAAATATATGTTACAGTCATTTTGAGGCAACTCTTACTATCCAGCTGTTATTATATAGAAGGATGATCACATTGCTTTACACATCTAACGAGCCAAAAATAAAATTGTAATTTTAGTGATTCAGAAATTCTTAGCTTGCTCTTCCTCTGGAAAAGAGCTGATGTGGCCAGAAATAGACACTAGCATAGTACTCTGGAAAAAAGTGCTCTTTGTAGGGGCTAATTAGGATGTTTGTAGGAAATTCTGAGCCTCCAGTTTTCAAAAACCATAGAGTCTTGATATTTTCTGCAACAAGGATTAAGAGTTGTAGTCATGGAATCATAGAATCACGAAGGTTGGAAAAGACCTCCAAGGTCATCAAATCCACCTGTGAACCCATCACCACCATGCACACTAAATCATGTCCCAAACTGGCACAAACGGAACGTTGTCAGAGAATCCTAGCGCTGTTTTGGTTGGAAAAGACCTCTAAGATCATCCAGTCCAACTGTCATCCTCCTTTAGCTCCTAATTCTGCCAACTGCTTGATCTACTCCAACTGAATTGTTTTCTAGTTCTAGCATATGGCTCAGGTTTACAAATGCTTCATGCTGGCTGAACACAATCTATCATTTGATGAAGACATGCCTCCTGCAGCACAGCGAAGGGAATGATTTATTGAGGGATGAATGCCTTCCTGTCCATGCATACTTCTCAATAACAGCTCATTTGGGTGATTTGTAGATAAACTGTTTACTTTCAACAAGATGCAAACATTTGTTAGGTATTTCAATAGAAACTTGAAAATTTTGGTCAAATTAATTAATTCTGTTTTTACTCCATGGTTTCATCAAGAGTTCTATAACCTAGAGAGAAATTTGCCACATGAATAATTCTGCAGTTAGCATATCTAGTAATCTGATCATTGTCAGACACTGTGAATATGTGCTCTAACTGCTTTTGTTTGAGGAATGGAGTATCATTGATAATGACAAACACTGAAAAATAAATTGGATATAGTTGTGGGAAACTTGAGTAAGAGTTTGAAAATTGTGCTTGCTCACTTGTGGTCCAGATGAAAAACTTTTCAGTCTTTTACAATCTGAAGAAAACTAACTTAAAAGAAAAGTGAGTATCTATATGTGAAAACAGCAACGTGGATTTCTTGCACTGCAAGATGAGAGAGGTCATAAGTGAAAGGGAGAAGTAGCTGGAGGAGATTCCTGTTGTCAAAAAGAGATAGAATAGTACAGAGCCACAGTATGGCTTGTGGGTCATTCAGTGTTCCTTGAACAGTCTAATGTCAAATGTGTAGCAGAGGCACATAAAATTAAACATAAGAGCTAGTAAATGTTTGTAGACTTAAGGCTACACTGTGATACAACTCAGGATTTCACAATTTTACAGCTACTGTAGAATAAAGCAGCAAAGTAAAATACTGAAAACTTGTTTAGGAGAAGCTCTTGGAGTTTCATAGCAGAAAGTGCTGTGCTTGTGTTCCTTCTGTGTAATAGGCAGATTTAGGGGACAGAGTACAGAGTTGAGTCCTTTCTACCTCCTCTCGTTCTAGATTCTGATATGATCATATGATATGTAACATGCTGAATGTGAAATCCAGTTGAATTAAAAGCAGAGTCAGTGTACTCTCAGCATGTTTCCTGGTAATAGAGGCTTTTGACAGTCTTCCATAGCATCCTCATAGATTAGTTTAGGAAGTGTGAGATTAGTGGACATTGAGGTGGACTGAGAACTGGCTGAATGAGAGAGCACAGAGTGCTATGATCACTGGTCCAGGGTTTGGTTAGAGGCTCGTGGCAAGTGATGTTCCCCAGGGTTCAGTACTGGATCCAGTCTTGTTCATCATATTCATTGTCAATCTGGATGAAGGAACAGAGAGTGCTCTCAGCAAGTTTGTTGGTGATACAAAGATGACACACCTGAAGGCTGTGCTACTATTCAGTGAGACCTGGAATGGGTTGCCAGTGGAGGTGGTTGAGGCCCCATCTCTGGAGGTGTTTAAGGCCAGGCTGGATGAGGCTGTGGGCAGCCTGCTCTAGGGTAGGGTGTCCCTGGGCATGGCAGGGGGGTTGGAACTAGATGATCCTTTTGGTCCCTTTCAACCCTGACTGATTCTGTGTTTCTGTAATGTCCAGTGGCTCCTTCCAATCTCATCTGTTTAGTGATTGAGAGAAAATTTATAGGAAAAGAGATTAAATTGATAAGTGCTTTCCAAGCATAAAACAGCTGGAACACACAGATAAATTCCGTCAACTGAACTTTAGGGCAAGGTCACTTGCAGCTTGTGCTTAATCAAGTTGAAGGGAAAATACACAGATAATTTATTCCTTGGTTAGTAAGCTTGGGTAGCGAGGTGATACAGATCAGACTTTTTTTTTAGGCTCAGTTCATTAGGAGGGAAAGATTTAATGAGGTTTTGGAAGCACTTTTATAGCACTTTTCAGGGTCAAATTGTATTGTCTAAAAGGACTATCAGTGCTTTAACTTTAGTGAACCTGGTTGTGCTGTAATATCTTTCTCTGTGGAATG
This sequence comes from Pogoniulus pusillus, assembly GCF_015220805.1. Lineage (NCBI taxonomy): Eukaryota > Metazoa > Chordata > Aves > Piciformes > Lybiidae > Pogoniulus > Pogoniulus pusillus. Next base: position 15,854,897 of record NC_087281.1, on the reverse strand, counting down.
TCTCAAGTGACTGTTTTCAGTAAAGTTTAGTCTTGAAATATACATAATATGATACAGATGATCTGTTGTTATATTTGGTCTTCTCTTGCATAGCCTTGTCACATCCATTCCTATTTAAAAAGTGCAGACAGCTTAAAATAATCTCTAGCTGACTGACCTGGTCTGGTTATTAACCCAGCACACTCTGAGCCCTGTCTGTTTGCAAAGGTGGGGGAGGAGGGGGCAGGAAATGAGGAAGCATCTAGTTTCAAAAATAGAAATCTCACAAGTACTCCATTTATCTTTGTCAGTCCTCTAAAAATTACTAATTTGCTATAAAATAACACTTCATAGTTCTTATCTGTTACATTTTTTTTCCTCCCCAGTTCTTTCTTTGTCTTTGCATCTCACTTTTGTCATTTAGCCTAGTAGCCTCACCAGATTGCTCCTTCTGAATGGAGTGTGTACTGTATCATGTGTGGCAGCCCGGGAAGGCTGGGGGGAGAGAAAGAGGAATACAAAATCCTCCCAGTCCCTCCATTTCATTTAGGCTCCACTTGTACTTTTTCTTTCATCTCACAGTGAATGGGAGAAAGTGATGTGCATGGTCAGGAATCGTACTTGGGGAAAAAAAAACATACAGGATAATTTTCTTCTTGAAATGTCTTGAGATCATCTTTAAGACCAGTGGCTCAAGCTGCTCTGGACAGCTTCAGGAAGGCAACGGCCTCATGGCAACAAATGCTGAGCATCAAAGTCCACTGCTGCAACAAAGTTTTCCTAAATACATAAACTAAACTTCTAACCATTTTTGTTTGAAGTGATTAAGATCGGGAACACAAGGTTCAATTTCATGTACTTCTGTTAAGCATATATACTGTCTCCTTAGAAGAAAGAAGTTCAGCCATTTCTGTAGGTGACATCCTTTTGTCACTTGTCTCTTGGAGATTGTAGAAAAGTAGTCTTCTTTATTATTAGTGGTAATAACAGCTAATTATGTTTGCATGACTGACAGGTTAGATAGGCTGCCTATTTCTACGTCACCTGCCTCTCTTTCTCAATTGGTTTCAATGCACCACGCACAGATACTTACTTAATTTCTTAGTAATGAATGTTTCTCTCTTTATATTTAGAAGCAAGACACAAAGGCTGTGACTTTGACTCTTGAGGCTGGTTGTTTCCATCTTTCCTTAAAGCAAGATTTAAAAATCTTCAACAAGGGAGATACCTTCCTGATCCTTTTAAAATGTATAATACATCTGTAAATAGATTTTTTTCCCCACCCCCGCCTTGTTTCATTCTCAGTGGCAAGCTTTTCTGAGAATTCCAAAGGTTAGAAAGGGCTGCAGGTTTTTAATTCAAAACTATTTTCTAAGGAGCAGATAAACTGATGTCATAGTCTAGCCCTTTTGCTTTACATATGCTAATTATTAGGTGGCATTTGGCTTTGTCTGAGGAGGAGGAAGAGTGTGGATTATATGACAGCTGTATGCATTTCAGTTACCTTGGTCTCCAGGGGCAGACAGCATTTGCTTTTAGATTTAGCAGGGTAATCTTGAGTCTCTCTTACTTTGCATTTGATATAGTTTGACTTTGAAAAACTACAGAATAGAAATGAATATTTGAAATACTTAGTTTTTCTCAAACAGCTTAATGTATGCAACCAGGTTAATGTATGCAACCACTGTAGATGTTAAGATACTAAAGTGTGGTGTTACTGGATGAGGTGGAGAGGAAACAGGTTTGTTACCACTACAATGAATTGTTGGGGTTGGCAGGGTAATGAAGTAGCAAAAAAGTTAAAATTAAGTGTGTTTTTTAGTTTAAGCTTTCTTGCTTGCTTTTTTTTGGAGAGGGGAAGGGAGCATATCAGAGGTGTGAAAATACAAAATTCAAGAGTGAAATTGTTGTATTTGGTAAGTGTGTTTTATGAAATAGCTTTCTCATGCATCTTTCTTTATATTTATGAGCCCTTATAATTTTTTTTTGTTTTAAACTCCAACAGAAAACCAAAGTACAGTACTGCATTGTGTTAGGTGTATGTGGTTTACTATGAGGTGTATGCATGACTTCTAGAACTGTATACTGAAGTAATTATTTCACTGCTGGAAGCTTCAGATTTCCTAGTTTGTCAGAAGCAAACTTAAGCATGGTTTGAAATGAGATACACTCATGACTGAGGAACAACATGACACTTGCCAGCGGAACAGCTGCATGTCTACAGAAAGATTAGGGCCCAGGAAAACTATACCTGAGACTGCATTTCTGAAGCAAAAATTGAAGTCGTATAAGAATTTTCTAGTGGTGCTGTGACAAGAGAGGTATTAAAACAGCTTTTTGCAGAGATGAAGTCTGTTAGTTTCTAAACTTTTACATTTTCTGGATAATGCCTTTAATCTGTCCCTGGAGGTGTTCAAGAAAAGCCTGGATGAGGTATTTAGTGCCGTGGTCTAGTTGACTGGATAGGGCTGGGGGATAGGTTGGACTGGATGATCTTGGAGGTCTCTTCCAACCTGGTTGATTCTATGATCTCCTTGAACTAAAAGTAACACTTTAAAGTTATTTGAAAAAGAAGGAATTGTTTTAGTAGGATCATGTAGAAAAACAATCAAGAAATAACTTAAATGGATGTAAGATGTTTTGCTTGGTGTCACATGAGATATAGACCTTTATGCAGAGCATTAGTAGGAATAGTGATGTCTTTGGAGTATTGGAATAAAATAAAAGTTCTATTCTAGTTAAAAACTCCAGTCATCTAAACTATGGCACTAAATGCCTCATCCAGGCTTTTCTTGAGCACCTCCAGGGATGGCGACTCCACCTCCCTGGGCAGCCTATTCCAATGCCAATCACTCTCTCTGGCAACAGCTTCCTCCTAACATCCAGCCTAGACCTCCCCCAGCACAGCTTGAGGCTGTGTCCCCTTGTTCTATTGCTGGTTGCCTGGCAGAAGAGACCAACCTCCACCTGGCTACAGCCTCACTTCAGATAGTTGTAGATAGAAATGAGATCCCCCCTGAGCCTCCTATTTTCCAGACTAAACACCCCCAGCTCCCTCAGCCTCTCCTCATAGGGTTTGTGTTCCAGGCCTTTCACCAGCTTTGTTGCTCTTCTCTGGACACGTTCCAGTATTGCAACATCTCTCTTGAATTGAGGAGCCCAGAACTGGACACAGTACTCAAGATGTGGTCTGACCAGTGTTGAGTACAGGGAAAGAATAACCTTTTTCATCCTACTGACCACACTGTTCCTCATATCATGTAGTATTACTACTTATTCCTGTGCTTATTTTAGAATTAGGCATTTAACCTCCCCCTAACTTTTAAGTAAACTGAATTTATATTTATTTCTTTTGTCAGAAAAATAAGTCACTCATACTAATCCCTCTCAGTGTTGGCCATAAACTGAAGAGATGATGAGGGGCTGCTGGTGATAGAATGCATTCTACTGCGCCCCCTCATAGCACACATGCTTCCTTTTTGGATCTTTCTCATATTCTTTTGTTCTCTTTTTTTCAGTCACTAATGCAATACTCTCCTCTGCCCTTTCTTTCTCTAAAATAGTTTTAAAAATTGTCCATCTACTTTTACTTTAGCTTCAGTTAAATCACAAGGTTATATGCACGTGATCCACATGGTTGGTAAAAGAACTGAGCTCAACTAGCAGAAACAGAGCTACGTACAGTGTAAGTAGAGGTTTCTTTAAGTTTAAACTAGAGAATCACAGAAGGTATAATATGACATTGTTTCATAGAATGGAAGAAGGCCTTAAAAGGTATCTTATACCTCCTGTGAAGGCTATCAGTAATGATGAATTTTGGGTGAGTGGTTGTTTATATTTAAGCACTCTTAGTTCATGTGCTCCCTTACAAAGGCAGGATAGAAGTGCCTGTATGTGTTCTATGGATAAATCTTTGCAGTGTATCATTCAAACTTAATTCATTCAGTTACATACATGCTACCTTCTTTATTCAGTTGTTATAGGGTCTACTTATTACTTGAATTAGAAGACTAATTTGAGGCAGATTTTGATACTGATTAATGTTCTCAAACACCAGTTTCAGTTGACCACATATATGGTCTGTCAAGTGATATTCACAGTATCACAGTATCATCAGGGTTGGAAGAGACCTCACAGATCATCAAGTCCAACCCTTTACCACAGAGCTCAAGGCTAGACCATGGCACCAAGTGCCACGTCCGATCCTGCCTTGAACTGCCCCAGGGACGGCGACTCCACCACCTCCCCAGGCAGCCCATTCCAGTGTCCAATGACTCTCTCAGTGAAGAACTTTCTCCTCACCTCCAGCCTGAATCTCCCCAGGCACAGCCTGAGGCTGTGTCCTCTTGTTCTGGTGCTGGCCACCTGAGAGAAGAGAACAACCTCCTCCTGGCCACAACCACCCCTCAGGTAGTTGTAGACAGCAATAAGGTCACCCTTGAGCCTCCTCTTCTCCAGGCTAACCAATCCCAGCTCCCTCAGCCTCTCCTCATAGGGCTGTGCTCAAGGCCTCTCACCAGCCTCGTCACCCTGCTCTGGACACGCTCAAGCATCTCAATGTCCCTTCTAAACTGGGGGGCCCAGAACTGAACACAGTACTCAAGGTGTGGTCTAACCAGTGCAGAGTACAGGGGCAGAATGACCTCCCTGCAAACACTTCCAGAAAGTACTGCTTCCATTGTTTCAGCTAAAATTATTAGATCATGATAGCTAAAATTAGGAATATATATTTTTTCCTATTAAGTGAATCTTTTGATCTTCAAGTCTGCAAATGTTTCTCAAGATGCCTCTCACTTCAGAGCAGCATCATGCTTTGTTATATTGGTATTTCACTGATTGCTGAAGTTTTGTTTTGTAGACTTGTAATGAGATTTATTTCTTTGTGTTAAATGAAGAAGTGAGAAGTTATTTCTGACTGGAATCCGAGTGTTACAACACAGGAGGAAAGCACAATTACAAACATCACTTGGAAAACAAGCGGTATAATGGACTGACTGTACTCATTTCTGTAATTAGTAAAATCTTTCTCAAACCAAAACCCAAATACACTTACCCCCACGGCCCCAAAACCAAAAAATCCCCAGCCTTCTGAAACTGAATGCAACCAACCACAAACAAGCAAACAACAAAACAAATTCCCCAGAGACCCCAAACTCAAATTCAGTTCCTTCTGAGAGTATTACAGTGTAGGAAGATGTTGTACTGCATAGTTGCTCTGGGTATCTTTTTCTGTCTTGTGCTTCAGTTCTACATTCTCCCACAAAGCAGCTTTTCTCCAGTAGACTCAGAATTTTTATGTTAATGTGTACTCCTCCTCCAGTCACTTCACACTGTCACTGGGGTTCTATAGAGTTCTGTGGAAATAATGCCTGCCCTGTTTAGCTTAAGAACAATATGCTACTATAGTAGTTTTACCCAACTCTTTTTTGGTGAAATGTGCAAAGTAGTTTGTGTGATGTATTGAATTCTGTCTCGCTCTGCTGTAGAGTCATTGTTTGTGTAGGAATAATTAATTGTATATCAGTGAAGTGCATTTAGTTTCTGTGTGCTTTAACAATAATGTGCATTTTTCTTCGTTACAAACGTTGCAGATACATGCATTAACAATCAGATGTACTAAAAATTAAAGGAGATTCAGCAAATACTCAAGTTGTACTTTGAGTACCAACTATGCAAAGACCTTTTCTGAGCTGTTTATAATTTGCTGACAAATATGCAGTTAAGTAGCCCTATCCAGTTAAGTAGACCATGGCACTAAGTGCCTCATCCAGGCTTTTCTTGAACACCTTCAGGGATGGAGACTCCACCACCTCCCTGGGCAGCCCATTCCAATGCCAATCACTCTCTCTGTGCAGAACTTGCTCATAACATCCAGCCTATACCTCCCCTGGCGCAACTGGAGGCTGTGTCCCCTTGTTCTATTGCTGATTGCCTGGCAGAAGAGACCAACCCCACCTGGCTACAGCCTCCCTTCAGGTAGTTGTAGAGGGTAATGAGGTCAGCCCTGAGCCTCCTCTTCTCTAGCCTGCACACCCCCAGCTCCTTCAGCCTCTCCTCATGAGGTTTGTGTTTCAGTTGGGGATTTGGGGGTTTTGTTTAGTTTGGATTGTGAGAGTTTGTTTTCTGAATTTGTTTGAGGTGTGGTGTGTGTGGGTGTTTTGTTTTGTTTTATTCCCCTAGAGTTTACCTAAAACTTCAACCTAAATATATTCTGTTATGGTCCTTTTAAGTGTCATTGCTAACAAGCAATTTTGGCAGGGGAGCAATTTAGTTCCAGATACTGCTATCAAAGTGTGCTGTCTCAGAAGTGCTTGCTTGTCTGAGCTCTCTTTTTCAGTGCACAGTGGTCCAGGCTCAGTTGCATATGCTTGGAAATGTCATGTGGACACAAGTTATCAAGTTATTTAGTAACTACCAAGATATTTATTGTATTTCATGACTATTATTAAGTCTGCTTTCCAAATTTACATTGTAAAATTAAGAACTGCTATTTTTATGTAGTAAGATTGTGTGACTTAAGCTTATTACAGTTGCCATAGATCTCAAAGTAATTTCTATATGAATTTTCTGTTCTTTTGATTTGGAGGTGTAGGACTCAAAAAAAGTGAAACATCTATTCTCAAAAAAGAATTTCAAAAGATCTTTGTGTGGTGTTAGGAAAAAATGCTTTGGCATTCTAAAACAAAGCAGTAGTATGTGAGAAGCTACATACCAACATTTGACATTGCAGAACTCCAGTCAATTCAAAAGATTCAGAACACTGACCAGCAATACTATCAGTGTTTGATATCTGACTGTTAATGCCAGCTAATAGAGAACCAAGGTCAAACTAGAACAGATTCAATTAAAAACAAAACAAAAAGTGAAGATAAAGGCTCATATTTCCTATCCTTTAAAACTTACTTTATTTTAATCAACCACTTCCTTCGTTACTACCAAAAATAATTCAGAGCTATGACATCAGAGTCAGTCTACTGCCAGTGACATGGCATGAAACTTACTTCCTGCTTTATTGTCTTGAAAACAGTAGCAAAGCTACTGTGTCTGTTTTCTCCATAAAATGTGCCTTTGTACTCTTTTCTTACTGAATCAGTTAAATCTCTTCTGCGCTAGAATACATTGCATTTTTGAACACTTCATTTGCTGCCATAGGAGCTGTTCAATGGCTCTTTATTAATTACTGGGAGAGTGTGTTCTTGTAGGCTTCTGTTCATGGTTGTGAACTTTTATGATGGATGACATTCAAATTCTCCTTTGCTTTAACAATGGAGTGGGCCTATGCTTTCTTCTCCTAGAAATGAACTAACATCTAAAACTGCTTTTATCCACATTGTTATTCCCTCTTTCCTCAGAGGCTGCAGTGTTGAAAATGTGTTAGCTGCTGCAGCTTGGTTTCTAAAGAGTAAGTGAATGCCTGCAGTTGCATTTAACAATTACAGGCTATATTCTGCCATCCTGGAGGAATGTGGCTGGTCAGGATGGCAGAAAGGCAGGACTTTTGACAGGAGCCACACTGAAAAAAACTTGAGAAACACTGAGTTTATTGTGGTAAATACTTGGTAAGAATTAGGCAATGGCTGTCCGAAGGTGACCAGTTGTAGAGCTGACCTCTAGGCTGGCTGTCTCAGAGGTGTTTTAGCCCAGGCTGTATTGTTCAGTGCCAAGTGGTGTTTGGAAATGTCAATGCAACAGGTCTAGCAGAATGCAGGAAGGGGATTAGCACATTGCCATTGTACTCTTGGTTGGGAAACTGTGGGATGCTGGAGGAATCAGTCACTGGATCTTGATGCATATCTATGAAGAGAGGCTGTGAGTGTGTTTGCAGTTTGCTTAGTCACATGACAGGGGAGTAGCTGGAGGGTGACCCTCTGCTTCACAATTTAAATGAGAATGTATGCATTCAAGCAAGAAAGGGCAATTAAAAAATCAGTGGGCATATGAGTCTGTAGATTGTACTGTTTCTGCTGGGGATTCAGAAGTTGTCAAACTTGCTTGAGAAGAATGCTGAACATTACTTCTTTGTTGATTTTGAGTGGATCTTGTTTCAGTGCAATGTTTCCGTGGTGTAACTCAATGTGAATCATCTCTACTCTTCCAGAATAATTCATGCTTTGTCTAATCTGAATTTTCTCACTGAATAGATTTTACTGGCTGAGGAAAAGGGCATGTCATGGGAACAGATTTTTGCTTCCTACTTTGTAAGCTCTTGAGCTATGTTGCATATATGCAAAGTTTAGCTGACTGTGTTTATCTGCTGACTAATATTTCTTCTTATGAATCTTGATTTTGGCACACATGTACCATTATGTTAAAGACTCTTCATTCTTGTGATGGTTTGGGTGTTTACCCACCCCCCTACTCTTATGAAATCACCCAGACTAGACTCAGCTGAGCTGGAAATTGAATGAAGCTTTATACTTACAGCTTAGCACAATATACAAGCAGGTATTTACAATATATACAGCTATAGACAGAAATAGACAAATTGAAAAAGTAATACAGAAGCACAACAGCCCTTCCAGAAACCAGAGTCCCCAGGAGGGGCTCCAAAACACCCTTCCACCTTCTTCTCACCCCTCTACCTCACCCCAGACTTTGCCTTACATTCAAGGTCAGTTTGGAGGATTGGCCCAGGGGGGTCAGGAAGCATAAGAATTAGTTACACTGATGGCAGGTTAGAGGGAGAGAAAAGTGCAGCCCCAAAGACAAAGAGCAAACTTGTCTATGTTTACGTTCTTGTTCTTATACATCTCAGCAAGCCTATGAGTGAAGTAGATATCACCATTGTTTCCTTTTCACAGCCTTCCCATCCTTCTTGTACCTCTTGTCTGTGTCTGCATGTTAATTATCTGAAATAGGCATGAGAGAAGTACCCATTTATACTGTAGCAGTTACTTCTTTAATAGTAAATCTGATGTTTAATAATTTGAACCCTTTTCTCATGAGCTCTGCTCGTATTTTTTCCATTTTACTACTTCCAGTCCATTTTCCACAGATGCAGTCTGAGTGTCTCTATTATACTGTGCAGTATCCTTTAAAATTCTATGCAGATTACAAAAAAAACCCAAACTTTGACAGAAATCTCTGTTTAACAACAATTATTCTAAAAATATTTGCATGAAAACAAATGTCTAAAGACCTAATTTTCTTCTTCCATGCTCTATCTGTACTAATAGTCCTCCCATGTGACATCATAATCAACTCTCATATAATACCACAGTGAAGCGGGGCCAGAATGTTCTGTTTTGGACACAGTAGTAAATGGTGTGGCTTGAAAACCAGACAGAGCTCTCATTTTGCATCTCATTTTGCCAATTGGATAGTTCTGATATAGGTCTCATGAAGAAATAACTGCTGTTAATAGATATTCTTAAAATATGCAAATGTAAAAACACTTTTTAGTGTAGCCTGTTTATAAAATAATAAAAATTCATAGTATCAACCAGATTGGAAGAGACCTCCAAGATCATCCAGTCCAACCTAACACCCAGCCCTATCCAGTCAACTAGACCATGGCACTAAGTGCCTCATCCAGGCATTTCTTGAAGACGTCCAGGGACAGTGCCTCCACCACCTCCCTGGGCAGCCCATTCCAATGCCAATCACTCTCTCTGCTAACAACTTCCTCCTAACATCCAGCCTAGACCTCCCCCACCACAACTTGAGACTGTGTCCCCTTGTTCTATTGCTCATTGCCTGGGAGAAGAGGCTACCCTCCACCTGGCTACAATGTCCCTTCAGGTAGTTGTAGACAGCAGTGAGGTCACCCTTGAGCCTCCTCTTCTCCAGGCAATTAAATGAGTTTGACCTTGCATAAATCCTGGGGGTTTTTTTGGGTATGATTTTCTTCTTTTTAAAGAAGTGCTGTCTTTTTTCTTAGTGGCAACTTTAGTTTAAGGAAATAATACCTAGTGACAGGTTTCTTCAGTGGGTTACCTGGTTCAGCACTTAATACAGGCAGTTTATGACCCATGCAAATTTTTTTTCTTTGCGCTGTTTTCTCTCATTGCACATAAAACAACTACAACTACCTGAAGGGTGGTTGTGGCCAGGAGGAGGTTGCTCTCTTCTCTCAGGTGGCCAGCTCCAGAACGAGAGGACACAGCCTCAGGCTGCGCCAGGGGAAATTTCGGCTCGAGGTGAGGAGAAAGTTCTTCACTGAGAGAGTCATTGGACACTGGAATGGGCTGCCTGGGGAGGTGGTGGAGTCGTCGTCCCTGGGGCAGTTCAAGGCAAGGTTGGATGTGGCACTTGGTGCCATGGTCTAGCCTTGAGCTCTGTGGTAAAGGGTTGGACTTGATGATCTATGAGGTCTCTTCCAACCTTGGTGATACTGTGATAAAAGTATGGGCAGTTTTCTTCCTTTCCTACTTTGGGTTCCAGTTAAGTCACCATTGTGTAACTGCTACTCTGCTGTACTGGTAAAATACGTAGACTAGAGCCCTGCTATGTGTTTCTTTGAAGGGTGGAAATTTATCAGACTGAGCTCACAGAATATGTTATGTAGAATCAATTGAATGCAAATTAAATGTCTGAGCTTTTGGCATATTATTCCTGCCTATACTCCTCTTTTATCAAATTGCACTTCCCATTTCTTAAGATGAGTAGAGCTTGAGAGTCATGGTTTATAGAATTGTCGTCTTGATAAGTAGTAGAGATTAATGCTTTCATTCAAATTATGCATTCTTTTTACGGTGATAGCATTACATAATAATAGGGGCAGATTTCCAAAGTCTTGATCAACAAAATGATCACAGAGAGACTTCTTAAATAATTCATTTCCATCTATCAAGGCTGACATGAGGCAGGGCTACCAAACAGCCTCCTTTTGACAGGATAGTCCAATAGTACAGTTCTTATTCATTGCTCTGCTACTGGCACAGGAACGTTTATGGGCATGCGTCCAGGTCCTTGGAATCATTCCATGTTAAAGAACTGTAACTGTGGCTAACAAACCAGCTGCTGTATTGAGCTCAGAAGGAAGTCTTTGTAGCTGTGTGGAAGGAACTTGAGTTATTTGCATAACATCCAGCAGCCTTAGTGGGAACGGTTGGCAGGAGCACAACAGCAGGGTAGGCATTCAGCTTTTCTTTTCTGATCGTGTCTGTCAGTGATTCCATTCTTAAATGCTAGGATGAGATTAAAAGAGGGAAAAGTGAAGAACTGTACCAAATAAACCGTAGAGATCCAAAGAGAAGGGTACTCATGATCATATTGACAGCCTTCTTTGTGGAAGCAGTAGTTTATTAAATTTGGGAAACAGAACCAGTTTATAATAAAGAATCTACTAATGGCTTCTATAATGTTTGTAAGTTGTTAAATTCTTAGTAAGGAGAAAGAAAAACCTTAATGAACAGCAGACACCAGAGAAAACAGTGCTAACCTTCAGTGTAGGTCTACAGTCAACAAATGCATGCTGCTATACTGAGATACAGGAACTGACAGAAACTGTGATTTATGTTAGAAGCAGGCAGGAATTCAGATTTTCTTTAAGAGTTACTATCATACCTTAAACATACTGCATTAGATATGCAAACATAAACATTTCAAGTACAATGTCAGTCTACAATTTGAAAACAGGCTTTGCTTTGGTGTTCTGTCACACCAGTTTTACACTGTAAAGAATCTTTTGCAGTGTACTTTCATCTTAAAATAGTCAGGCCATACTTCATCAGCTCCTGTCACCAGAAAGTCTTTCTTTCCTCTGGCCTTCAGGCTCTCTCCTGCCTTCCACAAATGCAGCTGTTTGTGAGGCTGACAGTAACTCACATTGTGGATTTGGATTGAAGGTAAATGGGATGGTAGTGTGCATTTGTTACTCATTCCCAGTTGAGTTTCAACCTGGATTATGTTCCTGGTTTAGCTGCTTTTGCACAAGTGGTTGTGACAGAAAAGGAATTAACACAAAGGAAGAAAAGACTGAAGTTCTTGCAGGATAGCATTTTCTTACCTTGGATCTATTTTCCCATTTTGCAACAGATTCTTTTTTATTAAAACAACAAAAAGAGGATCTACTGATGGCTTCCATTTCTGTAGGAAAAGACAAGAGGGTTACAAGATGTAGTTCATCATAATTTCAAAGAAAAATGAATTAATCTTAAATAAGAAGTTAAATAACTTTCCTGATACATTAGATCAGTCTTTCTGTGTTCTGACTCTTATTTTTACAGAAAGATGCTTCTGGAATGGTTTAGTCTCCTACAGTGTTTTTATTTGGCAAAGGCTTGTCATATCTCTACAACTGGATAAAAACACTCTAAGAGATGATTAAAAAAGTGTTATCTTTTCATGTTAATAAATATCACACAGAAGTTTACTTGTATTTCATCTTCATAATATCACTTGTGCCTCGAAAGTATTAGGCATATTGACATGGCTGAGAAGGACTTGAGGGTAGTGATAGAAGAGAAATTGTGAATTAGCCAAGACTATGCATTTGCAGCCCAAAAGCCAATTGTATCCTGGGCTTCATCAAGAGAAGTGTGGCCATCAGGTTGAGGCAAGTGATTCCCTACCTCTACTCCCCTCCCATGGAGACCCTACCTGGAACACTGTGTCCAGCTCTGGATTTCTCATTAAAGGAAGGTGGGTCCAGAGGAGGGCTGCAAAGTTGGTCAGAGGTGTAGAGGAACTCCCCTATGAGGAGAGGCTGAGAGAGTTTGGGTTGTTCAGGTTGAAGAAGATTTAGCACTGGACAGACCTTACAGCAGCTTTCCAGTACTGTAGAGCCTTCAGGAGACAGACTTTTTGTAGAGATGGGGGGTGATGCTTTTAACTGTCAGAGGGGAAATTTAGAATAGATGGTAGGAGTAAATTCTTTACTATGAAGGTGTTGAGATGCTGGATCAGAGTGTGCACAGAAGTTGTGGGTTCCCCCTGCCCTCCCTGGAACTGTTCATGGCCAGTCTGGCTGAGATTTTGAGCAGCCTGGTATGGTGAAGTTAGAACCTCATGATCTTTGAGATCCCTTCTGACCCAAACTATTCTAGGATTCTTTCACTGATATTTTCTTTTTTGTGTTGTATTTTCATAACCTACATGCCACTTCTGAAATCTTGTTTCCCTGAACAGATCAGTTGTTTAAACAGTCTTTTGGATCCCTGTAAGGAGCCAAAAGCTTTGCTTTAATTGTCAAAGCTGGCCATTAAACAGGAGGTCTGAGGGACTTGTCTGTAGTGAAAGTTAGCTGTATTTGTATATTGTTATTGTTGTTGATTCCTAATAGCAGTCAGGTAGAAGCCATATCTGTGATGATGCTATTGTAACTAACTTGTGTTTATTAACACATTATGGTAAGAGAGTCCTAGAGTTTGGTGTCAGACACAACTTTGTACTGATTTCTGACAAGCAGAAAAATAATCTTTCAGGTTTTCATTTATATTCTTCCCTTGCCTCTCTCTTTATTTTTAAGATTCTTATGTCATTAAGTGTACAGGGGAAAAAAACCACCATCTTCTGAGCAACTCTTTGCACCTCATATGTTGACTGAAATCAGGTGAGAATTCACCATTAAAGGCTAATTTTATCTGACCTTTGTTTCAACTCTGGTAAATGTACATTATGCTTATTAGCATCATCTTGAATTACCGTGGTGGTGTTTTTATTTAAGGAACAGAAGCTGAAAAGGAAGTACATAACTTACTGTCTTGTCTCTTACTTTAGGCTAGTTTGATGCAGTGGGTTAAAGGATGGGTTCTGCCTGCAAATGAGTCTTCAAAGTATGGGGCAGGGTCATCCTTAAGTCCATTAAACATTTTGAATACTTGAACACTCTTTGAATAGCATTTGTATATGCTGACAATTCTAATTTTGTAAGCAAATTAACACTTGCCAATAGGGCTTATTTGTGGAATGTAACAGGTGTGTCCTTTAGTACAGTACCTGAGTTACCTGCTTAGGCTTCCAACCAGAGGAATATAATGAAACAGAAAGAACTCTAGCTGCTTTAGGCAGTTAAATAATGGAAAATAGAAATGTCAGTAATTCTCCCTTTGAGGAGAGAGAGTAAAAAAAAATCAAATGCATTTATCCAATGAATTAATGATAGTGGAGAGATTACTTCTAAAATGTTATTTTAAGTGAGACAAAACATTTTTCTTCATCTAAAGTGCTGTTTTGTATATTTCACATCAATCTCTACCAGGCTTCTCCAGTAACTCCTGTGTGCATTAGCCAGTTTTAAGCAAATTTGAAGTGCCTTAGACATGGCTATGTTCTTTCACGTTGTGTAAAAAGCCCCAGTGATTAGACAGAGAATAGGCATTTAAATTGCTGTCAGCGTTGAAGGAAATGCAGGGAGAATTACACGTGGGTGTTCTTGGCAGGACCTGGTCTGCTGTTCATTGTACGTGTTCTGGTTCAGCCCATGAGAGATAGGCAGGTTCAGACTGCTCACAACCTGTGAGCACCACGTGGGAAACTGGAGTTACTGCTCTGGTTGGGTTTTAAGGAGGCAGAGAACAGGAAACCATGTAAAGCAACTCACATTATTTCCAGCTCCATGGAATGTTGTGCGTAGAATCATAGAATCAACCAGGTTGGAAGAGACCTCCAAGATCATCCAGTCCAACCTATCACCCTGCCCTATCCAATCAACTAGACCATGGCACTAAGTGCCTCATCCAGTCTTTTCTTGAATACCCCCAGGGACGGTGCCTCCACCACCTCCCTGGGCAGCCCATATACAAGAAACATTGGAAGCTTACTTTATACCATTATTAACTATAAACATTTTAATATACTCTTTTTTTTTTCTCCCTTATAAACAGATAAACGAAGTTTCTCTGGATTAATACTGAAGTGAATGCATCTGAACTGACGAAAATGTTTTAAGATTGCTCTCCTGACTGAAGTTGTACAAAAATGGTACACTGAAGTTTCTGTTTGCACTTCTCAGAAGACTGTATTTTTATATTACAGTTTATTGACCAGTAAGAGACAATGTAATAACAAAAGTAGCAGTGAATTTATGCAATTGTAGCGATTCCTCTCCCACCGACTGGACATGAGCGATCAAAGGTCTTTGCAAGAAGATAAGCACAAAGTTAGCAGAACTTCCTCGAAGTTCAGGGAGTCTTCAAGAAGCATGCAATCTGATGATTATTTTGCTAGAAAACTGAAAGCTTTGAATGGTAGCATGGGTCCTCCTATTCCTTCAAACACGTCTAGCAAAACTGAAAATAATCAAACAAATGGTACACCGGCTGTGCCTAAAATGGGTGTTCGAGCAAGGGTATCTGAATGGCCTCCTAAAAAGGATTGCTCTAAAGAGCTTAGCAAAGCTGCTTGGGAAAACAGACCTCCAACCAATTATGAAAGTGTTGGCTCAGTACTTCCAAATGGACAGAATGACCAAAGCGATGGACAGCAGGAAGAGCTAGAACTGGAATTCGCGGAGGGGAAGTATTCAATCGGAGATCTTTTTGTTCATTCCCCTCAAAGGGGACTTCATCCCATAAGGCAAAGAAGCAACAGCGATGTGACAATAAGTGATATTGATGCTGAAGATGTATTAGACCAGAATGCTGTTAACCCAAATACTGGAGCAGCTCTTCATAGAGAATATGGCAGCACCTCTTCAATTGATAGACAAGGCTTATCTGGAGAAAATATTTTTGCCATGCTAAGAGGATACCGTGTGGAAAACTTTGAACATAAACCCCTTGCTCCGTTTGGATTTTCTGACTTTTTCCACTGTGATCCTGCAGTTTCTCCAAGTCTACATGCTGCTGCACAGATTTCCAGGGGAGAGTTTGTCAGGATATCTGGCTTAGATTATATGGATAGTGCCCTACTTATTGGTCGAGACAGGGAGAAATCTTTCAAGAGGAGACTAAAGTCGGAAGCAGTAGAAACATCTCTATTTAGAAAACTACGAACAGTGAAAAGTGAGCACGAAACTTTAAAGTTTGCATCTGATCTAGATGATAGACTTGAGAGAAGTGTCCGTTCTTGGAACTGTCAGAAATGTTTTGCACATTATGATGTTCAGAGCGTGTTGTTTAACATAAATGAAGCAATGGCTACCAGAGTAAATGTAGGAAAAAGGAAAAATATAACCACTGGGGCTTCAGCTGCGTCACAAACTCAGATGCCAGCAGGTCAAACAGGAAACTGTGAATCTCCTTTGGGAAGCAAAGAGGACCTCAATTCAAAAGAGAATTTAGATGCTGATGAGGGTGATGGGAAAAGCAATGATTTAGTGTTGAGTTGCCCTTACTTCAGGAATGAAACTGGTGGGGAAGGAGATAGAAGGATTGCACTTTCTAGGGCAAATTCTGCATCTTTTTCATCAGGTGAAAGTTGTTCTTTTGAATCCTCTCTGAGTTCCCATTGCACAAATGCTGGTGTTTCAGTACTGGAAGTACCAAGAGAAAACCAGTCCATTCACAGAGAGAAAGTGAAGCGTTACATCATAGAACACATTGATCTCGGAGCATATTATTACCGCAAGTTCTTCTATGGAAAAGGTAAATTTTTCTAATGCAACTGTTCTGAGATATTCATGCCTTAGGTTTAAGTTGGTCAGTAAAGGATTCCCCCCCCCCCCCGCTCCTTTTGCTTTATGAAGAAACTTAAGTATTGAAGAGGATCCTGAAATTATTTACCACAATTCTTGCTCTCCCAGAGGGAAATTCAGCAACAGTGGTTATGTATAGAGTTGTGCAATACTTGTGTGAATTCACTAAGTGTGGGGTAATTTACATTAGGATGTAAACTGCATTCTCTGAACCAAACTTCTTTGGTGGGTGGGAGGAAGAGATGACATTTATACCCAGTAAATTCACTGGAAATGCTGATACTCAGAGTGGAAATCATTACTACCTAAAAGGCATCTCCAAAAGAGAAGGCTTTATTATTGAGGCTTCTGATTCCCTTCCTCTAGGTTCTGCTGTCTTTGAGTGTCTCTCTGGGCCTTTTGTACCGTATGCACACATACATAGCTCTTAAAAGAGAGCTTCTGATGATACTCAGTTTTTCAGCTTGGAGAAGGTTGTTTTATGCCTTTCTCCTAGCCTTTTACTCTGTTCTTTTAGGGTTATGTTCACGCTAGAAAGTGCTCTCATCAGAGTAACTATGTTGGGTTGAATCCTGGTTCAAATAAACTGTTTCCACTTTGTGAGCAGCTTTACCTCTCTGTATTCCATACTACATTGTGCAATGTGTATGAAATCTGGTTTTGTGAGAAGAAACCCAAAATACCTGTTTCTGTCCTGCCTGTATTATAAATTCCATCTTACTCTTTTTGCTGGTATTAAGAGAAGAAAACAAATTTGCTTCTGTCCTTAAAAGACTGTTTGCTACTGCGTGAGCATTCTAGAAATCATACTTCCTCTGCTTTGTAACTATATTTGAACATCAGGAAACAAACACTGTACTGTATCCCTTTTGTTGTGACCTTTTACAAGGGACTCAGTGGTTCAAGGGAATCCAGTACAGTGGTTGTATTCACTGTATAGCAGAGAGCTAGAACACACTGTCTGTTAAGATCACTGTATTTAGAAGGCAAGTAAAAAGAAATCTAGATGTCATGGAACAGAAAGAAAAAGGCCCAGAGCCAAGCAAGGAGTGGGCAGTGCATTTCAGAAGTTCAAATATCTTTTAAAATAGGAATGTTGCAAAGAATAAAGTCCTGATGCACACAGAGCAGAAGACAACGAAGGAAACTTGTAGCAAAAGTGTGGCATATTGATTGAAGGAGGAGAGAGAATAAAGGGTTGGTGTAAATAGAAAGGAAGGCTGTCAGTGGTGGCAGGTTTGGCAAGGGGAGGGGGGAAGAGCATAGGGGAAAAGGCAAGGATTAAGCCAAAATTAAAGAGGTCTCATTTGTGAGATGCCTTTTTCCTAGACGAGCTACAGGTGCTGAAGGGATGAACATTCCAACCCAAACTGTTCTGTGATTGTATGATTTTTTGTGGATAAAAAACTTGTCAAAGAGTTTAAAAAAAGAAGAAAAAATATGTACTATAATATATACAAACCTAATGACCTTTCTTCAAATTTGATGCAGATGTAATGGATTTTATTTAACATTTGTTCTGGGATTTATATATCCATATATAATCTTTTGACTAAAAATGATTTTTTTAAATTGATATTGTATCAATACATTAAGAAACAGTGTCCAAGATGTTTATCCTGCATAGTAAACTACTAGGAAACTGGAATTGTTATTGTCCTTGTTACTCTATTGTAGGTAGAGTAAATGTGTGATGCATTTAATATCCAGTGATAAATTGTTACTCTTACCGGTACAATGATGCTCTCTTCTACATTATCCTTTGGTAGAGTTGTAACAGAAGCTATGTGAGAGAACTCTATATTGGATAGCAAGGCAGATAGTAAAAGCAAACATGTTGCATGTTGGCATAATTAAATCTTAGTTTTTGATACCTGTTATCTCAAGGGATCAAGCACAGAAGGAAACTCCAAATTACTTCCAGCTGGACACAGTTCTCACCTAAGAAAAATTTCTTATGGATAGAGGAAATAAAATGGATGGTTTGCCTTGGGCACCAGAGGGGTTGATCTACTGCTGCTGGGTCAATCTACTGTATAAGAAAAAGTTACATTTATATGTAAACTGAGTCTTTTACTTGGTGTTTTTCCATGACAGTGAGTTCTGATTGCTCATTGAATTGTGATATTTAACAGCACAGCTGAATTTAGCCAAGTAATTGTGGAAATAAAAAAATAGCAAACATTAGTCACTTACATATAGATACATATGTAATGCCATTGATTTTTACTACCTCCAACAAGATATCTATGAAAAAGAAATAACTTTCTGAATATCTTATTTAGTTCACAGTTTTATAATTGGCACTTGTCAGTGTACAAGTTTTATTTCTGCTTTAAGATGCGTGGAAGAAACACCCTGGCATGTGTAGCACTAATTATTCCATTCCATTTCAAGAAATGAGAGATTTGGAATTCAGTGTCTTCTGAAATGAGCTGTAGTTTTATGCTGAATATTTATAAGCTTTGTTACTCTTGTTAAAACCACATCCAACACGACCCGTGTAAAACACGTTCATGGTTATGGAAAATCTCTGTTTTCAGTTAAGGTTTGCTAAAGCTAGAATATTTTATCTCATGACTTCAATTTATTAATGGTGTCCTTTTAATGATCCACATTTTGGTGGGGTAAGAGTGGATGAGACAAAGCTGTGTTGGTTTTTAAAAAGGGTCATGGAAATATGCTTTTATTATCATTGATTTGTCCTTCTCTCCATGTGGATGATCCTCATAATGTCTTGAGACATTGCTCTTACTGCTCTGGTTTTTATTTGAGGAATGCTTGCCACCATGTCTTTAGTATGTTATTGCTTCTATCTGCTGAAATGAAACAAAATAAATGTCTTAGAATAAATACACAGGTTTAACAAGGTTTTGGTAATAACTCTGTTTTGTGTAATGTAAGACTTTTGTTTGAAGAAAAGCTGACAATTACCCCTCAAAATGAGAAAGTAAAAAAATTAGTACTAGTTTACCATCTCTCTCTGCACAGCTAGAAAACAGCACTTATTCTTTTCTCCAGTCCATACTTTGAAATCAGTGTAAATGCAATCCAATGATCTTAGTGACTTTGCACATTATGAGATTTGGGTTTTTTTAAATGTACCTTGAGTTAAAAATGTTTTCACTAAATCCCAGAATATCAGTAGCCATACTGTTCTTTAATTTGTTTCTTTGATTCCTGTGCTTGAAACTGTTTTATCTGTTTCCATGAATGTAAATAATGCCTTTGTGTTTTCTGTCTTGCATATTTTACAAGAAATAAGCAACTGCCTGCCAAGCTTGCATTTTTCATTCAGTAATACTTTAGCCAAGATATCTGGTAACATTGTGATACCCTTTGCTAGATTTACATTAAAACGAAAGGTTATAGAACCCTAACTGAGAAAATTGGTTTCTGTCAAAACCTAAATATGCAGTTGTGGGGAGTTTATATGCTGTTGTGTTTGGCCTGTGCATCTCCCTCCTACTCTACTTCCTCCCCCTTTTAGGGCCTGTCCTATTTGACAAATTTGACCATTAAGGCTCAAAGTCAGATGTTCTACAGGGTATAATTTATCCATGGAGGTACAATGCTCAGGCTGTAGTTGATGAGCACGAGCAACTGTTCCTTAAAAAAACACCCAAACCCCCAAAGTTTGCTACTTGTAATGTGTTGCCACTGGGAGATGCACTGTAACTACCAACATAGTTTGTAGGTAGTTAGATTCTTGAAAGGCTACTGGAAACTTAATGTAAACTTGATTTGACAAGACTGTCATTTACCTAGAGATAACTTGTGTCTTTCTGTCTCTATCTTAAGATTATGGTGAAAGATACTTTGGATTTTCCCCCCTGCATTTCTATAACTAAAAAGTATCCAAGTAGCTCAGAAATGCTAGCAAAATGGTTTAAAATCTGTAAAAGAACTTAATGTGTTACTTGATTGGTATTTAAAATATGGAATCATAGCTTAAATTGAATTGAAAGATTTTTCTGGAGGTTATCCAGTGTAATTGCTCTTTAGCTGCCCCTTTAACATGGGGTGCTGCGGAGGTTATCCAGTGTAATTGCTCTTTAGCTGCCCTTTTAACATGGGGTGCTGCATCTTGTGATACTTGCATCTTATCCCTTCTCTCTGTATAGTGGAGAGGAGTCTGGCTGTCTCTTTTCTGTAGCTCCTCATCAGCTGGTGGAATACTGCAGTTATTTCTCTCCCCACCCTTAACATACTTTTCTGCAGTATGCACAACTGACCTCTTTTAACCTCTCGTCATCTGTTACAAGTATCAACTTGCCAACTGTCTTGGTAGTTGTCTGCTGGCCTTGTTCCACTCTGTCCAAAACTAGACAGTACTGCTATTATGCAGTTTCAAAAGTGCCAAAGAGAGAGGCATAATGTCTTCTTATCTGCTGATATGCTTCTGCTGCTGTAGCCCAGAGTGGTGTTAGCCTTCATCTCTGCTGAGAGTGTTGTTGGTTGCTGGGCAACCTGTTGCTCACCAGGGTGCCCAGTAGTTATCTACAGAGCTACTCCTGAGTTGGTCCCCATCCTGTGTTGTTGGATGAGCTTTCTCTGTTCGATGTACAGGTCTGTGCTGGCCTTCATGAGATTTTTTTTTTTCAGTCCATTTTTTTTTCATATTGTCAAAGGGAGAGTCAGGTTGAAAACTTTGAATTGCTTCACATGCAGCTCAGCTTACCATTTCACCAGCAGCTGCCTTTTAGGGCAGGCGAGAGTGGGCAGTGAAGTGCAGATACCCTACAGCTGTTAGACTCTACCCATGTGTATGAGTTGTCTCCTTTACCTGCTTTTGTAAAATACTGCAAGGTTTATGCATTTCAGTATCTGCCCTATGCCAGTTCTACACATTTGTTAAAAGCCTGCCTGTTGAGGATGCATTCTATTCCTAATTTAATACTATTAAACTAGGTACTAATAAAAACCACCAAAAAACCAAAACATCCCACCCCAAAACTAAACAACAGCTACTTCACTGTCAACTTTTGATAAACCTTTTAGTAACTACTCAGTAATTGGAATTTGTGTTGGTGATGACAGTCCTTTGAGGCCAGCCATCCAGCCACTTTATGCCCACCTTGTATTTTGCATGTCCAAACCATGTGTTTTCAATTTATGGGGCTACTGTGGGATACTGTGTAAAAAGCACTGCTAAAGAGCAAATAGGTGACTTGCTTCTCCTTCCTCCATTCATTCATTTTAGAAAACAACTGGGCTTGTCATGCATGGTTTGGTAAATCTATGCAGGCTGTTTCCAAGCATCTTTTTGACCTTCATGTGCCTGGAAAAGTCTTTCATGAGAATTTGTTCTTTAACCTCCCTGGAGACTAAAGTTTATCATGAATAGTCTATAGCTTCACAGATCCTCTTATGCACTTTTTAAAGATGGGTGTAAACACTCACTGACTTTTCAGAGGTGATAGAGTGACCTTACAATGACACTAGCTAGTTCAGTCAACATGTATCCTGTTTGGTCTCATGGAATTGGATGTGTCTAATCTGCTTAAGTAGTCTCTAACTTGGTCTTTGTCTTCTCTTGGTAATTCTTCACTCTCCCAGGCTGGACCAGTTAGCTCAAGGATGAATTTAACTGTTCTTTGAAGACTGAAGAATTACTAACTTCAGTTTTCACTTGTTAAAACTGAATTGCTGCTTTGAATGTAAAGCTTCAAATGAGATTAAATTGAATGAAATGAAGGAAGCTACACAGCACCTAATTTGGTTGAAGATGGTTGACTTCTGTTGAAGACTTTATGTAGATACTGTTTCTTTAACGTATTTTCTTACATCATCAGGTCAAATGATTAGTGTTGTAGTAATAAAAAGCAACAAAAATATTTCACAGTTGCAGTAATTTGAGTTGTGTGACATGAGGGCCATTGTACTCATCAAAACTTGCATCTTGTGATTTATGTGCTTTGCAGTTCTGAAGATCACAAGGGTATTTACACACTTCATACCTCAAAAATATTTTTTCCCTTGCTCTAGATTTTTTTTTAATGAATTTGGTCAACATTTTCTAGGAGACTTAAACTACATTATTCTCTTCCCCCTCTTCATTTACTCTTGTGCAAAAGAGCATCAGAATTACTTTGGAACAGATGAAAATCTTGGACCTGTAGCAGTCAGCATCCGGAGGGAAAAAGTTGAAGATGCCAAGGAGAAAGAAGGATCTCAGTTCAACTATCGTATAGTTTTCAGGACAAGTGAGGTAATGTTCTTTCAGTGGTTCTACACAGGAATTGAAAGGTTCACTTGGAGCCTAGGTTACTAGTTACTTGACTGTGGATGTGTTACTGACTTAGGAAGTCAATCTGCTGATGGGAAAAGGGTGTTTCTTGTACCATTAGTAAACATAATTTCTCCTGGAACAAAACTGTCCTCTTCTGTACTGCGTAAAAGTATTTTGAGTAGGCATCCAAAAGGAGGTAAGTTGGCTGAGGGCAAATACTGGGAGCAAGCAAGGGAACAGATAAGAGCAAAACCTAAGATAAATTTAGATTGAGCTGCTTGATAGGCTTGTGTGATAGGTTGGACTGGATGATCTTGGAGGTCTCTTCCAACCTGGTTGATTCTATGATTTGAAGTGTCTGTGATAGAAGACTAAGAAATGTAGGGAAAGAGGGAGAGGAAAAATATGACTTAATTTTATATGCATGTTCTGTTTCCAAGTACTTTGTTAGAGGCTTTTCTCTGTAAGATGTTTTTTATATACTTGCACATCCATGATTTGTGGATTGTGGATTTGTTGATTAAAAATTGTCTCAACTGAAGGAATAAATTTCTTGTGGTCATTGTGGAAGAAACATTCCAAGTTCTGTTTCAAGTAAATTAGTATCTCTTGCAAACTACTTGCTGCTTTATATGAAAATACACAGTGTTGTTATTGTAGCAAGCAACTATGAGTTTTCATAATCCTTCAGACTGTTGCTTTTTATTATGATTAGGATGTAGAGAGATTGGCTACATCTGGTATCTTTGGCTTCATGTGCTTTACAAACTGATATAGAAACACATAGATAATTAGCAATTTAGTTTTTTAGACTAGGTTTTACTCCTATTGCTTGGAAAATGGATATCTGTATGTGTGTGGAGTGATAGGATTCAGTGGACTCACTTCTTAGAAATTACTCTTCTTAGCAAAACCAATATCAATAAAGAACCAGGGTTTGAAAACATAGATGGGTTGGTTCAATGAAGGGGCCATTAGCTGTTGCTTACCTGTCCAACCTCACATTCATCTGTTGTGTCTGTTAAGGTAGTACAGCATTAAAATTATCATTTTTTAGTTTTTGTAGTGTTTTAAATATTAAAAAAAATACACTTGGAATAAGTAAAATAAGAAGCAGTTGGAATAAGCTTTAAAAAAAGCCAATTGGAGTAAGTAAAAAAAAAAAGCCATTGGAGTAAGTAAAAAAAATGAAGCCATTGGAATAAGGGAAAATAAAAAAGAAGCCATTGGAATAGGGGGAAAGAAAGAAGCCTTTGGAATAAGTAAATCCATGAGTTTCTTTTAAGCAAAGAATCTATTTGTCACAGAAACTATGAGAGTGTTTCCTCTTTAAAAATTGCTTAGTAATCTTTTTATGGGTTAAAAATTTAAAAATGGGGATCATTATCGTCACATTCTTTATTCTGTGCCTTTGCTAAAACTTGAAGTTGATATCTTTAAAAGTCATTGTAATATTAGAACTGAATTTTTTGGTGTGTTGTACTTTACTGCAGCTTACTACACTTAGAGGAGCAATTTTAGAAGATGCGATACCATCCACTGCTCGGCATGGCACAGCAAGGGGTCTGCCTCTCAAAGAGGTTCTAGAGTATGTGATACCAGAGCTGAGCATTCAGTGCCTGAGGCAAGCTTCCAACTCTCCCAAAGTACCTGAACAGCTGCTTAAACTTGATGAACAAGGGGTATGTATCACATCAGTACTTCTGCTAGGGGCTGTAGCAGTGTTAGTGTATGATCTAGTGCTGACTTTCCCTCTGTAATTTTTCCTTTCCTCTTTGGTTGTTTGGTGTTTGTGTTTCAGCTGAGTTTTCAACATAAGATTGGTATCCTTTACTGCAAAGCAGGCCAAAGCACAGAGGAAGAAATGTATAACAACGAGATGGCAGGACCAGCCTTTGAAGAGTTCCTTGATCTGCTGGGCCAGAGAGTACGGCTAAAAGGATTTAGTAAATACAGGGCTCAACTAGATAATAAAAGTAAGTTCTGTTTCTGACCTATGATACAAACTGTCATTGTCCAGTTGATCTCCTGTAAATCTTGTCTTTTCAAGCTCTTGATGAATAAGATTATGGGTAAGTGAGGAAGATGAAGCATATGACAAAGAGCATGTATCACACCTTATCTACTTGTCTATGGTATTAGTAGAACTGAAAGCCAAAGCAACTTCTTTCATGTGTTTGCACTTAGTTGAAATCATACTATGTGAGTGGTTTTTCATATCTTTCAGAATTTCACAACTACACTTTAGCATCCTATGCTTCAAAATGCAAAAGAAATCTATTTCGAAATATGGAGTCATGACAAGGGACCATTTTCTTTGTTTTAGCTAAAGTCTTGTACTTCTTTTTAATCATCATGCATACTGAGGTTTGTATTTGAGGAGCAATCCACGTTTTTGTTCCCTAGTTTCTCACACATCCAGAGTAATCATGGTACCATTCAGTGATTGATAAACATTTGTTCACTAGACTACTATGCCATTTGCTCGGGTCTTTCAGTTTCCCTAAGTGTGATAGTGCAATATCTCTATTGTGGGAGAGGTTGTTTAGCCTGGAGAACAGGAGGCTCAGGGCAGACCCCATTGCTGTCTACAACTACCTGAAGGGAGGTTGTAGCCAGGTGGGGATTGGTCCCTTCTGCCAGGCAACCAGCAACAGAACAAGGGGACACAGTCTCAAGTTGTGCCGAGGGAAGTATAGGCTGGGTGTTAGGAGGAAGTTGTTGCCAGAGAGAGTGATTGGCATTGGAATGGGCTGCCCAGGGAGGTGGTGGAGTCACTGTCCCTGGAGGTGTTCAAGAAAAGCCTGCATGAGGCACCTAGTTCCATGGTCTAGGTGACTGGATAGGACTGGGTGCTAGGTTGGACTGGATGATTTTGGAGGTCTCTTCCAAACTGGTTGATTCTGTGATTCCAACCTTGAGTTGTCTTGACTCAGTAGAGTGTTCCCAACTTCTTTTTTTTTTTTTTTTTTGAGTTAATTGTGCTTACTTAAATAATCACTACATAGTAAAGAAGATGAATTAAAAGGATAAATTTATGACTACAGAGTGAAACTCTTTTAATTTGCTGTTAAAATTCTGAAATGCTAACTATATTAAATCTGTTTCTAAAGAAAAGAATATTTTAAGCCATGTCCATGTATGAAATACATTTTAATAGATCTGAGAATTCCCAGCAAAATTATTTGACATTGTGCTACAAAATATCATGTAAAAATGTGATGGTTTTTAAATGTCTGATCTGCAGTATGTGTTTTAATACCAAATTTGAAGCAGGAGTGCTAGTTTATTTTTGGTACACTGTGGGGTTTACTCAATTGTCTGTGTTAATGTTTTAAATTATCAAAATATATAAAACTCTGCTGAAATAGCTAAGTGTTAAGATTTTCATGAAATGTAAATGTATTCAAAATGTGATCATTTTCGTCTCATAGACAGCAAAATCTTTGTGCAATCTCTTGCAGAACTCTTCTGTGTCCTAAGAGGAAACTAAAGAATAGATTTTTGGCTGATGTGAACTGTTTTTCTTCTATTAAAAGTACTAAACTTGCACTGATAGTTTTAAATCATAGCATGCAAAGAGTGGTGTCCTAAAATGTAAGGTGAATATTGTTTTACTGACCTTGTGGTTGAATTCATTTTTAGCTGATTCAACAGGAACTCATTCCCTCTATACTACCTATAAAGATTATGAGTTAATGTTTCACGTATCGACAATGCTTCCATACATGCCAAGTAATAGGCAACAGGTATGTCTTTTAATTATTTAATTTTACATTAGAAGTGTTCTTTTTGTTCTTTTTTTTTAAGTAATACTGATTTAAAACCTGAAAAGCTTGGCATTATGTATAATTCATTTGTTGTTGCTTTTTTTTTCTTTAGAAATCTCATAGGATTTTTATACTACATTATTCAGAAACTTGTCCTATCTTCCCCCCATTTCATTTTATTAAAAGGTAGCATTGCCTGTGGTGAACGACTTATTGTCACTTTCCACTTCTTGCATATGTTTTAAACATTGAAGGAATGAAGTTTGAAAATAGTCTTGCAGTTTAAAATATGTATGTAATATTTTTTCCCCAAGTTTCCACTTAATCCTTGTATTACATATCTTGAAATGTGTATTCATGTCTCAGTATAGTAATACTTGCTCAACTGTATCATTCAAAATATCTGCTTGTGAAGACAGAAAACTGCAGGGTACTTACTTCATTTTTGGAGAATTCCCTTTGCTTATGTTATAGTACAGAATGTATTTAAAGCATTAAGGATGGCTAAAAACCGACACAGCATCCAAAGTGTGTGGTGCGCCAGTAAGATTACTCTATCTTGCCTGTATTGAATATTTCTTGTAACTGAGTTAAAAATTACAAGCACATTTGGTATAATATATCACCATTAATGCTGTATTTAATAAAAGGGCAGTAGAATTAAACACTGAGACTCAAAAAAGCAGTAAGAGTTGCTCATAGGTCAGACCGATGATAGTTCGCTACTTTGTGTGCTGCCGCTTTGCATTTTTCTAGCTCAGCAGAAATTGTTGTTGGGTTGTTTAGTTAGATTTAGAATATTCTCTCACAGTCACATGAGATATGAAGACATCAGTGTGATGGTTTGGGTGTATAACGCCCCTCCCCCCCCCTTATGAAATCACCCAGACTAGACTCAGCTGAGCTGGAAATTGAATGAAGCTTTAAATATAAAGCTTAGCACAATATACAAGCAGATAGTTACAATAGATATGGAAATATATAAGTTAAAAAGGTAATACAGAAACACAACAGCCCTCTCAGAAACCAGGGTCCTCAGGAGGGGCTCCCAATCACCCTTCCACCTTCCTCCCCACCCCGCTGCCTTACTCCAGACTCTGCCTTATGTTCAATGTGAGTTTGGAGGGTTGGCCAGGGGGGTTAGGAAGCAGAAGGATTAGTCAGGCAGCAAGTTAGGGAGAGAGAAGTTCATGCAGCCCCAAGAGCCAGAGAGAGACTTTGTTATCTATGTTCGTGTTCTTGTTTTTATACATCTCAGCAAGCCTACGAGTGAAGTAGACATCACCATTGTTTCCTTTTCACAGCCTAGAATCTAGTTCTTCTCACCAAGATGTCCCAGCTAGGCTCAAACTAGCACAATCAGTCATCAGGAGGGGTGTCATGAAACAAAGATGCCATCTCAGTCTTTTTTGAACAGCATATAAAAGGCATTTGCTGATTTTTAAACCATATGGAAGTTGTATCTTTCATGTCTACTCCATCAATAGGTTTTGTGGGAAGAAGAGAGGTCAAGGTAGCAAGAGAAGGATAAAATGCAATTATTAAAATTCTTGAGAAAGGATAAATGAAAACTGAAAAATGGAAGAAAGAAAGTATATATTTATGCATTTTAAATAGTGCATAGTGGTCTGAGCTGTTTAAAGTGAACTGTTAAGACAACTGCATATATGATTCCATTACACTTTGGATTTAAACGAGATAAAGAAACTGCAGTAGGAATTAAAATACAGAAACTACTCTTCATCATGTGAATATTTAGATGACCACATCTTAAGGTGTGTGGCTATAACATAAAGCTGTGCTAATAGCTTGTAATCATGTCATTGGCTCATCATCACTGATCTGAGATTGCTCTGCTTCTCTAAACTTTAACATACACCTTATTACAATACAGCATTAAGTCAGTAAGTGCACTAGGAGATCTGTCTGTCGTCAGTCACAACAATCTTTGATGGGAACATACAAATAAATAGGGAATGTTACACACTATTAAGATATAATACACTGAATGAGCTTGCCTTAAAAGGGGAAAAATGGTATTTTCATAGTTAATCACAGGCACTGACAATAAATATGTCCTTACTTGAAGTTTGTTGTTTCTGTTGTCTTTCATGACTTTCCCTTGTTTGTGAGAACAGGATATCCTCTTGCCACAATCTGCTAATTTTCATGGTTGTTGTTTGTCAGCATCACTGCTTTGTTGCTCAGCCACCTCCTGTTACTGTCCTTTCACTTCCTTCTGTGCCTTCCTTTCATTCTCATCTTTTTCTTATTTCTTCCTTTATAGTCAGGTGCTGATTCTTGCATGTAACAGTCTTCCAATTTTACCTCCGTGTTTTTTCCCAGCAACAAACACACTTTTCCACAGTGTTTGAGTAACCTCTCACCGTTGTCACTTTAACAGGTTCAGTCTTTAGTAGAAGCACCATGTTGTTACTCATGGCTTTCTAGGCATGAAAAGTTTTCCAACTTCAAGTATTATGAAGACCCCCACCACATGATTTTAGGTGTTGGATCTAGCACAGCATGGACACTGTCTTAAGGAAATGTGACAAATGCACCCAAATGACCAGAATTTAGCCAGCCTTAATGTGCAAAAGGAATCTAGAATAATTGTTTATTTTTCTTGTATTACTGCTTAGCTCCAAAATGCATCAGGAAGCATCGAACATCAACAATGATATTTCTTACAAGTTAGGATCAAATTCTATTAGGTCTGTTCTGTTGAGACATTTTAGATGCTGAAGACCACAGATTCAGCTGCATCAGTTGTGCTCAAGGCAGAGAGGCTTAGAGGTGCTGTGGTATATGAATGTAGTTTGTCTCTTCAGGATATGGCACACTGCTTCTACATCCCCAAGTAAGGGGGAATTAGACTTGATGGTAATTTTCTTTTTAGACTAGGTTAGCAATGAAGATCCCCACTGAACAGTTATTTTGTGCTGGCATGTTGCATATGTACTGGTAATGAAATTACTGAGCTTTATCCTCGTGTGCCTTTTTTGGTGATGGCTGGGCAAGGTATTGAGTCACTCTTCATCGTCTAAGACTGCAGACTTCAGTAAGCAAGCACTGAGCATTGCTTGGATTCCAAATACCTGAGAGCCAAAGATAGGCCACACCAGAATTGTTTGTTGCTTCTTCCAGGACATAACTACGCCCTGCTTGGTCCCTGACCAGGACATCCCTCTAGTTTTAGAGCCAGCAGGAGATCCAAAGAGCAAGGTAATTTTCACTTTGGTTGCAGCACAGGCTGGGAGCTGGTCCTTCTCTAGGACAGAAAAGACTGCCAGCCCTGGTGTGACCAGCGTTTTTTCCTTTACTGGCCTTCAAATTATAGTTCAAGGCTTCCCCCTTCAAACTTTACCTTTGCAACATCCCTTTCCAAATCATTCCCTTGCAAGTTTCCCATTTGCACATTTAAAGACTGCTTGTGGTCAAACCTGATTAATCCAAGTCAGTTCAGACAATCTGTTTTCACCTGGTTTAATGAGAACTCAATAACAGGACAGATATGCAATAATGAAATAAACTTGTGGAATTTAAGCTACTATTATGACAGTTAAGATAACAAGACATGAAATCCCTGCAATTATACCAAACTGTTTAACAAGATCTAATGAAACATCTTTTGGTGTTTAGTTTTGGTACTTGTTAAGATTACAGATTGAAAATAAAACTCTTGAAACCACTTATTTTAGATCTGCACTAAAATAAGTTTGAAGATTTTCTTCTTTGACTCTTAACATTTCTTGGTTTAATTGAATGAAGATTATATCTTATGAAATTTCTTCTTGTGTTGCAGTTTGACTAGGACAATAAATTCCACAGAAGTGGATAGGTTTTTATTTCTGGACATAACCTGAAAATGTCTTGAATTTAAAGACAGAACTTTTATTTGGAGATGCATATCTGAAAATTAAGCATTGAGTAGTTAAACTCTCCAAATTAATATAACAATGATTAATTGGTATCAATAATTTAAATCTAATAAATGCTGCTTTTCTAACATATTTTACTTTCTGTCTTGTATTCTTACATTAAACCTCACTGATTTTGTTTTGGCTGCCCATCATGCTTGATTGAGTTCATCTTCAAATTCCACCATGCCAATTTAGAATATTAGGTACTAGAATGATGCAGAATTGTGGTTGATGTCTCCTTACTGGAAGTAATTCCCTGTGATTGTGCACCCTGTTGAGAATTCCTATCATGCTGCACATTGGCATGAGACTCTAGAGTATGTTAGAAAGGCAGATTGAAAAAACATTAGTAATATGAACCCCCCCCCAAAAAAAAACCTCAAACCTGAGCAGACCTGAAAATGGGAGAGGAAGGGGAAACTGAGAACCTGGGAAAAAAAAAACCAACAACCTAGGATGTAAAAGTTGGTGCAAAAATCTAGGTTAGAGAATGGAAGCTAGAAAAGGGTTTCTTACAGATCTTTTTGCTTAATTCTGGTTTCCTTTAATTCCTTTTTCATTTTCAGTATGCTATCCTTATCTCACCTTTTCCAGCTAAGTATGCATTCCCTCCTCCTTCTCCATCTAATGCTTCATTCTTTCCCTATTCCTTTATCCTATCCAGAGCACTTCTTTCCATATTCCAGATCACTCCAGTTTTCTTCCCTGTCAAAGTTCTTTGCATTGTGATGCTCTGTGCACAGCTGCAACTGTGCTTTGCCTTTGCATTGTGTTGGAGTTCACCGATCACTTATGCATGACATTTATAACCGTATTATACTAATTCTGTTTTTAAATGTTGAAGAAGTCACTAAGATCTCTGCAAGCTGGTAAGGCTCTTAAAGATTATCAACTGACTTCCTGTTTTCTAGTTTTGTGCCTCTTAATTTAAGCTCTTAAAAATTTGGTTAGGTTTAGGATATGGGAACTGCTGTAATTTCAAAAAGACTATTTTTGCTAGTAAAATTAAACTTGTATTAAGAGATGTCTGTTCTTGTTTAAGGAACATATGATGACAAGCAGAATGTCCTAGAGAGGTTTACAAAAGTAGAGAAATGAATGTAACTTTATTCAGGATGCTGCTTCCTAATCTTTGTAATTTTGCTCTGTGGAAATGTGTAAGCACAGGCAGGAGGCACCATAGCAAGAAAGACTAATTGAGCATTTTGTTATATAACAAAGGCAGAAATTAATCACCTTGTACCTCATAATTGGAAGGTTTCTTATAAATTTGACTGCAGTGTAAATTCCAGCCTGTGAGATAATAATAACCTCTAAAGGTGAACTGGTGCTTTGCTAATGTGATCTGATTGCATGATTCACTAGCTCAGTAAATTAAAGTATACCTGACACGCTTAGTTCTGTGGTCAGTTCCACATAGTGTCCTTCTGCTGTAATTTGTACCCAACAGGATGTGTATCTTGAACTTCCCAAATAGCAGGGTAATTATTTTTAGTCTCAAAAGTCTGAACACTTGACTGAGCCACATAACTTACACCAAATACTATTTTCTGCTCTTATACCTGTTTTAAAGATTCATCAGAACTTGTGTTTCTTTAATCTGTAGTTGGGATTTTGCTTATGTTCAAAATATACTGAGCGCCTTAAAACTGTGGCTTTAGCCATTCTTAGTATCCTTTGTGTTGTGTGTAATGAAACATTTATGGATCTTAGCATTTACTGTCTGCAATTTCACCTTTTTTTTTTTTTTTTTTTTGTTGGTAGCTGAGATATTAACACTTAACTGAGAAAATACAATCAAGTACTCTTCATGTCCTGTAAAGTCAGTTCAATAGAGAAAGCTTTACTTGTTCTGTCATAATGTTTTCAAATTCCTTCTTGTATCTTTTTTTAGCTACCCACGAGCTAAGGTCTTTGGCAGACTTTGAATGGATATTTCAAATGTAGCATGTGCTATAGTATTTTTTTCCATATAGTAATGTACTTGGATGTTTTATAAACAAAGATGTTTAAGGGAAAGGTGTGAAAATTCCATGAGGTGCAGCAGATGTCCATGAGGAAAGTGAACATGATGTTAATTGTGCTGTGTTGTTGAGGGTTTTTGAGAGAGAAGTGGTCCCTTATTGCCAAATGTGTTTTGTAGATTTTAGTAAGTTTTAGCATGGAGCAATTATTTAGTCTTTTAAATTATGCCTAAAATATATTCTGGTGATTTATATTTAAGAATAAGTTTTTAATTAAGGAGTTTCTAATAACTGTTGTTTGTTTGTTTGTTTTTTTCACAAGTCTCAACTCTGTTCCTGAAGTATGTATCTGTAAAAATGTGTGATGATGCATGATCATCCTTTTTAATTGTAATATTAAGAACAGAGTTTAATGAAAATGCAACATGGAAAAGGAAAGTTGATTGAAAAAGAAAAGCAATGTTATGTTTTTGATACCCCACCCATGGGGGTTCTCAGATGTGGGCTTCTGCCTGTGAGGAAGGTGCAGCTACCTCCTTCATGGGTTTAGGGTGGTGGATGCTTGTCTCACAGGCTGAGGAGCATGCGGTGTAGGGCAGAACAGAGGTTTTACCTCCATCCTGGGTCTGCAGAGCTGCACTCAGGTCTTATGAGATGCATCAGCTGCTCCAAGGCAGGTCTCATGTTAGTTGTGCCCCTCGGGGATGGAGGGAGAAAATGGACAAGGGCCAATGGGTGGAAGTGGAGGCATAGGAGGTTCCATGTGAACCTGAGGAGGAATTTTTTCCCTGTGAGGGTGACAGAGCACTGGGAACAGGTTGCCCCTGGGGAGTTGTGGAATCTCCCTCTCTGGAGATATTCAAGAACCATCTGGATATGTTCCAGTGTGATCTGCTCTAGGTGATCCTGCTCTGGCAGGGGGGCTGGACCAGATGAGCTTTCAAGGTCCCTTCCAGCGCCTGACATTGTGATATAGAAGCAAACACTGCACATGCAGAGAGAACTGAGTACAGTTCTCTGGATAGTGAGAATTGTCAAGTGATGTAACTTTTATTGCTAAAACAAAGCACTAAAGTAAGGGGAATGTATTTTTCTCATGGAATAAAAATGAGCAGAGACAATGCAGAACTGGTGTGGCGATACGAGAGAACTCACTAGTATTTTCCTTAGCCCAGCTTTCTTTCCTTATGTTTCTGCAGTTTGGTCTGATATCCTTTATCTGTAGATATCAGCTATCCAGGATATTATTAATTAAAAGTTATTTCTGAAAATCAAGCTCAATTTATTTCAGTTTTGGTTTATGTGGTGGTTGTTGGGTTTTTTCCCCCTAAAAATAAGATTTCCCCCCCCTTTTTTTAAAAATATATATATATATATATATATAACTAATTTTCCAATGCATGTTTCTTGTCTAGCTGCTAAGGAAAAGACATATAGGAAATGACATAGTTACCATTGTCTTCCAAGAGCCAGGAGCACTTCCTTTTACTCCAAAAAATATTCGTTCTCACTTTCAACATGTGTTTGTCATAGTCAAAGTGCATAATCCTTGCACTGAAAATGTGTGCTACAGGTGAGTAGAGCCTTATAACTATTTAAATTTGTTATTGAGACTGCAATGGAATTTCATCTTTTAACAATTTTGTGTTTTCT
The DNA here is from genome assembly GCF_015220805.1 of Pogoniulus pusillus. Taxonomy (NCBI): domain Eukaryota; kingdom Metazoa; phylum Chordata; class Aves; order Piciformes; family Lybiidae; genus Pogoniulus; species Pogoniulus pusillus. Next base: position 15,820,857 of record NC_087281.1, on the reverse strand, counting down.
AGAGATATTATGTATGTAGTGTTAGAATTTTTGTATGTAGTTTTTGGAAGCTTGAAACCCTAGGGTCTACCTTGCATGCATCTACAATTAATGGGCCACAATGAGTAGACTTAAATGGGTATATGCAGAACTCTGTGGTGCTGATTTATAGGTACAAAATGAGGATATACTGGGTTGGCAAAAGGATTTCCAGACGTAGCAAAAGAATTCGTATTGTACTTTAACTTTTTCACTGAAAGTTATGTAAAATAAACTATTTCAGAATGATATTTACCTGTGTAAATCCCTGAGTATAAGAATATGACCCATTGGAGTGGGCTGCCCAGGTGGTGGTGGAGTCACTGCTCCTGGAGGTGTTCAAGCAAAGCCTGGATGAGGCTCTTATTGCCATGATCTAGTTGATTGGATAGGGCTGGGTGCTAGGTTGGGCTGGATGATCTTGGAGGTGTCTTCCAACCTGGTTGATTCTATGATTACATGTGGGGAAGCTCTCATGAGGGATTAGAAATTACTTGGTTTGCAAGTATTCCATTTTTGCAAGTCTTCTATGACCAGGGTGAGTGATGGCCTTTTGAGCACACGAATGAGAACTTTAAGAACCTATAAAAACATCTCGAATTTCAGGTGGCCTTAAATGTCACACTTCAGTTACTGCATCATAAATTTGATCAAGGTAACTAAGGCAGAAACATCCTCCTGAACTGATTTGGAATTGTGAAATTAATGATAAGGACTAAACAAATAATGGTACAAGTTTATCATGTAAAAATGTTACTGATTTATTTGTGAAAGTACAAGGAGCAGTCAGCTCAAACAGGTGCAGAACGCTCCTGTTATGGACATACGTGACACTGCACTTTGTCTTCACACTTAATTGTAGCAAAATGTGAGGATTAAAATAAATTCTCTTCCTGCTTGTATATTTCTTGGTTTTAAGATCATGTAACTGAGTGGCAGCTGAAAGTCACAACCAGATATACATGGGAAAATATTATAGAAAAATCTCTTTCTCACAGAATCACAGAATTAACCAGGCTGGAAAAGACCTCTGAGATCATCAAGTCCAATCTATCACCCAGCCCTTCTAATTAACTAAGCCATGTGCCTCATCTAGCCTTCTTTTAAACACCTCCAGGGACGGGGACTCCACCATTTCCCCGGCTCACCTTTGAGCCGTGCTCCTTTTACAAGGGAGGGATCTTTAAAGAGTGGGAGTGGTTTTGTTTTATGAAGCTTTTGTTGTTCTCAAAGCAAGGAGGGAAAAGAGTATGTTAAAAATGTTGATTTTTTTTTTTTTTTTTTCAAGGAGAATTATTACAAGGCACTGATTTTACTTTTGACCATAAAACTCAGGGGAGATGGAGGAAATTCCAACTTCTAGTTTGTTTTGAGGTGGTTAGAAATAGAGATGGAGCTGGTCTAGAGGTCCCTTAAACTGCAGAAATGGACCAAGCTATCACATGCAGAGAGTCACATAATGCTGAGGGTTGAAAGGAAGCATTTTTATATTGATTTCATTAAAGAAGGGAGACCATTATATCCTGAGAAGTCATCCTCAATATTTTGTTGTTAGATACATCTCTAATGGCTTTTACATATTGTAAAGAAAACCAAACATTTTAAAACAGAGAATTCAATCTGTTTGTTACATATAAAATGTCTGAAAATTGACCTGTCAAAGCTAAACTCAGCTGTGTAAACAGACTGCATCAATCAGTTATACTTAACAACCAATTTTTAATTTTACTTTATTTTTTAGGACTCAAACACTGTACTTGTTTTTCTTTTCATTTGCAGTGTCGGTGTTTCGCGGTCAAAAGATGTACCTCCGTTTGGTCCACCCATTCCCAAAGGAGTCACTTTCCCCAAGTCAGCAGTCTTTAGGGACTTCCTTTTAGCCAAAGTTATTAATGCTGAAAATGCTGCACATAAGTCTGAAAAATTTCGAGCCATGGCCACGAGGACACGTCAAGAATACTTGAAAGACCTAGCAGAAAACTTTGTTACCACAGCTACGGTGGATACTTCAGCAAAGTTTAGCTTTATTACTTTAGGGGCAAAAAAAAAGGAGAAAGTGAAACCAAGGAAAGATGCACATCTGTTCAGCGTTGGAGCTATTATGTGGAACGTTATCGCTCGAGATTTTGGCCAATCTGCCGACATCGACTGTCTCCTTGGAATTTCCAATGAATTTATCATGTTGATTGAAAAGGAATCAAAAAATGTTGTGTTTAACTGCTCCTGCAGAGATGTTATTGGATGGACATCTGGACTAATGAGCATAAAAATATTCTACGAGAGAGGAGAATGTATTTTGCTGTCTGCAGCAGATAATTGTACTGAGGACATCAGAGAAATTGTGCAAAGGCTTGAAGTAAGTAGAGTTTCTAAACTGGAATGGCAGGTTTTTTTTACTATGAGCTGCTTGTGTACATCTCCTTTAGAATATGAGTGACACCATCCTATTTGTACTTTGGGAGTGTTTTCATCCTTCAGAGAGAATTACAAACAATAATTGTCACAACAGCATGTAAGTGTTATGTGCTGGTTTGAGGCTAATTGGAATATTTTAGTGAAAGAAACTAGATTATTAGTTGTAAAAAGAAAATAATGATAAAGTCTATGTCATTCATGAGTTGGCTAAAAGGGTTAAAAAGACGAAATGTAAACATTTGGTCTCTTTTTTGCTCGTGGATCTCTTTATTTCTCTCTCTAATACCTTCCACTAACCTTGGCTGGCAGATAACAAGTAAGGTTTGTTGGTTGTTTTCTGTCTTGGAGAGAGAGAGGGTGACTTTGAGCCCGTCTGGGCTTCTTCTGTTTGTCCAAGAGAGCATTTGGATTTCTGTATTATTTCTCTTTGGGCACCAAATTAAAATGTGGGTTAGGAACTTCCTCCACCCCAATTGAAATGTACCAGATCAGCTCAGATGGATTGGAAGTAATCTAAAGCTGTATTTACAGAAAAACCACTAAATTTAGAAAACTAAATATATCTTGTGATACATTAAAAAGAGTGTGGACAGAAGGTCAAGGGAGGCCCTAATTAGGCCACATATGGAGTATTGTGTCCAGTTATGGAATTCCCAGTTCAGGAAAGATGGGAAAGTACTGGAAAGAGTCCAGTGGAGGGCTGCAAAGATGACTAAAGACTGGAGCATTTTCTTATGATGAGAGGTTGCAAACCTGGGGCTCTTTAGCCTGGAAAAAAGAAGACTGAAAGGATATCTTTGTCAGACTATAGATGAACTTGGCAGGCTGTGCTTGAAGGCAGAAAATGAAGTGATTTTGAGCTTTCTAATAACAGAGAATGGCAGAGTGATACAGTTATATGACAACCTTGAGTGGATCTTTTGACAAGAGTGTAAGTAGAAAAAAATTCCTTAAAAACCTGCATACTGAAAAAAAAACTCTTCATTTTTTTAATGGAAATTTTAAATTCTCTCTTATCTTTTAATTTAATCTGGATTAAATGCATTCAGAGAAGCTAGCTCAGTTCATGCACAGCCACATGTTCTATGAGGCAGCAATCGAGTAAGCAGAGCAGCCTATTTTGAAGTAGAGCAGCAGCCAGCCAGAAAAGGACCTGGGGATACTGGTAGATAGTAGCTGAACATGAGCCAGCAGTGTGTCCAGGTGGCCAAGAGAGCCAAAGGCATCCTGGCCTGGATCAGGAACAGTACGGCCAGTAGGATGAGTGAGGTTATTCTTCCTCTGTGCTCAGCAGTGGTCAGACCACATCTTGAGTGCTGTGTCCAGTTCTGGGCTCCTCAATTCAAGAGAGATGTTGAGATACTGGAATGTGTCCAGAGAGGGGCAACGAAGCTGGTGAGAGGCCTGGAACACAGCCCTGTGAGGAGAGGCTGAGGGAGCTGGGGTTGTTTAGCCTGGAGAAGAGGAGGCTCAGGGGGGACTTCATTGCTGTCTACAACTACCTGCAGGGAGGCTGTAGCCAGGAGGGTGCCAGTCTCTTCTGCCAGGTACCCAGCAACAGAAGAAGGGGACATAGGGCAGCTGGGTGATCTGGAGAGGTAAGATATTTAACACTGTAAAATGTTTCGTTTGCTTTATTTTATACAGAAACCTTTGTTCAACTACAAATGTTAATTTTTAGTGTTAGTATCTTAAATGTATTTCATGTCAAACTTGAGTGTCCAAAGAAGTGAGTGTCCTAACAGTAGTGTAACAATCTGGTTCTTCTTTAGATAGTGACCCGAGGATGTGAAACCACAGAAATGACCCTGCGGAGGAATGGATTGGGCCAACTTGGATTCCATGTAAACTTTGAAGGAATAGTGGCAGATGTGGAGCCCTTTGGCTTTGCCTGGAAGGCAGGACTACGGCAAGGGAGCCGTCTGGTGGAGATCTGTAAAGTGGCTGTGGCAACTTTGACTCATGAACAAATGATTGACCTTTTACGCACATCTGTGACAGTAAAAGTGGTGATTATTCAACCACATGAGGATGGAGCACCTAGAAGGTAAGGTCTGTTGGTTTGGGGATTTTTTCTGCTGCTGCATAAATAATGGCTCCTTTATAACAGGTTCTCAGGGAGTGGATATTGTCTTTCATGTTTGGTGGTAGTGTTGTTGAGACTCTTAATCTTTTCCCCAAAGCCCCTGTTGGCTTGTAATAGAAGACAAAATAGGATCCTAGAAGAATTTTGATAGGAAATGTACTTTTATATTGCTTTGAAAGAGTAAGGAGTGAACTTCAGTGTGATTTTATGACTGAACTGTTCTAAAAAGGGATGTGCCTTCCTTTCTTCCAAAGGAGAATTGTTGCAAAACACCTGTTTTAGCTCAGGTGTTGCAGAAACCCTGATTAGCTTGCCGTGGGAAACGTGGTCAGCGCCCTCACGGATCAGTGTGACCAAAGGCAAGGCCACATGGACTCCAGAGGATTCAATGTGAATTATGCCAGAGATGTTTATTGATCATTCAGCTCTCAGTAAATACCCTCAGGGCCACAAGGCACACACCTACACATTAGCATAATTAGTCAAGGACAACCCACTCCATCAGCATAAACCATGCCTTGTTTTTCTCATTAACGAGGTGTCCGTTATCTATCCCTTCTGAGATAAGCTAGCCAGCAGCTGGTGGGAACCAAGCTCAGCATCTGCCTGTTATTATCCTTCTTCACTCCGTTCCCACATCCTTCTTCACTTTGCATTCCCACAGAGAATTTTATGTTTTAATACTAAACTTGAAAATTGCTAATCCTTCTATGAAGCCTTCTCTCTCTTTGCTATTTCTGTGACTCCTGTATAAATATATTTTTTTTCTGGTTGGGGATATTTTTGTTTGATTTTTGACTTCTTTAATTGAAATATTATCAAGAAGTACTGAAATGCTGGGTTATGAACATGTATGATATCAAGTCTGAGTCCTGTTCACTTTCTACAGGTACCTAACAGTCCTATTTCATATTAAATAATGAATTAGTCATACTAAGCAATGATTATAGATCTTACTGTACCATGCAATAAATGCCCACACATTCAGGAAAAAAAAACCCTCTATTAAATATTAATACAAGTACTGTACCATTGTTTTCAGGGATGAAAGGCAGTTTTATTTTGCCAGCCTTCTTTTTTTTGGTGGCAAAAATGTATTTCTCTTAATCTTTGACTATGATAAGAGAAGATGTAGGGAAAAAAATGAAAGGTGTAGAATAATACAGCATTATTTCTCTCATACCACATCTAGGCACTGCTAATTTGGCTTGTTCTGAGTGAGAACTCTACCAGAGTAAATTGAATTACTTGTCTTCTTGTAGGCCAACTTTTAAATCTCTTATTGATTTTTAATTTAACAGAAAAAACATTAGATGTGTTGCTTTTGGCAAGACAGCAAGCCATAAAATTTTATGTAGCATGCAGTGCTATGAAGCTGGTGCCAACTGTACAGAAATACTGTTTAATTGGTGGCAATTCTCCAAGCACTCATTGGCCTGATGAATGGCACAGAAGTGCCCTCCCCTGCCTCAACCTGCACGTCGATGTGCTGCATTCCTTTCTGAAGAAAAGGACTCTGAACACCACTGTTTTGCTTAGATGGATAGAATCTGCCATTGAGCCTCTCTTTGCTTAGCTTTGCTATTCTCACCATCTGCTTCTGGAGATGAATTTTCACTTACTTGTTTGGTATACATTTCCAAGCTGTTTACAGAATAGTAGCCTAATGAGCTGATCCTATTATATGGAAGGTAAAAATGTATATTTTATAGGCCCTGAAGGAAACATACATACTGCATGAACTGTTTATACCTGCTTTGATACATTTTTAGTGATGAAATGTTAAATCCCCAAATGGGTGTGAAACGTAGCACTCAGTGCATAAGTAGGAGGAGTTTTAAATGAGTGCCACCAAACTAGGAAAAAAAACCTGCAAAAGCTTTTCTTGTTTATCAGTTTTGGTTTTGCATTTTTAAAACTGCATGAGTAACTACTAGGAAAATGATGTTTCTGTTCTAAAATACAACCCCCACCAAAGCGTTTATGTTTAGGTTCTTTTCAGTTTCATTTCTCTAATATGAAAAGAAATCTTCTTTCTTTCAGAGATCAGTTTCTCACTGAAACAGAAAGCTCCTCATTTTCTCTTTTATATTCATAAAATAAGATAAATGATTTTGATTACACAACTTGAAAGGGATCTGATACTTGGAGAGTTTTGAGCTTGCCTTTCGCAGTATTTGTAGTCTAAACAGAGCAGACAGCAGTATAGATATCAGGTGACAAGACTGAAATTTGCAGATGACAAGCATGACCTGTGACATTGTTTGTGAAATCCATGAATGAGAAAGCAGCAATGGCATAAATTGCCAGAGGTTTGAAGAAAGAATATAGTCTATGACAGCTACTTAATAGCCAAAAGTTGAGCAAGTCCTTGGCTCTTATTCGTTCACTTGTTTTAGTCATCTGCAATGCCTTATCTTGCAGAATCATAGAAACAGAAAATAGTTGAGTTTTAAAGGGACCTCTTGAGATTGTTGCTCAAAGCAAGGTCAATTAAAGCAGATTGATCAGGGACATCTTCATTGAGTTTTGAGTATCTCCAAGAATGGAGGCTCCCCAGCTTCAGTTATGGTGTTCAATCACACATAACTGCAACAAATGTTTTACACCTAACTGGAATTTCCTGTATTTCAATTTGTGCATCTTGTCTCAGCTTTCCACTGGGTATACCTCTAGAAAGCCTTGCTCTGTCATCTTTCCCCCCCCTCACCCCAACAAGCATTTAAATACACTAATAAGATCTCTCCTGAGCTGACTTGTTCAGAATTTTGAACTCAGTCCTTTCAGAGCTCGAACACTTAGATCTCCATTTAGTACTGTTCCCTCTACTTTGTTTATACTCTCTTACTCATCATTTCAATTTCTGAAGTTGGAGCATAGTAGAATAGTAGAATTCTGCATCCCATCTGCTGTTGGTTTTCCAGCCCTTCTTAATATTACAGTCTTACGGTGCCTTACAGTCTTACTGTGATACTGTTCATGCCAATCTCAACCAGCCTGGCTACGTATTGACACTCTAGAGCTCTTGCTTTAAAGGAAACTCCCAGATGCCAAAACACAAACCATCAGCCTTGTTCCTGGTTCAGGCATCGTTTTCACAGCCATCTCCACACAGTGCTGGCAGGAGGGTGTGAAATGTAGAGGGTAGCCAGGAGTTACTGGGGCACCCCGAGCCAGGGGGCACCAAGCTGCTGTGGGGGGAAGGAGAGAACTGCCTCTGCCTGCCTGGCAGACTCTCAGCAACAGCAATAATCTTCTGTTCCTTCCTCCAACCAGAGCAAAATGATCTTTCCCTGTTTGTCTATTTGGTCACAGGTTCAGACCTTTTATGATTCTACTGCTGGGCATAACCTAAGCTTTGAGATACTCCTTGCATACCCCTGCTCTTGCTCTTTATGGATAAGCCTTAATCAAACACTCACTAAATCATAGTGAGTGATAGGTTGGTGGGTGCTAAGTTGGACTGGATGATCTTGGAGGTCTCTTCCAACTTGGTTGATTCTATGAATTTTGAAGTATTTTCTCTTTAATATCCCATTTATATCTTTTTCCCAGTGATCCTTCCTTCTTGGCAATAGCTTCTCAAGCCTTTATTGCCCATAACTGTTGTCTTCTGTTGTAGCTATTTTCCTGTTCTCAGGGATTTGGAAATGTGACTTGCTCCGCTTGCACTCCGATTTGTATCAGCAGAGACTGCAAGGGTTGTTAGTGCCTTATTGATAATACAAGTTATCTAAACACCCTTATTGTTTGGGTTTTTTTTCCTTCATCTTTGATTTCCTGACTAGCTCCTTTCATCCAGTGTCCTTTCTGTTTCTCTTGTCTTTTTCATACAACAATGCAGGCATAGAAACTCCTAGGGAGGCATCTAAATTGCTTGTTAGCTTACTAACACAAAGATTCTGTTTAAAACTCAATAGTAACAAAGATCAGAAGGACAATGAGTTATCCTCATAAAAGAGTGGTTGTCATCCAGGACAGGCTACAAGAGCTGGGGCTCTGCAGCCTGGAGAAGAGAAGGCTTCGAAGAGACTTTACAGTAGCCTTCCAGTATCTGAAAGGGGTCTACAGGAAGGCTGGGGAGGGACTATTGACAAGGTCTTGTAATGACAGGGTGAGGGGTAATGGGTTTAAACTGGAAGAGGAGAGACTTATACTAGATGTTAGGAACAAGTTCTTTACAGTGAGGGTGGTGAAACACTGGCGTAGTTTGCCCAGGGAGGTTGTGGCTGCTCCCTCCCTGGAGGTGTTCAAGGCCAGGTTGGATGAAGCCTTGAGCAACCTGTTCTAAGTGGGAGGTGTCCCTGCCTGTGGCAGGGGTTTGGAACTGGATAATCCTTGAGATCCTTTCCAACCTAAACCATTCTGTGATTCTATGATACTCAGCACTTCATCTCTGTGATGATAGTTGCCACTCACCTTAAACCAAGTCATAAAGTGGGCAGCAACCTTTCCTGAGATTGCCATCAGCAACTGCAGACATCTGTTGTGCTATGAAGTTATTTTAAAGTAAAACCAGTTTACTGTTTTTTCAAATAACACTTCTTTCTGTTTTTTGATGCAGTGTTTCTGCAATTAAGAGGTTTCAGAGGTGTCAGAACTTGGAATTTTTGTCTTGACTCTGTTTTCTGTGTTTATGTTCTTGTTCTCATGCATCTCAGCAAGCCTATGAGTGAAGTAAACATCACCATTGTTTCCATTTCACAGCCTATGATCTAATTCTTCTCAGCAAAATTTACCAGTGAGTCTCAAACTAGCACAAAGTCATATCTAGGAGTTGATAATGGTAGGAATAGAACAGAGAAGAAGGCTTTTTCATAGTTACCATAGTGGCACACTGCTGATTGTAGTATACAAAAGCTTCTAACTGCCATAGAGATGAACATTTACCTTTTTAAAGTTAGCATCCTGACCTAATGTAGACCCTTTAGAGAGCCTTATCAAGAACCTTTACATGGATCCATAAATTAATATTTAAAGGATTGATTAACATAAATTGAAACATTTAATGGGCTGCTTGATAATTGTTTCAGAACATAATGCTCCTTACAGTAACATCTGACTATTGCATTTTTTTTAATGGGCTCTTAAATTTTAGTATGCTGTCATGACCTGCTAACTGTATCATAGTCATGCTCTGTATAATTGCAGAGTAGATTTTATTAACCCAACTTTTTATAGAGTAATAAGGTTCTTGAACTGGAAATATTACTGAGAGTTGTTGCTTTATGGTGAAGGCTTGATGTAAGTAACACCAAACTGTAGTGAAGGGCAGGAAGTGCTGTAATTTCTGATACGTGGTTAAGGCTTGGTCACATTTGCTTGGTAAATGAGTTATATAAAATATAATTGGGAAAGATATACAATATTTATTTAACATAGATTTAAATATCTTTTAAAGACAATTTTTTTATCATTTTCTCTAAACTGATGTTTTCAACAAAAATTTAAAGGCTAAAATTTAAAAGTGAATTAAAAGCTATTATTCAGTATCAGTGCCAATGTATATTCTTCATCCAATGGAATAAGTAATGATTCTAAACAGAGGCCAGATAATGTTTGAAGTAAATATTCAATAAGAAATTGCATTTTATTTTGTGGTTTTTTTTTTCATGTAAGATATCTTGCACTTTGATCCGTGGTTGGGGGTAAAGACCCTTATTGGACTGTAGACACAAAGTAATTGATACTCTTTGTTTCTAATAGATTAGGTAGCTACAATTAAGACTATACATACCTCAGTATACTGCAGTTACCTGTTCTTCAGGCAGTACAGGTGATGCAATAAAGCATCATTTCTCATATAAACATTGAACCGATTGGCTTGGTGGTTTTAAATTACAATCTAAAAGTTGTAGAATCAGAGAATGGTTTAGGTTGAAAGGTACATTTAAAGGTCCAGCCTGCCCTGCAGTGAGCAGGGATATCTTAGGAATATCAGTAAGTAATAAGCCCCCATATCCCAAGTGGCTCCCATTTACTGCCCTCTCTCTCCAGCCACCCAAGTAAGAGATAAAATGCTGTGACAGAAAGACAGAGATGCACTGGCATTTACATGATCAAACAAGGAAAGGAAAAACAAGAGATTAGATTCTCCAAGAAGGGAGAGGAGTTATGCAGAGTCTTTTGCTAAACTGGAGGAAGTGAGATAGTTTCTGTAGCAACTAGATCAGGCTGCTGAGAGCATTATCTAACCTGACCTTAAAAGTTTCCAGGTATGAGGCATATACCACCTCTGTGGGCAACCTGGTCCAATGTTTTACCCTTGTTGTAAAAATATTTCTTCCTTATGTCTATTCTAAATCTACTGTCTTTTACTTTATATCCATTGCCCCTTGTCCTGTTGCAAAGGTCCTGCTAAGAAGATTGTCAGCATCTTTCTTATGAGATCTTTCTAGGTACCGGAGCCTTGTAAGGTCTCTCCAGAGCCTTCTCTTCTCCAGGCTGAACGACCCCAACTCTCTCAGTCTGTTTTTCATATCAGAGGTGTTTCAACCCTCTGATTAGTTTTGTGGCTTTCCTCTGGACCCATTTCAACAGGTCCATTTGTTTCTTGTGCTGAAGACTCCAGCACTGGACACAGTACTCCAGGTGAGGCCTCATCAGAGTGGAGCAGCTTAACCTGTGAGCCACACCTCTTTTGATGCAGCCCACCATAGAGTTGGCTTTCAGGGTTGCAGGTATGCCAGCTCATATCTAGCTTGTCATTCACCAGTACTCCAAGTCCTTTTCCACAGGGTTGATCTTAATTCCTTCATTCCCCATCATGTATTGATAATGAGGATTCCCCTGACCCACATGCAGAACCTTGCATTTGGCCTTGCTGAACCTCATGAGGTTCACACAGGTCCACTTCTTAATCATATTCAGGTTCCTCTGCGTGATATCCCATCCCTCTGGCATGTCAATGGCAGCAGCCAGCTTGGTCTCATCTGGAGACTTGCTGACAGTGCATTTGTACTCATTGTCTGTGTCACTGAAGAAGACATTAAAGGACACTATACCCAGTATGAGAGATACTGCTTGCCACCAATCTCCATCTGGACATGAAATCCATCCAACTGATTTATCATCCATCAAACAATCCATCCATTGAATCCATCTCTCCAGTTTGGAGAGAAGGACTTTGTTCAGTATCAAGGAATGTCAAGATATGTATATATGACCACATGAAAAATAATACAGTGCACTAAACTAATCTTAAGCTTGCTTTCTTAGTTCTGCTTGGTTTGTATATAAAGCTTAATGAAAGTTTTAATTGGATAATCAATCTTAGGTTTTTTTTTTTTCCTTTGAGGACAATGTTCACACAATGTGGACCTGGTCTGAAGATGAATCAAAGCTGCATGACTGGAAACTTTTGTCTTCTATACCTTGTTCTTACTTGTTGTGGACTGTTGCGGTGGGTTGAAAATTGCCTCCAGATAAAATCACCAGACTAGCTCAGAAGGCTTGGAAGCAAATGAAGCTATGTATTTAGAGCAAGCTGTAACTCTAAAAGCATATAATATGATGCATATGTACAAAATATATTTACATATATTTACAATTACAATTGAGAAATAACATAAAAATCTCCCCCTGGACAAAGCCCAGGAGGGGTCAACCACCACCAGCACCTTCTCCCCCCCAGACCCTGGGAGAGAAAACCAGAAAGGCCCCAACTGTTATCTACTCAACCAAGGTTAGTGCAGCAGAAGTCAGTCAGGGCGGAGGAGGAAAGGACGAGAGTGAAACGGGAAGCAGAAAAATGAAGGGAAGGAAAACTGTTTAAACAGCAGACTTTATCCTAAATAGTGGATGAATGGAATGTTACAGATTTATCTGGTGTTCTTCTTCTGGATCCAATACAATTCTTTATTTGAAATTTCTAATGAAACTAAAGTGTTAACTCTAAAACTACTGCAACAGTGAGTGAGGAAGGAAACTTTGTGAAGAGAAGAATGGGTTTGGAATATGAGCAGTTCAATATTGCACTGGAGAAATGTGTTCTATGTATGCTTCGAATGTAGAAATGTTTGCTCTTTCTATGCTGTGCTTTTTAACTCAGCCTTGTCATTCGAAGAGCCCAGTAGAGGATTTGTGACTTTCAGAAGTATAAAACAATTTTAACAGATAGCTGCATGAACTGAGGTACTTTGAAGGTGGTCTGAATAACTGTGCCAATTTCAGAGTGAAGGGAAGGCTATAAATAGATCAGACTGACCTTCTGAAATTAATTGTATAATATTGGCTTCTCTGTAGCTCCATTCCTTGTCTGTGGGAGGAGACTGTTGAAGTAGACTTACCTCCACAGGGAAGCTAAAACCAGAAAAATCATTATTGTGAAATTCTGATACTTCCAGCCTGTTCAGCTATGATTTGTCAGCAGTGTTTACACATGTTGAATTTTAATGGTGCGTTCAATACTGATATATCTAACCAAGGAACAGAAATTCTGAGTTCTCTACTGAGTTCTGTAGCACTGTAGTGACCTCTCTTCAGCTCATCTTCTGCATGCTGTTTTCTGTCCTACATTGGCTACTAATCTCCATTCTTAATACTTGGTATTCTTTTAAAACGTTTTTCAGATGTTTGAGTGCTATCAGGGACTGAGATTTAGTGCTACAGGATAAGTAGTCTGCTTATTTAGTGCCACAAAATTGTGTGCCTGAAGTATTTGCCTAGATGAGACTGGGCATGGTCAGAGTATCTAGAATGTAACTGCTACAGCTGCACATGTACCTTCTCTTCATCAACCTTGAATAATGCAGTTAGCATTTTTATAATACCTTTTAAAAATACTATTTCCAGAGCACTGACAATAAAAAAATGTTGCTTGGCAGTTTGGTTCAGAAGCTTTGGGGCAAAGCTGTTTAGTTTATGAGAATCTATACGTTATATTTGATCTGTGCATTTGTGTGAAGCTGTTTGTGTCAGAACATTTTTCAGGATTAAGATTAAACACTTTACACAACTCTTTATTACATTTTTTTTCTAGGTAATTTTAATGTAGTTGGAAGTGATGAATGTTGAGTTTTCAACAAAAGCGAAGCTTGGTCAAGACTCAGCTCAAGGGATAGAGCAGTAAATGAGACAGAAGCAAACTTTCACTCTTTTGTACTTAATTTATTGCTCTAGAATTAGGATGTTTTCTTTATAGATATTAATTTAGTACACACTGCTTATAAGACAAATAAAAGTTGTAGAATCAACCAGGTTGGAAGAGACCTCCAAGCTCATCCAGTCCAACCTAGCACCCAGCCCTGTCCAATCAACTAGACCATGGCACAAAGTGCCTTATACAGTTTTTTTCTTGAACACCTCCAGGGACTAGATAATACCTGTAATGATAATCAGTGCTGGCTTAAAGTGGGTGTGAATCTGCCATCCTCTAACTTCTTCTTTGTCGTTAGGCAAACTGATGTTTTGGGCAACACTGTCAATACTTTATCCTGAGCTAAAACTCCTGGGAATACTGTTGGTATTTAACCACAGTATAAGCTTCAAGCAGAGATTGTAAGCCAGATTTGTCTCCTTCCAATTTCTCATTTCTCTTCCAGGCATAGGGACCCTCAGGAAGAGAGACATTAGAAAATACACTCTGAAAACAAATAGAAAAGTATTTAGGTGCTACTTAATCATTTCCATCAGAATATAAATGCACTACCACTTGGTGTGGACAAGGTGGGATTCTAAAGGAGTTCTCAGTACCACTAAGAAAACTGTAATTTGCTGCAAAGCAACAAACCTGTTGTGTTGTTTTGTCTATGTACACTTTTCCCCTAAGAATTTATTAGTATTTATGAAATCTGAACAGATTAAAGATGTTTTTCGGAGTTCATGCTTTCTGAGTTTTGACTGCTTTGTTTGTACTTTTTTTTTTCATTGTGCAAAATTGAAGCTGGAGATTACTTTATAAAAGCATAGTGTGTCCTTTTTAAAGGGAGAGAGGTCAAAACCCTTTGAGCACAAGAGTGAATCCTTTCTTTCAAAATGATTGTCATGATAGTTTTGAAACATTCAAAGGGTTGTCTGAACACCTTTGGACACCCAGAAGAAAACTGTGTATGTACTTCTGACTGTAGGATGGGAGTTTTCTTTTTCTGCTCTCAACAGTCAGATTGATTAATGTTGTTTTCCACAGGGGTTGTTCAGAACTTTGTCGTATACCCATGGTGGAGTACAAACTTGACAGCGAAGGCACCCCATGTGAGTATAAAACCCCTTTCAGAAGGAATACTACTTGGCATCGGGTGCCGACTCCCGCTGGGCAGCCTCTCTCTCGTGCCTCTCCAATCCTAGGAACATCTGACAGACTGCAGTGCCAGCAGCTTCTCCAGCAGGCTCAGACAGCCATTCCTCGCAGCACTTCCTTTGATAGAAAACTGCCAGATGGTGCAAGGTAATACACTCTGTTTAATGCCTGTCATTTTCCTAATATGCCCTAATTTAGATGACTCTGCTTTCTAGAACTTGGGCATACTTGTTCTTCAAACATTATTTTGACTTTTACTCTGAGGCTGTATTAGAAAGCTTACATACACTGAGCCAAATTCCCTCTACTTGAAACAAGTGACTTTTGTTTCTGATGGAAGTGCACAGTGCTGAGGTTCTTACTGCTGAGAACCACTAACCTTTTCCATTTAGTCTGAACTGAGTAAAGTGGGAAAGTGTCTTGCAACTTTTTGATCTAAACAATATCCTGTCCCCCACCTTTTGGGAGCCTGTGGAGGCAAATAATGAGTGTAAAAGAAAAATCCCTTTAAGAATGAATTATTTAATCTCATTACCAGGCTACTGGCATAGTTTCAAAGGGTTCTGTAACTCATTACCAGTCCTTATGCTTTGCTTTGGTTTTAATTAAAGAAAACAGAGCTTTTGATTTGAATATGTAACACCTCTTAGATGATGGGACCGTATTCTTAGATGTTAGCTCTCTTTTAATTTGATCACCATTCTTCATAAGATTAAAAAAACACCATTTTTAAAATTGCAGATTTGTAAATACATTTGACCTTTGAGTTACTAAGGGAAACCATATGTCTTGAGCAGAACTCACTGTCCTTTATTGTTTGCAGTTATTTCTGCTTGTGTCCTTTTCCCATTGAGCAGTGTAGTTACAATTTCCAAAGAAATAATTACTGCAGATTGAACATATCTAATGGATAGGAAAATACAAAATACTGCTCATACAAATTCTGGATGAAATAATAAGAATACTTCTAGTGCTATACAATCCCTTATTTAATAAAAAAGAATTAGTGAGTTCTTACATTGTTTGAAACATACAGGTGATAGTAGTGCATATTTGAAATTGTGTCTATGCCAGGGTCTGGGAAAGGCAGACTCCCAGCTCTGACCATTTGATTGTGTATTTTCTCCTTCCCCGCTGTGTTCCTCCTCACCCCTTGAAAAAAGGAGATGTGCATTTATGTAAGCATGGAACAGTGTGGCCAGTAGAACCAGGGAGGTTATTCTGCCTCTGTACTCGGCACTGGTCAGGCCATACCTTGAGTGCTGTGTCCAGTTCTGAGCCCCTCAATTCAAGAGAGATGTTGAGATGCTGGAACGTGTCCAGAGAAGGGTGATGAAGCTGGTGAGAGGCTTGGAACACAACCCTGTGAGGAGAGGCTGAGGGAGCTGGGGTTGTTTAGCCCGGAGAAGAGGAGGCTCAGGGCTGACCTCATTGCTGTCTACAACTACCTGAAGGGAGGCTCTAGCCAGGTAGGGGTTGGTCTCTTCTCCCAGGCAACCAGCAACAGAACAAGGGGACACAGTCTCAAGTTGTGCCAGGGGAAGTCTAGGCTGGATGTTAGAAGGAAGTTTCTTGCCAGAGAGAGTGCTTGGCTTTGGAATGGGCTGCCCAGGGAGGTGGTGGAGTTGCTGATCCTGGAAGTGTTCAAGAAAAGCCTGGATGAGGCACTTAGTGCCATGGTCTAGATGACTGGATAGGGCTAGGTGCTAGGTTGGTCTGGATGATCTTGGAGGTCTCTTCCAACCTGGTTGATTCTATGATTCTATACGCATAGAAGTGAGGCATAGGAAGGTGATCAAAACCCAAATTTGAGCATTGCGTTTCAACTGTGTGGAAATCCAAGAAGAATCATTAGAGTCGTTAAGACACGAGGCTCAAAAGTTTAAATAATAAATACAAAACATTATTAATGAAAATGTTTTCTTATTGCTCTTCTATGCTAAAGAATTAATTTAAGTGTTCCTATTACTACTTCTAAGTTACTAATTGCTATACTTGCAATTATTATACTTGCAAACCATGTAATTTCTGATCCCTCATGAGAGCTTCCCCACATGTAATCATTGAATCAACCAGGTTGGAAGAGACCTCCAGGGTCATCCAGTCCAACCTACCACACAGCCGTAGACAATCAACTAGACCATGGCACTAAGTGCCTCAGCCAGGCTTTTCTTCAACACCTCCAGGGACAGCGACTCCACCACCTCCCTGGGCAGCCCATTCCAATGCCAATCACTCTCTCTGTGAAGAACTTCCTCCTAACATCCAGCCTAGACCTCCCCCAGCACAATTTGAGACTGTGTCCCCTTGTTCTGTTGCTGGTTGTCTGAGAGAAGAGACCAACCCCTACCTGGCTACAACCTCCCTTCAGGCAGTTGTAGACAGCAAAGAGGTCACCCCTGAGCCTGAGTTTAGAGAAGTAATTCAGCTACTCTGACTTCTGTGTAATTCCACTTGTTTTGACATAAGCTAGATGTAAGGAAAAGATGGTTTGGCATTTACTGTCTTCCTTTTTGTGCCTTTTATAACATACAAATAATGCAGCTGTTCAAGTTTTGTGAAACTAAGATAAAACTGTAAATTCCCAAAATGAACACAATCCAGTGTACATATTCCATCTGCATTATTTGTGAAAATGAATATATATGTTTAAAAGAAGCACAGCCTGATTCAAATCTGAAACCCCACAAATATAACTCAGTACACTGTTAGTGACTGTAGTCAACATTGCAGAAGTTCTCCAAGCAACCAGTCCTCCTCCAGTGACCCAGGACCCAGTGGGAGCAGCCAGTGGAGACAGCAAGTTGGATATGATGGGTATTGGTGATATTTATTTATCTATCTTTTCTTTGTTTTCAATCTTGCTATGGCTCATGTACATCTTTCTTATGTAAAATCTAAATGGAAGTTCTATATCACAGATTTATTTTCAAATAGTATATTTTTTTTAGTATATTTTTAAGACTGTGTGTTTTCTGGCCCTAAATGTGTCATGCATGCTGCATTTTAAACCCACACTGCTCTAACTCTTTAGAACCAAATTGTTATTTTACAATTCAAGTAAATAGCAAACAGTTCTTAGCTTTGTTTTCCCTGAAAGCAAACCAGAAATCAGCTAATAACTCAGAGCTAGAATAAAATAATACCTCCTCCTTTTGCTTCAGTGGCAGAGTATTTGGTTAAAAAAAATTAATCTTTATGGTTCTCAAGGATTTTATTTCCTACTCTGTTTATTCTGTTAGCATCCATTCCCTAACATCTCTGCTCAAAAAAAGTTTGTCTTTCATAAGCCTTTTCTCCATAAAAGGCTATTACAGTATGTAGATGATTGTTTTACATCCCTGTCAATCTCTTGGTGCTGAAGTTTCAGGATTTACCCATCTGTGTATGGAAAAAAAAAAGGCACCCCAATATACTGTCATTGTAATAAGAATATTATGTGAGACATCTGTTGTAAATGACTTTAAACATATCTCTTTCTTAGATAGATATGGCTACCAAAACTACTCTTGCTATAAAATACATGGCAGTATCTACATAGCATAATAGAAAAGCATTCTAGACTTGCCACACCGCTTTCAGAAGCTACTTTTCAGGGGAAAAAAAAGTGTGAATATCAAAAACATCAGCCTGGTTCCTTGTCTGTAAGCTTAATATTGCTTTGGCACAACTGTGGATGAGATGTTCCATGTCACAGCTATATATGCAATATCTTGGAGATTCCCCAAGGAATTTCAGAATACTCTGAGATCTCTCTGAATAGATGCCAATAATTAAAATAAAACTATAGCAGTTCTTTTTTTGGTCAGTAAATGAATGAAAGTGGATCTTATGTAATTTTTCCAGCACAACTCTTTCTAATGGCAACCTTGGGTTTAGTATGTTGCTTTGTCAAATAATTGAACTTGTGCAGTAGAATGCTGGTGCTAACCTTATGTGTGTAAACCTCAAACAGAGCTACTTTCTGTGGGGCTTAGTTCATAAAGTTCCATGTTCATAAAGTGCCATGGTGTAGTTGATTGGCTAGGGCTGGGTGCTAGGTTGGACTGGATGATCTTGGAGGTCTCTTCCAACCTGGTTGATTGTATGATTCTAAGCATATATTAACATAGTTCTCCAGTACAAACACCTTTGGATGTATACCCCCAAGACTGTATTTCTTTATCTAAAGTTCAATGTCTTTTTGGCCTGTTCACACTTAAGATAAAACTGTGTGTTGTTGAAAAAAAAAATGTATTGTAAGTATTTGCATGCAGTGTCTGGAAATGTTAGTGCACTTGCTTGGTGGTAGGGGATGATAGGGCTGGGTCCTAGGTTGGACTGGATGATCTTGGAGGTCTCTTCCAACCTGGTTGATTCTATGACTTTAACAAATAAGTTACAGAATATTTGCTCTGAAGAGTAGAAAGTGATGTTGTTCATCATATAACTAGTTTTCTGGGAATAATAAAACAACAAGAAACAGCTGAATTTTCTGCTTGCATTAAAAGGTGTCAGTCCCCTTTGCTCCATGAACACCACCAAGGCACAGGCTCACTGGAGTGTGAAGGAGGCAGAGAACGAGAGGAAACTTTGGAAGGATCTAGACATTCTGGTAATAAAACTCACTGTATCTTAAGAATAAATATTGGCAGTGCAGTGCCAAAATGCAGAGGTTTGATACACAAAAAGCATGTAATGTAACACTGAAAGTGGGGACTGTTATAGACAGTCTAACAGAATATTGAGATAATTCTTGGAACAAACTACTCCTGAACTTGAGAAAGCCTCATGAATGATGAAAAACTGTCTGAGCTTTGTTTAATTATCACTGAAAAAGTAGATGCTGTGAAAATGCACATCTCTGATTCCAAAGAGTATACAGGCTGAAACCTGATGCTAAGCTGTGTGCATTTTTTCTTTGTATGGTGTACTCACCTTTTTAGCATTCAGAAATTAAACCACAATTATTTCTGGCAGAAGCCAAGTGGCACACTCCATCGACCAAAGTCCTGAGCTCCTACAAAGACCGGGCTTTACAGAAAGAGAGCAGTGGCAAGGAGTCACCAAACAAGCTGTCACATGTAAGTCTTTTACTTGAATGTCATTCAGAATTCTAGATATTACCAAACCAGCACCATGGACTTAAAGAAATATATGTTAAAAATATGTTTTAATAATTTATGAAGAGAATGTGTGTGTCTTGGGAAGCAAAGTGGGAGAGCAGCCCTTGAGGGGAAGGACTTGGGAGTGCTGGTGGATGAGAAGCTCATCATGAGCCAGCACTGTGCGCTTGCAGCCTGGAGGGCCAACCAGATCCTGGGCTGCATCAGAAGTGTGGCCAGCAGGTCGAGAGAGGTGATTCTTCCTCTCTACTTCTCTCTGGTGAGACCCCACCTGAAGTACTGCATCCAGTTCTGGAGTCCCGATTACTAGAAGGATGTGGAGATGCTGGAGTGTGTCCAGCGAAGGGCCACAAGGATGATCAGAGGGCTGGAGCAGCTCTGCTGTGAGCACAGACTGAAAGAGTTGGGGCTTTTCCAATCTGGAGAAGAGGAGGCTCCCAGGTGACCTTCTTGTGGCCTTTCAGTACCTGAAGGGGGCCTACAAAAAAACTGGGGAGGGACTTTTTAGGATATCAGATAGTGACAGGACTAGGGGGAATGAAGCAAAGGTGGAGATGGGGAGAGTCAGGCTGGATGTGAGGAGGAAGTTGTTGAGCATGAGAGTGGTGAGAGCCTGGAATGTGTTGCCTAGGGAAGTGGTTGAGGCCCCATCCCTAGAGGTGTTTAAGGCCGGGTGGCTGGATGAGGCTCTGGCCATGGCAGTGGGGTTGGAACTAGATGATCCCTGTGGCCCCTTCCAACCCTGACTGATTCTATGACTCTATAAAGTGTATGTTGACCCAGATGTGGGGTGAATTTGCTATGTTTAATCTGTGTTTTTAAACTAAGAACTCCAAGAACACTTCAGTCTGGAGTACTAAGGAGATAAAACTAATGCAGTCTACATTGAGCTGTGCATTTACATCCTCATTTATACTGACACACTTAATCTGTATTTCATATTTTAAACCCAAAAATAATTGTATTCACCATATGTTTTTTTGTGTTGTGTGAAATACCCATGTAGTATAACTATAAAATCTTGCTTTCTGTGTTAAGTGTGCTGCTCAGATTTCTAGGCTACCTACTTTAGCAGCTTGTCTTCAGTAATGGCAAAATCCTCAGTGACCAAGGGATGGAAATGACTCTAATGACATGTGTGATATTTTTTTTAATGTTTGTTGCATGCTATATATAGTAGGAATCTGTACGCTATTTGCAGACTTATGTTGGTAAGAATATGAATCTAGTTTCTCATGTACATTGATATCTTTTGAGATTAGCTTGATTCAAAACCCCAAACCACCACAAGCAAAATCACACTGTAGAGTTATGCACATGAAGACAAAAATGCTTTCTTTTACCTTAAGCCAAAGGTGAGAGGGAGCTACAATCAGTGTTTGTAATGATCACTACAGAGTACCTATACCAAAGTTAAGTGATGAGTTTGCTTACCTTAGAGTTTTATACTGGTGGCAGTTCTTGCACTTTTGGAATCATCTCAATCAACACAGCAAATATCTTTTGTTTGTGTGTGCCTGCATAGGCTTATATGTAGTGCAGGTGCAAAAGAACTGTGTTGTAAAAAAGAACCAGAGTTATTATAAAGATAATGCAAATGCAATGAGACTACTTGTTGCTTGACACCATAAACCAGAAAATTTGCCATCACATTGTAAAGGATCTTGTAATGTTCTCTTGTGTATTGCCTGTTGTGGTGGGTTAAGAACTTTACTTTCCCGCAGTACTGAAGTTTACCAAACCAGCTCAGACAGTTTGGAAGTAAGATGAAGCTATATTTAGAGCAAAGCTTAATTTACAAGCACATACACAAAGTATTTACAATTATATACAAATGGAAAATAATACAGAGATCCAAACTCCCTCCTGGACAAAGAAAATTGCCCCAAAGGGCTTAAAGCTACCCCCTCTTTCTCACTTTCTATCTCCCTTCCCAGCCAGAAACTGAACCAATCAGTCACCAGAACTTACTTGTCATTTGTTAATGGAGAGATATTAGAGTGGAGTGAAGAGGAAGCAAATAGGGAAATGTTCCAGGACAGAGTGGGACAAATTGTTGACGTTTCAGCTTTTTGTTCCCCTCAGCAAACCAATGAATGATATAGACTTCATAATCATTTTCTTTTCACAACCAATGATCTAATTTCTCTCATTAAAATATTCCTATTAAGCCTCAAACCAGCACACCTGGGGTTTTTTAGCTCAATTTGTCATATGACCCTGACAACCAGTGAAATTCAAACTGTAGCCTACAGAGAATGTACCAGAACTCTAAAATACTTAACCATTACAAAAGAAGTTTGTGCTGTTTCTTTTATCAGTTTTTTACTTGAGGGAAGAAGGGAGGGGGTGTGATGGTTTGGGGGTTACCCCGCCCCCCCACACTTTTTGGATTTGCCCCAGCTAACTCAGACGGACCCTGGGAATATAGATGAAGCAATTTATTTACAGCTAGCAGAATTTACAAGCAGCTATTTACAATATATACAGTTATATACAATTATATACAGTTATATACAAAGGATAAACAGTATAAAAGCACAACTCCCCTCCCAGAAACCTAAGTCCCCAGGAGGGGCTTTTAAACCACCCCAACACCTCCCCCGGCCCTCTCAACCTTACCCCAGTTCTCAGGAAGAAAAGAGGTGCAGCCAAGAGGTTAGGGAGCAAGGTTAGTAGGAGCAGGGTTAATGAGATGTGACCAGGTCTAAGGCAAAAGCAAGAGTGAGAAACAAAATGGAGAATGTTTTCTTCTTCTTCCCAGAGTTCTCAGCGTGACTGTGAGAGAAGTTGACATCAATTGTTTTTCATTTCACTGCCCGTTATCTAGTTCTGTTACCAAAACATTCTAGCTTGCTTCAAACTAGCACAATCCACCCCTTGTCTACTTCGCTCAGAGTATCGCTGAGAATTATCCAATCTAATCTAAACCAATATTTACACTAAAACAATATATACAAGTTCAGTTCACACTTCAATCAGATGTAGGTGATTCAAAAGCTCAGAACAGGGACTCCCAGGTGATGTTGGGTTCGTGCTCACGTACTGTAGATTCTGTTGTAGATTCTCTCAGTGTTGGGCGCCGATGTTACCTGGAATAGAAAACTCCTAACAACTTATGCTACACACTCTGAGTTTAAGCTCTCTCAGCTAAAGTTAAATTTCTCTGTGGAATACACTGGATTTCACCATTCTCCTGCATTACCCAGTATGTATGACCAGGACCTTCAGCAGAAACCACCCCTCGGACAGGTTTCCCTTCGCCCGAAGGTGAAAATACCCAAACAGTTTTCCCTAACAGATTCTTCTCACGTACAACAGGAACTTTATCACCGTCTACTGTTTGGACCAAATCTGATTGTGCAGGTCCTGCTCTGTTTACTGAACCTCTACTATTTACCAACCAGGTAGCTTGTGCTAAATGTTTGTCCCAGTTTTTCAGAGTTCCACCCCCCATGGCTTTTAGGGTGGTTTTCAGCAAACCGTTGTAGCGCTCAATCTTCCCTGAAGCTGGTGCATAGTAGGGTATGTGATAGATCCATTCAATACCATGCTCTTTGGCCCAGTTTTTCACAAAATTGTTCTTGAAATGAGTACCATTGTCTGACTCAATTCTCTCTGGAGTTCCATGTCTCCACAAGATTTGTCTCTCCAAACCAACAATGGTGTTACGTGCAGTAGCATGCGGAACTGGATAGGTTTCCAACCATCCAGTGCTGGCTTCTACCATCGTCAGCACATACTGCTTGCCAGAACGAGATCGAGGTAAAGTGATGTAGTCAATCTGCCAGGCTTCACCATACTTGTACTTTGACCATCTCTCACCATACCATAAGGGCTTGATTCGCTTAGCCTGCTTAATAGCAGCACAAATGTCACAGTCATAGATGACTTGGGTGATAGCGTCCATGGACAAGTCAATTGACCTATCGCGAGCCCATCGGTATGTTCCATCTCTGCCTTGATGTCCAGATGAGTCATGGGCCCACCGAGCTAAGAACAGCTCACCTCGGTGTTTCCAATCAAGGTCAATGTCAAGTTCAGAGTTGGTATCAACTTGAGCAATCTTAGCAGCTTGGTCTGCCTGCTGGTTATGTTGATGTTCCTCAGTTGCTCTGCTCTTGGGCATGTGTGCATCTACGTGCCGCACCTTCACTGGAGTTTTCTCCAGCCGTGCATCAATGTCCTGCCATAGATCAGCACACCAAATAGGCTTTCCTTTCCTCTGCCAACCATTCTTCTTCCAGTCCTTTAGCCAACCCCATAGAGCATTGGCTACCATCCACGAGTCGGTGTAGAGGTAAAGGATAGGCCAATTTTCACGTTCAGCCACATCAAGAGCAAGTTGAACAGCTTTTACCTCAGCGAACTGACTGGATTCTCCTTCGCCATCTTTCGTTTCGGTAACTCTCCTGGTTGGACTCCAAACCGCTGACTTCCATATTCGCTTGTTCCCAACAAGACGACAGGAACCATCTGTGAACAAAGCATAGTTCTTTTCCTGATCAGAGAGATCACCATAGGGAGGAGCTTCCTCAGCACGAGTTATTTTCTCCTCTGGAGGTTTGGAACAGTCTGTGCCTTCCGGCCAGTTGGTGATCACCTCCACCAGACCAGGTCGGTCAAGATTACCCATTCGTGCTCGTTGGGTTATCAAAGCCATCCATTTAGACCAGGTTGCATCTGTGGCATGATGTGGTGATGAACCTTTGCCTTTGAACATCCAGTTTAGAACTGGCAGTCTAGGAGCTAAAAGCAATTGTGACTCAGTTCCAATCACTTCAGAAGCTGCTTTCACTCCCTCATAGGCTGCTAGAATCTCTTTCTCAGTTGCAGTGTAATTTGTCTCTGAACCTCTGTAACAACGTCCCCAGAAACCAAGAGGACGACCACGTGTCTCATTTGGAGCTCTCTGCCAAAGACTCCAAGTTGGACCATTGTCACTGGCAGCCGTGTACAGAATGTTTTTAATGTCCGGACCAGATCTCACAGGTCCCAGGCCCACTGCATGGACTACTTCTCGTTTGATCTGATCAAAGGCTGCTTGTTGTTCAGGTCCCCACTCGAAATTGTTTCTCTTACGAGTCACATCATGCAGAGGTTTGACAATCTGACTGAAACCAGGAATGTGTAGTCTCCAAAATCCCACCACACCAAGGAAAGAAAGTGTGTCCTTCTTACTGGTGGGAACTGCCATGGTAGAGACTTTGTTGATCACATCCTGAGGAATGTAACGGCGACCATCCTGCCACCGCACTCCCAGAAACTGAATTTCTCTGGCAGGTCCTTTGACCTTGTCTCTCTTAATGGCAAAACCTGCTTGTAACAGAATGTCAATGATTTTGTTACCTTTCTCGAAGACTTCCTCAGCAGTTTGGCCCCACACAATGATGTCGTCGATGTACTGGATGTGCTCTGGAGCTTTACCTTTCTCCAGTGCATTGTGGATGACTGAGTGACAGATGGTTGAGCTGTGTTTCCACCCCTGAGGCAAACGATTGAACTGGTACTGGATTCCTCTCCAGGTGAATGCAAACTGAGGCCTGCACTCCTTTGCTATGGGAATAGAGAAGAAAGCATTAGCAATGTCTATGGTTGCATACCATTTAGCCTCCTTCGATTCCAGCTCGTACTGGAGTTCCAGCATGTCCGGCACAGCTGCACTCATGGGTGGCGTCACCTCGTTGAGGGCACGAAAGTCAACTGTCAGTCTCCAGTCGCCCGTAGGTTTGCGCACAGGCCAGATGGGACTGTTGAAAGGTGAATGAGCTTTCTCAATGACAGCCTGACTCTCCAACTGACGAATCAGCTGATGAATGGGCAACAAAGAGTCACGGTTAGTTCTGTACTGCCTATGATGAACAGTTTGAGTTGCAATTGGCACTTCCAGGTCCTCTATGTCATGATGTCCCACAACTGCAGATTCATCAGAAAGTTCAGGTCTAACAGACAATTTCAATTTATCATCCTCAATCTCTACAGATGCTATTCCAAAAGCCCATTTATGACCCTTAGGATCTTTGAAACAACCTTGTCTCAAAAAGTCAATTCCCAAAATGCAAGGCGCATCAGGACCAGTTACAATAGTATGTGTCTTCCACTCTTTACCAGTTAAACTGATCTCAGCCTGTATCTTAGTTAACTCTTGAGATCCACCTGTGATTCCAAAGATAGAAATGGACTCTGTCCCCTTACAATTAGATGGCAATAAAGTACACTGAGCACCTGTGTCAACTAAAGCCCTGTATTTCCGAACTCTTGAACTGCCAGGCCACCTAATGAATACATTCCAATAGATTCGGTTCTCTCCACTATCCCTTTCCTCCTCCTGGCTGGAGGCAGGGCACCCCTAATGCTGAACATGGCATGTAGGGTGTACACAATGATTGGTGGTGTTGTGAGAGGAACTGCAACTGTTGGAACAATTGCAGTTGCTCTCGGGAGCTGAAGAAGTGACAGCTACTTTCCTGGCATTATTGCCTCTGTTTCTGCCACTCTGCAGATCCCTGATCCTCTTTGAAAGAGCTGAAGTAGGTTTACCATCCCATTTGTTCATGTTCTCACCGTATGTGTCACGCAGAAGTATCCACAGTGACGCACGTGATTGCTGCTGTCTGGGTGGAATTTGTCTCCTCCTGGGCTGGAATTGCCTTGCAGGAGGTGGGCGTCTGTTCCTGACTGCAGAAACATTCACCCATTCAGATGATGCAGGAATGGTATCCTTGACCAGATTGGAAATTGAGGTTGTAAGATCCTCCTTCAGTTCTTTCATGCTCTCCTTAATGCCATCTCTAATACCATCTTTAAGCTCTGTAGTCATAGTCTTTATGGCACAGATTATACCAGAATGTGACAAGCTATCCTCAATCTGCCTGAGCTGGTCAGTGAATTCACCAACAGTGAAAGATCTTCCATTATCACTCCTTGCTAGGAATTTGCTGGCCAAGATGTTAGCATAGGATGAAGGAGCAAGCTTAATCAGCTTCTTCATGAGACCTGTTCCCAAAGGAATATCATCAGGCTCATGTGTGCCATGATCTCCATAAAGCACTTCCTTCACAGCAAACTCCTTCAGAAGCTTAATTCCCTGCTCAACAGTGTTCCACTTCTTGGCAGCCCATGGCAAATCATCTCGGGAAGGATATCTCATAGCCACAGCCAACAGAAGGCGTGTCCACAAGCTAACCCTACCAAGAGGACTTGCTAGGTGTTTGTCCACTCCACTCTCCTTAGTGAGTGGTCCCAGCTGCTTGGCAGACTTGTCTCCTACCTGCAGGGCATTAGCACCAATGCCACGGCATCTCACTAGCCAGCTTAAGATTGGCTCACCTGATTCCCTTGTGTATTCCTTCCTAACTTCCCTGACCTCTCTGAGTGGATCCTTGGAACCCTGGATGTCATCTTCCTCCTCCTCTTCCTGTTGTTCTGGTGGTGCCGGGCCTAACACAATCTTCCTCATAGCATTCCTAAACTCATGGGAACCATCCTCTCTCCTGGCAGCTAACCTCACAGCACTCCTCTCACTTGAGTATTGTTGTCTCAGCACATCTACAAGGTCTCGTAGACTAACTGCCTCCTCTTCCTCTTCTCCTTGCTGATCACCAGAGGTCCCATCTCTTACATCCTCCTGCGAACCACTCTTTGTCTTAGCTTTTGCCTTAGCAGGTGCCAGAAGAGCCTGAGCAGCAACAGACTTGGATGTGTCTGCTGGAGGATTTGAATCTTTAGGAGTCTGACTTGGAGCTTGTGAGTTCAAATCTGCCTTGCTTTTAACAGGAGGATTTTGGTTCTGGTCTGCTGGCTGGGGGTTCGAATTAGCTGAGCTGGTGTCATTAGGATTTGGACTGACTGGGCTAGCGTTACTAGCACTAGTAGTATTATTAGCATTAGTGGGATTGTTTGCCTGTCCTCCTGGGATGCCTGCCAACCCTGATGTGTTTTGATTGTTGCTAGGAACATTCTGATTTTGGGTACCTGCCTGTCCTCCTGAGGCTCCTGCTAAACTCTGTGGCTTGTTTTGGTTATCCTTATCATTGTTTACGTTAGTGGCGGGAACGCTGGCTGTGTTCCCAGAACCTACAGAGGAGGGTGGAGAGGCTGGCAAGGGGGAAGCCGATAACTGTGTTCCCTTGTTTTGCTGTGAAAGAGACTGCTTCTGAGACACAGAATTTTTCCTAGCTCTTACAGAAGCTGGTTTTGAATTTTTCACACATAATGCCAAAATTAATATGAAATTTAAAACTACAAGAGCCAGTATAATGCCCAGCATCCCTGCCATGCTCTGTTTCGAGTAGAAATCCTTGCATGGATTTGGCATTTCAGTTTGGGGCTGGATGACCCTCATGAGAGCAGTAGATAAAGCAGACTCTCGATTGATTGTAACATTATTGACAAAAACTCTTGTAATATCACTAGTAATATTCTCAGTGACACTAAAACCAGCATAACCAAGAATAAAATCACCCCAGCTCCAGAACATGTTTGAAAGCTTAACTTTAGCCTTCTTAAAAACTACATGAAGTAAGAAATAACCAATTTGATCTTTGATACAGTTGTACACAAAAAACCAGAAAACAGGCCACACAGCAATCCCCACCAAGTACAATAGCTGCTTGATTAGCTTCATCTTAATTCCCAGAGCTAATTTCCACTCACTGAAATATCGAGCCCCACGTTGGGAAAGCCAATAAAAAATGTGATGGTTTGGGGGTTACCCCGCCCCCCCACACTTTTTGGATTTGCCCCAGCTAACTCAGACGGACCCTGGGAATATAGATGAAGCAATTTATTTACAGCTAGCAGAATTTACCAGCAGCTATTTACAATATATACAGTTATATACAATTATATACAGTTATATACAAAGGATAAACAGTATAAAAGCACAACTCCCCTCCCAGAAACCTAAGTCCCCAGGAGGGGCTTTTAAACCACCCCAACACCTCCCCCGGCCCTCTCAACCTTACCCCAGTTCTCAGGAAGAAAAGAGGTGCAGCCAAGAGGTTAGGGAGCAAGGTTAGTAGGAGCAGGGTTAATGAGATGTGACCAGGTCTAAGGCAAAAGCAAGAGTGAGAAACAAAATGGAGAATGTTTTCTTCTTCTTCCCAGAGTTCTCAGCGTGACTGTGAGAGAAGTTGACATCAATTGTTTTTCATTTCACTGCCCGTTATCTAGTTCTGTTACCAAAACATTCTAGCTTGCTTCAAACTAGCACAGGGGGAAAGGAGCTTCCCTGGCTATCTTCAAACTTCTTTTGTTCTCCTGGAATAAACAAATTCCTGCTGCTTTTGATTTTGTTTGGTTTTGTTTCAAATCTTGCTCCACAACAGTCTTTAACAACATGAACAATTAGAGCCATGCTGAGCTTTCATGCAGTAATTTCTCTTGGCAAGAAGAAATGCATAAAATGATCCTAAGCTATGGCCACAGTGAACTTTGAGCAGTTCAAGATATCTTATATTAATAGCTGTTGTTCAGATTTTCCAGTGCCTACAGCATTAGGGAGGATTCATATATACAATACATCTTCTGAGACTCATTTTATGCCTTGGAACTTTTTCTCCCTTGTATCATTCCACTTAAGTTCCAGTTTACATTTACAGTAAGAAGTGAAATGTCTTTTATCCATACACCTTTCTTCAAGTCTCTCTCCTTGGAAAAACTGCTCATTGTATCTTTATCAATTATTCAATTGCTTTTAAGGCCACAGACATCTTTTAAAGGTAACCCTCCCTTTTTTCCTTGGCTGTTGAGACCTATTAATTTCCATATGGGATAGAACTATCATTTCTGGAAAGGCTGCCTTGTCTAACACCTTTACTGTGTGAGCAACAGCTGTGATTATGTGCATCTGTTAGGAGGATGATCTCAAACAGTCAACCTTCCCCATTCTGCACATAATAGATGTCCCATGTGCCCTTATTGTGGCTATTCTGTCAAATAGTTTAGGTAATCCAACTCTGGAATTTCTTTTACAAAAGATAATGCACAAAACTCCCCAATTTCATGTACACAAAGGCCTGACGTGATTAGCTGATATGCTTACCTTAGGGTCCCGTGGCTTCAGCTACTTTTATCTGGTAGGCATGCCTTGCAGTTGGCTTCAGTTTGACTAGCTGCACATCCAGATGGATTTGATCCAACAAGCTACGTGTTTCACACACACTGAGACAAAGCCAGTGATAATCCAGGGTTTGATGGTTTTGAGATTTGCTGTAGATCTTATTTAAACAAAGAGTTACTAGTGCTTCTAGCTTTAACAAATGCTTATTTTAACTGTTCAGAAACTGTTGTGCACATTAAGCAGGGCCTAAAATCAGAAAATTCAAGTGTGATCTTGAAATTTGCCATGGAAGATGGAACTAGAGCCTTCTTATTTGCAGTGGCATCAACCTGTAATATGCAATTAATTTCATAGAAACTGGTGGTGTAATTAGCTTTCTTCTTTATTTGCAATTACAGCATGCTGTAAAATATAACAAAATGGTCTTTGAGTGGCACATCTCCACTCATTTATATGAAAATAAATATTTAACTTGAGGAGGGTCTTTTTTGTTTGTTTTCTTCTTCAGATTGGAGACAAAAGCTGTTCAAGCCACTCAAGCAGCAACACCCTATCCAGTAATACCTCCAGCAACAGTGATGAAAAACACTTTGGTTCTGGAGATCTGATGGATCCTGAGCTGCTTGGATTAACATATATAAAGGGGGCTTCTACTGACAGTGGAATTGATACAGCTCCGTGCATGCCTGCTCCTCTCCTGGCCCCTTTGCACCTTGCTGGCAGCAGGTCTGGAGTACATTGTCATCCTGAACAGTGGACTGAGTCTACTGAAACTCCTGGACCAGATGATGATCCAGCTAAAATCTATGCTGTTCATAGCTATGCTTCTGCTATGTCTACCAGTCATGCAGCTGAAGGCAGTATGGGAGACCTAAGTGAAATCTCATCTCATTCCAGGTATGTGTTTATTAAAAATTAAAGACTGGGCTATAGACTAATTACAGAATTAACTGGGTTGGAAAAGACCTCTAGGATCATCGAGTCCAGCCTATCACCTGACACCTTCTAATTAACTAAACCACAGCACTAAGTGCCTCATCCAGCCTCCGTTTAAGCACCTCCAGGGATGGTGACCCCAGGTAGCCCGTTCCAATGGGCAGTCACTCTTTCCACGTAGAACTTATTCCTAACACCCAGCCTAAACCTGCAGGACTTTTTTATTGTTGCTATTTGGAAGTGCACTTAACTGATTTTGACTTTTTACTGGTTTTGAAGGCCTGTGTGAGCAATCTTCAGGCAACTTTTGATCAGTCTGTCTGAAAAACACAGCTATTCCCTACTCACAGACCTGATGAAGACTTTATATGTGACCTTGTGCATATTGCTTAGCTTTTTAAGCTGGGAAACATCCCTGAACAGATGTGAAGTTTCTTTTAGGGACATGCAAAAAAAAAACTGTTATGGGAAATCAGAGAAATTGCATTGGACAGTTATTACAAGTAGTGATGGACAGTTTTTTCATATAGTAGAGCTGCACTGCATACCATTCCCCCCTATTTGACATTGTGATGATGTACCCTTTACAAATTTATTGTTTGAACTTAAATTCTCATTGGTTTTCAGCTCTTCTTTTTGTTACCAGGTGAAACATGTGCATGGTACATCTGTTGTAAAGCAAAGTTTGAAAGCTCACTTTTACAGCTGGTTGCCTCTATCTCCGAGTTTCTATTTTGTTGTGATTTTGGAGTTGAAGGTTTGGTCTCTCTGTTAAGGTTTTTATTTTGTGAAAGAATAAAAGTTCTTTCTCTCTGATTCTTGTTTGAAATGTCAACAAGTGCAGGAAAATAACCAAATTATATCTTCTATTCTCATTTATGTGCTTTACATGAGTGAGTTAATCTTGAATACTTTGAGTTCTGTGTTTTTGTACACAGGTTATAGAAGAACATATAGACTGTTGTGAAAACTTGGCAAATGCTTTCACATTAATCTTTCCCTACCCCTGTAATAATCCAGATGTACTCTACTTTGTGTCAAGATCTGATTTTGTATCATGAGACTTCTAAAACACAAGTCTGTGTTTCTTGGAAGTCATTATAATGAGCTGAAATAGATTTTTAATGGCTTGTGTATGAATTCTTAACACTTGTGTGTCAGCTGGATGAGGCACTTAGTGCCATGGTCTAGTTGACTGGCTAGGGCTGGGTGATAGGTTGGACTTGAATGATCTTGGAGGTCTCTTCCAACCTGGTTGATTCTATGATTCTGTGAAATTCTGTTTTTAGGCAAGGCACTTGGTTTCTGAATGCTTTGCTTCACCCAAGATGAGAAGAAAATTATTCTTCAGGGAAGTGTTTGCTTTAGTTTTGAATAATTTTGAGAGTCTTCAGTAGAGGTTTCATTAGTTTCATTGGGACTGTTGGAACTGAAATTTACCTCTTTTAAGTTCTCCACAATAATTCATGAAAACACAGCTTAAACTGGTGTGAACTGGCCAAAGTAACATTAAGTGAAAAACACTTAAATTTTATAATTAGAAAGATATTTGAAGTAATTCCCTGTGTAGTTCTTGATGTAAATGGAATGATACCATTAGTTACACATGTATGTGTTTGCTTAAAATTCCATGCACAAATTATATACATATATATATATATATGTATGTCTTGAATTTAATCTTTTAATTAGTAATTTGCACTGGCATTTCAGCAAGTTGAATTTTATATAGAGTACTTGTTGTAGAAACTCATATTCTGTTCTCAAAGAGCTTAAAGGGGCAGCAAAGTTGGTGAGGGGCCTGGAACACAGCCCTGTGGGGAAAGGCTGAGGGAGCTGGGGATGTTTAGCCTGCAGAAGAGGAGGCTCAGGGGTGCCCTCATTGCTGTCTACAACTGCCTGAAGGGAGGCTGTAGCCAGGTGGGGGTTGGTCTGTTCTGCCAGACAACCAGCAACAGAACAAGGGGACACAGTCTCAAGTTGTGCCGAGGGAAGTATAGGCTGGATGTTAGGAGGAAGTTCTTGCCAGAGATTGATTGGCATTGGAATGGGCTGCCCAGGGAGGTGGTGGAGTTGCCATCCCTGGAGGTGTTGAAGAAAAGCCTGGATGAGGCACTTGGTGCTGTGGTCTAGTTGATCAGATAGGGCTGGACTGGATGAACTAGGTTAAATAGGCTGGACTGGATGATCTTGGAGGTGCCTTCCAACTTGGTTGATTCTACGATTACAAGTTGAATTATATAGAGTACTTGTAGAAACTCGTCACATTCTGTTCTCAAAGAGCTTAAAGGTATATAGAAATCTGGTATGTAGAAAACTACTGTACCAATATTGCTACCTTGATTTTAACCTTCAGAAGAACAATACCTGCATACTGAATGAAGCATTTGTGATTTAATTTTTATTTTTGTGTGTTTTCTTTGGTTTTAGTGGGTCACACCATTCAGGAAGCCCATCAACACATTGCTCTAAGAAGAGTGGCTCCCTAGATACCTCCAAAGTCTACATAGTGTCACAACATAGTAGTCAACAGATTTCCGGGTCAGTTTCAAAACCGTACCACAGACAAGGAGCAGTGAATAAATATGTCATTGGATGGAAAAAGTCAGAAGGAAGCCCTACACCTGAAGAATCTGAAGTTTCTGAATGCCATGAGTAAGATCTATGTTTAAGTTTGAGGAGGAAGAAGGGTAATGAAAAACAAGTTTTAAAATAGGATAGAAAAAGTGAAAAAACTACAAATTCTGCTTCAATTTTAAATGTTTGGGTTTTTTTCTATACACTGATGTAGCAAAGCTACACATTAAAAAAAAAAAGGGGTAAAAGTGCTGCACAGGAGGCTGTTTTCTTCTCTGTTCTATCCACCTGCATCTTTTCCCCATGTCAAATAAAGCAAGCTGACAGAAGTTTCTGAGAGTGCGGGTAGACAAAAACATATGGCTGAGGCTGTGTCAGGCATCCTGAATTTCCACTTTGAAACTCTAGGAAACAATTGTGAAGGTACAATGTTATTAATGCCCCAAAGCCTTTTCCTACAAATCTTCAGAAGCTTTACTTGTTTGAAAAAAAGCTTACTTCTTGATGTTTCTGTATTAAACCTTAGTACCTTGTTGCTTATTACATCACCTAGTCCATTACAGAGGAGGGACATGGCCATAAATGTATTGGTGACCTATGGTGGATGTATTTTAAAATGTGTTGCCATTTAGGGGCATTTTAGTGATTCTTTGGTATGTTTTGTGACTTTGTTTTTCATCAGTACGTGCAAACTGGAAGTAAGATGAAGCTATATTTACAGCAAAGCAGAATTTACAGGCATAGATACACAATATATTTACAAGTATTTACAACTGTATACAAATTAGATGTAATACAGAAATCTGAATTCCTTCCCAGACAAAGAATCTGCCCACCAGACTTCCACCAGAGCAGGGTGATTGAGATTACCCATTCATGCTTGTTGGGTTAGCAAAGCCATCCATTTAGACCAGGTTGCATCTGTGGCATGATGTGATGATGAACCTTTGCCTTTGAAAATTCAGTTTAGAACTGGCAGTCTAGGAACTAAAAGCAATCAGTTCCAATCACTTCAGAAGCTGCTTTCACTCCTTCATAGGCTGCTACATCTATGATATGATATTCAATGATATGATATCTCTGATATGATATCTCTGATATGATATCTCTGATATGATATCTCTGATATGATATCTCTGATATGATATCTCTGATATGATATCTCTGATATGATATCTCTGATATGATATCTCTGATATGATATCTCTGATATGATATCTCTGATATGATATCTCTGATATGATATCTCTGATATGATATGCTAGTATCTCTTTCTCTGTTGGGGTGTAATGTGCCTCTGAACCTCTGTAGCTACAATCCCAGAAACCAAGAGGATGACCATGTGTCTAATTAGGAGCTCTCTGCCAAAGAGTCCAAGTGGGACCATTGTCACTGGCAGCTGTGTGCAGAATTTAATGCCCATGCTTATGATCCCACAAGAAAAAGATTAAGTGTGGACGTATCTGACTCTCTCTTCACAAGACTCTACAAAATATGCAGACTTCAATCCAACTGCAATTTTGTTTTAACAAGTGACACTTAGGAAAAAATATTCAGAGCAGTTCTAATGAATAGCTTATATGTAGAGCTTAACACAGGAATAGCTCATGAGAAATGTATTCTTCTGAGGTGGAATTGAAAGGCTTGCACTCTAAGGAAAAGATGCAGTATCTCGAACATAGAGGTGATGCTTTTTGAGTGTTGCAGCAGTAATAAGTAATGTTTGAATCTCCTGTTCATAAACTGTGTGATGGTTTGGGGGTTACCCCACCCCTCCCACACTTTTGAATTTGCCCCAGCTAACTCAGACGGACCCTGGGAATATAGATGAAGCAATTTATTTACAGCTAGCAGAATTTACAAGCAGCTATTTACAATATATACAGTTATATACAATTATATACAGAAATATACAAAGGATAAACAATACAAAAGCACAACTCCCCTCCCAGAAACCTAAGTCCGCAGGAGGGGCTTTTAAACCACCCCAACACCTCCCCCAGCCCCTCTCAACCTTACCCCAGTTCTCAGGAAGAAAAGAGGTGCAGCCAAGAGGTTAGGGAGCAAGGTTAGTAGGAGCAGGGTTAATAAGATGTGACCAGGTCTAAGGCAAAAGCAAGAGTGAGAAACAAAATGGAGAAAAAGTCTTTCTTCTTCCCAGAGTTCTCAGCGTAACTGTGAGAGAAGTTGACATCAATTGTTTTTCATTTCACTGCCCATTATCTAGTTCTTTTACCAAAACATCCCAGCTTGCTTCAAACTAGCACAAACTGTTACTTTCCTGCTATCTTCAAAATCATCATCTCAGATAACCTCTTTGCTTTCTGTTTGTGTATAAGCTATTCAGTTGTCTCTCTCAGTAAATCATGCTCAGCCCTATGTATCTCAATAAGCTGACAAGATGACATGCAGTACCTGATTTTCCAGTGTTTAATGTAGGATTATTCTTTGTTTAATGGGAATATGTTATTTGCATCTAATACCTCATATTGCATATATGCTCATATTTATGCAACTTTCATATTTTAAAATAGTATGTTTTACCACCTTCCTGTCCTGCCTATTTCTAGTTCTTTATGTTATTTTACTGGTGATTCTCATGTGTGTGTGTCCTAATGTTTAATCACTTTGTTCAGTCATAGTAGTAGTTGCATTTAAAGTGGAAACTTCACTGATTTCCACAAGTGTTTGCATTTTGTAATTGATTAACTCCTGGAACAATTTCTCTTTACTTTGAATGGAACCCTTAAAACAAAATTGGTATTTGTACTGAAGCCACAGCAATTTAGAAAGGCATCTTCTGGAGGTAGTTCTGTTTAAGGAATATTAACTCAACATGGCAGAACTTCATCCAGCAAAACATTTTCAGGTTTTTCCATGCTGTACAACATTGCTTCGCCTTTGCTTTCTAGCAAAGCCTTCTGTACATTACAGGGAGGAAATAACATCTGTAATGAGGTATGATAATGAAAATTAAGCCAGTTGCTGAACATTGTGCCATCATAGGATGTAACCTCATTAATGTTTATAAATACATAAAGGGTGAGTACCAAGAGGATGGAGCCAGACTCTTCTTGGTGATGCCCAATGACAGACAAGTAGTGTGAATAGAAGTTGAGGCATAAGAAGTTCCATGGAAACATGAGAGAGTTTAACTGTGAAGGTGGTGGAACAGTGGAACAGGCTGCCCAGAGGGGTTGTGTATCTCCCTCTCAGGAGATATTCAAGACCTGTCTGGGTACCTTCCTGTGTGATCTGGTATAGGTGATCCTGATTTGGTATAGGTGATCCTGCTCTGGCAGGGGGCTTGGACTAGATGATCTTTCAAGGTCCCTTCCAGCCTCTAAAACCTTCTGTGATATAATTCACTCAGAATTATGTTTTACCATAGGAAAGTTTGTTTCCTCTCTGTTGAAGACAGTCACTGGCAGAAAATACTGGCTTCAAATGTATGTTCTGTATGATTTGGAATCTCCAGTTCTTCAGCTGCATGTCAAGAGTAAACTTGTTAAAATTCTCTCTTCTATCTGAAAGGAAGCTGAAAGATAACAATTCTCTTGGACAGTCTTTTGTTGACTGTAAATGCATTTTTTTATGCCCATAAGTAAGGTAGTTTTTTATATGTAGAGATTTATTTAATTTCTGATAAGAAAACACACTTGACACATGGCACAATGCACTTCAAATTTGCTACTGGTCACCATAGGAATTCTGTCAGATTGTGAAGCTGGATACAATATCACACTAGCAAGGTATTGCTCTTACTTGCTGAAAATACTTAAAGTATTTGGTAATGAACTCTTGAAAATGTTGATATAAATATAGCTTTAATAACAGAGAAGTGTGGTGTGAAGAATTGAAGAGAGGCACAAGCTAGGAGAAACAAGCATTAGGCTTTTTTAAATTGTCCAGAATTCCTGAAATGGATTTATCTCAGTGATTAAAGAATTTCACTTTGGACCCACAGACAGTTTCATAAATATAAAATGATGGAGAAAAGTTTTTGTTCCATTTAAGTAAGAATGTACTGTGTCAGGAGACAAGAGCACTATTGCTTGTCTTGCTAAAAACACAATTCTCTCAACAGAGTGTATGATGATATTGATGCTGTGTCTACATCGAGTCCACTCCAAACCTCTGTGAGGGATGCCATTGTTGAAAGCCAGCAAGTCTTGTCCAAAGAAGATTTTCTGAAGTTGATGCTGCCAGACAGCCTCTCTGTGGAGGAAGGCAGAAGAAAGGTTAGCTACTTTCCTCATCTCTGTATATCTTAGAAATGAATTTCTGATATTCCCAAACTTGTTATAGAGAAGGCAATAGCATTGTGTGGAAGTTAAGTATATTCCACGGGGATGCTATGAGTACTGATCATGAGTCTGAAAATGCAATTTCCAACAATATAGAAATTATATTCAGTTTGAGTATATGTGAAATAGAGTTATTTGTTAGAGATCTCTCCCAGCCTCTACCTATGATTCAGTAATTCTATATGCTTTTGCTTAGCTTGAGCATAGACAGTTGCAGCCAAACAACTTAATTATAGTTTCAAAGATTACAAGTAACATTTTCAAAGTTGGATGCCTAAATATATACATGTCATATGATATTAAGGCACATGAATAAACCCCTGCTTTTCCTGGCCCTTTGATACTCAGTACCAACAATTCTTTTTGAAGTCTGAATCACAGTGTAATATGTTGGTGGTGACTGCTCAAGGAGCGTAATTCTCTGTGCTAGTGGAGAGGATACATCAAATCTTTATAGTGTGAAGGCAATTTGTAATACATATAAGTTCACAAAAAGTGGAGAGAGAAACTAAAATGTAATACTCCCTAAAGTATACATGATTCTGAATACTGCACTTAATGTGGAATAAAGCACAGAGCAATTAAATGCCTTGAGATAATTGTCACACTTTGATATTAACTAAATACTCTCTTAACCCACTATGTTTATACAGTGTGTTAAACAGCATAATCATCATGTCTGAACAAAGTACCATAAGGGAATCCTGGAAGTGCAGAGTGCAATTGAAAATTCAGATCATATATTGTTTTAAATGTGCACTATGTTAAGTATGCATTATATGTGTTTGAATTCTCAAGAGTAATGTCCTGGAGGGCTTTAAGATTGATGATTGATACAGTAATTGGTTTTCTGTGATGATTTCAAGAACTGCTGATGTTTCTGGCTACTTGAGTAAGAAACAACAAAGAATGGGGAGGTGTGGCCATCCTGAGATAAATTTCTGCTGTTCTCTTCCCCTTGCAAGACATTGAAACAAAATCTCCCTAAGTGAGAGAGACTGCAGGCTCTCAATCACAGAGGATCTCCAGTTGCAGGACTCAGTAGTATGCTGTCTATGATTATGCCTTCATAGAGGGTAGTAATCTTGGTGTATATAAGTCATAGAATCAGCCAGGTTGGAAGAGCCCTCCAAGATCATCCAGTCCAACCTAGCACCCAGCCCTATCCAATCATCTAGATCATGCACTAAATGCCTCATCCAGGGTTTTCTTGAACACCTCCAGGGACAGTGACTCCACCACCTCCCTGGGCAACTGACAAAGTCAGTTGTCTTTGACAGCAAAGCTAGGAAAGAATTTTCTCACTAGATGAGAATCTTCAGAGCCAAATCACATTCTTGGTTTGGCTTGATTTTACTTTTTTCATAGACCAAGGAATAATGATCCATTTTGGTAATGTTTAATTTTTGTTGCACTCTGAAAGTAAACTGTAAAGCTGCAACAATTGACACTCAGCATGGCTGGATAGCTAATGAATAGTTTCATAGACAGAAGGTGTGGTGTAAGGTGGAGGAGTCTTGAACAGCAGCCAAGAATTGCAGCAGGTTGCTTGCTAGGAATATTGAGTGCAGAAAAGAGGATTGCAGATGCTTCAATTTGGAAGGTGAAGGCTTTTAACCTTTTGCCCAATGTTGTCCCTAATTAAGCTCACAGTCTTGTCATCTGCTTGTAGAAAGATGCCATATATCCATTCATTTAGGGATGCTGTGCTTGTCTTCTATCTTCATTTAGGGATGCTGCTTATATTTATTTTTGTGGTTGTTGTATAGATGTGTTTAAGTTTTGGATAATTATTCCCACACCTTGTATATCTTTCAGGCTGATCTCTAGAACTGACATAGTATTGCCACAGGTTGTGTTGAATCTTCTGCTACTCATACCATGCCACAGTCATGCTGGCTCAAAATGAAAGTGCTGGCTGAAGCAAAATATCATGGGTCTTGAAGTTCAGATTGCAACATGAGAGGTTTCCTGTTCTGGTTGCAGCTTCCAGTATAGGGGTGTTGGTCTCATATGCTGGATTTGGCATGGAATAGCAAGAGTGGTGGGGTTTAGCTCACTGGCTACTGCTTACTGCTGCTTTCTGTATTTTGCTGTGCTGGGCATTCTGCAAATTGTGCATTGTTATCTCATTTTTCTCATTAAAGCTCTTTATCTCAACTCTTCAACCCAGAGGGTTTTTTTGGTGTTACTTGCCTCACTTCTGTGTTGGAGGGAAACAGGTGGTGAACCCATTACAAGTCTTTTGATGCTTTCCTAGATTAGAATCTGAGTATCTCCCTCATTTTTATCTCAGATATAGTTGAGGCTTCAAACAATTGAGCATATTATGTCTCTTCTGCCAGGCAACCAGCAGCAGAACAAGGGGACACAGTCTCAAGTTGTGCCAGGGGAGGTCTAGGCTGGAAGTTAGAAGGAAGTTCTTGCCAGAGAGAGTGATTGGCATTGAATTGGGCTGCCCAGGGAGGTGGTGGAGTCACCGTCCCTGGAGATGTTTAAGAAAAGACTGGATGAGTCAGTCAGTGCAATGGTCTAGTTGACTGGCTAGGGCTGGGTGCTAGGTTGGACTGGATGATCTTGGAAGTCTCTTCCAACCTGATTGATTCTATTGCCATCAAAGTAGATGCATTTCTGAACCTGCACTATGGAGTGTATTTAAGCATTTTGTAAAGACCACGTCTTGTGCCATGACTGAGTGTTTCTGAGCATTCCTTTTAAAAGCATTTATAACTGAGCAAGTTTTGACAGAAGTATGACAATGTATATACCTTGAAACTTATGCTATACTCGCTATGTGTAATATAGTATATATATTCATTATATATAATATAAAAGCTAGTGCTTTTAAGCATACATTCTGCATAGGAGTTGTACAGCTCATAATTAATTACAAGGCAAAAATGACAGGACATTAAATTGTTCTGTGCAGAATAAACCAGTTAAAAAATTAAGGGGCCTACAAAAAAGATGGGGAGGGACTTTTCAGGACATCAGGGAGTGACAGGACTAGGTGGAATGGAGCAAAGCTGGAGGTGGGTAGATTCAGATTGAATGTGAGGAGGAAGTTGTTCAGCATGAGAGTGTGGAATGGGTTGCCCAAGGAGGTGGTTGAGGCCCCATCCCTGGAGGTGTTTACGGCCAGGCTTGATGAGGCTGTGGCCAGCCTAATCTAGGGTAGGGTGTCCCTGCCCATGGTAGGAGATTTACAACTAGATGATCCTTGTGGTCCCTTCCAACCCTGACTGTTTCTCTGTTTCTATATTGTAGATGTGAAGTGTAACTCTATTTGTGGTGCTGATGGACAACTTACTTAGTGCAATGGCTCAGTTTTACAGTGCAGGAATATCTTGCTTTACTACAGCTATGTTTTGAAATGTATAAACAG
The DNA here is from genome assembly GCF_015220805.1 of Pogoniulus pusillus. Classification (NCBI taxonomy): domain Eukaryota; kingdom Metazoa; phylum Chordata; class Aves; order Piciformes; family Lybiidae; genus Pogoniulus; species Pogoniulus pusillus. The sequence continues at coordinate 15,779,728 of NC_087281.1, read as the reverse complement.
TTTTCATTGGATTTTGTCCTCTTTTCTAAGCCTGTTTCATGGTATTGGGAGAGAAGCAGCATCTCCAGTCACTTTCATTGTCCAGTGAACAATACTGCACCGTACAGGAATTCAGAATGCTTTGCAGTAAAGCGTAGTCATTTCAAATTGAAATAGAACCAGCTCTGTGGGTAGTCTTGAATAAATGTATGTATGTATTTCTGGAAAACACTGCTGTCATAAGACTATGGAGGTTTCATTTAACATTGCAGAATTAGTAAAACTATTCAGTATCTGATAAATTTATGTTGATATTTCCTAAGTATCATGAAGAAGTATGAAAATCCAGTTCAGTAACCCTTTTGAGACTCCAGTAGATCTGCTATAGTGGAATAAATCTCTGACCTTCCATATGAGCTCAAGAATTCCAGAATGCCTGCCTAGAAAAGTAGTGATGGGATATGACTGTGTGAATTATTTTAACCATGATATGTGCTTTTATATCTTTTTGTTTTAATGTTTAGTTTTCATTTTATGGAAACCTTTCTCCACGGAGGACACTTTACCGTACCCTGTCTGATGAAAGTATATGTAGCAATCGAAGAGGATCCTCATATGCTAGCTCTCGAAGTTCAATGCTAGACCAGGCCTTGCCAAATGATATCTTGTTCAGCACTACTCCACCATATCACAGTACACTGCCTCCCAGAATGAGCCTTACACCTGGGATGGGAAATCTGAGAAGTAAGTGATTGTTCCTTTAATTCCTGGGTCTGGAATGCTTGTCATAAACTGGAACAAATCATCAAATATCATTAGATTTTATGTTTAAAGTGAAGTTATGAAATGTCAAATCAATGTTCTGGATATCCTACTAAGAGCATATTTGGTCAGCAGTGCATGCATCTTGTCATGGTGATCATAGAATCATAGAATCAACCAGGTTGGAAGAGACCTCCAAGGTCATCCAGTCCAACCTATCCCCCAGCCCTATCCAGTCAACTAGACCATGGCACCGAGTGCCTCATCCAGTCTTTTCTTGGAGCTAGAATTCACTTCCCCAAAAAAATTTCATGAGACAAATGATAGGCAACAAATGTTTGGGTTTTTTTTTCTGAAGACATTTCTGTTACCATTTTATTTTTTTTGGCCATCCAAAATACTGAAATATATTCAAATATATATTGAAAACAATAGCTAAACAGGACAGCTTCTATTTAGATGATACTTTTAGTAACATCTTGGAAGGAAATGTGTAGTAGTTATCTCCAATTTCAAAACTGATTTTGCTGATACAGCTTCTTAAACATGTTAGTGTTATTTGCAAAGGGTTTACTTTTTCAAGACAAGTAGTCTGGGAGTCCAAAACTTTTATAAAGGTGTCTCTTTACTTGTGAGATCTTCATAAGCAAGATCCTTATTATGTTCTTATATATATTGAAAACAATAGCTAAACAGGGCAGCTTCTATTTAGATGATCCTTTTAGTAACATCTTGGAAGGAAATGTGTTCACAGTATCACCAAGGTTGGAAGAGACCTCATAGATCATCAAGTCCAACCCTTTACCACAGAGCTCAAGGCTAGACCATGGCACCAAGTGCCACGTCCAATCCTGCCTTGAACAGCTCCAGGGACAGCGACTCCACCACCTCCCCGGGCAGCCCATTCCAGTGTCCAATGACTCAGTGAAGAAATTTCTCCTCACCTCAAGCCTAAATTTCCCCTGGCAGAGCTTGAGGCTGTGTTCTCTCATTCTGGTGCTGGCCACCTGAGAGAAGAGAGCAACCTCCTCCTGGCCACAACCACCCCTCAGGTAGTTGTAGACAGCAATAAGGTCACCCCTGAGCCTCCTCTTCTCCAGGCTAACCAATCCCAGCTCCCTCAGCCTCTCCTCATAGGGCTGTGCTCAAGGTCTCTCACCAGCCTCGTCGCCCTTCTCTGGACGCTCAAGCATCTCAATGTCCTTCCTAAACTGGGGGGCCCAGAACTGAACACAGTACTCAAGGTGTTGTAGTTATCATCTCCAATTTCAAAACTGGATTTGCTGGTATTGCTTCTTAAACATGCTTGTGTTATTTGCAAAGGGTTTACTTTCTCAAGGGCAGAGGACAGGTAGTCTGGGATTCCAAATTAAAACTTTTATGAAGGTGTCTCTTGTGAGATGTTCATAAGCAAGATCCTTATTATAAGCTTGTCATGCAGTATGGAGTGATGAACTATACATTTTCAGTACTTTATTTTTTTTATTAAATGAAAATTGTGAAAGTTACCCCCCAAAATTGTTTAAATTATGTATTCTTATACACAATAGCCTAAATCAACAGACTAATAATCATATTTAGGGTAGATAGCCATATTTAGATAAGATTTTAAAAATAAACCAGCAAAACCTAAATTTGTTCAATTCTCAATTGTTTTAGGTTAACATATAGGAGATACTCAGTCTAGGAAAAAGAGAAAACAAGGGGGCTGCTTTAGTTTTACATGTTTTGAAAGTTTTAACTTTAATGTTGAATCAGAGCTGACCACAATCATAAAAATTGTAGAGCTGTTACAGACTCTGAGGTGCATAGTGAAGAAGCTGTGAGTGGATTTCTTGAATACATTAAGGGCTTTACTAGAGCACATTTCCATAGGAAAGTAGTAATTAAAAAGGGATCTGTCATTCATCCTGTCCTTCAGGAACTAGCAGTCACTTAAACTTTCAGAAGTCATAGTGGCCTTAGCTATGAGATTGAGTTCTGGCCAAAGGGCAGTGAAGCTGGTGAAAGGCCTGGAACACAAACCCTATGAGGAGAGGCTGAGGGAGCTGGGGGTGTGCAGCCTGCAGAAGAGGAGGCTCAGGGGTGACCTCATTGCTGTCTACAACTACCTGAAGGGAGGCTGTAGCCAGGTGGGGGTTGGTCTCTTCTCTCAGGCAAACAGCAACAGAACAAGGGGACACAGTCTCAAGTTGTGCCAAGGGAGGTCCAGGCTGGATGTTAGAAGGAAGTTTCTTGCCAGAGAGAGTGATTGGCATTGGAATGGGCTGCCCAGGGAGGTGGTGGAGTCACCATCCCTGGAGGTGTTGAAGCAAAGCCTGGCTGAGGCACTTAGTGCCATGGTCTAGTTGACTGGCTAGTTTCATTGAGATTAACTCAGTAGATTTTGTAATCTGTGAAGGACCTATGTATGTAAATCAGGCACCCTGATTGTATTTTATTCTTTTACTGTGTCAGATGTGTGGTTTTTTTAGAGACATTTCTTGTACGTGTCAGTGTGCAGTGGGATCAAATCTTCAGGGTGCTTTTACTCCAGCAATTGACACAGGAATTAGTAGTGTGTATTCAAGCTGTACACTGCAACTCCAGCGGTGAAATTTTATTGTTCTGTTTATTAGTTCTGTCTTAAACACCTTATTTTCCACTCTTACTGCTGCAAGTTATTTCTGCACAGAGCTGGGATGAAACATGAAAATACTATCCTGTCAATCAAAATGAAGCTGTCTGTTGGTATCTGTGGTAGTTCATGCTGTTTTTTTATATCCCCTCTATTTTCTCCATCTGATTTTGTATTATAAAAGTGCCTTTCAAGGCCAGGAATATAGGATCTTTTATGATGGCTATTTCCAAGATGATTTGATTTCTTTTTCCTAACTACACTCTTAAAACAAACATCATGAGTTGCTGACCTTTGTTTTCAAAATAAGATTAGTTTATGCCCTCATATAAAACTAATTTTTGGCCCTTCTGAGGAAAGTTTTTTGAACACAGCCCTGTGAGGAGAGGCTGAGGGAGCTGGGGGTGTGCAGCCTGGAGAAGAGGAGGCTCAGGGCTGACCTCATTGCTGTCTACAACTACCTGAAGGGAGGCTGTAGCTGGGTGGGGGTTGGTCTCTTCTCCCAGGCAACCAGCAACAGAACAAGGGGACACAGTCTCAAGTTGTGCCAGAGGAGGTCTAGGCTGGATGTTAGGAGGAAGTTCTTCCCAGAGAGAGTGATTGGCATTGGAATGGGCTGCCCAGGGAGGTGGTGGAGTCACCATCCCTGGAGGTGTTGAAGCAAAGCCTGGCTGAGGCACTTAGTGCCATGGTCTGGTTGGTCAGATAGGGCTGTGTGGTAGGTTGGACTGGATGATCTTGGAGGTCTCTTCCAACCTGGTTGATTCTATGATTCTATAACAGTCATGACATGAGAGGTTTGTTTTCATGTATAATTTTAGCTCGGGGTTGTAGTTTCATATTTCATATGAATATGTAGTTTCATATTTAACTGTCATAGTAAAGTCTTCTGTAAAATTCACACATTTCTGATCTTAAAACATCATTTTATTGATGTTTAATGTTTACAGAAATCAGTTCACAGAACGTGTCTTTGGCTGGAATTAATGTTAGAAAAATATATTCTTGCATGTTATTGCCCAGCATGTGGAACAGTGATTTAGTTGGGGCAATTAATGAGGCAGGAGTTATAAAATACATAGTTATTTTTAGTTCTGGAAAGGCCCACCCAAAACTATATACAAATTAGTTAATTTTAGGAGTCTAATTCATTTGGGAAAATCTTCACAAAGATGCTTCTTGGCAATATAGTAATTTAGGAAGATCAGGAGAATTGGAAAGGTTTTGCCACACAAATCTGAGTGGGTATGCTTTCTTTAATCTTCCTTTGCTAGTGCTATAATTGGTGATGACAGAAGAACAAACAGCAGACAGTGGGGTTTATGTCTGTGTGACTTGTTGGGTTTGTTCAACTGCAGCACCTTTTGAGATGCATTTGTTAAGTGATATCTGGATTGAGCATATTAAGTGAGGAGTACTTAGCAGATATTTTTCATGATCTACAGTCTCTACATAATGATGTGGTTCCAGTTGAGGCAGGATACTTGCTTTGAGAGTTGAAATGGTTAAATTAGGTGAATCTTTCTGTATCACTAGTTAAGCCTTGGATACAGAGATATGTGGGACTGATGACAAGCTGATTGAGCTCTGTTGGAAAATGAACTGGCCATGTGTTTTTGGTGCAAAAAAAGAGCTTCAAAATGCTTTATAGTTTTACTGTCAATGAGAAAAATAAAGAAAATTCATAAGTGTAGAATGGGAATAGCACAACTGAAGGGATCAGCAACCACAAGATCAGTGCTTTTCTGCCAAAAGGAGTACAGAAAATGATCTTTTAAATGGAAAGATAACACTTACACTGTTTCTCCAGAGGAAATAACAGGTAAGTCTCTGTTGCTTCAAAGCCAATCTTGTGGGTGATCAAGATAGCAGTCTACAAGCTTAGCCATATCCTCCTGGACACACAGGGGTGGACATGTTCAAGCATAATTTGCCACCTTTGTACAAATCAGAATGCAGCAGTCATGCAGAGAAGCAATAGAGGTAACAGCAGTGTAAATAGGGAGGAGATGAGGAAATTCAAATGCTTTTCACATTCTGTGACAATCAAAAGCACAAAGTGGCCTATGTCTTTAGAACATTCTTCCTATGCCATTAAAACATTCTTGTGTCATTCTTCCAGTTCTCCAGCCCCCATGCAGGGGAACACATAATTTTTATCTTGAAAGAGAATTCTTCTGTGGTGACATGCTTATACCTGTTCAGTTGTTCCACACAGTGTCAGCCAGCAGCACTTGTGTTTTCGAAGCTATCAATATTGAAACCTTTGCTTTGGCAGGCTTTCTGCAGTTGAGTTGCTCTGTCAGATCTTATACAGGACCAAACAAGATCCACTCTAAAGTGAACTGAGGTTCTCACAATGACAGTGCATAATGAAGGATGACTACTGGGTAATGCATCACTCCTACACTTTAATTTGGAAAGCCAGCAGAATTGCACTGGGAACAGGCATCTTCTTGACAGGTTTCACAGTCAGTGTCTGTAGGCTGCTCACACAAAAGCAAAGATATCCCTTGGGGCCTGCCTCCTGGTCCAGAACCAAAAGCTGACTTGCCAGCTTTTCAGATAAGGCATTCTTTCGTTTTGCCACCATGGTGGTGTGTAAAATGCCTGCAGTTGCATAAATAAGGTCTTTATAATTCCCAGGTCATGTGCAAAAGCACAGAGAATGCTCTGATGGTGAGCTCCCAATGTATTTGCAGCCTCAGGTAACCTTAGATAGTGGTTTTGTATCTTCTCCAGCCTGTCCAGGTCCCTCTGAGTGGCATCCCTGCCCTCTAGCAAGTCAACTGTGCCACACAGCTTGGTGTCATGTAGTTTTACATTACATCTTCCATTTCTTACTACATCCACTTTTAGTATGCTAAGAGCAGGTATACTGAAAGATATCTCTATAGATGTTTGTCAAGCTATTTCCAATTGTAATATACCAATACTGCATCTTTCTTGTAAGTTACAGAACAAGATAAAATTCCACAGTAAACAGCATTTCTGCTTCTGAGATTTTTTTCTTTGTTGGACTCCTACTGAGCAATTTATGTTACAAATACAGAACATTACTTTCCTGTTCCTGACATTATTGAAAAAAATGAAATCCAAGCCTTATGCAAAGAATATGATATGCCCTGGTCACACTGCTCTGTGCAGTAGAATGCTCTGGTTTTGCTTTATTAGCTCAGAAAGCTTGTGTTTAAGTGGATTGAGTGATCTCATTGCTGTCTACAACTACCCAAAAGGAGATTGTAGCCAGGTGGGGGTTGGTCTCTTCTCTCAGGCAACCAGCAACAGAACCAGGGGGGACAGTCTCAAGTTGTGGAGGGGGAGGTCTAGGCTGGATGTTAGGAGGAAGTTGTTGCCAGAGAGAGTGATTGGCATTGGAATGGGCTGCCCAGGGAGGTGGTGGAGTCAGCATCCCTGGAGGTGTTCAAGAAAAGCCTGGATGGGGCACTTAGTGCCATGGTCTAGTTGACTGAATAGGGCTGTGTGCTAGGTTGGATTGAATGATCTTGGAGGTCTCTTCCAACCTGATTGATTCTATGATTCTGTGATTTCTGTTTTCTTTTTCATTAGTATCAGGACAATGACAGCATGCCATTTTCTTAAACTGTAATGTGTCTTCCACTTGTATGTGAGCTGCTTTTCCTTCATTGACTTTGGCATTAGGTGTTTTCCTGGAACAAAATCTTCCTTAAAAACGTTATAATCTGAATCAATAGAATAACTAGATAGAAATATCCATCTGAAATATTGGAGGGGAAAATTACTGTGTTGACCTTTCTACTTAATAGAAATAGATACATCTGAAGCAAAATTTCCTTTTCCCTAGCTATACTGTGAAATAAAGGTATGATTTTGTATCACCAGCTTTATGGTTAAGATGAAATGTCATTATAAATAATGTATCTGGTTTATGTACCTGTTCAGCAGTTTTCATGTGGTGTTCACATTGATCAGGGTGAGGATCGCCATGGATAGATAAAGAAAACATGAACCTCTTTAAGATGTATGTTTGTGGTACCTTTCTAAAAGACTGCATTTAGAAATTAAGGGGTGGGGGAAGGAAAAAAAAAGCTGTGTTTGAACTAATATAGTGTATACATTTTGGTTAATATGCAGTGCATTACAGCATGCTCTGGAGTGTAGAGATTGGCACACACCTTATATTCTTTGATATACAGCGGCAAATATTAAACTAATAGGGTAATATTTTCAATGTGAATGTGAGCTTTGGATATAGGCTAGAATTTACAAATGCATGAAAAGAAAAAAATGGTATTTTTAAAACTGCTTCTGGAACTGAAATATGTTTCAGTATAAACCTCTCCATATAAATATTTCATCCGTTGTTCCACAGCCTTATAAATATAACTCTGTATCAAACAACTTTTCTGCTCAGTGCTTTAAGAATGGATGATGCCTACTCAGACAGCATTCACATGAAAATGCAAAGACCATCTCATGTGCAAAGTGACATTAAAAACTCTTCAAAAACCCTTCCCATCTTATTCTGCCAAAGCCTGAAAGTTGTTCTACCCATGTTAGAAGTATTGAATAGAAAAACACAGAAACTAGAGAAATGAAGCACTCTTTTTTAACAGCTCGTTGTAATAGCTTCAAAATTAATTGTACATCACTGTTATAGGAAGACTAATTATTGTGTTTATTGTTTAGATGAATTCTGGTTCTCAGATGGGTCCTTATCTGATAAAGCCAAATTCAATGATCCTGGCCTGATGCCCCTGCCAGAGACTGCCACAGGGCTAGACTGGTCTCACCTGGTAGATGCTGCACGAGCGTTTGAAGGTAACAGGAAAACTTGAATAAAGATCAATGTTCAGTGTGCAAACTTTTAAGTATTTATATATATTGTATAGCCACATTCTGAATTACAAAAAAACAGTGTTTGCCTACACAGCCCTCTAGGTTGTTTTTGGCACTATCACTTCTCAGTGTGGAAGATTATCACCGAAAATTTGGGTTATTCATTCAGTATATTCCTTAGATGCAATTCATCCCTTTAGGGGCAGAGTCAAAGCACTGAAGTTAGATGTTTAAAATGAAATTGGGAGTAATACTACCTTGAGTTTATTGTGTTTGTGAACTTGTATGTGTAGCCCAAATGATGTTGCAGTCTCTCTCAGTTTTTATAATAAGCCCTTGAAATCAGCAAGAATGTACACTGTTTTCCAGCAGCAGAACTTGAGGTGCAGGATGTAGACCAGGTTTGCCTTATTAAATTATAAGACCAGGCTGACTAAGAAAAATTCTTACTCATCTCTCTGAGAGCTAAACCTCCACAACCTATAAACACAGAAAGGTGGAGGTTGGCTTCAGTATATATATACATGAATATTTACAGTTAAATGTTTGTGGTTCACTGTTTTGGAGTGATGTTTTGTTTAGGTTGCTGTGCTGTCCTGAATTTTGTGACATTTCTTAACTGATGTTATTAATGAATGTATGAGAAGTCTGAGGTATCTGTGATTAAGGATGGTATTACCACAATCATTGTTCTATTAAGACACAGGTCTTAAATGTATGAGTGATGAGATGTTGTTCTGTTGGGTTTTTTAAAAGCAGCCATGATAATCAGCTTTCTGGTACTCAATTCTTTCCCTGAGTAATGAAATTTCAGTTGGACCAAAAGCTCTTCAGAACTACTGACTATACTCATTTAAACATCCCTGTTAAAAACCCAACCCAACAGTGATGATTAGGAATATAAAACACTGTATTGTTTCCTAACCTGATCAACTGTGCATTCATTACTATTCAGCACTACTCAAACATGCCTGTTTGGGCTGGCAGCGAGTACCACGCTGCTGAGATTCTCAGGGAACATCCTGCTATTTGTTGTTGATATGTTAAACAACTGAAAAGAGATTTGAGTCAGCAAACAACTAAATCTGTAATCTTAGACTTGAAGAATATATACTGTGCTGTGGAGCTCTAGAAAAGTCTAACAACTGGATACTGCTAGTACACAACTGATTGGTTTGCGTGCCTTGATATTTTTAACTGTTTCATTTGAAATTAACATACATTCTGTTTTTTTCAATAAACATCAAAAATCTAAACCTGAGTTTATTCAAGGCCAGATTGGATGAGACCTTGAACAACCCAGTCGAGCGGAAAGCCTCCCTGCCAATGTCAGAGGGGTTGGAACTAGATGATCTTTAAAGTTCCTTCCAACTCAAACCATTCTATGAATTTATCTTATATTATCACGGTCATAAGTAATAGATCAAGTTCCAGTTCATCTGACTTAAAAAGATCATTCTGTACTAGTTATGCTCCTGTATTTTTAGCTTTCTTTGAAAACTTTACTGGAGTTTCATTTACTACTTAATATAATGATGGAAAAAAATTCACATTAGTAAATAGTAATTACCATTTGTATTTGAGAGCAAGAGTTAGAACTATTCATCTATTTTGAGAGCAAGAGTTAGAACGATTCATCTATCCACAGTACACTCTCCTAGGGTGGAGTAGCATTCACTTGTTTGGTTTTAATTGCAACATCTTACATATATCTAGATAACACTGAAGAGCTGATGGTCTGAGTTGCCACACAGATAATTTTAATTGGTTTACTTTTTTAATTATTGGAAGACTTTGATTAGCAATACCACTGGTTTCTATGAAGGAATTAGTTATTTTCTGTTTAGGACTGCAATAGATACATCTGTGTATATATGTTCTATGAAATGGTATTACTAAGTTCATAGTGCTGTAATTTGGCATTTTTACAAGGAATGGAATTCTTAATCCCTTCTTCAAACTTCTCCATCCTGTATCTTGCAATTTGAACAGCATTTAAAATATAACTGATAGCCAGGTCATAAAAAATGCCTAGGAGGGAATGCATTGTGATGGGAATTAGCAGATGTAGATTCCTCTTGTATTTTAGTGTTGTTGACTTAGGAGTTGCTTCAACTTATTATTTAAGAGTAATTTGAAATGAATGTTCCAACTTCTGTTTAGTTAGAAGAGTGTGGATGTTTTAATATCCCATTCTGAATATAAAACTGCATTAATCTTTTTGTTAAAGTGGGTGGAAATGTGATCACTTTGTATGTGGGACCATCTATCATCTCAAAATAAGCTATGCCACTCTCACCCAAACATTCAATGAGAAAGATCAGAAAACAGATAGGAATTGTTTACCACTGATGTTTCAAAGTGTGTTCCCTTTTAGAACTCGGAAATAAGACTTCAGTTTTTCCTTTGTAAAAGGTCTTGTCTTAACATCAGTTTTACAATGACCAATCTGATTCCACACTCAGGATCTTTCCCCTATGATTTCTCTGTATCTCTCTGTATGTTGGCCAGTACGACATCCATAATGTGTGCCTCACAGTCCTTCATCTGTCTTAAAATGCAACTGTATCTTGATTAATGCTAAATACCACCTTTTTAGATGTTTGCAATGTTGGCATTAGACTAAAATAACTATTTTAGCAAGGTTTTTGCTATCATCAGTACTCCAAGTTTACTCGTGGGTCTAACAAGAACAGAAGTCTCATTTTTGAACATTTGACTAGGATGTTTATTAATTAGCTTTTATTCAACAGAAGCTTTGGTCTTAAGTAGAATAGTTTTTAAACTGTGGTCCATGAGGGCAGAGTTACTTGGTTGTTATGAGAAAGAATTCTCATTATACTTTCAACTTTTCAAGGATTTAATTTTCACTGCCGTTGCTTGGCAAGAACTTTCATGGAAAGTGGAATATTACTTCAAACACTCCCTGACAGTCCTCTATTATTCCTATGACAGGTCTTCATGGTACAATGGAGAGTTATGCAGCTGTGAACTTCACAATCTTCACAGGCTGCATGAGTAAGGGATTTTGCTTAAGCTGTGTCTGTTGAGGATCGGTGTCCACAAGCTGGGGCATAGTGATACAGTAGATCTTCACAGTAGATCTTCACAGTAGATCTTCACAGTAGATCTTCACAGTAGATCTTCACAGTAGATCTTCACAGTAGATCTTCACAGTAGATCTTCACAGTAGATCTTCACAGTAGATCTTCACAGTAGATCTTCACAGTAGATCTTCACAGTAGATCTTCACAGTAGATCTTCACAGTAGATCTTCACAGTAGATCTTCACAGTAGATCTTCACAGTAGATCTTCACAGTAGATCTTCACAGTAGATCTTCACAGTAGATCTTCACAGTAGATCTTCACAGTAGATCTTCACAGTAGATCTTCACAGTAGATCTTCACAGTAGATCTTCACAGTAGATCTTCACAGTAGATCTTCACAGTAGATCTTCACAGTAGATCTTCACAGTAGATCTTCACAGTAGATCTTCACAGTAGATCTTCACAGTAGATCTTCACAGTAGATCTTCACAGTAGATCTTCACAGTAGATCTTCACAGTAGATCTTCACAGTAGATCTTCACAGTAGATCTTCACAGTAGATCTTCACAGTAGATCTTCACAGTAGATCTTCACAGTAGATCTTCACAGTAGATCTTCACAGTAGATCTTCACAGTAGATCTTAGTTTTGACTCTCATATTTATCCAGAGATCATCTTTAACTTGCAAGCAGTCAGTAACAAGGAGTGTGCTCTCATTCTTTCATACATGGATGCTTCCAGTAGTTCTCTTGCTTTGGTTGCAGCTGCAGAGATAGAAAGCAGGGAGCAGCTGACATGGTAGAAGTGCACTATTTCAATATTCTTGTATCCATTCCTGAAGCAAACAATAAAAATAGAGCTATATGTGACAGTACAGCAGAAAAGAGAAAATGTAAAGAAGGGGAAAAAAAGTATTTAAAACTAAGATAAGGGGATTTATAGAATAAATTGCAAAGGCAAATAAAAAAGGGAGAACAAAGACATTTCAGAAAAGAATGAGGAGAAAGGAGAGAATGCATTTTTCTCACTATCTTTTTGTATTATCCTTCCACTAGATCTCCAGGTTAGGGAAAAAGAACTGCCTTTCAACATGCTTCTTATGTCAATGATGGCTAATTTTGGATCTTTTTGATATTTTGGGGAACAAAATAAGCCTTTCTAGGTGTTTGTATCTGTTACTGTCATTACAGAAGGGAATTGACAGAAAGATAAATACTGATTATCGTTGTGAATAGAACTTTGTACCATTTGTCCTACCTTAAACTGGGTTTATCTTGCTCAAAGGATAAAAAAGCTTTTTGGTGCTTGGCAAATCATACTTTAGGAACTAATAGCCTAAGAAAGTCCCTCTGATGTGTCTTAGGCTCTTAAAATAGGTAGTGTGATGGTCGGGTGTTACTTGCCCCCCCCACTTAAGAATATCACCCAGACTAGACTCAGACGAGCTGGAAATTAAAAATGAAGCTTTGTATTTACAACTTAGCACAATATACAAGCAGATATTTACAATATCTACAGCTATAGACAGGAATATACAAGTTAAAAATAATACAGAAACACAACAGCCCTCCCAGAAACCAGAGTCCCCAGGAGGGGCTCCCAACCACCTGTCCACTGTCTTCCCACCCCTCTACCTTACCTCAGACTTTGCCTTGCTTTCAAGGTGAGTTTGGAGGACCAGCCAGGGGGGTTAGGAAGCAGAAGAATTAGATGACAGGTTAGAGAGAGAAGTGCATGCAGCTAGGGCCCAAGAGCAACTCTGTTATCTATAATTTATGTTCTTGTTCTTATACATCTCAGCAAGCCTATGAGTGCAGTAGGCATCACCACTGTTTCCTTTTTACAGCCTATAATCTAATTCTTCTCACCAAAATATTCCAGCTAGGCTCAAACTAGCACATGTGGTTTCAACTTCAGATATCTGCCCAGGTTATTTTTAAGAACATAACTAGTGCCAGTCAGAGTGCAGTGTTTTCTAATGCCAGTTTAGCTTTGGAGTAACCTCCATGTTACTATAATTAATATTATTTTAATTCTTCTACTTTAAAACCTTTATAGCTTAGTGCAAGTAATGCTACACATAATGAGAAAGAAGTGAAGCATTCAGGATGAGAAATAATTATTTTAACCAAATTAGCATGTTCACAGGATATTATTAGGGGCTGGAAAGAACCCAAGGAGAACATTGAGTCCAACCCCCTAGTTATACTACTAGGGAAAAAATATTAGTTAAGGTTTGGTCATTTCTTGTGCACACACATGTAATGGTTTTCGTCAGTGTGTGTTTGTGGGTAGGCTTTGCCTTAATAATGTGTGGGGAGCTTCATGCACTAAACTCATTTTAGCCTTTTCTGCTCTCTCAAATACATTCAAAAATGCCTGGAGGGTTTTTTTTCTGGTCTCTGTTAATGGTCTTGAACAATGAAAATACAAATTCAAATTCTTAACGGTTACAGCTGTGCAGTTTTACAATTTCAAAGTGAGATGTGAATTTTGTCTCATCTTTGGTCCTGCTAAGTGTTTGCTTAAACTTTTGATATAAGCACCAATATGTTTTTGCAAATAGTTTTCTCTGGATGGGTCCTATGTGGGGTTTGGCAATAATGGCCCAGATAAGAGCTCTGATATTTGTATGTGTGTTCTTCTGTTTGGTATGCACATATCATGTAAATTGAATACAGCAATATCCATCCCTGTAGTTTGGACAAAGAGAATTTATGTCTCTAGCACCATAGTCAGAAATACACTTGTTTTTTCCTTGGAAAACTTGACTGCCAGTTAAGAGAGCTGTGAGCTCATTTTCATCTATATAAAGTCTAGACAATTCTGTTAATTAAATAAAGATAGGAAGATTTTGATCTTGGAAGCACAAATTCAACCTTCACCACACTAAAGGTTTTAAACCACTTTTGATTTAAATAATAAATTGGTGATGCTAAATAAATACTTCTGGGGAGATCAATGAGATTTGGTGGTGTTAGTGAAAACAAAAATGTCTTTTAAAGTACCTGAAAAGTATTCAAAGGCAAAACCTTTTCTAGTCCAGGATCTTGTAGTAGTTATTGTAGAGATTTATTGTTACTTTTTCAGAGAATGGTTTAGACTTTTGAGAATTAAGCAACTACGTTTCGAAGAGCAACATGGGAATTTATGTAGTATGCTGTATGATCAGAGACCTGATTACTAGTGGACATGTAGTGACTTTGTCTCATACATAATGAATGTGATAATATGGTTTTGTATATCATAAAGGTATCATTATTTGAAAAATAGGTTTAAATTATACTAGTAAAATAGAAAAGATTTGACAATTATTTTCCTACTCTTAATTGTTGCTATTATTGTTAAACTATATGGAGTTGAAATTCATTAGGAGCTACACAGAGATAAGAACTAAATGCACACATTGTACTTGATCCAAGACCCCATGTTTTTGTTGTGTGTTGAAATAACATACAAATGCTTTAAAATACTGTGTTTAAAAGTGGCATCATTTAATTTCATTAATAACTGCATGTACCTGCTTTTTATCCCCTCAAAAAAAAGATGCTTTTAAATACTGCTGCAAAGATCAGACTGACAAAAGCGTTCTCTCACCTCACAAAGTAGACCAGACAAGTGGCCATTCTCTTTAAGTTTACTTGGCAGAGAGAGAAAAATGCAATTATTATTTTTTTTTAATACTGCAGTAGAATTGCCTCTGAGACACAGTGTTGTATGGCTCATGTTGTTGATCATAGAAAAAGTTGCAGTAGCATAATATTTGTCTTCTCCAGTCAAGTGGTAATGAAAATGTGAACAATGTAAAGGCGCAAGCGATCCCTGGAGGTGTTCAAGAAAAGACTGGATGAGGCACTTAGTGCCATGGTCTAGTTGACTGGATAGAGCTGGGTGGTAGGTTGGACAGGATGGTCTTGGAGGTCTCTTCCACAGGATCACAGGATGTTAGGGGTTGGAAGGGGCCCAAGGAGATCATCAAGTCCAATCTCCCTGCCAGAGCACGACAATACTATCTAACACAGATCACAGAGGAACACATTCAGACAGGCCTTGAAAGTCTCCAGAGAAGGAGACCTTCCAACCTGTTTGATTCTATGATTACGATTCTACTTCAAACTGGTTGTTTACACAGTCTTGTTTCTGGACTACAGACTGTGCTTGATCTGGGAAACTACTTTTATTTTTGTCTGAACTAATTATAACTATTCAGCTTAAGTTTCACATCTGTGACTGGTGTCATCAATTATGTGTTTGCAATTGTATTTTTACCTTGTCAGCACATATCAATGCTGCAGTCCATTCCTAGTGAGAAATAAGTATTAAAGTAGGGACAACAAGCTGTGATCATTAAAACTGGACAAAAAATTGCATACAGTTTTTCTTCATTATCTTGTAGATGAATTGTAAGGCTTAGCTAGTCTTTAAAACTATTCATTTAAAAAAAACCTCTTTAAAGAGTTTCTTAGTCATTTCCTAGTTTCATTGGGTAGAGGTTTTCAACCCGAAATTTCCTTTCCAGTTAAAGTGACCTGGTCTTTATTCATTGTTTGGGTGCAGGGTTGTGGTCTTTATTCATTGTTTGGGTGCAGGGTTGTGGTCTTTATTCATTGTTTGGGTGCAGGGTTGTGGTCTTTATTCATTGTTTGGGTGCAGGGTTGGCTTTTTCTGTATCGTGCCAAGGTGTCACGTTGTGTCACCATGCTAGGTATTGCTCTTAGTAACACAATCCGTGGCACCTTGTGCTTTGACTATTGATGTTGTGTAGAAATAGCATTGCATGGCTGGGAGCGAGAGGCAGCGTGCGTGGCACGGGGAGCATCCCGCTGTGTGCGCTGTACGCGAGGGCCACAGCAGCTCCAGTGGAAATGGACTGTCTTGTTCATAGGAACATTCTAAATCTTATTCCAGGTTTTGACTCAGATGAAGAATTTGGGCCGTTCTGTCATCACACGCCGTTTCTAGGTGATGGTCTGAGACTGATGACTTGCCTTTTTGCTTTGATATCTCCTATGTTTGCACGTTTGCATGACAATGCAAGCTTCGGGCTTGTGGGGTGGTAGAGTGAGGGGAGAAAGGGCAAGGCAGGCATGTGTTGCCAGAATTTATGCAGGCCTATAGATGTGGATTTTGTTTGAGAGAAATAAATTAAATCAACCTCCACAGAATATTTTTTTTTTTTGTTTGGGTGTCTTTTATTTTTTAAGAAGAAAAGTCTTAATGAATGCATCATTTGCTCCTGTTCTGTGCAATGATGATCTGCATGGCAACCTTCTATTACGTGGTGACTGACATACTTTGGCAACCACACTGTATATCCATAGGTAATTGCATCTCTGCCCATTAGATTATGTTCTAGTGCAATCCAGTGTAGAAAACAGCCTACCTCAGTAATAGCTAACAAAAGCTCAATTGATAAAAATAGTGTGAATTTATTGTTTTTCAAGTATGCAGATTGCAATTAGGTTCTGCAAATGCTTGAGACAGTAAAACAGCACAAGTTGAACAGTGCAGATTTCTGAGCAATCTTATGGCTTTAAGTCCATGGGAGATGCAAACCACTTTGCTGAATTATTATTGTTGTTTGTTATGACTCTGAATTCTCAAATAGTTTTCTGCAGATTTCATCAAGACCAATTTACTGTTCATATCAGCATTAACTGGTCCAAAAAAAGGTCGTACTCTGTTGACAGACACAAAAATTTGCTTTGGGGTTGCCTTTGGATGCAGGTGTGGGGAAGCCAACTAAGCAGAATATACTTTGAATCTGCCAATTATCTCCAAAGATGTGATGTAGAAACCTACATCCATTTCTCTGTCTGAACCAGGATAATAGCTGTAGTGTAGCCTTTTTTTGTGTATGTGTGTCCAGTTTTAAGCATATATTTATGTTACTTTTTTACAGATCAGAGAGTAGCATCTTTTTGCACCTTGAATGACATGCAGCAAGCTCAGGGCTTGGAAGGAGCACAAGACTTACCTTTGGATGAGAGTCCACCAGATGGAAAAGATTTCCTTGAGGCTACTGGGTATTTCAGAACTAAGATGTATTTCTTGCAATAATATTTTAAGGAACTATTTTTCTCTTAATGTTGCATGTTTCACTGACATTTGATGGCAGACCTGTTACCTTGACTGATCATGTCTTTAATGTGAAAATTGTTGTTTCTTGTAATCCATCTTTCAGCCAGGCTACCTAGAAGATTTGTAGTAGAGGCAGATAAAGCTCTCTCACTAGAGTAGACCTCTAATGCAGAGTACAGTTAGATGCAGTGCTTCAATTGATCAAATGAAAAGAGAAATAAGCTGTGATGGTTTGGGAGTTACCAACCCACACACACACTTAAGAAAATCACACAGACTAGACTCAGACACCTGGAAATTAAGGAATGAAGCTGTATTTACAGCTTAGCATGATATATAAGCATACATACAGAGATATATACAGTTATATACAAATTAAAAGTAACACAGAAACACAAAACCCCTCCCAGAAACAAAGTCCCCAGGAGGGCTCCTCACCCAAACCCCCTTCCCCTCCCTCTTTCCCTCCCTTCAGAAATAACCAGATCAACCCACATGTATCTCACATGATAAATTTGGAGATCTGAGGTGAGATGTCAAAAAGGGACAACAAGGAGGTTAGAGGAAAAAGGGGTTAGGTGGATTAGAGAGTTGAAGGCAGAATCAGCCAGAGAGCAGACTGCCAGAAAGAAGGCACAGCCCGAAATGAAGAGCTGAGCAGTGTGTGTGAAGTGCCTGCCTCATCTCTATTTTGACTAGTTGTGCTTCTCAGCCGAAGAATGGTGATATAAGGCACATGTTTTTCTTCTTCCTTCTCACAGCTAAGGATTTAATTTCTCTCAGTAAAAATTAGCCTGGAACCAGCACATAAGCATAGCAAATTATTATTACTATATAGTGGGTACATAGGGGATATGAATGGAAATGCAATCAATATTTTTTCTTTTACACGAAGGTAAAATAGTCAAAAAAACCTGTAACTGAGGACTGCAGGAGACCTTTATGCCAAGTTGCCTAATTTGCACCAGAGTTCTGAGGGTATTTTTCCCCTTTCCCCCTTTTTTTTTCCTTGTCTTCCCTGCCATGAGGAGTATACTTGTTAAAAACACAGACTCAGCAATATACTGTGTCTGCTGTTATGCTTTGAAAGAAAAACACATCTTGATTAGCATTACTCTTTAGCTGCAGGAATGGTGGAACAAGAAATGTTAAGAAAAGTCTTCTTGCTTGTGAGACTATCATATTTTAATTTGAATCAATTTTACCCAAATTAACTTAGTTTACCATGTAAGTGTATTTCTTGTAGTGACTTCTAAGTTCACTTCTTTCCCCAGCCTAGCGACCAGTAGCAATTGTTAAAAATGTTGCACTTTGAGCATTGGCAAATCTGTCAGATTTGTGCACTTGCATGAAGCAGCCCATTCACTTTGTATATAAAGCTTCTCCCTGCTAGACAAAATTACTCACAGGATGGCTAATTTAATCTATCATATATATGAAACTGTCTCACATAGTGCTCTTTGTCACAGAGAAGAAGTTATTCTCAGTATTTTCCTTTGGTTGTAGCATTTCATTAACCTGTGGCAATGTTTCATATGTTTTGATCTCTAAACAAAATCTTTGTTTACATAAAGACCTATGTTTATCTTTTACTGGAAATGACATAACTGCAGACCAGACAAAGGAACTCTTGACAGATCTCTCGGTTTACAGTAATTGCTACTGCAGCTTGCTTCAGGGTAATGCAGTCCTCAGAAAGTAGCTTGTTAGCAAATGTGCTTGGTACACTGCAGAGCAGCAAGTTTGACTTACACTGTGGAGGTATATGCAAATAAATCTTAAGTCATTTCTTCTGAAAATGAGCATAATTTCTACCTGGTGTTCACGAGAGGCAGTGTCATGTTTCAGGTGATGTAGCAAGGGGTTTATGTTCCAATAACAGTCTTGTGCTGATGTTCATTTTGTCTGTGCTTTCCTAACTGTGTCTGAATGGATTTATTTCCTCTGCTATCATTAAAAGTGTTACTCTGCAAAAGCCTGGGGAGCAAATGTTTACAAACTCCAAGTAAAAGTAGTGGTTTCCTTCACAGGGAACATGCTCCAAGTACTCTGACTGGAAAAGTAAACCAACTAGAAGTAATCCTCCGGCAACTACAAACTGATCTGAGAAAGGTAAGAAGTCACAAGCTATTTTATTACTCTTCAGCTGTAATGGTTGCATCTTTAGGTTAACTGATAAATTTCTTTCAGGGCTTTGGGGAACTGTATATAGTGTAATTAATGGATTGTAGAGCCCAGTGGGTGATCAAAATGCTGAGGTACAGATGATCCTGTAGGAATGGTTATGTGAACAAGCTGCCCCAAGGCTAACTGCCTTAGAGATCTTTATTCCAGAATAACTGCCCTACATAAACTCATACTCTAGAAAGAATGACACATTTCTTCTCCATTTGTAGCACCTTGGATTTACCACAGAGCAGGGGTGTGGACACAGGTGCTATTGCTCCAGTTTTGTCATCCTTGTTGACTTGTAGTATTTTGGTCAGGTAACAATTACTTATCATAGAATCAACCAGGTTGGAAGAGACCTCCAAGATCATGCAGTCCAACCTAGCACCCAGCCCTAGCCAGTCAACTAGACCATGGCACTAAGTGCCTCATCCAGGCTTTTCTTGAAGACCTCCAGGGACGGTGCCTCCACCACCTCCCTGGGCAGCCCATTCCAATGCCAATCACTCTCTCTGCCAACAACTTCCTCCTAACATCCAGCCTAGACCTACCCCGGCACAACTTGAGACTGTGTCCCCTTGTTCTATTGCTGGTTGCCTGGGAGAAGAATGAGAAACTTGCTCTGTACCTCATTTGCTGTCTTAATTTCTAAACTGGAGGCAATGCCAGAACTGGTAGAAATGAGACTGCTTTTGGTAAGATAACAATCATGTAGGGGAAAATTTTGAAACTAGATGTTTTAGGGTTGACATATGCTTGAAATCAGTTTCTTATGGCTTGAGCTGTCACAGAGGATTGCTAAAAGCTTCTTATGTGCTTGAATATTTTTGTTAAATGTAGTAAATTCTCATTTTTTTATTAAGGAGCATCTAATTTTCTTTCCGGTTTGCAGTATTTTCTCAGAGTGAATGAGGTAGTTAGAGCATATTGGGGAGTTAGAGCAGCTGCCAGAACGAATTGGGGAGCTCAACAAAATACAGCTGTATGACTTGCACAGAAATATTAATGACAAAAATAAATGCTACTCACTTTACTCAACTTACATCTTTGTTAATCAGGAAAAACAGGACAAGGCAGTTCTCCAAGCAGAGGTACAACACCTGAGACAAGATAACATGAGACTTCAGGAGGAGTCTCAAACAGCAGCTGCTCAACTGAGGAAATTTACAGAATGGTTTTTCAACACGATAGACAAAAAATCCTAACAACCAGACCCCTGGAAAATACTTCTTCAAACAATGTAACAGCTGTATTTTTTTAATTAGCAGGGTAATAATTTCACTGTGTTCACAATCCATTGTAGGTGTTTCTGCCACATTCTCTGTCCAGCTTTACTCATTTAAAAAGGGGAGAGAACTGTGGTAATCTGTCTTTAAATTCATATGAAGAAAGCAGAGAATAGCAGGTATTTGTTTGTGTGCAGATGAATGTAAAAAATCCTTAGTGTCATTTTAGACAATTTTAGAAGATGCTCTGTCTGGGGCTTGCCTGAAGAGGAATATTTGGAGTTTTAGTTCCTGCATTTCAGGTGCACTGGTGAAGATGTTAAAGCAATTTACATTAGCTTGGGCTTCAGTATTGTAAGATAAAAAGAATAACCAGGCGTA
Organism: Pogoniulus pusillus; assembly: GCF_015220805.1. NCBI lineage: Eukaryota > Metazoa > Chordata > Aves > Piciformes > Lybiidae > Pogoniulus > Pogoniulus pusillus. The sequence goes on along the minus strand of NC_087281.1, from coordinate 15,758,643 downwards.
TACTTTAATGTTTAAAAGGTGCTCTATTTTTTTGTATGTACAATAGTTTTATTTCCACAGTCCATATTGTCATAGCAATAAGAAGTATAGTGAATAGTCACAAAGCTGTGTTTATAAAATGTTAGCACTGATGTGTTTAACACTAGTTTGGATGCAGAAACGTTAGAGATTATTTATTTGCAGGAACAAATGGTGCCTGAATAGAAACAGTGTTCTGGTTTTCTAAAGATACACATGCCTTGTAAATGGCTCACTGGGGTTAGCCCTCTCCCAACTTCAGTTACTTTTGTATAGTTGATGTTCAGCTAAACAGTTACACTGCTTAACTATGGAAACCATGTACGGTGTGAGCCAGCCAATCTATTGTACAATGCCAAATTTCTTTATCTTTGTACAGAAGCTTTGATCAAGTGTCTTGTATTTAACACCTTTATTTAAGCTTATTTAACCTTAAATTGTTGTTTTTATAAAGTTTGATTTATCTGCACTATGGTGAGGTCAGTTGGTTGCAAGTTGTAATATTTTTAGCTTGCCAAGACTGTACTGAGGAGTTCTAGAAAATTCTAATTGGATGCTGCTAGTACACAATTGATTTGTTTGTATGCTTTAACATTTTTAACTGTTTAATTTGAAATGAACATACATCCTGCTTTTTTAATAAACATTACAAATCTAAACCTCAATCATTGGTTCTTGCATTATGTGTAAGCACTGGCCTAAATCATAGAATTGTAGAATTAACCAGGTTGGAAGAGGCCTCCAAGATCATCCAGTCCAACCTAGCACCCAGCCCTATCCAGTCAACTAGACCATGGCACTAAGTGCCTCATCCAGGCTTTGCTTGAACACCTCCAGGGACAGCAACTCCACCACCTCCCTGGGCAGCCCATTCCAATGCCAATCACTCTTTCTGGCAAGAACTTCCTCCTGACATCCAGCCTAGACCTCCCCCAGCGCAACTTGAGACTGTGTCCCCTTGTTCTGTTGCTGGTTGCGTGAGAAGAGACCAACCCCCACCTGGCTACAGCCTCCCTTCAGGTAGTTGTAGACAGCAATGAGGTCAGCCCTGAGCCTCCTCTTCTGCAGGCTGCACACCCCCAGCTCCCTCAGCCTCTCCTCACAGGGCTGTGTTCCAGGCCCCTCACCAGCTTTGTTGCCCGTCTCTGGACATGTTCCAGTATCTCAACATCTCTCTTGAATTGAGGAGCCCAGAGCTGGACACAGGACTCAAGGTGTGGCCTGATCAGTGCTGAATACAAGGTAAGAATAACCTCCCTAAATAATAGTTTGAGTTTCTGTTCAGCACACTTTTAAATTCTCAATCCCAGGGACAGTCCAGCCCCTCATGATCCGTTGGTACCATTGAGGATCATCAACGTTATCAGAGTTAATGTCTTTGGTATGTCCTGTCCTATATCTGAGGAGGTAGCTTCACAAGTCAAGGCGCAAAAGCTGCTTTGACTGTTCACAGGCACTCAATAGTCACCTGGGAGGAAAAATAAAAACAGAGAAACCTCACATCACCAAAAAAGCCTGCTTTACCCAAAAATTCATCCTGAAGTAGTTTTTCAAAGGTATCTGGGTTTCTCATATTGCTTTCCATTTGTTGTAGCAGAAGTTGGCCATCTTCTTCTGCCTGCAGTTGAGGATTTGATTGCAATGTTGGCATATGTGAAATGTTTTACCTATAGTGCTGAGCTTAAATTCTACATCAGAAAAGTGTAGCAAAATGAGATTAAATTAATGAGCAGGTTCAAGTTACCCTTCTGAGTGGAGAGTGAAAAAAAAAAAGAGGTAGTTCAAGGTCATGGTTGTATCCCACTTTCCTTTCAGCTGCTGAATGCATTCAGGCACTCTTACAGAAAGTTGTTGAATAGTTACAAAAAATCCCCCAAAGCAAAAAACCAAAACCATAGAAAAAGAAGTATTCAACCAATGAACCAATGCAAGTAAAATTGTGTCCATTGCTAGTACATGTTGGCTAAGAAATATTTTGAAGCTGAACCAATGTCTACCTCTGCTGCAGCAATTTTTCTGAGTGACTGCTCTGAGGAAAGGTTATACATGGGCAGATACTGAAGCTGTTGTTGTCCTTACTTTCAAATGCAAAAGACTGTTTTATCTTTCTAATTTTCATCCGAAAGAATCTGACTTTTGCATACAAAACAATATCCATTAAGCTGTATTAACAGAGTAATTAAACATGGCAGTCATGTGTTACACTGGATTCTGATTTAAGCCCTTTACAGGAGTCATTAGCAAACCCATCTGGCTGGAGACCTTGCCAAATAACAGTGCTGAACAACCTGGGCAGTGTGGCTGTGAATGTGTGTCTCTGAGGACTTGCCTGCTTTGAAAAGGCATGGTAACTGAAATGAACTCGAGAATAAGCTTGTTCTGAAGGGACACTATCAGGTTTGTATGAGTTTATGGTCCCGTGTTCACTTGAGGTCTTTATCTCTCAGCTATTGAAAGCAAGTAATAGAATCAGACAAACAAGTTACTGAAAACTACCTACACAAAAGGGATTTCAGGAGTTACCTTCTTTATTCACCCAGTTGGAACATTTTCTCTCCAAATGTGACAGAAAGCTTTGTCTACAAATCTCCTACTCCCTTTGCTGACAAAAACAGTTGTCAGAGGCATATGGTTGTTCCTTAATAACTTTCACCATGGGAAAAAGCTTTTGTTACTGTTTGGATTTTGCGGCTGTTACTGGTTTAATAACATGAATATAATATTTATCAGACCGTTATTACAGGTTTGGCATAGGTAAAGGATATCAAATTGGACATTTTAATTAACTAGTTGTCTCGGTTCTAGTTTACATTTCCCAGGCACTCAGAGTGAATTAATAGAACCAATAACAATTTATGGGATGCCTTTCTCTCTCCCCCTCTTTTTTTTTTCCAAAGAAAAAGAATTAGATGTAGAGAGGAAAAGGTAAAGTGCACCCAAATAAATAATCTCACTTTGACTTGGAAGCTGAAAGAGAAAACTTTCACAATAAATAAAAGGTGTTTGAAGTAGGGGAGTTACAAAGAAGGTATAGATGCCCTGGATACCCCAAATTCCTCTCTTCTCCCTCTCACTCTGTAGGAGAGGAAAGGCACAAAAAGGTGTTCCCCCACCCCTGCACTGCAGGCTTGAAGGAGGGGCAGCGAAAGGTCCTTACTGCGCTTGAGGTGACCTGTGTAGAAGCCTGCACTGAAATCGAGCTGGTGATTGGCTGTGTTTTTGCACCCAGTATAAATGCTAAATGGGCACTTTGTCTAGAAAAGGATAAATAGAGCAAGGGTTCCTGCCTTGGGGTTCCCATCTTGAAAGCGCTTCTGCCTTAACAGAGTGGCTGGCCAGTTAGACTCCTGCCGCGACTGGGCCGTCCCTGCTTTTGGATGGTTCTCCCCACTTCTGCACTCTTCTGTGCAAGCTGTTGCTTGGCAAGCCTCGGGTCCTTGGAGAGAGAGGGTCGGCAGCATCTGGACCACCCTCTCTCAAACCCTACCAGTAGCCAACTTCCTGGCTGCCTCCTGGACTGGGGACCCTAGCAGTTTTAGGCTCTCCCCTGCCATTGTGAGGGCAGCATCGTCCCATGGCCATCCCACTCGGGAAGAAGTGTTGGAGACATTTCTGAGTTTGGCGGCTCTGGGACTCATCTCAGACTTCTGTGGCGTGGATCTCTATTATTGGATATTGTCTGCACCATCAGAAGACTGCTCCTGCAGAGGAATTCAGGGATCTTTGCTGAGTGCCTATCACACATCCGTGAGTAAGCTTTTGCCCTTAATCTTCTGCTCAGCCTGATTGATATTGGGGTAAAACTGTGTTTATAGCTTAGCCTTTTCCATTTCCTGGCTTCCTAAATACCTAAATTTATCTATAATATCATTTTTTGGGGGAAAATATTCCTGATTGAACTGAGTCTGCTAATAAACTAAAGTAACTTTGTATATAGTTTTGTGGGCAGGGTTCCAGGAAAATAAAATAATTCTATTTTTTATATTTCCTGACTTGGCCACATTCATTCCCTGCCTTGCCAACAATAGGAAAGGAAAACAAGATACAATATATATACACAACCAAATTGAAGGCAATGGGTTTTCCATCTCGTGCACTGATGGCCACGTGGTAAAACAAAGAACAGCAGGAAACAGGAAGGTGATGCTAGCAGGCAGGAAGGCAGGGCAAGAGAGAATGAAACAGGAAGTTCCTCTTTTTATAGGGGGCTAGACAAGAATTGGGAGTGGGCTAAACACTACCTCTGGAGTAAGGGTCAGGCCCATCCCCCGAGGAGGAGTCAGTAGGACCTAGGGTCAGAGTCAAGACCACTCCCCCAGGGGATTAACCCTTTACACTAGTTTTTAAAAATAATCTCAGAGATATTTTGCTAACAAAAATGCCTTTTCTAGACATGTGGAAGCAAAGGCTAAGCTGGCATGAGCAGCTAGTGTGGTGTGTTGGGGAAATGCAGTGTTGTTAACCTAGGTTTGGGTGTAGGAGATCTTTGAGGTTCGTTCTTGTCTAGTCCAATGCCTGGACATTGCAGGGCCTGAAGTGGCATGTTAGGTGGGCTCTTGCTTAGCTTCATCTGGGTACTCAAAGACCAATCAACCAAAGCGGAGTAAGTGTGGACAGTTGGGAAATTTACTTCAGAGATATGTTTGTGATCTGAATTAAAACAGTAATATGGAGGAGTTTTAAATGTCACCAAAGTCCAGCACAGCAGGCTGTACTGTGAAGTACTGAGATGCAGAAATAAACATCTGAGCAGACACAGAGGTTTGCTTCTGTAAAAGGGACCAAACCAAATCATGGCAAATTACAAAATGCTCTGCCTTAGAAGTGGCATCCTCGTTTATGTCTGATCTCACCAGAGTCCTTAGACTTAGTGGCTCCAGGTTCTTTTGTCTTCTTTCCCATAGCTGTGTCTCTTGTGGAGCAGAAAAACATGCCTGGGCAAGCCAGGACATGTATTAAACCTATTTTGAGTCTATCAGGCCTACCATGACACATCTCCTGTCAGAAAGCTTAAAAAACAGATTTAGGGTGACTAGAACAATTCAATGTCTGTCTGTAGAAATGTCTGTGTATGAGTAGATCTTAAGCATAAGCACTAATTGATAGAATTAGTCTTCAGCATGCTTTTGGTCTGGATATAGACCAGAGGCAGCCTTGTCTCCAGGGAGGGAAATGCCATTCCATTAATTCCAGTCTACATTGGCTTGAACAGTGAGAAATGTCATTCAAAGGTGAAAGCAAACGTTGGGCTCACTGCTGTATATTTTGATGTCACAAAGCCAACAGAAGATGCATATCATGTAGCTAGAAAAGCTCCAAATGGCACCATTAAGTAGACCTGTGCTCAATGGTGTCAGGGTTTGAACGGAATTGAGCAGTCTGAAAATGAGGAGAGTAGGAAGGGTAATGTTAGGTTACTCTGATAAGGAGGCGCAGCTGCAAGGAGGTGGCCTTGGGAAGGCTGGCAGACAAGCTGTGAAAGTAGGCTGGTTATTTGTGGCTAGTTAAGTGAGGGGATTCAGGGGGGTAGTTGGTCAGCTCTGCTCGTATTTCTGTTATATGACCAATCAGAATTATAGACTTTGTGTTAGCCACTATGTAAGCATCACTCTTAGCTTCAATAAACAGCATTGATGATATACATCATATTGATATCTAAGCGATGTCATGCTGGTTGCCTGCATGATTCTGAAGAGAGACACACAGGGCACTGTGGGCTAGGTGGCTGATTTCTGTAGAAATATCAGCAAATGTAGTCAATTTGTCTGGTGTAAATCAAGTTTAGTATAATTGAAATTACCAGAGAGAGTAAAACTGGGAATCAGTCTCTTTGTGTGGAATGGTGAATTACATCCAGACCACGCTTAAAAACAAGCTCAAATGATTGGACCAGAACCAGGATATTAAAATAAAATTGAAGAATTTCTTTATTAACCATGACCTCAGTGGTCCACAGTTTTTTGGCTCGTTGATTTCTAATGTTAATGTGGTTTAAACTTCTTACTAAGCTCTGAAGAATGTTCTTTCAACAGAACCATATCTATTAAATGAGTCATTTGCTCTTTAAAACTAGATAGCTTCACAGCACAGCATGCACTAAGCCTCCTAATGTCTCGCCAATTGTCCAGCAAGATTGTTGGTATTTATATAGAGAAACTTTAAAGGGATGCTGAGGGGAGAATTTTATCATCTGTAAATAGCCTTATGAAGGGTCATGCATAAAATCCTCTTAAAGTCTTGAAGCAGGAATTCTTGCTAAGGCTGTATGTCAGTACCTTCCTTTCCAGTCTATGCTCGTTCATTGTTGCAGAGCAACCCAGAATTGTTCAGCTACTGTTTATTTTTTCACTTTTTTTTAAATATAAGCCAAACATGAAAAAGAATAGACTCTGACAGAAACAGAAGGAAACTAAGTGAAATCAATCTTCAGACTAGCACAGATGAGCATCCATTTAAAATGGTTTTGTAATGTCAGAGAGACGCTTTGGTAATCCTCTTAGGAAAAGAGAGAAATAACTAGGTTTGCATATTTAACAGAGCAGGGTATAATTCCTGAATGCACCACAGGTTCTCTGTCAAGCTGTGCAGCCAGCAATCCACATTGCAGTGGCTGACTAACAATATGGTAATAATGACTTGTCCATATGTTTCACAAGGAATATTACGAATTCCCTACCATCAAAAATCACTGTTTTTCAGCATTAGGAAAGCTCTCAGAAATACCCTTTTTTTTTTAAAGTGATGTGGAAATACTCATTGATAATGGTAGGAACCCCTTAGACAATGTTGTGAATGTGAGTGAGATTGCTAAATTGTGCTGACAGTAAACTGAGATGCTCAGTGGCATCAGAGGTGCAAAGGTACCTGTACCTTGTCATTGAAGGGAGTGTGCCTGAAATACTAAGGACATCTGGTTTCTGATCCTTGAACATTAAGGCCATAAAGGATTATGTGCTAGTTTGAAGCTAGCTAGAATGTTTTGGTGAGAGGAATTAGATTATAGGCTCTGAAAAGGTTATGTCTACTTCACTCATAGGCTTGCTGAGACGTATAAGAACAGCAACATTCTCCCCTGCTACTCTTCTTTGGTGAGACCCCACCTGGACTATTGCATCCAGTTCTGGAGCAACCATTACAAGAAGGATGTGGATGTGCTGGAGTGTGTCCAGAGAAGGGCCACAAGGATGATCAGAGGGCTGGAGCAGCTCTCCTGTGAGGACAGATTGAGGGAGTTGGGGCTGTTCAGTCTGGAGAAGAGGAGGCTCCCAGGTAACCTTCTTGTGGTCTTTCAGTGTCTGAAGGGGGGCTACAAAAAAGCTGGGGAGGGATTTTTTAGGCTCTCAGGGAGTGACAGGACTGGGGGAATGGAGCAAAGCTGGAGGTGGGTAGGTTCAGATTGGACATGAGGAGGAAGTTATTGAGCATGAGCGTGGTGAGAGCCTGGAATGGGTTGCCCAGGGAGGTGGTTGAGGTCCCATCCCTGGAGGTGTTTAAGGGCAGGCTGGATGAGGCTGTGGTCAGCCTGATCTAGGGTAGGGTGTCCCCAGGCATGGCAGGGGAGATTGGAACTAGGTGATCCTTGTGGTCCCTTCCAACCCTGACTGATTCTATGATTCTATGATGATTGGAATCCCAGGAGGCTGGAGTGCCTATAGCCATGATCTACAGAGAGGCTGAAGACTCCTCCCTCTCTTCTCTTTATGCCTATGGAAGAGTTTGGCTGAGAATGTTGTTCTTTTGCCTTACTAAAGAGGTCTGTGCTTGGGGCAGGCCATGTTGCAAGCCTGGTAGAATTTAGCTGCCTTTCTTCAGAACTTGGTGAGAAAGAATTATGTTCATTCCCTAAACAGAAATAAGAGTCAGAAGGCACTGCCTTCAATCTGCCAGGAGAGACCAACTCGCCTTTGATGTAAACTGGTGCTGTAGCAGGAAAACTAGCCTAGTGCTATGGAACCTGGAGTTCTGCCACTCCAGAAAGCAGAGGGCAGTGTGTCTTACCCTAAGGTGAATGTACTGGTGCCAGTTACTGACCTAAAGGGCAGAAGTGACCCATAATCCAACAGTCATTACGAGAATAATGAGTGTGACATCCCACGTGGAGAGACCATTTCTGTTACCCTCAGTTTTCTCTGACAATGTCCAAGACAGAGTTGAGAGTTTCAAAACTACAAGAGCCTTTCTTTGCTTATTTTGCTCATCATTCCACAGAAAACCTTCACCTTTTGTCCTTACCCCTCAAATGTAATCCCAGTGGTCTATCAGGTGATCTACTTTGATTAGTTTACAAAGTGAAATCAATAATCTCATTTGAAAAGCTTGCTGAAGGCAGGGACTCTCCCTGGTATTGAACATTCTATCAGAGCAGAATCTGCCAGTCTGAGTACAAGCTGACCTCTAGACTGCAAGGATAAGTAGCCTGAGAAAACACGAAGGATTTAGTAGCAGAATGAAATGAGTGGAGAGATGGTGATAAGAACTATATAGAGTTACCAAGGAGTACCAAGGTTTGCAGTCACACACTTCTATAGATTTTCTGAATAATTGTGGTTAAGTCAATGTACACAGGGTGGTGTCAGGGCTGTATAGGTGAATATGTTGACATACTGCAAGCACAAGTAGCAGAAGACATGCTATTTCTTTTGCTTGCCTCATTGTACAGGGATGGCACTCAAAGTCACAGTGTTTCTGTGAAACCATGAGTTTCTTTGAGTACCAGTGAGAAAATGTTTCCCTGAAACCCTTAAATGGTGACACTGGTGCTTATGCTTTAGGGAAGGAATACAAGAGTTTTCCAAGACTAGGTTTGGGAACAGACATGTATGTTTTATCACAATCTTTAATCATATATCTAATGTCATAGGAACATAGAATCATAGAATCAACCAGGTTGGGAGAGATCTCCAAGATCATCCAGTCCAACCTAGCACCCAGCCCTGTCCAATCAACCAGACCATGGCACTAAGTGCCTCAGCCAGGGTTTTCTTGAACACCTCCAGGAATGGTGTCTCCACTACATCCCTGGGCAGCCCATTCCAATGGGAAATCACTCTCTCTTGGAAAAAAACATCCAGCCTATACCTCCCCTGGCACAACTTGGGACTGTCTTTTTAGATCTAAAGTGTGTGAGGTTTCACAAAATGACTGCATCTCCTGAGGCCTTAAAAAAAATGCTTGCTGACAGTCTTGGAGTAAGTGATATCGCTGCTGAGGGAAGCAGAACACTCAGGGATAAAGGAGAGTGTGAATTATAAAACTCCCTGCTCTGTGAAGCTGTAAATGGTCGGACAGACTTAGTGAGTTGCAGTCTCCACCTCTTCTGTTGGTATCTTGTCCCAGGGTACAGAGTTCTATACACCTCACATTCTGCACTTGCAGCCCTGTAGGCTGAGTGTGCCCAGATGAGTAACCTTACCACATTCGGGAACTACCAGATCTGAAGAGCCCCATGCCGATCCTATGGCTGTGTAGCACTTGTTATAGCAGGAGCATCTGAACTCTGTGGTCTTCATTCCCACTGAGTATAGGACAGCAGGATACTTTCCTGCTTGCTTTGACTTTGAGGTCTTCCATACACCCTATTAGTTCTTGCTACTACTGTTAGTTCAAGCCACAACTGATGTAAACCAGGAGAGCCAGTGATGGGCCGTGCTGGCAGATTGCTCAGCAGAGTCATGGTTACATGTCCTCTGGATGTTCTGCAATGAAAACACTGCCTCCTCTGCCTGTCTGAAGGGTATTCATTGGGGTTTTTTTGCTGAGCTCCTCTTATGCTTGCTCATGACTTGAACGAACTGTTCTTAGGTAAGGGACTCAGGACACGAAAGGCTATTTTGTGAAGAACCCACAGTTTGGCAGGGACTGTGGATTAGTCCACCCACAGCTACAAACAGCCTGAGACCTCCTGATGTTGCCATCAACTGGGAGAAAGTTACAGACTGAAGCAAATAGGGAGAGCAAAGCTTGGTGTGAGACTCCGGCATACGCTGCCCAGAGACATTGTGGCTTCCCCCTCCCTGGAGGTGCTCAAGGCCTGATTGGAAGGGGCCTTGAGCAACCTGGCACAGGGAGGTTGGAAGCAGGTGATCTTTAAGGTCCCTCCTAGCCCAAGTCATTCTATGAATCTATGGTATTCATTGTCTTAAGCAATCTTTTGCTCAACGTTGTTCATGAATGAGCAGAAGATGTGTATCTGGGACATGAAGAGAAGTAAGGAAAGAGCATGAAGAATCCCTAGAAACAAGTGAGACTGATCTCCCCTGCAGAATGAGGGGAGGGATGATATTTTCCTGGCCAGAATGGCATTTCCCTACCATTTAGGTAGAACTGCTGCAGTGAAGACTTTTGACCTGGCTGCTCACGCTGCAGACCACAGATTTCATCCTTTCAGACAGAAACAAAAGCTGTGCATACATGGGGAAGGCAAGGGAGCTTCAAAGGCAGTTGGCTGTGAATAGCTAGAGCTTTTTACAAACTAAAAAGTGGAGGCTAGAGGGACATGAATGCAGATACAGCAACAGGGAGCTGATGGAGTGACAGGCTCTATTCATCTATAACTCCTGAACCTCTGGACTGATACATTTTTACATCTGCTCATGGTCCCAGGATCACAGGATTTTAGGGGTTGGAAGGTACCCAAGGAGATCATCCAGTCCAACCCCTCTGCCAGAGCAGGACAATACTATCTAACACAGATCACAGAGGAACACATCCAGACAGGCCTTGAAAATCTCCAGAGAAGGAGATTCCACAACCTCTCTGGGGAGCCTGTTCCAGTGCTCTTTGACCCTTACAGTAAAGAAGTTCCCCCTTGTGTTGGTCCCATATAGCTTCCCATCCCAGGTGGAGCATGCTGTTACACCTCCCAGGAGTGCCTGACATACACATTGCCATGACCAGACATGACTGAAGCACCATCACTATGCATGGAACCATACCAATTCTTGGCTGAAGAATGGAAACCCAGTGACACAACTCACTAATTTTAGCCATCTGAAATATTTCTGGTGCCTCTTTCCTCAGCAACTGATTTCTGCTGCTTCAAGCTGAAGGCAACTGGGGTAGCAGTGGTCTTAAATGTTGTTTCTGTGTTTTCTCTGCTTGTGTCAGAGCCCTGGATAGCCAGACCTGGGAAAGGGAAAAGGTTAAATTAAGCAGAAGGTAGGGAGATTGTCCTGGAAGTTGTAATTGCTACAATTTCCACCAGGTATTCCATTGACTGCCTGCTGCAAGCCTGGTTCTTAGGGCTCACTTGAAGCCTGGAGGAGCCTTAAGACAGTTTGGCTGTTTCAGTATGTCATTACATCTCAATCCCTTAGCAGGTTCAAAGGCACCTTGATATGAATTAGAGCCATGGAAATGTTAAACTGAAATCAGTTTATTTCTCTTCCCCACTAATTTAAGATGAACAATTCATAGGGCTTTCTTCCTCCTCTAGTGCAGGAAGGAGAATGACAAACTCTATTTCACTTGGGAGTGAAGAGCCAAGAAAAAGGAGCTGAATTTGTCTTTGAAGCCTAACCATTGATCATAAAATCTACGATACTGTTACAGTGTACTTCCTCCAGGTGCACAGAGGGAGCCTCTGCAACCACAATGTAAGGGATGTCTTGTTGTTTCTTCATAATTTCATGATGTACAAGGCAACTACTCCTATTTATAATGTGTGAAATGTTCAGCCACTGGAGTGTTCTGCCTGGCTGATTCTGCCTTAATTTACGATTAACATTAGTCTGGTGACTTATGGACTGCCAGATTCCCTGAGTCAGAAAACTCCCTTGAAGAAAGCTTTTCACCCACAGGATGGCTCAGACAGAGAGTTTCACTTGCCTCTGCCAGCTGCAGCCTGGGATATTCCAAGCAAAAAAAAGAGAGGTAGGTAAGCAGGATGTGTCAAGTGAAGCAGCAGCCTTGGCACAGCAGATAGTATTTGTTTCGGATGAAAGGTCTAACCTGGATTCACTCCTCCTCTTTCATGTTATTTACTTCCAGGTGCCTCCCTTGAGCACATGGGTTCTGGCTGCCCTAAAGTACAATTCCAGTTCTATATTTGTGTCTTCTGAAACGTTTTTATGGGAGAAGTCATTGTACTTTTATAGCTCAAGAGCTTGCACCTGCTTCTCCTAGGAGCCAAGGTGAAATGTCTCCATATGGGAGCCCAGATCTAAGATCACTCCCACACAGGCATTACCACTGATTTGCACTGGGATGTAAAAGCAAAGTCAAATGCCAGATGCCACAGCCTGCAATTTCTTGGGAACTAGTTCTGTTTGGTTACCTGGTGTAGTGTCAGCATTGTGCTTTCAAAAGGCAATGGTTCCAGGGAAGCATCACTCAAAGGAACTCCATCTTCAGAGAGCAATTTGGCAGGTACAACACCTTTGATGACTTAACACACTGCTCAGAAAAACATTAACTACTTCTGGCTTAAGAATAAAGGGCAGGGCAAGATGAGAATGCAAGGGTTTGTTTGTACCTTACCTGCTTACAACAGCACTTCTCCCTCCTCCACTTTCTCACTCCCTGCAGGGAGCAAAGAAAGCAGCAGGTTTTTTGGTAGCCTAGATGTGGTGAAGCAGTATGTTGTGATGTCTCCAGAAGGTATTAGTATCACAATTGACTCTAGCAGGAGCTTTTGTTGTTGGTCTTGAAAGAGAAGTAAAAGGCTGAGCTGGACAAGAGACTCAAGCCAGACATAGTTCATCCAATTCAGATGTGGGGTGTGATTATCGAATGGAGTGAGGGAACGCATGCTCTGGCTGCTCAAGGTCTGTGTATCCTGTGTGGCCGTGCACAGTGCTGTTGTGCAAGGGCTGGCAGTGGGGAGGCTCTCTGAAGGTCCATATCCATGTCAGTAAAACAAAGGGGAAATGAAGGCTGATGATGTGTTTACCCAGTCTAAATTCCCACAGGCACTGGAGACCAGAGGCTCTGATTAGATGCTTATGTTGGTTCAGCGTAAGTGCGTCCAAAGAGGTGAGCAACACGTGTTAAGAAAGATGACATGGGATGGTTTCTCTCAATGATCCAGTTAGTGCTGGTTTGAGACTAACTGAAATATTTCACTGAGAGAAATTAAAGACTTATCTGTGAGAAAAAAAACAAACCAACAACATGTGTCATATATCATCATTCTTCTGTTGAGAAATGCAGCCAGTCAAAATATATGTAAATTATCCAGAGGTTTGAAACAAAACCATCAGACACACACACGCAAACCTGTTTTGATGGACTTCAGCCAGGCCATTAACAGAACAAAGAAAATATGTGCTTATTCTTGATCCATATTTCATAACTTCTGAAGAAGGAATTTCTGGAATAATGGCAGTAATAATACATTACTGAAATTACATGTTGATGTTGTCCCAGATCCCTCAGGCTCTCTTCATAAGTGAGATGTTCCATTCCCTTCATCATCTTTGTGTCTCTCTGCTGGACTCCTTCAAGCAGATCTCTGTCCTTGACTCTTTCAAACAGTTTTATGTCCCTCTTGAACTGGGGGGGCCCAGAAGTGGACACAGTACTCCAGATGCAGTCTACCCAAGGCAGAGGGACAGGAGAACCTCTCTTGACCTACTAACCACAGCCCTTCTAATCCACCCCAGAATGGCATTGGCCCTCTTGGCCACAAGAGCACATTGCTGGCTCATGGTCAACCTCCCATCCACCAGGATCCCCAGGTCCTTTTCCCTTTCACTGCCTTCCAGCAAGTCAGTCCCCAACCTGTACTGATCCCTGTGGCTGTTCTTTCCCAGGTACAAGACTACACTTGCCCTTGGTGAATTTCATTCCATTTCTCCCTGCTCAACTCCCAGCCTGTCCAAGTCTCACTGAATGGCAGCACAAGAGATTTGTTTCTGTTGTTACCAGTAACAGATGGTCAGAATTTGGCATCTGGACAGATGTTGATCTAAAGATACACCCTGTCTTCAGCCACAAAACTCTCTTTAAGAATTAGCTCACTTATAAACTTCTATGAATGCTATTTTCCTTCATTAACCTTCTCCAAAGTTGGCAGCATCCCAAAATAATAAGTGAATGTGGCCATTGCAAAGTGCAGGTTTCAGCACCTGCAGGTACAAGGGCTGGTGAAGGATGGAGAGACAGCTACATCTTCCCACACCTCTCAAATCTTCTAGGCAGTTGAGTTGTGGCTTGAGCACCTGGGCTGTCTTTCAGTAGCCTTTGCTGTGGTGAGACATTGCTGTCCCACCTCAACACAAGGGGGAATTTCTTTACTGTAAGGGTCACAGAGCACTGGAAAAGGCTCCCCAGAGAGGTTGTGGGGGCCTCCTTCTCTGGAGACTTTCAAGGCTTCTTTGAATGCCTTCCTCTGTTATCTGTGCTAGATTGTGTGGTCCTGCTCTGGCAGGGGGGGTTGGAAAGGGTGATTTCTTTGGGTCCCTTCCAACCCCTAATATCCTGTGATCCTGGGACTATGTGGTGCAAGACAAACTGTTGTCTTCAAGGTGGGTTAACAGCATGTAGCATGGCAAAGAGGAGGAGAAAATCAGAATACTTAAAAAAAAATCATAATTGCTTTTCACAATTAAATAGCTTCCTACTTGTTACCTGGAGAGATACCAGTGAGATAATAGATGTAATCATGGTGCATCCCTTCTAGTTACAATTTACCATACACCTTAATCAATGCAAATGATTCCTTTCTGTTCTTTAACTGATTTGGAATGTTATTTTCTTAATCCATGAGAAGTTATTTAACCTTGGACACCATGCTTCTTCTGAGGCTGGCCTGGTTCCATGGGCTAGATTCCCCCAGGAAACTCCAGTTTAATTTGTGCAGAATCTTCTCTATCATTCCTTTGTGAGAATGGGTTCACAGAGCCACCAGACTCGGAAAGGTCTTGAGCACTTCCTCCCGAGTGGGATGGTTGTGGAATGATGTTGCCTTCACAGCAGCAGAGGAGAGCCAAAATTGCTAGTGTTCTTCAGTCTCCAGGAGGCAGCCAGGAAGTTGCTACTGATAGAGCCTGAGAGAGGGAGCTCCACATGTCTCCGTCTCTCTCTCTAAGGACCCCAGGGCTTGCCAAGCCTGCAGGTTTGCACAGAAGAGTGCAACAGTGGGGAGAACCATCCAAAACCAGGGATGGGATAAAACCAAGAGCCATACAAAAGGTAGGAGCCATCCAAAAGTGGGAATGGTCCAGTCACAGCAGAAACCTGTCCTGCTGGGCACTCTGTTAAGGCAGATGCTCTTTCAAGACGGGAGCTATCGAGACAGGAACCCTCAAGGTGGGAACTCCTGCTCTATTTATCATTTTTCTAGACAAAGTGTCCATTTACCATTTATACTGGGTGTGAAAACCCAGCCAACCACCAGCCCAATTCCAGTGTGGGCTTCCACACAGGTCAGCCCATGTGCAGAAGGCACCCTTTGCTGCCCCCCTTCAAGTCTGCAGGAAGGAGTGGGAGAAGGGGAAGCAGGTTTTTGTGCCTTTCTTCTCCCATTCAAACCCATGGAGTGAGAGGGAATAGAGAGGAGTTTGGGGTTGCCCTGGACAGCATAGTAAACTTATCAGAAAACACTGAATGCAGATGATAGCCATTGTTGTTCCTTGCAAATTCCTGTGCATTCAGGGAACTGATAAAGGAACTCAAAACTCATAAGGCCAAGTGCTGGGCCAATTATTTTGCAGCAAACCAAACCTGTTTTTTTTTTTTTTGTTCCTGGCTGCATTTAATGAAGAACAGCTTCAGAAACTCAATTTGGATCCCCCTTGCACTAAAAAATTATACAGTGAGTTATACATTACTGATAATCAGTTCCCTGAATATTACAGTTGAATGAGTGCATTAGAGCATGAGAAAAATTGCATTCAGAAGCATATTCTTCCTATTTAAATTCAAACTTAAAAAGGAATATTATAGCATTTTCAAAGCAAGCATAATGGGAAGGATTAAAATGTTTAGTTGCTGCAGCCTCAGTTGTGAGGCATCAGGGTCAGGACACAGAAGTAACAAGATTTTTTTCTGTCTTCCAGGTTTCCAGGGTCATCAGTTGTGGAGCTGATCCTCTCATGCAGGTGGGAAAGGAGCACTGGGTAGAGGAGTGATTGGCACCACTTTTTAAACTACTGCTGATGGGAAGAGATGACAGATGAAAATCTGGCATCCATCTGCCAATATAGCAAGAGAAAGACGAGGCTGGCTGCCACTTTTGCAGGAGGTTTTCAATTTATCCAGCTTGCCTGAGCAAAACAGGTCTAAGTGAAGTATCTCCCCAGAGTGAAGCTCTGGACTGGTTCAACCATTCCCAAAAGGCAAAGCAGCTGGCCATGTGGATGTGCAGCAGCACTTCCTGAGACTGATGCTCTCTGCTGAGGTTAGTAATCAACAGGGTGGGGTCAGATCTTTCTGCTGTTATCTTTCTCGTGGTGTTGGGTAAACACAGCTCTGTATGATTAGTGACTAACAAACAATAACCAAATGTATATTTTTATTGAGTAATTAATTAATTACATGCCTCACCAAGAAGCTCTCAGAGAGGAATATGTGAGCAGGCTGGTGTGTGCACTCGAGCTGGCTGGAGTTTGAACTGAGGCAGCTGTAGCAGCATGCCGATGCATGCATTACTTTCCTCACATCCTCACACACATCTTATCCTGATCCAAGTGCTTCAACATTCCAGTGTCCTGTCTCAAAGCCAACCAAACCTGACACAGCCAAGACGGTTTTGTGTGACCCTACCAGCTGCAGAGCATGCACCAGCCTAGGCATAAGGAGGCTTTCATCCTTGTGCCTCTGCATTCCTCCTTATGTGCTCAGGGTGAGGGCCTGGGATTAAAAGCCTTTGGTCATTCAAAGTGGATCCTTCAAATCTCAGATTTCATCCTAGCATAAAACAGATATCTTTGCTGAGAGGAAGAGTGTGAAAATAACAAATTGCTTGTGCTTAACACCTGCATGCTTTGCATTTCACAAGAGCAGGCACGGTAACTCTGTATGATAAAGAGCTACCATACACAAATGTAGCAGACCACAGAGGTGTCTTTTGCTCTCTGTGCTAACCCTCTGGATTTACCATGATGCTGTCCTTGTAGCTTTACTGACAGGAGTCAGAAATACATTATCAGAGCCTTCAGCTCAGGCTGGGGCTGTACATCTGACAGCAGGCCAGCTCAGATAGCCATCAGCTCCATCAGTGCACCAGGCAAGACATGTGATGTACAAACAGGTAGCAGGACCCAAAATTCTAAACAAGAAGGAATAAAGCCTGTCCCTGTCATGCTGAACAGGGCCTCTTATTTCACCTACCACTAACTGCCACTTTTGCCCCTGCACTCTCCTCAGCTCTGCCCCACATTACCATGATGGCAAAGCACTGATTAATGAGGCCAGTGGAAATATGGGACCCTTCATGGTGTGGAGATGAATGATTTAGACATCTCCTGGATGTCAGAGCTGAGGCACACTGGAGGGAGATTTCTTCTGCTCTTGGATCATTGATAAACAAGTGTCAGTCTTTGAGTCTGTTGAGTCTGATCTTTCCGTGTATTTGCACAAATAAGTTGTTAAGAACTACTAATCAGCCTCTTTTTCACTTTGTCAGTAGAGGACAGAGTGTGCATTACTTGGTTCCTAATGTGACAACTGTCATGGTTTTTCTGTATCTTGGGGATTTTTGATGTCTCCTACTGATGGTGTTAATAAATCAGAAGGGAATTTCATGAGCAGTGCTGCCAGCCATGTGAGTGGAGATGCTACTTTAGAGGAAAGATGTGTGATGTTGGGCAAATGGACAAAACTATATGAGCCCTCCACACAAATGTCTGATACATTTGCCACTATTGCTTCAAGGATAACTTGAGCTGAGGGAGATGCTTCTGGCAGATGAATTGTAGCCATTGAGGGGAAATTGTTAGCAGTGGGGCAGCTGCATCTTCGAGTTGCTTACTGAAACTACTGTGAATTACAAAATATGGCTGATTTCAATCACTCTGTCCCTCAGCATCAACTGCTGTTCTTAAAGCCTAGATTCTCATTTCAGATAGCATCTTGAAGATAACATCAATAAGCCCAGACCTGGTCATCATGGCAGAAAAGATAACAAATATCCCTGTTGTGTTTCCAAACAGTGTGTCAGCTACTGTTAAAATTATAATTGTTTCTCTTCAAAATCCACTATTGATTTCTCCATTTTAATTGCACTTGCTTCTCTCTCAGCATCTGTACAAACCCCCTTTTGTTTGCCAGACACCTCAATGTTACCCAGCATGGGATGAAGATGCACATAAATATACATATAAAAACATACACAGATAGGGACATATCATCAGCCAGCCCATCATAGGCAGCTGTCCCAGCTGCTGAGGAGCTTGAGCCTCAGATGAGTAGCAAAACTGCTGGGCTGTGGGGAAGAAAGCTGTAACCCTTACAGCAGCAGTAAGTTCACCCCAAGCCTCCTGTGAATGAGCCTTGAGTGTCTCCCAAAAAACAGTCACTAACATTAGAGTCAGGGATAGCAGGCCTGAGCTGTGTGACATTCCTCTAGAGTAGTGTCACCACACAAATGCAGCCATGTCCACAAGCTCAACTCAAGCCCAGGAAGCCAACATGGCTCTTGGAAGCTGCATGCAGCCCACTTGCAACTGTGCTTGTTCAGCTGTAGATGAAGGCTGCAATAATGAACGGTGTGAAATTAATTAACAGCCTGCAGAAAGCTGAACATTTCAAATGGAGTGCTACAGAGGCAGCAAGTAACCATTTAAACACAGCATGAAAAATTTTTTGCTCCTCTCAAGCCATCCGCCCCTCTCCTTCCTGCTTGTGCTGCCTCTCTGCAGAGGTGCTGGGTGCCCTCGAGGTCAGTGGTCCTGCTCTCTTCTGGTGTTTTCTGAGCTATTGCATTGACGTGAGGTCCAGAGGGGCCACTCCTCCTTGAAACTGATGGCTGGACTGTCACTCCTAGCTTCACTTTCTTATCTGCCTGTCCTCTGTGAAGCAAGACTCTTGTCCCCTGAGAGCTACCAGGCATGGCTTGTTGCTCTCCCCTGGAAAGCACAACAGTCCATTGTGTCCATAAGTAAATGTCTCTTCTAACAGCAGCAAAGTCCATAGGAAACAGGTGGCTCAGAGCACCAGCTCAGCAGACTTCAGGGACATAGCCAGGTTCTCTGCATTTAATATCTGCACGAGTGAGGAGGAGCACGTGAGCATCAGTGAATGCTCTGCACCATCTTTGTAGCATTGGAAGGAGCTGCTGTTATTTGGAGCTGGAGCTGCAGGCCAGCTCCTCCAACAGACTTTGCAACATCAGAGGAAGTAAGGCTTTGACTCTTCAATCCTTGTTCCCTCCTGGGAACAGCAGAAAAAAGGCAAAGCTTTCATTAGTTAGTAACTGACTACTTCACCCAAGAGGCAGTCTATGCAGTTTTCCCTGCTTGTCCCTAGGAAAGGGAGCCCCGCAGTAAATCAGAGGTCATCTGCTCACTACTGCAGTCTGCCTGCATCTGCCTGCTGTAGGACTAGCAGGGGCACACTGCACTTGCCCTTCCAAACACTGCTCTTGCCCCGTTGTCCTCCACTTAAGGGATATTCCCACAACCAACACTTACCTAACCTCTGTTGTGGTGAGCTCACCTTTCATCTATGATGTTTAAAGCTTTCTAAAATCGGTTGTTGTTTTGTTTTGTTTTTTTTTTCCCTAAGGTAAATGCCTCCATTTCAGTCTGAGTCATATCTCTTTATGCCACTTGCGCTGACATGCTGAGGTAAGTGGTGTGAAGTACCTCTCTCTGTCTAGATGCTGCAGCCTGGCATCCTGCAAGTGTGAGAGCCTTCAAAGTGATGTAACAGCCCAAGAGCTGAAGCTATCCAGTATTTTTAAGATTGAAATGCAAATAGCAAACTCATCCTTAGCATTGCAGTCATGGTGAAATGCCATGCTGACTCCCAGAATGATAAAGAGCACTAGTCTCCCATCCTGCTCTTTCTGCCTGACAGTAAGGACATCACTCAGATTTCCTTTTCTTGTGCAACATTATCTACTGTAGCTGCTTCATGGGACTGTTGGTAGCTCACAATACATTATGACAACCTTCAGATTTATGCCAGGGCATGGCCTTTGTCTGTGCAGCGTAGGATCAAGGATACACAAGCCCTTGAAGTGTGAACTTTCCTTGCTTTTCTCTATTTCACTGGGTTCACCTACCCATCACAGCTTTCTCTTCCTTGGTTCAATTTGTCTTTCTTAGTCAAAAGCTTATTAGTTCTCTGCAAGGTCACTCTCTGTGTTGCACGTGAGCCTCTCTCCTGGAGGAGTTTGAAGAAGTGCTCAGGACGTGCCCTGAATGCAGTCCCATGGAGGGTGATGAGAGACAGCACTTGTTGCCTGTTCTAAGTATCCTGCACCACTGACCCTTATGAGGGTACGGAAGAAAGAAGCTTCCAGAAGTACGGTGAAGAGAAGAGAAGAGAAGAGAAGAGAAGAGAAGAGAAGAGAAGAGAAGAGAAGAGAAGAGAAGAGAAGAGAAGAGAAGAGAAGAGAAGAGAAGAGAAGAGAAGAGAAGAGAAGAGAAGAGAAGAGAAGAGAAGAGAAGAGAAGAGAAGAGAAGAGAAGAGAAGAGAAGAGAAGAGAAGAGAAGAGAAGAGAAGAGAAGAGAAGAGAAGAGAGAAGAGGACGAGACCATGTCACCACCAGGAAAGGCAGTTGAGCTGTTCTGCTTGGGTGTCTGCACTCAGCAGCAGTCCAATAAGAGCCAAATTTGATTTAGCCAAACTGTGGTATAGAATAAATGTTAGGAGTTCAAAGTCAGAGGGGAACATTAAGAAGCAGCCTTTGCTGCCATGCTGCCTTCCAAATGATAAATAATTACTCTATGTACTTGAAGCCTTACTTTTCTCATCTCCAGTTCCTGACCCAAGTCTTCCTAGGAGCACCTCAGTGGTGTGCAGACCAGGAGCTGGTCCACACTGCCTTACAGCAGCTCTTCTCCACTCCCAGGCACAGCCATCTCTGGCTATACTATGAGAAGCAGCAATACTATTACATTAGATCAGTATTACACAGCTTAAGTCTGTTCCCAGGGTCTTATTTAGAGTAGGATTGAGAAGATTTGTATACTGGCTTGTGTTACTCACAGCTGGTCCCTCAGTCTGGTGTTTCTCTTGATTCCTTTGCTTTCCTTGTGCACTTGCCAGGTTTTCTGAGGTACCTCAGAAGCTAATTGGCCTGGATTTTGTCTTTTTCCCCTTAAGTAAGCTTACTCCTTCTCCTGTGTATGCCAGTGTGACCACAGTGGTAATGCTAAGCCTGCATGTTTAGCTGTCTTAAGTCTGTCCACTGTGTGCAGCCATTTTCCCAAGGCACATAAAGAGCATTTCTGTATATTACTAGCAGTGCAAGAGTCTCAGTGCCTCTAGCAAGCAGAACAAATGGAAACCTCTTTCTTTTCCTTGCTATTTATTTGATTTTGCAGCCATTTAATTGTTCTTCCCTAATTTAGATGAAGTGAAGAAGTCAATTAGGTATATTAATGGTAAAAAGAAGACGAGGGAAGCTGTGAGCCCCCTCAGAAAGGAAACAGGTGAAATGGTCACAAGTGGCATGGAAATGGCTGAGGTTCTCAATGACTTCTTTACCTCAGTCTTCACTGCAAATGCCTCCAGACACACTCCTGGAGCCATGGAATATCGTGACAGGGGCTGGAAGGAAGAGCTGCCCATCGTAAGTGAAGATTAGGTTCATGATGAACTGAAGAACCTGAAAGTGTTCAAGTCTATGGGATCCGATGGGATACACCCATGGGTGCTGAGGGAACTGGCACATCAACTGAAGAACCTGAAAGTGTTCAAGTCCATGGGATCTGATGGGATACATCCATGGGTGCTGAGGGAACTGGCACATCAACTGAAGAACCTGAAAGTGTTCAAGTCCCCTGGCAGGTGAGGTTGCTAAACCCCTCTCTATTATATTCCAGGTCATGGCAGTCTGGTGAAGTCCCCACTGACTAGAAAAGGGGAAATGAACACTATGTCTAGAAAAAAGGGATAAATAGAGCAAGGGTTCCTGCCTTGGGTTCCTGCCTTGATAGTTCCCATCTGGAGAGTCCCCTGCCACTGCAAAGCACAAGTTCCTGCCATGACTGGACCGTCCCCACTTTTGTATGGCTCCTACCTTTATATGGCTTGTGGTTATACTCTGTCTCTGCTTTGGATGGTTCTCCTCACCCTTTTGCCCCCTTTGTGCAAACTGGCAGACTTAGCAAGCCTCAGGTCCTTTGAGAGAGAGAACCAGCAGCACCTGGACCACCCTCTCTCAGACCCTACCAGTACTAATTGCTGGCTGCCTCCCGGACTGGGGACCATAGCAGTTTTGGCTCTCCCCTGCAGTTGTGAGGGCAGCATCGCACCACAACCATCCCTCTCAGGAAGAAGTGCTCGAAACACTTCTGAGTTTGGCAGCTCTGCGACTCGTCTCAGATGTCTGCTGTGTGGATCTCTTTTATTGGATATTGTCTGCAACGTCAGAAGGCTGCTCCTGCAGAGGAATCCAGCAGGGATCTTTGCCGAGTGCCTAGCTCACATCCGTGAGTAAGCTCTTCCTTTAATCTTCTGCTTGGCCTAATTGACAGTGGGGTGAAGCTGTGTTTATAGCTTAGCCTTTTCCAGTTCCAGACTCCCTAAATAGCCAAATTTAGCTATAATATCCTTTGTTAAATATTCCTGATCAAACTTAGTCTGCTAATAAACTAAACTCGTTTTTGTATATAGTTTTGGGGGCAGGGTTCCAGGAAAAGAAAACAATTCTATTTTTATATATTTCCTGACTTGGCCACGTTAATTCCCTGCCTCCACAACAGCTGGTCATTTGTTTGGGCCATTGGTAAGACTGGGAGTGAGGAGGAGATAATATTGTCTCAGCTGGTACACAGACTTCTGGACTTTTTGTCCAGGGGAGGTTAGCTGGGGGTTTTGTCTAGTTACAAATATATACACGTATTAGTATACATTTATTACCTTTTCTATTTAGCCTGCTTTGTAACTAATAATTTCATTTTATTTCCAAATTCTGAGCAGTGTGGTAATTTACCTTTGGTGGGTAAATCCCAAACTGTAAGTGGGGTAAACCCACCACGAGCAGGAAGCCTCCCATGTGACAAGCTGAACTTCAAGCCTCACAATACTTTGCTCCAGCCAAGTACTTTCATTTTTTAAGCTGGCACGACTATGGCATGGTATAAATAACAGCAGCAGATTCAACTCAGTGCATGACAGTTACCTCCAAGGCACAGAGGGAGGTACAGAAACAGGGAGAGCTGATGAGGGACTGATGCTTTCCCCATCTCTCATCCTTTTGTCCCAATTTGGTGACCCTACCACTCCTTCCTTTGCTGTACTACTAATATGTAGCCTCAGGGGGATCTGTAGCCCGGGGCTTTCAGCCCAAGGAGTCTGTTTTCCTGGCAGCAGTCACATGGCAGAAATCCTTGCTAAACACTTACAGTTTGTATTTCAAGGAGTTACAGGCTGCACTTCCATAGCCTTGCAGCCTTCAGCAATTACAGACCTTTTTGTAGTTGAGCACTAGAAAATCTAGACAGCAATTTCAGGTTTCAGTGGTGAGATCATAAAGAGACAGCAGATTTGCCTCTTGTTTGAGCTATAGATATAAGCTACTTGCTGAGTCATTATTTTGTCAATTAGACACTTGGACCTGGGCTTGTCCTGGGTCCCTATTTGACTCAGATCTCATGTCCCTGTTGGGGAACTAAGTGGCCCCACAGGGTTCTTGGTGACTAGTGGTGCTTCCCAGAAGCCCTGTGCATGCTTGGGACCATGGAGGTGGGTGGGCAAGGTCTGTGAGTGCTGGAAAACAGGTACCTTCAAGAGGCAGGGTAGTGGGACCATTGGTGAAACACAGAGAGTGCAAGGCACATATGAAATCTGGATAGTGAAAAGTAGGAAGTAAAAAATGAAAGAAGCAGCTCATCCTAAGGAAGTACCATGACAGAGCACTGATTTTACTTAGATTTTTTTCTCTTACACTCTTCTATGTAACAATTCAATTACTTTGTCCTTATCTTGCCAGGACTGGAAGAGATGGATGTCCCATGCAGTGGTTCTCTTTCAGTTTAGAAACATACTTTATTTTCCCTTTCCATTTCTGCCTGCCTCTCAGAGCTTCCCATGGGCTTTCTCCTGTGAATCTAGGTGCTCTGGGGACTAAAGATGCTGTCACTGCCTGAGTAGCAGCAAGACAATACAGGAACATTGGTGTGCACCTTTAATGAATGGTGAAAGGGAAGTTGCATTTGCTAGGAATAGTCCTATGATGCAGATTTCTACTGTAGATTTGACTCACATCTGCTACAAGAGTTTAATAGATACTTGCCAGTAAAATATTTCTGCTGGGGAGAGTGGGGGGGGGAGGGGGGTGTGGGGATGTGGGGGAGGGTGGGGAAGAAACAAAAGGAGATTAATCCTAGAAGCAGATCTTACAGTTTTCTACAGTCTTCTCCTGGCCACTTTAATTTGAACCTGCTTAGGCAGTGCAAAACCTCATTGCACTGCACTGTCCAAGGCCAAGCTTTCTGCAAAGATAGGGGAAAGCAGTCATTCTGGAGAGAAGCCAAGCAAAGAGGGACCTGGGGATGCTGGTCGACAGGAGACTGAATGTGAGCCAGCAGTGTGCCCAGGTGGCCAAGAAGGCCAATGGCATCCTGGTCTGTATCAGGAATAGTGTGGCCAGCAGGACCAGGGAAGTAATTTTGCCCTTTACTCAGCACTGGTCAGGCCACACCTTGAGTATTGTGTCCATTTCTGGGCTCCTCAGTTTAAGAAAGATGTTGAGGTGCTTGAACATGTCCAGAGAAGAGCACCAAGGCTGGTGAGGGAGCTGGAGCACAGCCCTATGAGGAGCAGCTGAGGGAGCTGGCATTTAGTCTGGAGAAGAGGAGGCTCAGGGGAGACCTCATTGCTGTCTACCACTACCTGAAAGGAGGTTGTAGCCAGGTGGGGGGTTGGTCTCTTCTGCCAGGCACTCATTGACAGAACAAGGGGACAGAGTCTTAAGCTGTAGCAGCACAGGTTTAAGCTGGACATTAGGAAGAAGTTCTACACAGAATCAGTGGTTTGCCATTGGAACGGGCTGCCTGGGGAGCTGGTGGAGTCACCATCCCTGGTGGTGTTTGAAAGGAGGCTGGATGAGGCACTTAGTGCCATGGTTTAGATAATTAGAAGGTGTTAGGTGATAGGTTGGACTTGGTGATCCTAGAAGTATTTTCCAGCCTGGTTAATTCTGTGATTCTGTGAAAGCCAAAGTCCCTTTTCTTCCTTCGCTCTGATGTGAAGTGATCCCGGTTCCCTTGCTTGGTTTGCCTGTCTGTCTGTTAGCTGAAAGCTACAGGGTCTTCCTGGTTAGAGGAGCTGCTGTAACAGCACCTCTGGGAGGACAGGCCAGCACAGCTGGGTCCTGCCAGTGTATATACACACAGGCGTTTGTGTCTGGGGATGTGGTCTCCTGTCGAAGACTTCTTCCCACATTCCCCTTCTCCTTGCCACCCTCTCACAAGACATGTGACATGTGACAGGACTGCCACTTCATTACATGATGCTTCCCATCTTTTGTTTTAGCTTCAAAACTCTTAAACTACTTACCTGAGGTGGGGGGGAGGAAAGTCCTTTTTGCATGAAATATACACATGTCAGTCTGTAACTAAAGGCGCAATTGCATGTGTGCCATTTGCACATCACCTGACCCAGAGTTTCTGTGTGTTGCCAAAACAGTCCTTGCTGTGACTGATGTTCTCAGCTGCTGCTGTGTTTCCTTAAAAATCTGAGCCCAGGCAACAGATTTCAGGTCCATTTGACAGCTGCCAAGGGTCACTTTGAGAAGTGCCTGGAAGCTAGTTAGGGGCTATGTGCGTGTGGGTTGCTTCTGATGATCAAATACCTCTGGGGCAATACTTTCAAATGCATTTAGTAACCTTATAGTTTAGAGCAGGTAGATGCCATGGGGATTATTTCTTTCACTTCTTAACTGTGAATTATAACCTCTAAGTATTTCTGGAAAATCAATCCTTAAGTTGTGGGCTGAATAAAAGCAGAGCCATCATGATAGGCTTTGGAAGGGTTCTCAGTGATGCCTGTCTGAGTGCTGCACCAGCAAAATCATCGTCCAGCAGATTTGTACAGCAGACTCTGCTGTGGCTTACCAGGATGAAGCACCACACCCAGGAGGCAGAGAGCAAGGAACTGCCAGGAGAAGGCTTTTATTGATAACCTGGAAGGAAAAAGTGTTCAGTGTTGGATCAGAGCTGTTGTATTCCTTGATGTAAGGCTGCACAGGAAAGGCAACTGTGTATTTTTAAAGATAAACAGTGAGTACACCAATTAAACTGGTGCCTGAACAGAGCAAACACAGCTGTCTGTGGTTGCTTAAAAGCAACACAGAGATCCCTGGCAGGCAAGGGGAATCCTGCCTCTTGCTGTTTTTCTCATCTCACTGTTGAGGAAAGGCAGGTGTCTGCCTGGCAGTCTCACCATTCCTAAATCCACACTGTGGTCAGTGTACATCACCCAAAACCCAGGAGAGCCTTGCCAGTTGCTGGATTCCTGCATTGCTACTGAAGCTGTGACACTTGACATTATCTCCTCCCTCCTGCTTTGTCCTTGTGCCTGTACTGCAACATTCCCAAATCCTATCCCACCTCCTGTGTCCTACTGAGCTGTATCTCCCAGTTGTGTCTTTCTGTTTTAGGAAGGGCCAGGAGCTGTGTATTGCCCCAGCTTACCCTCTGCTTTAGTGAAAAAGCTCTCCCACCACAACACCCCAGGAGCTGCAGATGAAATGTAGTTTCCATTTCAGAGCATGCACAGGTCCTTCAAACACCTCCTTGCCTGTTTGGCTGGGGCATTGTTCAGACAAGGCTCTTGGGGTGCCTGGGAAGCACGGGAGGACATAATGGCCTCAGGTGTTGTGTGAAGAGCCCTGAGCCAGTGTGCATGCCAGTATGCATTCTCAGGATGCACACTGCAAAATGTAAAATCGTTTGGAAATTATTAGCATTCCCAAAGGCCAAAATCCTGGATTTAGCACTGGTGAGCAGCTGCCAAGCTGTGCACTGAGAGAGAAATTGCTTCACTGCCGTTAGGTCAGCCTGCAGACAGGGGAGAAAAACAGGTGCTCTATTTAAGCACCACCAGCAAGACTTTTACATCCTAGAAGAGGAAGCACTGATTCAGATCAGAGCACTGTTACCCAGTCTGGGCCTCTGAGAGCACCTCCAAGCTAAGAGGTCTTCATTTGCTTTCTGTAATGGGAGGAGTTGCCTCTGACATCCCTCGGCCATGGGCTTTCCCCTGATCTGATGTGTACATACATTGCATGGCACATCCTGCTCTTCTTCCTAAGGAAAAGCAAAGCTTCTGTCTCTGGTTTAGGGAAGGCAGGTGCTCTTCATGCCTTCCAAGAAGAGTAAAGGAAATGCTCTACGTAGGATTGGAAAGAATTGGAAATTTAAATGGAAGTAGTATTCATAACTACACACAAGAGTACAGAAGCATATAAAATACACAAATTCATGCCCCTCAGCCACAGTTCCCCAAAAACCTCCTTAGGCCAAAGCTTTTCACAACTCACTCCAAACCAGACCTCAAATGCCCTCCCTCCCCCCAGTACCTCACTGCCTTCCCTCCCCACTAGGCACAAATGACACAGGAAAAATTAGCTTGCCAGCTCAAGGCCCTGCTCAGCTGCAACCCAAAGATAAGGGAGCCCATGCTGCTGGGAAAGGACAGAAGAAGGGGCAGAAGTGACTCTGCAGGCAGAGATGCAGGAGAGATGCAGGCATTATGGGATTACAATTTCCAGTGTCCAACCCCTGGACCTATCTAACTTTTCTGGAGGACCTTAAGGAACTCTGTGGTTCTTAATGACATCTTGTCTTAAACCCACGACAGCTTCCCAGTGGGCTGTTTGTGGGTGGAGAGGCTTATCCCAAACGTGCTGCCCTGTGTGGGCTGCAGAAAGCATATTTCTCCCTTCCATGAACAGATCACTGCAAAGCAAACAGCCTATGACATCTCCACACTGCCCAAGTGAGCATCCCAGGGAACTGTGTATCAGGGCATGACTCAGCCACACATTATCTTATTCAGTAAAGAAAGGTAATCCTTGTGCCACCTGCAGCTCTTCCAGGTGAGTGCTGGTGAAAGGTAGGCTGGGGAAGTGCTCGCTGGCACTTGGCAGCATGAAGGCACCTGCCTGTGGCGACAAGCCCTGGAGCCTGGGAAAGGAAATGGGCTGCTTGAAACATACTCACACAGGTGACAGGGAGACACAGTGGGAACAAGATTAGCTTGCTGAAAGAAAGAAGTCGACTCAGCTCAGCAAAGTGCAAGTGGCACTAAACAGAAAAATCCAAAGCTTCTTGCTGGAGAGAGGTTGCAAAGTACTTATAGCCCTGGCGTGGATATTTCTGGCATGAATACGTTCCCACTGCCCGTGATGTGTTGGCTGAATAAGAGTAGAGAGGTGGGAAGAGCAGGGGCCCTTTTGTGTACCTGGCTGCTGACTGTGGCAGCCCATTTTGTGCATGAAGGCAGAGAGGCTTCAGGAAACTGGAAGAAACAATGAGGTTCTGCCTTGCTGATGAGACAGCTTGGTGAGTGCAGGAGAGGCAATACTTCGATGACAAGGGCAGGGTAAGCCAGAGGCCAGAGGGCACATTTTTTCACACTGTGAGGGCTTTTTGGTGTTAGCATTGCAGTGGTTTAATAAAGCTCAGCACAGGCTGGTGCTTGGCTTGTGGGGTCAGAGCCTCTCAGCTGGATGGGGCAGGGGGTTCCCAGTTAGAGAGCCAGAGAAGTCAAGCGTTAAAACATTTTAGGAGTTCTTCCTGCAAAGAGACAAGCAGCCCCTGTGAGAGGTGGCATTGCTGCCTCTTTTGCAAATCTGACTTGAAGAAAAATAGCCTCAGAAGTCACCTTGCAGTAGAAAGAAGGAGGCACTGCCAAAGCCCCACTGCAAGTCTGGAGCTGCCTTCAGCATCCATCTGAAAACGTGACTAGTGATGAGGCATTTCAGGGAGAACTAAATGCTTTAGAAACTCTATCCTGAATTACAAGTGCCCATCTCCTTCAGCTCTGACCCCTCTGATCCTTTCATTTTCCCACCCAGCTCAGGGTGGTATTATGAAAGTGAAATCATTGACATGTATTAAGTGCTCTGAAAGCAAACGAAAGAAAATATGTAACATTCTACTGGGCCAAGATCTGAGGCCCACATTTAATTTTCCTCAAGCTGTCAGACACAAATCTCACTCCAGGAGCTTATCACATACTGCTTGTAAGTGGCACAAGCAGCTATCCTGCTTCCCATTCCCACCTCCTTGCTACAGTGCCATGCCCTGACAACTCTCTCATCACAACTGTTTTCCAGGGTGACTGTAAGCTGGAGTCCTGAGATGATCCAAAATACAGCACTACAAAACTGCAGCCTCACTGAAACAGGGTGAATATAGGAGACACAGAGGAAGCTACAGAAAGAAGAGAGACTTGCATGAGGTTTGTGTGCATGTTTATATCATCCCAATCATTTAGGATACACATTGAAGTAGCCTCTGAAATGTGTTTTCAGCTGGGGCTCCCTTGTGCTCACAGCTGTATCCTTTGTACCCTTGCCCCAGTGTGGTAGCTGGGGTAAATGATGGATCCAAATACACAAGGGAGCAGAGGAAGAAATCACCTGTCAGCAAGGCAAGCCGAAAGCCTAAAGCAGCAGCTTCCTTATCGCTGTCAAATTTCCTGCAGGCTTTGCAAAGGAGAGAAGTTTCAAATTGCTTTCATGCACCCCTGACTGCTTGAGTGCACAGAAGAAACAAAATTGGATTGAGAAGCAACTGGCTGGTCCTTTGTTCAGTATGTGGCCTCATGCCTTGTTTGCAGTTTGCGGTGCAAGCACTGTTGTCAAGCCAGAGCTATTTGTTTCCTCCAGGCTTCTCCATGGGACTCGTCATTGTGACATGGGATAAGTTCAGACATCAATTAAATTCTTTCAGAGCAATTCTGTGAGACTGAGTATGGTGAAGCAAGAGGAGAAGCCTTGTGCCTCTGAGGGCTCATCTCTGCTGCAAACGAAGCCCAAATTTCAAGTTAGGTAGACAGAAAACAGGGAACTGTGATGACCTTTGGGTTAAGTAACTCACTCAGCTTTACATGGGAATCTTATGGCAAAGGCTGAACTAAAATCATAGAATCAATCAGGTTGGAAGAGACCTCCAAGATCATCCAGTCCAACCTAGCACCCAGCCCTGTCCAATCAACTAGACCATGGCACTAAGTGCCTCATCCAGTTGTTTTAGAACACCTCCAGGGACAGCGACTCCACCACCTCCCTGGGCAACCCATTGCAAAGGCAAATCACTCTCTCTGTGAAGAACTTCCTCCTAAATCTAGTGCTCCTAGACAGTATTCAGTCTAGTTAGCCTCCATGAAATTGCTCCTTTTCCTCCCAAAGGCCCTTTCCTCATCCACTATACAGTTTCTTCACTGGAAGAGACTCCATCATTACTCATGCACAGTGCATTCATAATGTATCCCTATACCTTGTGCTACAGGGACAAAAGAAAAGGCTCTAATGTCTATATGCAACTGTATGTGTTGCAAATGTGTTGGAGAACATTTGTGGTAAAGTGTGCAATCTTTTTAGTCTTCTGCCTTCCCTTCTGTCAAGTAACCTTCCTTGCACATTCAGATTGGAATTGGGCAGTAGCATCCCATCCTTGCATAGGACAGGAAAGGTAAGCTTCTCATTTCTAGTGGCCGTAATCCTAAGAAGGATGCTACTGAGGAGGTAAGCTCAAGGATAAGGCTTGTATAAAGTGAGAGTCATCTGCCAGAGCCCAGCCCCCTGATTCTTCTTGCAGTACTGTGTCTGTGAGACACTGCTGGGTCTCGAAGGCTGTTTTAGAGCCTCAGAGGTACAGAGGCTCTACGTAAAGAGGCAGAGGCTCTGTACACAGAGGCTTTGTAGGAATTCAGCCCCATCTGCCCTGGTGGGGTCACACAGAGCAAGGCAGGGGACTCAGTGTGGGGCACAATGCCAGCATAAGGCAGCCAGATGTTGAGAGAGACAGGGCTTGTTGTTCCTTGCCAAAGCTGCTGTGAACACAGACCCATCATCGTGGGAGTGTCACGCTCTCCCAAGCAGCTAGCAGTCTTTAATGAGCTTCCTCAAACTGAGATTGTGGTTAAATTGAGCCAGATCTTTATGGGAATGATAAAATGAAAATCATTTCTGACAGAAGGCAACTCCTGCTGAAGGTTTTGAGCTTTGAACTATCTTGTTGGGAGTTCCTTGTACAAACCCAAACTAGGTAATTTTAAAGTTGAACGCTTTTGCTTGATTATGCTTTTCTGGTCTTTATGCTTCTTTTCTAAAAATAGGTAAGATTTTTTGACTGAAGTCTCCCTTACTGTGTGGAGGACATGGGGGCATGACAAATTTCAGGATCTAAATCCGTGAAACATTTACTGAAATCACAATCAGGAGATAAAAAGAGCTTACACTGGAAAGCACCAGGTGGTCTCAACAATAAATTACGATACCAGTTCAGCTTAAAATGCATCTAAAATACATTTTGTAAGGCTTTATATACTCCAAGATTGTGTTTCTACAATACTACTGTACTTCACTCCTTAGGGATGTGTGTGAGCTTCTGGCAGGAGAAGAAACAAGACCTAGGAGGAAAGGAGGTGAAAGAAGAACTAAACACTGCCTTGCTTTTCAGTCAGCCGGCTCTGCCTTGTCCATGCAGCTGCCAAGAACTGTTAAATATAGATTGGATAGAATGTAAACTGAGGAGAAGCATCTATAGCAGTCAGAGTTTGGTGGTGTCTGGAATGAGGCATTGTTCTTAGTTACTGAGCTCTGCACTGCTGCAGCAAATATTTATAAAAGAAAAGGTTTTCCAGCATGCTGATGCTTGCTAAGTGAAATGAGAGCGTGACAGCTCTGTGTACTTTTGCTCTTGCAAACTTGACAGTGGAACTTTACTGGTTCTATCTCCAGACTTCTACTTCCCAAGGTTCAAGTTATGGCCCAGGCCTCCAGTTATGGCCTTTGTTCTCTTTATAAGAAGGGGCACGATGGCTCATTCAGGTGGTGTGAGCTGTGACCACAGAGTCTGAAAACTAGGACTGAATAGATCTGAGATGGTACAGACTCTGTGTCATTTGGCAAACAACACCCAAGACAGAGCTGTGTGGATACCTGAAGCCCTTTTTGGGGGCTTTACAAAGATCACCAGAATGTGCTGAGGAGATACAGCAGTGCTGCTGGAGCTCTACAGCAAGGGCAGCTCATGAATGTACTGGAGGATGGAGAAGTGGAACTCCTGCAAGCTCTTCCATTCACCTGAAAGTCAGCAGCACACATTGTTTCCTTGCCTCAGGAAGTGGGGAAAGTAACCATGCTTTTGCTCTTCTGCTATAGCCGCACATCCTTCACCTCACCTTTGGTCTGAGAAGTCCAAATATCTGGTGAGAGTGTGCTCCTTCTGCCGCTAAGGTGTGCCCTCCTGCAACATCTGACTGGGGCAAGCATCGCCTTCAGCTGTATAGGCATACAT